>NC_136061.1:743041246-743641246 GCF_964261635.1 Lissotriton helveticus | reverse complement strand
CTGAGCATCGCTACCCACAAGTAATTCAAAAATAGATGGGGGATCTAGAAACTGACTGGGATTAGGAGAGGAATCAAATAATATAGCCATCTGGCTCATTAGGCATGCCCACTGGTAGAATCTGATATTAGGGGCTACCAGGCCACCCCTATCTTAAGGAAGTGATAGATATCTTAGAGCACTTCTAATTTTGCCGTAGGACCATAAAACATTTGAGAATACTGATTCTATGTTTTTTATCCACCACTCGCCAACCAAAAGCGGGATCGAGCGAAAAAGGTATAGAATTTTTTGCAACATAGTCATCTTCAGTACATTTACTCGCCCAATTACAGATAGATGGATAGTATCTATTCTTTTTAACTCCTGTGTGATGGAGGCAACCACTGGAGCAAAATTCTCTTCTATAATTAAATTGATTGCCGGGGTTATCCTGATTCCAAGATAAATTGCTGAGTCGACCCACCTCCCATGCTGTCTTACCATATTGCTAGTGCAAACTATTTGAGTCTTATTTTCATTCAGGCGGTAACCAGAGTAATTGCCAAAGTCCCTAGCCATGTCCATAAGAGCTATCATTGCCGCATCTGGATTTGGAGTTATTACAGCCAAATCATCGGCATATGCCAGAATTTTCGTCTCATGGCTCCTACATACTACTGGATTCATTGCCTCACATCCTAAAATTCTACAAATCATGGGGTCTATATAAAGGGCAAAGAGTATTGGGGAGCAGGGGCACCCCTGTCGAGTCCCTCGAGATATTAAAATCTCTTCTGAACTACCCTCCATCAGCTGGATCCGGGCCCTAGGTTCACAATACATAGCTTTGATGGCCTTAATCATTTTCGGACCGAAACCCCTCCGTACCAATATCCCCCATAAAAACCACCATGTGACACGATCAATGCCTTCTCTGCATCTAGGAGGATCATTGACATCTGACCCCCCTCAGCAGCATGTACATCGAATAAAGTAATTATTACCCGGCTAATGTGGTCCATTGTTCCCCGACCTGGGATGATCCCATGCTGCCATGGGGACACCAGACCGGCAATGATCCCCCCCCCCCAATCTATTAGCCAGGACCTTGGCATAAATCTTTGTATCAGAGTTTATCAGGGATATTGGTCGATAGGCTCCAGGTTCATCCTTAGGTTACCCTTTTTATGAAAGACCACGATGTTTGTTTCCTTTCATGAATTTGGCGTATCCATAGTATAAATTATCCCATTAAATAAATCCACCAATAAGGGTACTAAAATGTCTTGTAGACACTTATATAATTCCAACGGGATCCAGTCTGGTCCTACAGCTTTTCCTATTGCTAGGTCCCTTATAGCTTCAATTACTTCCTCCCTTGATATATCTTCCTCCAGCCCAAGTCTATCCTGTTCATCCAGTTTCGGCCCTAGCGTCCCAGATTGTATTAGAAAAATCTGACCTGGCCTCCTCCTTATACAGTGCATGATAGTAGTTCTTAAAGGCTTCTCAAATTTCTTCTGGTTCGGGATAGTTCTGGGTTCCCTCACGAATATTTGTGATGACATTTAGGCTATTCTTCTGTTTAATTCTGAGGGCCAATAGTTTGCCCGCCTGCTCCCCAGTTTCATAGACTGAACCCCTATCTGATTGGTATTGATCGGCTGCTCTTTGGGCTATCAACTGATTTAGCTCGGCTTTAATAACCATAACTTTCTGTTGGGTCTCTGTCACCTTCTGCCCCCTGACTATAGCTCTGACCAGTAGTTCTTCTGCATCTGCTAATTGAGTCAGAAGATTCTCATTATGGAACTTGGCTTCCTTCCTAAGCCTGGCAGCAAAGCTAATTACCTCCCCTCTTAGAGTCGCTTTAAATGAGTCCCATACCATGTTGCGAGAAGTACTATAACGATTGGTATCAAAGAAATTCTGGGCCCAATTCTTTCGATGGTCAGTAAATTTACTGTCAGCTAGTAACCTTCTTTCAAAGGTCCATCTTAATGGTGGTCTAGACAGGGTATCAACATGGTATTGAAGGATCAGTGGGTTGTGGTCAGAAATTACTTTTGGTTCCTTCTTAATTTCTACTCTATTTGCCTCCATAACAGATACAAAAAAATAATCAAGTTTAGAAAACGTTTTAGCAGGACAGGAAAAATATGTATATCCAGGGTTATTGGGCTCCTTTTCACCCCAGAAAACCAGAAGCCAATGAGTTTTGATTAGTGAGGTTACGACACAAAATACCCTGGGCTTCCGTCCGTGATATGGGGTATTTGTCCCCAATTCCATGAAATCCGCAGAGATTAAAATCCCCACAGACTACAAGAGGGGTAGGCCAATTCAACAATTCAAGCTCGAGACCATCAAAAACTTCAGGATCATCCTGATTAGGTCCATATATGGAACATAGTGTAAAGCCCAACTCCATTTCGACCACTACCCAGCGACCATGAATATCTGCCAAGTGTCGTCTGATCCCCACCCCCAACCCGATTTAGCCAGTATAGCAACTCCTCTAATATTAGAGGTTTGAGAGGAGCTAGCCAACAGCTCATATCCTCTTATACTCGGCAGATGCTTCTTGGCCCATGGTAGATGGGTCTCTTGAAAACAGACTACGTCGATTTGACTAGATCTAATGAATTGACCCATCCTCTGCCTTTTACCCCAATCATTTAGGCCCCGACATTAAAAGAGCAAATACTAAGTCTCCCCATTATGTCTTTGTAGTTTAAGCTCCGCCATCTTTTTCCTCCCTTTCAGACACCTCATAAATTTTCCATGAATCTATCTAACCAAAACTTCATACCAGGTATAGTGAATATTTTTTTGTCCCCTTTTCTCCCTTAACCCAAAAACCACCCCACCCAACCACCTAGCCCGCCCCATCCACCCTACCTCCTCCAACCACCCCATTGAGGCGCTGAGACCTAAGTCTGTGCATGTGATGCGCTGTGCTAGAGCTGGGCAACATTGTAAACCAGAAATAGGATCCACCCTGCCAAATCCTACTATTGGACTGCATACAGTGAAAATCAAAACAAAACAAACTAGATCAAAGAGAGAAAAAAAAATGAAAGCAGCATCAAACCCCCCCCCACCACCCCTCTCCCCCCACAACTCCCGCCCCCCCAAGTAACCATTGCTTCTGTCTCCAATCTCTGAGTACAGTAAACTTTTTTTTGTTTTTTTTTAATGATCCAGGGGTCCCACAACTTCATCTAGAGTTTACTTACTAAGGGAGTCCAAATATTCCTTTGCTTTGATCTCTGATGAGAGATAGGTTGTCTTCCCTTGATTGATGATCTTCAGCTGAGCTGGGTTAATAAGATATACTTGAACCCCCTTTTCTTGAAGGGGTTTAATAAGTTGTCTGAGCCGTCAGTGCCTTTCCACTGTGAAGTGGAAGAAATCGGGGCGTACAAAGAATGACACCCCCCCGGATGACTCTTTGAGACTCAGGTCTCGCTTTCTCTGAGATTGCTTGGCGCAAGACAAAGTTCCCAAGAAATACCAGTATAGCCCGTGGCTGATCTCCTTCTTTTGCTGGTGTTCTCAATTTAAACGGCATACAATGGGCCCTTTGTATCTCTTTAGACCAGTCCCAGTCTTTCAGCTCTGGGAAGGCTTCGTTGAAAAGCTCAATTATATACTTTCTGGTGTCGGACCTCTCCAATCCCTCCTGAATCCCCAGCACCCTGAGATTATTTCAGCGTGACGATTTGTAAACTCCTCGAGTTTCTATTGTATATCCTTTATTTGTGCCCCCCTGCGATTAAACTTGGGCCACCGCATTTGTTTTATCTAGTTCCGTCGCGACGATTCTTTCCTCCAGATTTGTCACCCTGTCATCCATGGTTGCGCAGGCTTTAGATAGTTTCCTCATGACTGCCTGGATTTTCCTAATTCTAGCGTATTTTTTTTGCTGTCTTGTCGCGATTCTTCCCTGTGGCTCAATATGGCTAGATGGATTGTATCTAAAGAGGGAGTACTCTCCGATTCTAACAATGGTAAATCACCAGGCAGTGCTCCAGATAGTGGGAGGGTAGACGAGTAATCCCATCTCAGATCCTTATTTTCTCTGTTGAGCGTACCGCCCTGAGAAGTCAGCTTTTTTTTTTTTGTGGTGGATGGCAAATTAAGATCACGGTCTTCCAGGTCGGATTCTAAACTACTACCCGCCTGAGATGAACTCATCAAGTCATCTGACCATTCAGCGCCTTTAGATACCGAATAAAAACAGTCGCTGGGGTCCTTGTCTTTATCCGTATCAGTCTTGTTTTGTTAGGTTACAGGCAGGGTTACCGCCAATGTGCCCATTCCACCAATATTATCTATAGTTCCTTTACTATTAGGGTTTTTACTACTTTAAGCGGGTCTTTCCTGCCCTATTTCTATAAGCCCACTCTTTTCCAAGGTGATCCTTATTTCAGTGCTGGGGACAGTCATAATGTTAGCTTTCTTACTGGCGTTACTGGATTGGGTAGTAAACAACTCTCCATTAGCAGTGTTTACTGATGGAGGAGTTTCCGCTGTAATCTGGGTATTTATAGATGGGGAAACAGAATTAATATCCATTACTTTTTCCATTATTTTTTCCCCCTAGGGCTCCTCTATCAAAATCAGCTGAGCCTGATCGATCATGTCACTTTCATCCCGCCTTGACAGCTCCCCATCACCAGCAGACACGCTTGCTTCATTTCCACCATCCAACAGTTCACACCCAGTACCTGGAGCTGGAGCTGAAATCGACTGAGATCGAGCCGCTCCCCCCTCGCCTTGTTCTTCCTTCGTACGGCGGAGCAGTTCTGCCACTGAGGGGCCCGCCGGACGATTCCGGCTATTTCCCCCGCCTCTTCCTTTCTTGCACGGCGGGTCCGGGGAGTGGATCAGCGGTGACTGAGCGGGAGAAGCATCCGGATTCGCCGCCTCCGTGGCGGCCTCTAGACGTTTTTTTTTCCGTTGCCGCTGCCGCCATTCCCTTCGCGGCAGCCACAGCCTTCGGAGCCATTAGGACGCCGTCTCCAATCAGCTGCCCGAGAACCAGCCACAGACACTCTGCTACCAGTCGCTTGACAAGGTAAAGCTCAGCCTTTTTAAAATATACCCTGCCGCGCGCGAATTGCATTTGAGTCCACGGGAGGTTGGGGGAAGGAGGGGTCTTGTAGAAGCCGTGAGGGGGAGGCAGAGGGGTTAGCGCCATGCTAAAACAGGGTCTTGGGTTCAATCAGCCCGATCCTTCTGCCACAGCAAACTAGCACCGATAGCGACCAACTACTTGGCCGCCATCTTGCCCCCTGTCTGATCTAAAGTTGCACCTTCATTGTCTTGAGTTTCCCTAGTCCAGAAAATAACAATGGGAATTGACGTACTATTTCAGAATGTGCATTGAGGTTGTAGTTGATGGACATCAGTTCCATGCCAGCCGCAGTGCTGAAACTGAGTAGACATGAACTCGACAAAGTACGTTGGAGGCGTGACTTGGTGCATGTACTGTTGTGTTCTCATGCCACATGGTCACTACAAATGACACTTGACTTTGCAATCACGTAGAAGCAGCCCATATTTACACCTTTGTTTTCGATGGCATTAGACGTGGTGTTGGAGACAGTTTGTTGTATTTTTCTGCCGGAATGATATTGTCTATATTAAAAGTTATAGGGCAGCCATCCACCTTTAGCGTGATCTTGGTGCACTGTCCAAATGAGTTTTGTTTCTTCACGTTGCGATCTCTCTTGACTTTTTTTCTTCTTTGCAAGCAGCTAATCCTACATGTGCTTGTTGTTTTGCAGTTGAAATCACCATTGCACATCCATCTTCTTCATTGATGCTCCATGATGACGTTGAAGAACCTTTGGAAGATTAATTTTTTTTTAATATATTTTTTTAAATAAAATTTTATTGAAAATTGTAACAAACAGAACATCTTTCACAAGGCAAAAATACAGTAATGGTGTTCTTGAGTCCATGTGGGAGCATCTCCGAACAGTACAGCACGTGTAGTATGGTTAAAATCAGTAGCGAGGAAGGGGGGGCAGCGAGGAAACAATGCAATATATACAGTCGATGCAAAACTCTGGGAATGCCATTTAGGGGGACAAGGGAACATCAAGGATAAGATCATGTGGGGGAGTACATATATTTCCACGATAAGCATTCCACTGTGACCAAATTCTGTTCCATTTTCTGGGTCTGCCCCGAGACAAATACACAGTCTTTTCCCTAAACATGCACCAGTCCATGTTCTCCTTCCACGCCAATACAGTGGGCGGCTTGTGGGAGCCCCATAGCTGTGCAATATCTCTCTTAGCAATCATGTTGCCGAGGGTCGCCCAGCCGATCTGCGCAGCATTATAATCATTCGGTTCCCACACATTCAAGAGACAGCGCCGGGCCTAGGGTAGAAGCGGAACCCCCGTGACCCTCTCCATAGTTGCATGCACTCGGGACCAAAAATCCGCCACCTCGGGACATTCCCACAAAATGTGAAGGAAGGTGCCAATCGCGCCGCAGCCACGCTTACACAGCCCATCCAAAGAATAACCCATCCGAACCAGACTCGGACCAGTGACATACACACGATGAAGGATCTTAAGTTGGACGAACCGAAGGCGGGCAGGTATGGCGACCTCTTTAGGCGAGGACAATGCAGATTGCCAGTCCTCGTCATCCAAATCCAATCTGTCGGCAATCCATAAAGCCCTGAGGCGCACAAGCAGGTCAATTCTAGTATTGATCAGCTTCTTATAGATCAATGAAATTGTACTATCAGGTACATAGCCGTCCAGGATACGGCTCTCGAGAAGGGAGGATTCAGGAATTGCAGTCCCCACAGCAAAAACTGACAGCAGGGCATGACGTATCTGAGCATATCTAAAGAATTCCCTGTCTCCAAGCTCGTATTCCATCTTGAATACCTCAAAGGTCTTCACATTTCCTTTAGACCAGAGGTCGCCCACCTTGCTTAGACCAATCATAACCCATTTATCAAAGCCTTTCGTCCGCCACAAATTACCCAAACCCTCGGAATCATACAATGGAGTCGCGCGTGTCAACCTATCACACCATCCCAAGGCTGCATTTGCATCATGCCACACTCGTACCGCGATTTTAGTGGGCCCGGTCAATGTCCTATAGAGCCCCTTAGAATATAGCGCCCTATTGAAATTCCCCCCTGGCAAGAGGTATTTGTCCATTTCAAAGGCCGGGGTAGGACCGGGAGCGTAAGTTGCGTGGTTGACCGCGCTTAATTGAGAAGCCCAATAATAGCGCCTGATGTCTGGGAGGGCAATGCCTCCGTCATACCACGGAAGCGTAAGTTTAGACAGAGCAATACGCGCACGCCCGTCCCAAATCAGCCGCCTCTGCAGGCTCTCCACTTCACGAAAATAACCCGAAGGAACGGGGTAAAAAAAAATTTGGAGTGAGTATAAGAATCTGGGCAGCGACATCATTTTGAAAAGAGCCGCACGACCCAGTGGTGACAGAGGCAACTGACGCCATCGTGCAACGTCAAGCTTGAGCCGGTGAAGAGGGGGTAGCAAATTGCGTTCATAGCGAACTGTGGGATCCAAAGAAACATAAATCCCCAGGTATTTAAAGCCAGTGTCAGTCACTTGAATTGGGAATCTACGAGGCTGTGGCGGAAGATCTCCTGTCAAAACGTAGACGCATGACTTAGTCCAATTAACAATGAGACCCGAGTTTTTCCCGAAGGAGGTCAGAACATCAAAAAGCACATTAAGGGATTTCTGAGGGGATGCAAGGTAAAAGAGGATATCGTCTGCATACAGCGAGGTTCGATCCTCAAAGTCGGGAGTCCACCGAATGCCTTTCATCGAAGGCTCCCAATGGAGCCACTCCGCCAATGGTTCTAAGGCAAGGGCAAAAAGCAATGGGGACAGCGGGCAGCCCTGCCGAGTGCCCCGCTCAAGTGTAAAAATACTGGAGACCTTCCCGTTAACAACCACCTGGGCCAGGGGTTTCTCATAAA
Source organism: Lissotriton helveticus (assembly GCF_964261635.1). Classification (NCBI taxonomy): domain Eukaryota; kingdom Metazoa; phylum Chordata; class Amphibia; order Caudata; family Salamandridae; genus Lissotriton; species Lissotriton helveticus. The sequence goes on along the minus strand of NC_136061.1, from coordinate 743,633,268 downwards.
GAAGCTGCACCCAGGCGATGAATGTCGGACCAAATCCAAATTTGGAGAGAGCCGCCCAAAGATAAGGCCATTCTATAGTGTCAAAGCCATAGTGGCGTCCAAGGAGGCCAAAATGGCCGGCTCAGTAAGAGTCCCAGCTCTCGCGAGAACTCCGTGAAGTCTCCGAAGATTAAGGGCGGTATTACGGTGTGGAATGAAACCAGATTGATCCGGATGGATCAAGTCGCTAATCACCTTAATCAATCGATTAGCTAGCAATTTGGCCAGTATTTTGGGTTCGGCATTGAGTAATGAAATGGGCCTATACGAGGCACAACAATCGCACGGCTTACCCTCCTTGTAGATTACAACGATGGTAGCTAGTCGCTGATCAACGGGAAGGGAACCAGAATTGAAAGCCTCAAGGAACATACTCGTTAAGTAGGGCGCCATTTTGTCGGGTCGCAGCTTATACAGCTCAATGGGCAAACCATTGGGACCCATTGCCTTACCAGAACGAAGGGAAAGTATGGCAACAGCGACTTCATCTGTCGTAAGAGGCGCATCCATTAAGTCTCTATCATCATCAGAAAGGCGAGGCAGTGCAATATCTTGCAACAACAATTGGGAATCCTCCTCGTCCCTATCACTGACTGAGGCATACACAGTTCGGAAATGGTCAACAAAGCATTCAACAATACCAGCTGGGTCAGTGACACACTCACCATCCGGCCTTTCAATCACAGGGACGGCACGATTCACTCTCTCTTTCTTGTCCAGCCACACTATCAGCTTACCAGCCTTGTCGCCCACATCATATAGTCTGCCCTGTTGCTCTCTATTCATCACTTTTGCCGTGTCGGTCACAAGGGCTCTATAATCAGCTTGCTTCAGACTGAGGGAATGCAATTTAGAACGAGTAACATCACCTTCAAGATCACTCTCAAGCACAGTTATGTCGGTTTCGAGGCGTACAAGTTCCTCATATTTGGCCTTCTTGGAAGCAGCAATCAACGACAAAGAAGGTCCACGGATGACCATCTTGAAGGCCTCCCACAGTGAAATAGATGAAGAAACAGACCCCACATTTTCATCGAAGTAATGGTCAATAGATTTCAGCAGTTCAGAGCGGGTTTTAGGATTGCAGAGATACCAGGGATTTATGGGAGCCACTCTACCCTCGCCAACCCCCCAGCCTCAACACAAAGCCACAGAGGGGAGTGATCAGAGATGCCCCTTGGAAGATGACGAATCTCTCTGATGGAGGATAATTGCGCTGCTGGCATTAAAAAATAATCTAACCTGGAGAGACTACCATGGGCTCCCGAGTGAAAAGTGTATTGTAGCTGCGTAGGGTGCATCAACCTCCAACTATCTATAAGCCCAAAGGTGTCCAGCAGGTCAGTCAGCCATAATTGAGACCTAGCTAAATCCCTAGGAGGGTAGCGATCCAAAGTGCCATAGACCACGGAGTTAAAGTCTCCACCCAGGATCAGAAGACCATCAGGAAGCCCCAGTATGAGCCGCCCAAGGTCAGCAAAGGTCGACGCCTGCAGGCCCGGAGGGACATACAGTGTGAGTATAGAAAGTGTCTTACCCTCCCATCTACCAGTGAGCGCAGCGTAGCGCCCCCTGTCCTCGAGTATTACCTCATCAATTTCAAAGGGGAGAGAGGACCGGATTAGAATACCCACCCCTCTGGAGCCGGAAGTGAATCCAGAGTGAGCGACTAGTCGGTATCCACGTCCATTCAGAGCCTGGCATGTGTTACCAATTAAATGCGTTTCTTGCAAAAGAACAATATTGGTGGAATGACGTCTAAGGAACTGCAACACAACCCCTCGTTTTATCCTGTCTCCCAAACCATTGACATTCCAGGACAGCAGTCTCAACTCACTACCCCCCATCCCCGAGAAGGAACCAGAGCACACCCCTCACAGGACCCAATGATAGACGCAGATGAGAAAACAATACGATGCCTTGTGAAAAGGAACAAACACACGAACACCCCCCACCACCCCCCAACTTAAGCCCGTTACAACGCCCCCCACCCTGCACCCCTGCGTACGACTCAAAAGCCACCCCAACTTGCAGTGTGCCTGTCGCCCAATCATAAAACTAATCTACACAAAGAACCCAGGAGGAGGAAGAGTCCCCTTATACCCCCACCACCCTCGGGCCAACCTAAAATAGAACGAAAGAACAAATATCCAAACTCAGCTGACAAACAGTTGGAAAGTTCAGACGTCGGGAACCACAATGTCACTCTTGCTCCAGCCAGCCACCGTCGGCGCCACCGGGGTGCTCAGTTCGATCATCTCTTTTTGGTAAGGAATCAAGCCAGTCACTGACCTTGTCCGGACGATCAAAGAAAAATGTTCGTTCCTCATATTCGATCCGAAGTCTGGCTGGAAACAACATGGCGTACTTAAGGCCCAAATCGTGCAGCCGTCGCTTCACTCCCTGAAACCCCAGTCTCTGCACCAGTGGAGTAAAGTCGGGATAGAAGTTCACAGTGGCGTTTTCAAACTTCACAGGGCCGCTCTCCCGAGAAGCTCGAAGGATAGCGTCTCTATCTCGAAAGTGGAAGAGTTTGGCAATAATGGGTCTCGGGGGGGGGGGGGCACCCGGCTTCAGATTCCCGCCCGGAAATCGATGGGCCCGTTCAACAGCAAAGAATTTACTGAGTCCAGCGGGGGCGAGGTAATTCAGGACCAGTTCTTCCACCAGGAGGTCGGTGGCGGAGTCCTCGGGATTTTCCGGAACACCTATGATGCGTACGTTATTACGCCGGGCCCTATTTTCAGAATCCTCAAGCCGACGGGCCATCAAGTCCTGTGAAGAACGCAGGTTGCCGATCTCAGTCTGTACGTCCGTGACATCAGTAGTCGGCTTGAGGTCTTCAAATCCAACGTCTTGACCCTCTCATTAGTCTTCGCCAGGTCCGCTCTAATCAGCGTGACATCGACAGCCACCGTATCAATCTTGGAGGCGAGGGCCTCGTACTGTTGTCCCATGGAGGCCTTCATACTGGTGATGGCACTCATGACGTCCTGAAGCGATACCTCCGTAGGCGCAGCAGGATCTACCATGGGGTCTTCCGGAGTACGGCCAGAGCCACTGGGGGATCCTTTAGGATGGATGTAGCGATCCATCACGTTGGTTTGAGTCTGTCCCCCTCGGAGAGGTGTTTTTGTCTTGCGCCTCTCGGTGTCCGGTCTGGTGGCCATATTGGAAATAGTGCCCCGGAGGGGCCCTCGAGACCTGGTGAAAATGGCCGATCGCAATGAGGCCAAAAGTATACGAAAGTGGGCCAAATTAACGAAAATGCCAATAGGGCTTGGAAGATTAATTTGATGATGATCGACTTCGTTTTGTCTCTACTTGCCACAGTTGATGTTGCCTTTTGGACATAGCTAGAATACTTCTAGACCTTTCTGGTGTCCATTTTCTCTTCTCATCATGACTCACTTAGTTTTTTTTTTTTTTTGCAGACTGTTATGAAATGGTTTTCTTTCTCACAGCCTTTTCATATCTGTCCAATGGCGGGACATGTACCTGTGTGTGGAAACTGGTATCCATATCGAAAGCACAATTTATTATTCTTAAGAGACATTGTCTTATGGGCCTCCACTTTGGGTTTCTACTTACTTTTCATGATCAGCGCTGATTCTTTCTGGGCTGTTTCAGCTTTCATATTTGCAGCCTGTTGATCTGCACATTTCTCAGCTCTCGCAGCAATGAGTACCTTTTCTAGACTGACTGTCTGTCTCAGTTTGCGTTGTCTGAACAAATCATATAGGCAATTATCGATGACTCTGAGACGCATGGCTACTTCGTCATTTAATTCACTGAAATTGCAGTGCTTGATGAGGTATCAAGTCTTTCGACAAACTCTTCCCTCTTTTCACCAGTTTGCTGTTTTGCCTGGTTGAAAATGTACCTTTCATAGCCGACATTCGGCATTGGATTGAACTTGGCTTCCAACTTCTCTTTGATTTGACAGATACTGCATGAGCTTGTGACATTTCTTTATCACTTCTTTCGCTCCATCACCTGCAAGCATCTAATTATTTGATGATCTTTTTGTTTTTGTGATCTCCTTCTAAAACATCCTTGAGATCATCAAACCTTGAGATCCATGAAATCCATTTAAAGCCAATATTCTGCTTTGTGGCTGTATCAAAGGTAAGTGGTGGTTTCAGGAATGCAGCTGTGCCTTATTTGGCTTGCCTTTTGCAGCCATTGAACATTTTCACTTTTCAGACTGACTTTTCGTCTGATTGAATGCTACTGGCTACTTTGGATGCCCCAGCCTCTGACCAGGCTTACTCCGAGCTCGAGTGACACTTTCTTTGTTTGTGCTGCTAAGTGTAATGTACTCTCTGTACCTGGTTGTCACTGCCTTTAGCTTTTCTTTGAGCCTGGCCATCTCTGCCTTTATCGCTTTCTTGCATCTGGCTGTTGCTGCCTTTAGCACTTCTTCGTACCTGGTTGTCGCTGCCTTTAGAGTTTCTGCTTTGTATGGACAATGGTTCTGTGTTATGCTGTGGTGTAGTATCTCTTCTTTCAGCCTTACCAGTAGGCTTCTGGCGGGCTTTCTGACTGTGCTCCTCTATAGGGTTTTCACAGTCTTCCAGGGCCTTGTAAGAGCTTTGACTCTACATACGCCAACTGTGGTGCTGCTTCTAGAGGCTCAAGCAGTTTGCTGGACTTCGGCAAATCTCAGGTAGAGCAGTCTTGGTATTTCGTGGTATGTATCCCCTACTCGTCGCCAGTTGTCACATCCTCTCTTGCTCTGGAGCACACAAATGTCCACACCACACACAAAGCTCTATAACACGTCTTTATTTAGTGGAGTAGTGTGGCTCACTGGTTAGAGGCGGCAGACCGAGAGCAGAAGTCAGCCCGCGACCACGGTTCGATTCCCGACGCGGCAGGGTCGTGGACCTTGGTCAGCTGACTTGATAATTCTCGCTTCGGTGCTTACTCTAATCAGGGGTTCCACTCGGCAACTCTGGGCACTAGCTTGCCTAATCTCCACAACGGCCCCACCAATTCCGGGGATGCCTGGCTCCACCTTGGGGACTCCCAGCAAGGGACCATCCCACAGGGAAAGCCAGGACGGGTTCCGCAGAGTTATACAGCGCCGGGACGCCCCGTTGCTGGGGCAGCTGTGCGCTTTACAAATATACTACATTTACATTTACATTTATTCTTCGGTACGCAAACTTTAACTGAACGCACTACGTCATACACTTTATTGACCACACCCAGATACCTCCCTGCTGATTACGTAACTTTGTAAGCAGTCCACCGAGGCGCACAAATGTCCTACTGCACATGATCGCACTAGACTACAAACTCCACCTCACGTGTGCTGATTGAGTGGTGACAGTTGATCAGTTTCGATCTACCTGCTAAGATTGTCAATCTGATTCCTGTGGCTGTACCTCCTTCTACAAAAGCGGTCTATTCGATTCACTGTACGAAATTTGTGGCCTGGAGTGGGGACCATACGCTTGATCTGCTACTGGCCAAGTTATCCAATATTCTGTATTTTGTCTTGTCTTTGGCCCAGGAAAGCTTCGGTAGGGGCACATTTAATGATTATAGATAGAACCTTTTTATTCAAGGCACCAGTTGTGATGCTCTATATAAAAGAACTTGCACATGTGTTCCCACCAACGCCTTTCATTATACCTCCATTGTACGTTAACTTCTGCTTACATTAATTGCACACCTTTAGGGCCTATGCACAGCTGTTCTGAACGATTGCTCAGCATCAAAATAGTGGTACTTATGATTTCCTTTGTACACCACTTCAGTAACCTGCAGGTGCTCTTAGTCCAAACCCTTATATTATCTTATTTTCTGAGAAGCTGGTGCTGAGGGCTTGAACTTCCTTTCTTCTGAAAGCTGAGTCATGTTGTTCTTCCAAATGCCATGTTGTTCTTCTGTGTGGGTCAGTCCATCACGCTCTCCTCCTTTTTCTATATGCCGCAGGAGCAATTGTTTGAAAAATAAAACTGATCCAATCTTGTGCCTGTGGATTTCCAAAAGGTGAGTATTCTGCATTTAGAGTATCCTTCAGAAAGAGTGTTACTGAAGGTGTGTGTCAGTTCTCAAGGAATGCAGCTCTGTGTCATTATGTCATGAGGGGGAATGGAGTCACAACTTGACACAGCCAGGCACTTGAATCAGGGTTTAAAGTATCCACCAGTGAAAGCGTTAACAAAGAAGGTTAACATACCCCTTGTTAGACCCGACATCCTTGACATGGTATTTCCCCAGTTATTTTGCCTCCACTCCTCCTGTTTTGCTGCATTTGTTTTTGTTGTCTATAGGGCTCTGTGCACTTTACCATTCCTAACTAGTACTAAAAGTGCTTGTGCTCTCTCCTTCAAACATGGTAAAATTGGCCTACACCTAATTGGCACATTTAATTTACTCCCTAGTAACTGGTGCACATATCAGCAGGGGTAGCAGTTCGGAACCTTTGAACGCTGGGAGAAGCCACAGAGAGGCTGGCGAGATGGGCCTCGCAGATGCCATAGGCCTCGCCTAGAAAGGAAGAGAACTGCCGGACTAGAGTACTGTGGCAGATCGCCACGTGAGTCTGGGGACAGCGTATAAGACAGAAGGCACAGGCCGGCGCTACATGTAGTGGAGACCACTACTCGGCACTCCTCACAGTCGTGCTGACCTGCAGAGACAGCTGGCCCGCACGGTTTGGTGCGAAGATGTGTGACATCATGGGTAAACCCCTAACCAAATCGGTAGGCCCCCCCCTGCTCAGGAGGAAGACACCCAAGGTTCGCAACAGCCTGATGCTCAACTACAGCAGCCAGTAGACCCATTACAACAAGTTTTTTTTTTTTTATAATTCTTTTTAATTAACACAAACATTATAATACACTTACAATAAATACACTGGACTGCCACTCTGCACAATAAATCTGTACACATCCTCCTATTCGATATAGATCAACAATGATTTCTATATTCGGGTTCAGGGATCCTCCAGCACTTCCGGGTCCTCCAATGCCACGGGGGGAGTGCAGATATCAACCCTATAAGCATTCCAGGGCCCCCATATCTTGCCCCATTTCTTGGGCCTCCCCCTTGCCACATACACAGCCCGCTCTCTGAACATGCACCAATCCAAATCATCCATCCATTTCCCGACTGTAGGTGGCTGAACCGCCTCCCACAGCTGAGCTATATTACGCTTCGCAATACTACATGTCAATGAAGGCCCACATCTTTCCATGGGATGGGAGATCTGTGGGGTCCCAAACATTCAGGAGGCAATGCCTCGCCTCCAACTCAAAACCCACTCCCCACACCTCCCTCACCTTGGCATGAATAGCAGACCAGTACCCCCAAATGAGGGCACAGTCCCACAACACATGAAAGAACGTTCCTGACTCACCACACCCTCTCCTGCATTTGCCACTCACAGCTAAACCCATTCGTACCAACCGGTGGCCAGTCACATAGCAGCGGTGGAGAATCTTTAATTGAACCAGCCGGAGCCTCATCTGGATGGCAACGACCCTTGGAGAGGCCACCGCCTCCCTCCAGTTCTCATCATCTAGGGTCAATCCATCCGCCGTCCACTGGTCCCTTAGAGCCACCAAAGGATCCTCCGCATGATTAACTAGTTTTTTATAAATCAGGGAGATCGTTTTCGTCGGGCGATGACCATCCAACACTCGGTCCTCCAGCGGGGAGGCCTCCGGGGGCGTCTTGTCAAGGGGAATGTTAGTAAGCAGCGAATGCCTAAGCTGAAGGTAACGAAACTTCTCGCTCCCCTGCATTTGATACCGTTCCTGCAGAGTCTCAAATGGAAGGATACCATCCTTACCCCATAGATCCCCGACTCGGGAAATCCCAAGGAGATCCCACTTGTCAAAACCCTTGGATTTCCATAAACTGCCCAAACGTTCAGAATTCCAGAGGGGTGTCGCCAGCGTGATATTCCCTTCCCACCCGAGGGAGCCGCTAGCCTCGTGCCAGACCCCAACTGCCACCGCCGTTGGTCCCACCACGGGAAAACGTCCCAGTCTTGCATAAAGTGCCCTAGTGATTTCCCCCCCGGGAGCCTGGCCACGGACCATAATATAGCCGGGGTCCAGTGGTGAACCGTAAACAGCCTGATTAACCGCCGCCAACTGTGACGCCTTGTAATACTTCCGAATATTAGGCAGACCAATCCCGCCGTCCTACCACGGCAATGTCAATTTCGCAAATGCAATTCGGGGCCTACCCTCCCAAAGAAGTTGTCTCTGGAGAGACTTAATCTCCCTGAAATACGACGGCGGGACCGCGTCCATAGAGTTCTGAAGCGCATAGAGGAAACGAGGAAGAGCCATCATCTTAAACAGAACAGCTCGACCAAGAAGAGAAAGCGGAAGCGACTTCCAGCGATCCACGTCGCGCCTAAGCCGACCTAAAGGAGGCAACAGGTTTTTGGAATATCTGCTCTGAGGGTCCAAGGATATAAAAATACCAAGATATTTGAATCCCTCCACTTCCAATTTAACCGGACAACTTGGAGGAACCTCCGGGGGATCACCACTCAAAACAAACAGGACCGACTTCGTCCAATTAATGGCAAAGCCTGAATATCTACTAAACGCCTCCAGGACGTCTAGGAATACCATAAGCGAAGCTCGAGGAGAGGTCAGATACAACAAAATATCATCCACGTAAAGCGATATCTTGTCTTCCCAGTCGGGCGTCCATCGGAGCCCTCTAATCGATCTGTCCCAACGAACCCAATCCGCAAGCGGCTCGAGCGCCAGTGCAAAGAGCAGCGGGGAGAGAGGACAGCCCTGTCTGGTGCCTCTCCCCAGCGCGAAGTCTGCCGACCTGTGATTATTAACAACTACTCGGGCCAGCGAACCAGAATATAGGAGGCGGACCCAAGAGACAAACTCCGAGCCCATGCCCATCTTGCCGAGGACGGCAAAAAGATAGGGCCACTCCACTCTGTCAAAGGCCATAGTGGCATCCAAAGATAACAAAATCATCGGGTCGTGTATCTGTGAAGCCCCACCGAGTACGCCATGCAACCTACGCAGATTAAGAGCTGTATTCCGGCGGGGCATAAAGCCTGACTGGTCTGGATGTACCAGCGTCGTAATAACCTTGACCAGGCGGTTCGCCAACCGTTTTGCCAGGATTTTGGGTTCAGCATTCAACAGGGACATCGGCCTATATGAGGAACACTCGGTCTTCGGCTTACCTTCCTAATGGAGGACTATGATATTTGCAACACGCTGATCATATGGAAGCTGACCCCTCTCCCTACTCTCCACAAGCATACCCTTGATAAAAGGAGCTAACTTATTCGCATTAACATTGTAAAGCTCAACAGGGAGCCCATTAGGGCCGGACGCCTTGCCTGAACGAACCCCTCTAATCGCCTGCGACACCTCATCATTAGTGAGAAGAGAGTCAAGGAACTCCCTGTCTTCATCAGAAAGAATGGGCATTGTGTTGTCCCTGATCATATCCGCATTCTCGGCCTCCGAGTATTGACACTCAGCTGCGTAGACTTTCTCATAGTATCTGGCCAAGACGTCCACAATCTCCTGCGGGTCAGTAACTTTATCGGCCCCAGAGGGCTGCAGCACCGGAACCAGCCGCGACCCCCTGTCCCCCTTTTCCAACCAAGCAATCAGCTTCCCGGCCTTATCCCCATGCTTATATACTCTACTCTGGGTATCTGCCAATTGTGATTTTGCGTTGTCACGGGCCAGGCACCTGTATTCGTCCTTAAGGAGACTGAAACGATGTAGCCCCTCCGGCGTGGAAGCTAGCGACACCTCTCGCTCCAGCGCAAGCAACTCTGATTCCACCCTGTCAACCTCAGCGCGCCCCTCCTTTTTCTTTCCTGAAATATATGAAAGCAGCTCCCCTCTAAGGACCGTTTTATATGCTTCCCATAGGGAGCACTCTGATTCCACTGAGTCTACGTTCTCCTGAAAATAATTATCGGCCACACGCACGATCTCCTTCTTAGCCACTGGGTCCCGGAACCTCCAAGCACTTATTGGTGCAACCCGGGCCACATCGCGCCCGCCAAGATCTAAACTGAACCAAACGGGTGAGTGATCCGAGACCCCCCTGGCCAAGTGCCGCACCTCCCGGAGCCACGCCGCCTGGACCGCCGGCACCAGGACATAATCTATTCTGGAAAGGGATTTGTGCGCTGCCGAGAGGTGCGTATAGTGCGACTCACCGGGGTTCTTAAGCCTCCAACCATCCACCAGACCTGTAGTGCCCACAAAATCAACCAACCACCTCTGGGAGGACAGCAACTCACGAGCCGGGCATCTATCAAGATTCCCATCCATGACAGCATTGAAATCTCCCCCCAACTACCAACAATCCGACAGGCAAGGACAAAAAGATCTTGCACAAATCATGGAAAGTGTCCGTCGGAAGGGCCGGAGGAACATAGACAAAAAAGTCACAGTTTTCCCCTCCCACAATCCAGAGACACCAGCATACCTCCCCCTATTGTCGATCCATGTGGGCTGTATGGCCAGTGGGAAGGCATTCTTGACCAAAATCCCGACCCCCCGTGACCCAGTCGTAAAACCAGCGTGAACTACCAACTTATAGCCCCCTCTGTGGAGAGCCAAACACTGCTTTCCCATAAGGTGGGTTTCCTGCAATAACACCACAACCCGGGGAGTGCCTACGAATCAATTGGACGACCATACCCCTCTTAATCTTGTCCCCCCAAACCATTGACATTCCAACTCCGTGCCGAGATCCCCACAGCCCCTTTAACGGAGGACATTAAGGAAACAAAAGCAAACATCGTAATGCAATGGTGCCCAGTGTAAAAAAAATGTACATACCAAAATACAATAACCAACCCCTGATCCCCCCCAACCCACCTCCCTGCACCCCTGCACATAGCTTGCGCTCATCCCCAACTAGCAGTGTGCCTGTCACACCCAACTAACTACGAAAATCTAAAAGTAGAACAGAGAGGAGGGCCTACAGACCGACCCACCCACCGGCTCCATAAATGTAATGGCGCGTCATCGTTACTCAACAAAATCTCTAACAAAAATTCCACCCAATGTCCAATCACCGCCACGTGGAAAAACACACCCCTTGCAACTATCCACTGCCCCATGTTAAGCCTCACTCAACCACATCATTGTTCCTCGGCCTCCTCACGATCGGTAGACACCTGGTCCGGGCGCTGGAATGTCTACAGCCAGTCCGCCGCTACCTCAGGATTGTCAAAAAACCAGGCCTTCCCATCGAGTTCCACACAAAGGCGGGCTGGAAACATCATGGCATACCGCATGCCTTTGTCTCAGTTTCTTTTTAATCGCGACAAGCCTCTGTCTTTGCTTCTGAACCACCTGGGTGAAGTCAGGAAAGAACAGGAGCGTTGCATTTTCAAATTTCAGGGGATCTGCCGAACGGGCCGCCTGCAGGATAGCGTCTCGGTCCCGGAAATTAAGCACTCAGGCAATTATCGGCTGAGGAGGTGCCCCAACCCGGGGCCTGCCACCCGGCACTCGGTGGGCTCTTTCCACGGTGAAGAACTTACTAAGCTTCTTCGGCTTAAGATGGTCAAGGATGAGGTTCTCCACAAAGAGATCCGTGGCCTGCCCCTCCGCCTTCTCAGGAACACCTAAGATGCGGACATTATTGCGTTGGGCCCACCCTTCGTATTCATCCAGCCGCCGATCCGTATTCTCCCTCGAGGATCTAAGATCACTCACCTCCCGCTGGAGCTGGCTCACATCGTCTAAGAGGCTAGTCATCTTAAGCGCCAGCGACTTAACCTTTTCGTTGGCCTTCGACAGATCGGCCCTGATCAGCCCCATCTCAATCGACACCGTGTCAAGCTTGGCATCCAGAGTCTCCAGGGATGTACGAACCCATGTGATGGCCGCCATCAAGTCTTTTAAGGTGGGCTCCTCCGCTGCAGGATGATCATCAGCGCCGCCGCTCGGGCCCCTCTTACGTTCTACTGGCGACCCCTTGGGCAGGGTATATCTGTCGAGTTTGTTAGACTGCACCTGCCGAGCCCCCCTGTAAGTCTTGGGGCCCTGCCGCTCGGAATCCGTCTTCGTCGCCATTGCTAGTAGCTCAGGCTACCACCGCCGCACTGCAGGTTCAGCCCCAAACAGGATGGAGTCAACCACAACGGAAGCCGACCCCACCTCCAAAACAGTCCCAATCCAGGGGTCCGGCCTCGCACCAGCCAAGACTGCAGGGAAATGCTACGCTCCAAGCCAGGTGGCTGTCCGTTAGATCCACACCATCACCAGCGGCCAGACAAGATAGCTCCCCTGGGGCCGGTATGCCCGGCCGGTGATTTCTTCTTGTGGGGTCCCCCCTCTCTCACATGGGGGCCCACGCCACCGCAAGGACCATCGGGGGCACCAGGAAGGGCCACCAACAATACCCGGCGCCGACCCCGCACCACACTTCAGGCAGGGGGGACCGCCTGTCCCACTCCCCCGCCAACAGCGATGTCAAGCTGGTGCACGCTGCTGAAGGGGCCCGTTCCAGACCCCAGGGCACCTCCCTAGGCCCAGCAATAGCAGGGAAAAAACCCAGGCTCCTGCACCGGTCTCCAGGGGCTCACACAGGGCTAATTGCAGCCCCCTCGAATATCCAGGACCCCGCCCCCCGACCAGCGGGGTCCCGCGCTGCGGCCGAAGCTCCAGGGGCAGATCGCCAGCCATCCCCCCGACCGCCGACCGGGCCGACACCAGGCCGCCCTGGCGGTCGATGTTGTTGCACTTCGGTCGGGGGGCCTGGCTACTCGAGTCCCCGGCTTCCAGTGTGCGCAGGCCGCAAATCTCCAGGCGGCACTGCGCGGTCCCCGGGGCTCGCAGAATGTCCCGGATAGTCTCTCCCGGCACCGCTTGGATTCCCCCACCTATTACACTAGGCGGGGGACAGGATTATGGCGAGGATGATGGGCCGGTGGAGCTGGGTTGGCCGGAGCCGGTCGTCAGGCGGCCATCTTGGTCGCCGGCTCGGCTCCTCCCCATTACAACAACAGTTGACAAAGATCCCAGAAGCTATTGCAGACACGAAGGCCACCCTACACCAGGACATCAGTAGGGCTTCGGTAGGGTTGGGGCTCCTCCTCGCCTCACATCAGAAATTGTTGGAACAAGTAAAACCTGTGGAAACAATAGCAGCTCAGGCACCGGCCCAAGCTGCAGCGTTGCACCAAATCCTAGACCTCAAGACCAGAGTAGACATACTTGAACGGAGAGCGGAAGATGCGGAGGGCCGCAATAGACGAAATATTATATGTGTAGTAGGCCTACCAGAGAAAAACAGAAGGCGAAGACATGGTGGGTTATGTAGAACATTGGCTTCAGACAGTTGTCGCACCTGAGGGGTTATCCACCTTTTACACCCTGGAGAGAGCACATTGAGTCCCTGGAGGATCTCGGGTGCCAGGTCGGGCCCCACGACCAGTGGTGGCCAGACTGCTACGCTATAAGGACAGAGACCGGCTTCTCCAGAAAGCGAGATCAGATGGACCATACATGGTGCAAAACAGAAAGGTCTCTATATTTCCGGACTACCCTCTCGAAGTCCAAAGTCCGAGAGCGACCCACCTGAAGATAAAGAAAGCCCTACGCAAGGAAGGGCTTCAATACTCACTGTTTGTCCCCTGCCCGCCTACGTATAATCCTTGATGGCAATCACATTTCTGTGATGACCCCAAAATGGCCTGGAACTGGTTGGAAGAGTACAGAACCATCAATCCGAAGGTAGATGGGGACCAGCCACGGAGACAACCGAAGGTGACTAGCGAAAAATACCCAGGAGGCCCCGTAGAGAGAGTGCAAAAAAAACGAGTCCATCACAGACTGAAAAAGAGAGGCCAGCAGCGTGGCAAGCAGTGGCAGACATCATGAGTGGTGTTTAGACTTCATCCAAAGTGAGGTCGGGCTCCACTAATGAGACCTCTGAACGCAGGGGATCACCCCCGGAACAGCAGATTACATTATCTAGAGATGCATTGGAGAACTGCCTAACAAGACCAACTGGGACGGAACATTGTAAGCGATGGACCCGGTGAACTTTGGGCGAGCCCAGATGATCTGAACTGGGCTGGTGCTGACAAAGAGCGAGTTACGGAACCTCCTCACTGGCTGAGCCCCCCACCCTCCCAACGGGAGGGCACTGCTCTGGTTCCCGTCCTAAAATGGTGGCTCGTGCTTGAGAGAATGTTTGGGCAGCCGACCATTGTTGAACTACTCTGGGAGAGGGGAGTTGTTTGTTACTGGGGGGAAGTTTTGTTTCTTTCTTACTTTAATGTGCCAATGTCCTTCCTATATAGTGCAAGTGAGTTCACAGCAGTGGGGGGGCTGGGAGGGTTGGGCGGAGAGTAGGGGGGAGCTAGATGTTGCCTAGATAACATAGACCATGGCATGAGACCCAGGAATTGTTACATTCCTCACTTGGAATGTGAGGGGACTGGGCTCAATGAGCAAACTGTGTTCAGTGCATAGTTATTTACGGAGGAGGGGAGTCCAGATTGCCTTACTCCAAGAAACATACTTGATGCAGAATGAAACCGCGAATCTGTGTAACAGTTTGAGAGGGCAGATATATGCCACAAACTTCTCAGCGTTTGCTAGGGGGGTCTTGGTGTGGATAAGGGCTGGGGTTCCTCTCGAGATCACCGACACCAAGATAGATAATGAAGTGAGGTATGTGTTGTTACATGGGAAGTTAAATGGTAAAAGTATATCCATCTGGAATATATGTGCCCCAAACCATGACCAATTGGCTTACATGCAGAAACTATCAGCACAAATGACAGACCTGCTACGATCATAGGTGGTGATTTTAATTTTGTGAGGGATGTGGGGCTGGATCGGTCTCACCCTCTCTTCCCGGGGGCACGGCACAACCACACCTCACAGCAACAGGGTTCCGAGATGGGGGGTCCGCTATGGTCTGTTAGATATCTTGACCGTTCAAGAAATAACAGAAAGGGAATGCTCCTCCTTCTCTTATCTACACCAACTGCACACCAGGTTGGACTTGTTTCTGTGCTCCTCAGACATCCATGAGATGATCACACACACCGAATACTTGGGGCGCACCTGTTCAGATCATAGCCCATTACTGCTTTGTTACCCTCCCTGGAGAAATAGACCCGTGAATCCACTGTGGCGATTCCGAATCCGTTGATAAGATGGCCCCTTCAGGGAATCCTTGGGTTCGTGCATAGACACTTACTTTGACACAAATACACGATCCGCGTCTTCTGAACTATTGGTTGTCCATGGCCTTTGTCTGGGTCAGATGGTGTGGGTGCGAAGAACCCTGTGCGGGGAGCTGGACAAACTGGAGGGTTACCTACATATGCTGGTTAATAGGTAGGGGATGAACGCGACAGCTCTGACGGATTCCACAGATGCTAGGGCTCAGTATAGTGAGGCACTGGACAGACTTCGGAGATTTTATTACGAAGGATATTTGACTAGAACACATGATGAGGAGGGCAAAACAGGCCGATTATTAGCGAATTTGATCAAGCCTGTAGCACGTGGATCACGTATAGTATAACACATATGATAAATGGTGCAGACTCTATTTTGCATGACCCAGGGTAAATACCATTTTCAAGGAATATTACGAGCTGCTATATGCGGCCCCATCTCCACCCCCTCCAAGCAAAATCAGAGAATTCTTACCGCTCCTGAAGTAGTCCAGGCTAGATGAGCAACACTGGGAATCCTTGGAAGGCGCGGTGGCACAGGCAGAAATAAGGCACTCTATAAAACTAATTGCCACAGGGAAGACACCTGGCCCAGATGGCCTGCTGGCAGAATTTCGGTCTATATTTGCCTCCAAGTTGGCGCCCCGTCTGGAAACGTTGTACGCTAAGTCGCCAGAGCTGGGGTGACTCCCAGACCCCACACAGAGTGCCATTGTAATTCCGCTTCGCAAGACCACTCCCCCGGGGACTCGGGTAGGAGATTATTGACTGTTGTCCATGCTCAATCTTAACTTCAAAATTCTGAGCAAGGTGTTGGCTAAGACACTCCTCCCGCACATGCCCACGCTGATTCAAGCAGACCAAAACAGATTTGTCCCTCACGAAACACTTCTTATAATCTTAGAAGGCTATATTCCATTTTATATCATCCCAAGGGCAGTACTCTTAAGCACGCAGCGATTCTGTCGGTGGACCTCGAGAAGGCCTTCAACACAGTTCGCTGGGATTACCTCTTTGCATGTATGGAGCGTATGGGACATGGGAGGCGAGGGGATACGCTGGTATTGTATGACTGCCCGACGGCTAGAGTTCGAACAGGGGGTACACTCTCGGCTCAATACGGGATATTCCGTGGCACGAGACAGGGGTGCCTTTTGTTGCCTATGCTGTTTGCGCTGGTGATAGAACCATTGGCCGCTCTGTTCCACCAGGGTGGCACGGGACTGGGACTGATATTAGATGGGAGGCAACAAATTGTCTTCTTATATGCGGATGACCAGTTGATTTATTTACGAAAAGCGGTGGCTGAATCAGCCATGGCCCTGCGTTTATTAGATAGATTTGCTGCTTTAACGGGCATACAAGTGAACAAGACAAAGACCTATCTTTTCCCTGTGGCGGGACTGCTCCTGAGGCCCCAGCTGCTCCGGCGGACCTTAACTGGGCTGAAACCAGAGTTAAATACCTGGGATACACATTTACCATTCTTTGACTGACTTACGTGAAGGCAACCTAGATAAGGCGCTCCGCTCACTCAGATCTTGTGTGGCATTTTTGAGCTCACTGAAGCTGCCAGTAATGGCGTGCATATCACTGACCAAGATGGGCATGTTGCCCAGGCTACTCTTGTATTTCGTGAACCTTCCCCTGGTTGTTGCCCAGTGGTTGGTTTGCCCCATTGGATTCACTAGTGCGAGACCTAATATAGGGAGAAGGATGGAGGAGGGTCTCACCGGCGACACTGCTGCGCCCGGTGTGTGCAATGGGTGGCTGGGAGTGCCCAATTTTGAACTGTACTACTTGGCTTCCCAACTGCAGTGGCTGCCCAGTGGCTGGAAGTTGCGCACGTGGAGGGAACGTTCATGGGAGACCCAGACATCCGTACTACTCAGGTGTTGGCCAAAACACTGGACCAAAGAGTTGTCACACCCTACCGGACGATTCTACAGTCCACAGATTTACACTGCTGGAAGAAAAGCCTTGCTAGATTTCTAGAGACTCCTAGTTATTCACCCCAGCTCCCCTTGGTCGGTCTGCCACATGGATTTCCATGCCAAATTTTCACCTTAGAGCAAATAATGGAATGGGAGGGAGTGGGTCTTGAGATCGTGGGGGACCTATACTGGGACAAGGCGCTAATCCCCTTCACGGAGCTGGTGGAGCCATATGGTCTGCTTCTTCAGAGACGTATTGGGGGGGAAGAGGGAAGCTGGACACGCATCCCCTACTTCATGTGGTGTTTACATTGGGAGGCACGGGGCACTAAGTAAAATGGTTCTATATGACTCTGGTGGAAGCATCACTGCCGGCCCTGCCTAAACTCAGGGAACGTTGGGAACAAGCACTAAGCAAACAATTTACAGACCAGGAATGGGTGGGGTCCTAGCCCCTCCAAAGTCCATATCAAGCAACACGAGACTGAAGTATACCCAATTTAACTATGTCCAAATTACATATCTGACCCCACACAGAATCAGAATGAGGGGGAAATACGAGGGTGTCCAAGGTGCGCCCAAGCAGATGCGGACTTTGTCCATATTGTTTGTAGTTGCACAGTGCTGATCCACTTCTGGACTGATGTGGTCCTACAGACGGAAGCAACATTAGGGAGGGATTTGAGTCTTGTGGCTTTTCCCCCACTCACTGAAACGGAAGGTAGGAAGCAAATAAACCGGTCTGGCACTGGCCCTTGCGAAGAGATGAATTGCAATGGCATGGAAGGCTGATAGAGGTCCACGGATAGAAAGCTGGAAGAGAGACCTCACAAATTGGGCAGACACAGAGATGAGGGCGCTCCTCAGGGAGGAAGCGAGGGGAATACAAAAGAAACCTATAGCTGATCAGTAGAAGGACCTGGTGAGGGCCTGGGAGGCCCTAGATCTTGAAAATGGCAAGCACGAGAACGAGGGGGAAGCACAGCTCCCAGATTAATTACAAAATCATACCCAGTGTGGAGAATAGTAGGTACATCAGATAGGAGTGCTTAAGAAAAGGAAGATATACAGCAGCAGAGTGGACATAGCCAAGACCCTAGGCGATTGCAGCGGAGATAGGAACCGCCGAAATTGCATGTTAAGCACAGGCCCTACACATGAACCCAAACCCCCTACAGCACAGGTTAGCAGAAAGACAAGTTAAGTGGGACAGAGTTCTTAGTAAAGGTTGTAACAGGCATAGCCGATCAATTCGTACTCGTAAACACAGATGCATAATGAAAGTGGAATTTATACAGTATGATGTTGAACAATAATGGCTATGACAGCCCCTGAGAAACAGAGCTGATATGTTTAAAAATGTATTACATTTTGAAAGCTGAACTAATATGAAGTAATATAAAAACTATCTGAAAGAGACACGTTAGTATTAGATTCCTTACCTTAGAATATCCCCAGGCGTCAGACTGGATCCGTAAATTTTTGCGTAGCAGTACCCTTGCGCGTCGGCAGGCGTCGTCTGCGGCTCCGCATCCGTCGTCGGCGTCGTGTGCGCCGTGATGACGTCGTCGGAGTACTTAGACGCCGCCTCCGCGTGCTGACGTCGGTTGTTCTTTTTTCCGCGCCAGCAAGCGCAGATCTGGAAAAAGCAGTAACCCTAGTCAATTTTTGACTAACTTTTTTGATCGTTTTGATCATTGCTCGAAGTCTTTCGACTCCGATTGGTGCCGTAGGGATGCCTGGCTTTAAGCACTGCGAGGATTGCGACCGCCTGATGTCGGTCACGGATCTTCACCACCTGTGTTTAACTTGTCGAGGCGTCGATCACGACGACAAGGCCTGCTCCGACTGCCGGGCCCTCTCTTCGAAAGCCAGGCGGGAGCGGTCCCGAAGGCGACTCGAACTCCGGCAGTCGGTCCCGCGCCGCGAGAGGTCTCGGTCCCACGGGAGGTCGAGGGACAGGTCGCGGGCTCGGAGCCACCACAGCTCCGAGAGTAGGCCGCACTCCTCCGGGTCGAAGTCGTCGTCAGGTAAGAAGCACAAGAAGTCCAAGCGGCGGCATCGCTCTTCGGACTCCCCCCCCGACGCTCGCGCGATGCGGCCGGGGGTTCGGGTGACACCACCCACGCGGCTCCGTCGGAGTCGCGGGCGCCGCGTCCAGCTCCACACCCTCCGGTCCCTGGGCTAAACGCGGCGCCGGAGGAGATAGAGCGCTTCCTCATGGCCATGAGGAAACTCTCTCCTCCGACGGGCTCCGCGGCGCCTTCGGGCCCAGCGGACCCGTCTGGGGCCTCTAGCGGGTCGGGGGCTCCGGCCCCGACGCCGTCGGGTGCTTCGGCCCCGACGCCTTCGGGCCCGGCGCCGCAGGTTCCCGTTATCCCGACGCCGCCGGTGCCTTTGGGCCCGGCGCCGCAGGGTTCAGCGGCCACCGGCGCCTTTGGGCCCGGCACTGCGGGACCCCACTAGACCTTCTTCGGGATCTGGATCGTCGCCGGTGGACCTTACAGCCTCCCCGGCGTCGGACCATCAGGTGTCGCCTCCAGCACCGTCCTCGGGCGGCGCCGTCCCCGGGCGGCGCCGTCCCCGATGCCCCCTTCATTCCTGTTCAGACGTCGGGACTGCCCCGATGGGCGCCGCTCCAGACGTCGTTTGGGGAGTTTCACTTCTATGAGCAGGCCCCATTAGTTGAGAACCCTGAGTTTCAGGAGATGGGTGATGAAGAGGATTGGGAGGGGTCTGAGGACCCTCTGACCAGAGAGTGTCAGTCTCATAAGGACTGGGCAGGAGACCTTGGGGAGGCCTGTGGCCTGGACACCTCTCCCGACACTGGTTTTGTCTCCCCTCCTACCGTGGCTTCGGAAGAGGGGGCAACCTACAGTGTGGTGTTGATGAGGGCTGCCAAGGCCTTGGTCCTTGAGCTCCCCGTCGCGGCGGTGAGGACTAATCTCCTCACTGAGGTCCTTAAACCGCAGTCAAGCTCGGCCGAGCCTCTGCTGCCCTTTAATGAGGCCTTGACCGACGTTCTTCTGGGCACTTGGTCCAAGCCCGCTACGGGTTCGCCCGTAGATAGGAACGTGGCCAGACGCCACCGCCCCGCCCCGGGCGACCCATGTTTCCTGTCCACCCACCCTACCCCCGAGAGCCTGGTCATCCAGGCCTCCAATTCCCAGACCGCATTCCCGTCGGCACCGCCGGACAGGGAATCCAAGAAGTACGAGCAGTACGGCAAAAAGATCTTCTCGTCCCTTAGTCTGGGACTGCGGTCTTCCAACACTGCATGCCTCTTGGGCCGCTACACCCACTCTCTGTGGGATACGGTCGCGGAAGTGCTGCCAGAGTGTCCATTGGAGGTACGGGCCAAACTCGCCCAAGCCCTTGAGGAGGGCCGGGATGCAGCCAATTATTCTATACGGTGTGGGCTGGATACCACGGACTCACTGGGTAGAGCGATTGCAACGACGATGGCGGTCAGACGCCACGCCTGGTTGAGGTCCGCCAACTTTTCGGCCGATGTCCAGAACACCTTGATGGACATGCCGTTTGATGGCCGTCGCCTCTTTGGCGACAAGACAGACCATGCGCTCGAGCGCTTTAAGGACTCCAGGGCTACGGCCAAGTCCTTGGGCCTCTCGTCCCCGCGCCAGCAATCGGCTGCCTTTCATTCCTTTCGTGGCCACGGAAGGGGTGTACCCACACGTGCTGCCAGCCACGCTCCGCAGGGTAATACCCAACGCGGTGGCGGCCGTGGGAACCGCCGTCCCGGCGGTCGGGGACAACGGCGAGGTCAGTCCACACCTTCCCCCGCAGCAGTCGCCTCAAAACCCTCCCAGTCCGTGCTTTCAGGCCCATGTGACGCCAGTGGGGGGCAGGGTTCGCCATCACTACCTCCACTGGTGCACCGTCACGTCGGACAGGTGGGTGCTGCAGATCGTCCGAAGGGGCTACTCCCTCCCCTTCGAGGCGACTCCTCCAGCCATGCCACCGCAGAACCACCGTGTATCGGAGGATAATTTTTGACTTCTGCAGGAGGAAGTTACGGCCCTCTTGGCCAAGGGGGCCATCGAGCTCGTTCCTGGGCCAGAAGTAGGGTGTGGTTGCTACTCCCACTACTTTCTGGTACCCAAGAAGGGAAAAGGGGGCCTACGCCCTATCTTGGACCTAAGGAACGTCAACGGCTTCCTCCGGAAGGAGAAGTTCAAGATGCTGACACTGGCTCAGGTCCTAGCTGCCCTGGACCCAGGAGACTGGATGGTAGCGTTGGACTTGCAGGACGCTTATTTCCACATCCCCATCCTGCCGGCCCACTGGCACTACCTGCGGTTCACGGTTGGCCACGAGCACTTTCAGTATACCGTGCTCCCCCTTCCGCCTTAACAGCGCCCCACGGGTGTTCACAAAGGTGTTGGCGGTGGTCGCAGCTCACCTGTGCAGGTTAGGGGTTTCAGTCTTCCCCTACCTCGACGACTGGTTGTTGAAGGCGGGCTCGCCCCAGACAGTCGTCAGCCACCTCCAGACTACGGCAGACCTCCTGCACCGGCTGGGGTTCTCCATCAATGTGCCGAAGTCACACCTGTGCCCCTCTCAGAAGCTCCTTTTCATCGCAGTGGTTCTCGACTCGGCGCGGTTTCGGGTTTATCCACCCAAACAGCTGGTCTGGGATATTCAGGCTCTGATTCCCATCTTTCAGCCGTTATCCTGGGTCTCGGTCAGGTTGACGCTGCGGCTTCTGGGGCTGATGGCCTCCTGCATCCTGCTGGTGCATCACGCCAGGTGGCAGATGCGGGCTCTGCAGTGGGACCTGAAGTTTCAGTGGGCCCAGCATCAGGGCAACCTATCCGACCACGTCCTGACCTCGGAGGGCACTGCGAGACAGCTGCAGTGGTGGCTCACGGACCGCGATTGGGTCAGCGGCAGATCCCTCTCCCTTCCCCAACCGGAGCACGTAGTTGTGACGGATGCGTCCCTCTAGGGCTGGGGAGGCCACATGGGAGAGGCGGAGATCAGAGGCCTCTGGTCTCCGGCGGAGGCCTGGCTCCACATCAACCTGATGGAGTTACGGGCGATTCGTCTAGCACTGAAAGCATTCCTCCCCTCTGTCCGGGGGAGTGTAGTGCAGGTGTTCACGGACAACACCACCGCCATGTGGTACTGCAACAAACAGGGCGGGGTGGGGTCGTGGACCCTTTGCCAGGAGGCTCTGCGCCTCTGGCAATGGCTGGAACGCCAGGGCGTGACCCTGGTGGCTCAACACCTGGCAGGTTCTCTGAACGCCAGGGTGACGAGCTCACCCGTCGGTGCATGATGGATCACGAATGGCGTCTGAACTCGGACGTGGCGCAAGGCCTCTTTCAGCAATGGGGAGAGCCTTGGTTAGATCTATTCGCCACCGAAGAGAACGCGCAATGTCATCAGTTCTGCTCGTTGGAATTTCCAAGGCGGCACTCACTCGGAGACGCTTTTCGTTGCGAGTGGAGTTGCGGTCTACTGTACACCTTTCCGCCTATACCACTTCTGCCCAGAGTGCTGAAGAAGATCAAGCGCGACCGGGCCCAAGTCATCCTTGTGGCTCCGGACTGGGCTCGAAGGTACTGGTATCCCGAGCTACTCAGTATGTCAGTCGATCCCCCGGTTCGTCTGCCTCTTCAGGGGGACCTTCTGTCGCAGCAGCAGGGGACGGTCCTCCACCCGAACCTGTCCAGTCTCCACCTCCATGCTTGGAGATTGAGCGGCGACAGTTGAGGCCATTTGACTTGCCTCCTGAAGTCTGTAACGTCATTCTGGCAGCCAGGCGTCCCTCCACAAAGTCGGTATACGCCTGCAGCTGGAACAGATTTGTGGCATGGTTCACAGCAAAGGCTGTGGATCCTCTTGCTGCCCCTCTTTCTGAGATTCTTCTCTTCCTTCTTTCTCTTGCCCAGCAGGGCTCTGCTCTGGGCACTATCAAGGGCTACCTTTCTGCCCTATCATTCTTTCTAAGGCTGCCTGATCAACCTTCTTTGTTCAAGTCCCCTATTGTGAATAGATTTCTAAAGGGCATCACTCACACATTCCCTCCTGTTCCGTTTGTGATGCCTCAGTGGGACTTGAACCTGGTTCTTACGTTTCTGATGTGCGCTCCCTTTGAGCCACTTCACAACTGTCCTCTTCGCCTTCTTACTTTGAAGACTGCTTTCCTGGTTGCCATCACCTCTGCCAGGAGAGTGAGTGAGCTCCAGGCCCTTTCTTGTACTCCACCTTTCCTTTCTGTCCATCCGGACAAAGTGGTGTTGCGTACTAAGCCTTCTTTCCTGCCCAAGGTTGTCACGGCCTTCCACATCGGGCAGTCTATTACCTTGCCAACCTTCTTCCCGCCACCGCATCCCTCTAAAGAGGAAGAGCGGCTCCACCGTCTGGACCCAAAACGTGCGCTCTCATTTTACTTGGATCGCACACGCCAGTTCCGGGGTAATGACCAACTCTTTGTTGGTTACGTGGGCGCTAAGAAGGGGAAAGCGGTGCACAAGAGGACCATATCCCGGTGGATCATCTTGTGTATCCAGGCATGCTACTCCTTGGCTAGAAAGGAGCCCCCTGTTGGATTGCGGGCTCATTCTACCCGAGTCACGGCGACTACCACTGCCCTGGGCAGGGGAGTGCCCTTACAGGACATCTGTCAGGCAGCTACGTGGGCATCGCTGCACACGTTTGCAAGACACTACTGCCTGGACAGCCAAGTCCGGAGGGATGGCTTCTTTGGCCGTTCCGTCCTCTGGGACTTTCTGGTGTGATTATTGGTTCGCAGACCCACCACGGGGTTGGTATTGCTGGGGTATCTATTCTAAGGTAAGGAATCTAATACGAACGTGTCTCTTTCAGATGCACAAGTTACTACTTATGTAACGATATATCTGTAAGAGACATTAGTTAGTATTAGATTCCTTACCGACCCGCCCATCCTCCCCGTTCTGCGAACCAATATCTAGGGTTAGGGTTATCCCCTTTCAGGGCCCTAGTTTCAATGGCACCAGTGTTGGTTTTTTACATGGCTCTGCGTTTCTGGCGCGGAAAAGCTGTGTCTAAGAACTGACGTCAGCACGCGGAGGCGGCGTCTAAGTTCTCCGACGACGTCATCAAGGCGCCCACGACGACGGACGCGGTGCCGCAGACGACGCCTGCCGATGCACAAGGGTACTGCTACGCAGAAATTTCCGGATCCAGTCTGACGCCTGGGGATATTCTAAGGTAAGGAATCTAATACTAACTAATGTCTCTTACAGATATATCGTTACACAAGTAGTAACTTGTGCCTCAGGTACAAGTATTGCATCAAAAACTGAAATGTAAGAAGCAAACTGGAGAAATCGAAATTATGGTACTGGTATCCTATATTGTGTGTTGCATAACTTTGGAAATGCCAATAAACAAAGTTTAAAACAAAAAAGAAGCCAGTCGTGAATTGTAGCCTTTATTCTGCCAACACAATGGCTCGATCTGTGGCCAGGGCTGTTACTGTGTTCCCCAGGCTCTTTGGAAGATAGTTCAGGTGGCAGTAATAGAAATGCGTTTTGATGGCTAGTTGCTCTTTTGGGAGAAGGGCAGCTACTCCGGATGATGATTTAAGGATAGGTGCACCATGGCATGCTTACTGAGCCTGTCCACCCCAATGAATTAGTTCCACCAATAGTGCTGTCACTTGTGGAGCTTCTTCAGTGAACAACCATCATTTTCAGCGCAAGGTTCATCCTAAAGGATGCCACATCACCAGGAACAGCATGTGTAAACTCCCCCCTTTTTCCCTGAGTATGCTATCTCAAACCCTCCATCACCAGATCACACCTTACTACCAGTTGGAAGAAAGGAAAACTTTGCTGGGTGCCCCAATTTATCTACGCAGGTTATATATTCCCCTTCCTGTCCTTTACACCGAATCTTCTTCCTTCTGCAAGGAAGAGCTTTCGGATGAATGCCTCTATACAGGAGGCAGAGATTCTTACCCTGCTAAAGGAAGGGGCCATAGAAATAGTACCAGGGAGGAGAGGGGCCATGAATTTTATTCCCTTTACTTCTTGGTCCCAGACCAATTTTTGAGTTACGCCTCTTAAACTGCTTCATTCGGCATGTAAAATTCAAAATAAGGGTAACTAAGCTCGGCTTCGCAGATTGTATTGTGTCCCTCTATTTCCAGGATGTCTATTTCCATCTGCCAGTTTTCCATGCTCACCGGCATTACCTCGGATTCACTTTCAGAGACACTTCTTCTCAACTTGAGACTTTCTGATAATGGCCTGAAATGCCATCGCTTTCCCACACCAAGGATGACCTTCATTGTGGTGTTGGACCCGATCTGCATCAAGTTCTTTCCTCCTCTTCAGATTATTGTAGATATTCCAGAAATGACTCTGATGTTTCTGGTTCCACAAGTACTCTGCATGTTCGATGTGATGGTCTCCTATATCCTGGTGAAACTGCACAAAGGATGGCATATATGAGACATCCATTGCTGCAGCATAAGAGCATCCTTTATGCGCGGAAGCAGATTTTCCACTGGGTTCCTGACCTCTATTGGTGAATGTACCCCTCAACCCCGCCCCTTCATACCTTAGCAGGCTGCCGTCTTTACAGACACCTCCTTTTTTGGGCTAGTACTCTCCTATGGGTGAGATCTGCATCAGAACAGCTACACATACATTTCCTGAAGTTACAGGCACTCCGCTTAGCTCTGAAGGTGTGTCTCTCTTCCATCCCTGGGAGCACAATTCAAACACTTTCATATAACAAAGCATAATATATTACATCAACAGGGCGGTGTGAGCGCTGAATAGAGATTCTTTGCACCTGTGGCAGTGGAAATCTCAGAGATTCTTTCATTAGCAGCTCACCCTGTGGACATTTCAGTGTTAGAATGGATGCTTTGATTCGCCCCTCACCAGAGGACGACTAGTGAGAAGTTCAGGCCCATATACAATCTCAAGACCCTCAACAAATGCATCCGGTCAGAGCACTTCCATTTGGTGACACTCCAGGATGTCATCTCTCTAATACAAAAAGTCAACTACATGATAGCCCTCGACCTGAAGGACTCCAACTTTCAAATCCCGATCCACCCTGCTCATCACCTATAACTCCAGTTCGTGGTAAGTGGTCTGCATTCTGGCAGCAAGTTACTGCCCTTCAGTTTCTCCATCGCCCCCACAGTTTTCACAAAGTGTCTTCCTGTGGTGGCCGTTCATCACAGAGAAACCACATCCACTTCTTCTCTTACTTGGACGACTGGCACACACACAGGCCACTCTAGACCTACTACACTGTCTAGGCTGGTTTACCATCAATATCACAAAGTTCCAACTCCAGTCCCTGCAGGTGCAGCACTTCTTAGGGGAGGTACTCACCTCTGTCTCCGGATTCCAGCCCAATATGGGTTCAAGCTTTCCAGTTGTTGCACCAGTTTTTTCAGCCAAATTACCAAGTAACAGTCAGAACTGTCATGTGCCGCCTTGGCGTGATGGCATCCTGTCTTGCCACAGTTCCCCATGCCAGGTTACACATGCATCCCTATCAGGAGTGCCTAGCTGCACAGTGGTCACAGAGCTAGTATTGATCTGGTGCAGCACCCATTGCTCTCTGCTGTGGGGGAACAGCAACAACCTGTTGCAAGGCCGACCCTTTCTCGACTCATTTCTGCTAGTGACCATCACAACAGATGCTTCTTTTACTGGGTTGTGGGGGTGCACTTAAAGAATTTGACCATTCAGGATATGTGGGCCCCATCAACAGGGTCTCGACGTCAACTAATTGGAGCTTTTGGCATTCCAATAGCACTCAAGTCATTCCTCCATCACATCCAACACAAAGTGGTCCTCATTGGAACGGATAACCGGACTGCCATGTTCTACCTACAGAAGAAGCGCAGCACTCAATCTCAACATTTGTCTGCTCTAGCTCTGGGCATTTAGAGGTGGTCGTTCCATCACAGTGTCCATCTACTGGTGGAGCACCTACTTGGAGTGGACAACAACTTTGCAGACCTACTCCGCAACAAGTGGACAAATGGGAAATCCACCGCAAGGTTCCATGACGTAGACCTCTTCGCCATAACCACACCCACAGTCCAAGTGCAATGCATTTTGAATGAACTGGTCAGGGATATTTACCTACACTTTTACGCCTCTCCCACTTTTTCCGTTCTTGATTCGGAAGATTTGGCAAACACCTTTCACCGTCATTCTGGTGATTCCCTTTCACTAGTCCCTCAGAAGAAGCTGTCCAACCTGACAAACTTCTCACGCAGAGGCAGGGATAACTGAGACACCTAAACTCCAAGCAGCTAAATCTCATGGTTTGGCGTCTGTGGTTTTAGAATTTGGCTACCACAACCTATCCCCAAAGTGTATGACCATCCTTAAGGAGGCCAACAGGCCTACAACTAGAGCCTGCTATGTAGCCCAGTGGAAGAGGGTTGTTAACTATTATATCCCCAGGCACATCAACTCTCTCCTGTTAGCAGGCCAAGACATTATCTGCTTTAATTCTCTGTTAAACTACATTTAGCCACAGTTGCTGCGTACCTTCAGAATAGGGAACACATTTCCCTCTTAACGGTTCCAGTCATTAAAGCCTTTATGGAAGGCCTTAAGAATCATTACACCCAGGGTGCCACCTGCCCCACATGGAATCTCAACGCAGTTCTCACCAGACGTATGGGCCCTTCATTTGAACCACTTCACTCATGCCCTTTGCAGTTCCCTTCCTGAAAGGTAGCTTTTCAAGCAGCAATCACTTCCCTAATGCGTGTGAGTGAGCTTCAAGGTCTTATACTGGAAAACCCTTTCACCACCAAAAGACTTGGTCTTTGCACAAACCCCAAATTTCCCCCCCTAAAGTTGTCTCTTTCTTCCACCTTAATGAAACAATCGAACTTCCAGTGTTCTTGCCACATCCAGAGTCTGTGGCAGAGAGGGCTCTTCACACATTAGATGTCAAAAGAGACTTCATGTACAAAACCCTCCCATAAGACACAGCAGCTCTTTGTCTCTTTTTCCAAACCACACAAGGGGCTCGCTGTTTCTAACGCAGGAATATCACGATTTTTGGTGAAATGCATAGAGACATGTTATGCTAAAGCATCTTTGCCTATCCTTTCCAGAACACACTTTAACTGCAAAAAAGGAGGCTCCATGCCTATTTTTAAGGTAACATCACTATGGCTAAAATCTTCAAAGCGTCTACCTGGTCGACCCCACACTCTTACCAAGCATTGTTTTGTGGATGTCTTAGCATGCCAACAAACCACAGCTGGCCACGCTGTACTCTGCACACTTCCTGTCTTCTGCAACATCTGCCGGCTAGCCACTGCTTAGGAAATGTTACCCTGTCAACATCTGTTTGTGGCATGTAATGCTGTTGATTCAAATGCACCCAACCTCCTCCCAGAAGCCTTTGACTGTTGCAGATACTTCTTCTGTATCACTACATGCGGCAGAGCAGTGGCACCAACAGCTCTGTAACTCTGCTCGCCA
Source organism: Lissotriton helveticus (assembly GCF_964261635.1). Classification (NCBI taxonomy): domain Eukaryota; kingdom Metazoa; phylum Chordata; class Amphibia; order Caudata; family Salamandridae; genus Lissotriton; species Lissotriton helveticus. Next base: position 743,604,610 of record NC_136061.1, on the reverse strand, counting down.
GGAGATCGCTAGCCGGCACGGGACCGAGGATTACGGCTCAGGGCAAGACGCCAGCAAGATACCGAGCGGCTTGGAGTGAGATACCGGCAGTGAGACAGTGGGGCCCTGCAACCACCTTGCTTTGACTCACCCGACCAAGGCACTGCATGTTAATGTACAGCACAACGTGCCACAAACAGATGCCTACAGGGTAGGCACATTTTTCCTTACTCTTTGTAAAAATCACAATCTGGATTCCCTTTAACTCAGTAGAATTCTGAACAAATACTGCCAGGGTTCTTAAGATACAATTGATGTGGCTCTTCTTTTCTTGTTTAAAAAAAAAAAAAGTATTAATTGCAGCTTTCCCCGTTATGCAAACTCATCAATATGTTGTTCACTAAATCTGTGCATAAGTTCTTTCCCCTCCGCCAAATGCGTTAATATGTGCTGCTTATTAGAGCCATCAGAGCTAATAGAATGCCGAGCCATGATGGCCATAAAGCCTTTAGAACTTTATCTCTCTTAGTAAGCTTTGCGCAGATGTGCTGTAATATACAAACCAGTACTATAATTCTATGATCAACAGCATTGTGACCCCCTAAGCTAAGTGAGCATTGCATTTTCTGAAGCTCTTCACTGTTACTCTGAAAATGCGTCTATTGATACTAGCCCAAATTTAAGTCTTACTCTGGTAGCTTTTTTAATCCCTATGATCATATCTTCAAAAACATCCCTGTATAAGATTTCCTGGATCCCATTTATAAACGTTTAACCACGACATTTTTGATTCTTTCATGCTCCTTTAGAGCGGACAGTTTTTGTTTACTACACCATTAGCATTGCTTCCTCTTGAGGAATTTTGGTAAGTCATGTCATCTTCAGGTGCTGAAGTTTATCTCTGAACATAATAAAATGACATTGAGAGATTTATGATCAGACTTTCCAACAACTTGGAGCTGAAAAGCCTATTCAATGTGCATGTTGACATACTTGGCATAATTGAAGCTGGTAACCTCTGCACGGCCATTGCTGGTTATTCTGTCTGCATCTTTTAACACTTTGCAAAACCTTATCCTGCTAAGACGCATCATGGTGGGTCACAATATCAGACAAATCACTGAATGAAGTCGCCACCTTATTCTCAGCCTATTTGCCTGTGCATGGCTCGATTAGGTTTTTTGTCGTCCATGTCTTGTGAGCAGTCGTTTCTCTCACTTCTTATGTTTATGTCAACTTTTCGAAGAATACTTTTTTGCCTTTGATGTTTTTCTTTTAATTCTGATCACAACGATATTCAATAGTTTTAAGGCATCTTCTTATCTTATCCTTCTAATGACATCAAACTACTTGAGGATGTGCCTGAATAATTTAGAGCTGGGTACAGGGTAAGTAGGTTGCTCTTCATTTTTAGGATTTAATTTTTTTCTGAGTACTTCTTTTGTGATCACCAAATTGAGCACCAAAAATCGTGTGTTCTTAACAGCTTGTTAGAAATTAAGTGTTTCAAGAGGTATACAGAAGCAAGTTGTTGTTATTGGCTCAATTTTACAAGCATCAATATTTCTATTAACAATAACCTGCGTTTTTTGGATCTTGTCCTTTGAATGCCTTACTGTCCTTTGTATTTAAGTTGTTTTTCAACGACGAAAGCCATTAAAGCAGATGCCTTTATAATAACTCATTTCCAAAAAGCTCAGCATCCTTGCTGTGCAGATACAACTCATGTTACAGAAGAAAAATATTGTAATAATCTAAATATGCCACACAACCATTTTCTACTCAAATAATTAATATGTGGTGAACTAACAATGCTTAACTGAAAATAAATTTAAAAAAAGACATTTACAAACTTACAAGATATGAAAAGATGACATAACCTAGATTGGGACCTGAATTCTTGTATCCGCTCCGAACAAGTAGAACTTTGTCTTAACGAAACAACCACCCTCCCCTTTCAATCAATAAACCGATATTTCTGAACTACCCTATTTAAAGACTCTTGGAGTATTTGTTCATATAACTGTCTATGGGAAGTCCAAGTCATTTCTACAAGATCTATCCTAGATTTCTGAGGTAGAGTCCGCCCTACAGATAATAACTGTGCTTTGATTGTTGGAGTTAGTCAACTTTGATAACTCTTTAATGACGTGCTTTGGTGTGACTGGTCCAACATGTATACTTCATGTCTCTGTTAGCTGTATTCGATACCAGATAGGCGAGCCGATCCTTGAGGTGAGGAAACAACCCAGTATCTAAGATGCTCAGTTGCTTACCTGAAAAGAAAGGGGTTCTCGCCAAGGCTTTGGAACTTGTCCATATGTTTTATTATGGCAACTGCCCTTCCTAAAAATGGCAGAAAATTAATTGGCACTCTCCTCTCACATCACATCATCGTGCTGCAGTAGAAAAAATATAGATTGGCTTGTGCCTTAAAGAAGTATTTTTCTGTGTGGCAACCAAATGGTAATGTGCTCCCCTAACAGCAGAAAGGAATACAACCACTACTATGTTTACATAAGTTTCCGAAGATGTGTTGCTAAGTGCTCTGTTTAAGTACAGCTTTGAGGGTTTTGGAGCTTCATAAATCAATAAACAAAAATACTAATTGTGGGATCCTGATGTTTTTCTCACATGTCTATTAGCAGTCTCCCTCTGAGTCAGGGTGTCTTTCGTCGTCATTTTAAGAAAAGAGACTCGTTCCAAAAGAAATAAACTCATTTTCAATCCTCTTACTCTAGATCTCAGCGCGTGTGCAAACACGTTAAATATTATGTTCCTCTTCTGAACTTTAGATTGAGAAGCTATTACTGTCATTTTCACCTCCTACTTAAATGTATGACCGGTAAAATTATTGATGGAATCCGGCTTTGAGAATGAATCCAGCGTTCAGAAAATCTTTAATTTTCTACGTTTAACAGTCAAATCACAATTCATACTCTTCTATTTTATCGCAGTGCTCCTTAAGGAAATGTAAAAAGAAAAACTATGCAAAAAATAATTACAAGCTACATCTCATGACAAACAACTAGCACGTTTATTCCCCTACCCTTGAGAAATCCGTCAGAGCAGCTCGCTTCTTTTTTTTTTCTTGTATGTTTCCCTGACGAGTTTACCAACTCCACTAATCAGTTAATGTAGCTACTTAATTTATCTACTCTTTGATCTCGAATCTCACCGCTTAGTATATTGGGAAAATATGCTAAGTTGATGAGAAAATGTGGTATGGTTTACATCAAACTTTTAAACGTGTCCTCCTGACCTAACTGTGAATTCCTGATTCCAACTTTTTGAAAGTCGGAAAAGCTTGAGTAAGTTGACCTTCAGTGCGCATTTTAAGGGGAGACCATCTGCTCTGTTTGAAAAAGACTTGTATTATGATAGAGACTACGCAGATTACTCATCTTTTGAAAATTCCCCAGGCGTCAAACTGGATCTTGAATCTTTTCAGCAGTACCTCTGCGTGCCGGAAGTTGGCCCCTTACTCCTCTGAACTGATGCCATTCCGCTCCGAAAATAACATGCGGTGCCTATTTAGGTGCACTCCTGAGCACGGCCATCGGTTGCTTTCTTTCTGTGCCCCTTACGGCTCTGAACGGATGCCATTCCGCTCCGGAATTGACATGCGGTGCCTATTTAGGTGCACTCCTGAGCACGGCCATCGGTTGCTTTCTTTCTGTGCCCCTTACGGCTCTGAACGGATGCCATTCCGCTCCGGAATTGACATGCGGTGCCTATTTAGGTGCACTCCTGAGCACGGCCATCGGTTGCTTTCTTTCTGTGCCCCTTACGGCTCTGAACGGATGCCATTCCGCTCCGGAAATGACATGCGGTGCCTATTTAGGACAGGTGCACTCCTGAGCACGGCCATCGGTTCCTTTCTTTCTGTGCCACCAGACGTTGATCCGGAGCTCCCTTTCGTCTCTCTGAGACATTTACCTCAATATTGTGTAAAACCTTTTTTACAGTGTGCAAGAGATGGCACTGCCTAAATCGACAGGTTTCAAGCTCTGTAGGGACTTTTGCAAACAAATGTCTGTGACAGATTCCCGTCAAGTATGCCTATGGTGCTTGAAGTCGAGCCAGGACTTCAAGGCTTCTAGCGACTGTTCGTCGATGAACCAAAAAGCCATGAGGGAACATTAGGTGAAACTTTGTCACCAAGCATAAGACGATTCAGCATCTGAACCATTCCAAGTCCTGCATTGGGTCCATGGTCCCGTCAGGTTCCCAGACGCGATGGACCTGCTTCAGAGGTCGGTCTTCATCACGATCCAAGTCCTCATTTAAGCGTTAGAAGCACTCCGATGCCGACTTCACTACCTGAAGAAGCCTCTCTGATTGCCCTCTCTGATGCTGGTATGACCTCAACCAGCATCGTGGCCGAATCAGTTCGAAACGCTGATTCCTTGCCCCCCCCACCTCCTCCTCGAATTAATACAATTTTGACAACTTTCTTAGCATTCCCTTTTTTAGACTGCTTCAGATAACGACGGTCACTTGGGTGAGGAGTTCGCTCAGCCCATCCAAAATGGGAAACTGGTCTGAAGACTTAAAGGAGGCTAGTGGCCTTGATTCCTCCCCATTGATGGCTCTTTCTCTGCTTGGTCCAGCCACAGAAGAAAGTGTCATGGTAATGCGTAGAGCATTCAAAGTACTTGACCTCCAGCTCCCCATGATATGGGTATGAAAACTAATGTCTTGACGATGTCCTCCAACCGGGCAAGCATCTACCAAGCCACTTCTTCCCTTTACCGAGTGTAGGAAGGTGGAATCTGACTACATGGTTGCCCCCATTTTTTTCCTGGTGTTATGATGACTTTTGACTGTTTGGCTGGGAACCTGCTATTCAGGGCCCCAACCTACCTGCTTCCTCTCTGAATTGATTGCATGTACTATAGGTACACTCCAGTTTGGTTACTGGGGTACCCTTGTGAGTCCCTCTTATATTGTTTTCGTATAGGTACATAGGTACAGGGGTGGCATGTATTATGCCACCCCTGGGAAGCCTTCCAAATTGACACCACAGGACTGCTACTGCAGCCTGGGTAAGGTGGAGCATGCACCTCTTACTAAGATATAGGTTACCCATTATTAGCGATACTCAGGGGGGTCTGTTACAATTATCCCCTCTTGAAGAGAACATGGTGGCAGATCTGCTGTTAAAAACCAAGTCATGATCCCCCACTGATCCTTGTCCACCGTATGTACTTCACCTGGCTCCCACTGAGATCAGTGCATTATTAATGCCGCTTCTGAACCAAGCTCTGATTTCAGGAGTCTTTCCGTTAGCTTGGAAAAAGGCTTGTGTTCGCCCGCTGCTAAAAAAGACAAAATTAGACCCCCTTGATGAAAAAAACTATCGCCCCATCTCCTGTTTGCCTCTACCCGCCAAACTGCTGGAGAAAGCCATGAACTCTGAGCTATCATCATATCTGGAGATGAATAACCTGCTCGACAATACCCAACACGGTTTCCGTGCAAATCACTCCACGGAAACAGCATTAATAATGGCGGCAGAGGAAATACGAAAGGGCATGGACGAGGGAAGTAGAGTTACTTTGGTCCTGCTGGGTCTAACAGCAGCCTTTGACACAGTAAACCATGAGGTACTTATTCAAAGGCTTAGGGACTCTGGTGTCAAGGGCATAGCGCTGGATCTTCTCACCTCCTTCTTGTCAGACAGAGAACAAGTTATCCTCTGGAATGGCTATCAATCAGAAAAATTCACCCTTCCAGGAGGAGTTCCGCAGGGATCTGCTCTGTCGCCGACTTTGTTTAACGTTTATGTCGCCCCTTTGGCAAAATTAATACAAGAACAAGGCCTTAAGCTAGTGTCTTATGCAGATGACACTCAGCTGATAGTGTCAGTTTCTCATTCAATTGAGGCCAAGGCAGCCGATTACTCCTTGTGTATGTCCAAGGTTATGTCCTGGATGAATCTGAACTTTTTAAAGCTGAACACTGCAAAAACAGAAGTCCTTGAGTTCGGCCAAAAAGCCTCCATCTGGAATCAGCTTTGGTGGCCTAGTTCAGCGGGGGCCTGTCCGCTTCCAGTGGCTAAAGTTAGGAATCTTGGCATAGTTTAGTCTGCCCTGTTCCCATGATGCACTGGGCCAGGGTCAGACTAATTTGCATGTAGCCAGGTTCTGAACTGGGATGGTGCAGTGAGCTAAAAAACGGTGATGGATCAAGCCCTGATCTTTTGACTGGGCAGGAGTGTTCTGCTTAATTCAGATACTCTGTCCATCACCACCCCCTTTTTGAATTGTTTTGGCCACCACAAGTGTGGAAGGGTATGCTCAGATGTGAGTCCCTTGCTCACTGCACCATCGGGATTCAAGCAAGCCGGGCCGAAGACGGCTGTAATGCCAGAAACCGGTCCCCGGAAGCTTGTTTCCTTTCCAGTAAAGAATTGGCTTGGTAGTTTGGTCTGCCCTGTTCCCATGATGCACTGGGCCAGGGTCAGACTAATTTGCATGTAGCCAGGTTCTGAACTGGGATGGTGCAGTGAGCTAAAAAACGGTGATGGATCAAGCCCTGATCTTTTGACTGGGTAGGAGTGTTCTGCTTAATTCAGATACTCTGTCCATCACCACCCCCTTTTTGAATCATAGTGTTTGACAAAGACATGTCCTGGCGGCCACAGATTAATCAAGTGGCCTCAGCGTGATTTTTCATGCTAAAAGGGCTTAGAAAGATCCTGCTGTTATCCTCTTCTCCCTCAGGAAGACAGTTATAATTGTTACCATCTTCTCTAGAATCGATTATGGGAATGCCCTTTATCTGGGAGCTGGCACTGCGCAAATGGCCAAGCTGCAATCAGTCCAAAATGCAGCTGCAAGAGTACTTCTCAAGCTGCCCAAGCATCATCCTATCTCCCGCTCTATCAGTCAACTTCACTGGCGTCCTGTACAACGACGGGTGGAGTTTAAAGCATTATGCTTGGTTCATAAGGCTCTGGCCGGGATATATGATGTTAAAACGCATACTTTTACAACGCCTACCATTACAACGGGACTTTTACAACGCAAATACTATTACAACGCATGTATTTACAACGCAGTTTTTTACAACGCAGGTACCTTTACAACGCATACCATTACAACGTAAGTATTGGTAAGTATATATAATTATTTTAATTGTATATTATTTAAAATTATTTTTATTTAATGTAATTGTATTTAATTTAATTTAATTTAAATTAATTTAATTTTATTAATTTAATTTATATTTAATTTTATTTTATTTTTTCTTGTACCCCTTTATCTAAAATTCCCAAAACTGACCCTAAACCCTAAAAATACCCCTTTACCCAAAAACTGAAAACTGACCCTATACCCTAAAAATACCCCTTTACCCAAAAACTGAAAACTGACCCTGAACCCTAAAAATACCCCTTTACCCAAAAACTGAAAACTGACCCTAAACCCAAAAAATACCCCTTTACCCAAAAACTGAAAACTGACCCTGAACCCTAAAAATACCCCTTTACCCAAAAACTGAAAACTGACCCTAAACCCTAAAAATACCCCTTTACCCAAAAACTGAAAACTGACCCTGAACCCTAAAAATACCCCTTTACCCAAAAACTGAAAACTGACCCTAAACCCTAAAAATACCCCTTTACCCGAAAACTGACCCTAAACCCTAAAAATACCCCTTTACCCAAAAACTGAAAACTGACCCTGAACCCTAAAAATACCCCTTTACCCAAAAACTGAAAACTGACCCTGAACCCTAAAAATACCCCTTTACCCAAAAACCCAAAACTGACCCTGAACCCTAAAAATACCCCTTTACCCAAAAACCCAAAACTGACCCTGAACCCTAAAAATACCCCTTTACCCATAAACCCAAAAATGACCCTGAACCCTAAAAATACCCCTTTACCCATAAACCCAAAAATGACCCTGAACCCTAAAAATACCCCTTTAAAAAAAAAACTAACATATAACATTTTAAATATAATTATATACTTACTTATACTTACGTTGTAATGGTATGCGTTGTAAAAGTACCTGCGTTGTAAAAAACTGCGTTGTAAATACATGCGTTGTAATAGTATTTGCGTTGTAAAAGTCCCGTTGTAATGGTAGTGCGTTGTAAAAAATGCGTTGTAATGTGTGTTTACCCTCTGGCCGGAGACGGGGCTTTAGATCTTCAATCTTTATTCTCTTATCAGCCTAGTCGTTCTCTGAGGTCTGCGGCACAATGTCTGGTTACTGTTCCTAAGATTAATAGATCACGTTGGGGAGGCAATGGCTTCTCCCATCTGGCCTCAAGGCTATGGAACTCAGCCCCATTTCACCTCAGACAGATCACTAACCATAGACTGTTTAGGAAGGAAATTAAGACTTGGCTTTTCACTCAATGATGCATCGGTCAGTACCTGGCTGGTTACTTTACTCAGCGCCAAGATGCCTCGGCATTAGTGCACTTTAGAAATACCATCAGTCAGTCAGTATATCTACATTAAAGCACTGACACCAATAAATCAGTCACTCCTATGGCAGGCCTTATCAATCCTGAAGGCAGAGTCCTTGGTTTTGTGTGAGAGGGTGCCCATACATGAGCAGGACCCCTCTGCACGTTTCGTAATCTATTCTCTGAGGCTGTTCTGGGAAACTGGACAAAGGAAATGGGTGTAACTACCCCTCTTTCCAGACCCTCCCACAGGTTGTTCCCCAGAGTATGTCCAACCCCTTTCTTTAGTAAAAGTAAGGAACCCCTGGCAACAGGACTTTAGATTACACCTGGACGAAACTCTGAAACTGAATCCTGGAACTTCGACGCTCTGCCAAAGACTAGAGGACGCAAGAATCTCCCTTGGGGTCAAGGAGTGACTCCCTTGCTTGGCAGGCACCAACAAAGCATCTTGCCGGTCTGCATTTCCGAAGCTCATGCTGGACTCCAAAGTATTTGCGACACATGAAGAGGATTTCCAGACTTCTCAGAGGCCGACCCGAGTCCCCATCAAAGCTGAGAACCGCAGCCCTTGTGAGTGACGTGGAACCGGAACTTCTGGACACCATGCACATTTGCTAGTGCATTGACTTCTCGACATCTCCTGAAGTTCTGCTTTGGGCTACTTGTAGTCCAAGCCTCGAGCACCATCTGCACCGAAGATTGTGGGCCTACACTCCACGAGTGTTCTGTGAGCCCGCTTCTTGCCTTTCCGCTTGAGGCTCCTTTGCGATCCCTGGTCCGTCGACTGGTGGGTCCCTGTGAAGGTAACTCTGATTTTCCTTGGGCTTCCCTGGTTGCTCCAGATGTGCACTGACCCTCTACTGTGTAGTGAGTCCCTCAGACCTTGCTGGTCTACACCGAAGCATTTCTTTGATTCCTGCGTGGGTTGCTGTTGCCAAGGCTTGTTGGGTCCAATCCGGGCACCAACACCGCAGCATTCGACATCCTTCGTGGGACAGCTTGATTCCAGATCCTGGTAGTCGTCGACGCCTCCTGGTCCTCGTGGCTGAAGAGTCAAGCTTCACCTTCTTCACCTGAAATCACCCGACATTGCGATAGAGGGCATGGTGCTCACCACCCTTGCTGGCAAGGCTAGTTATTCTCCCAGCCTCCTGTCCCCTAGCGGACCAACAGCCAAACCTCTTTAGCGGCCGTTGCAGGAAATCAACCACCCAGTGGGAGGCAGAATCCACAGATTCTTATTGGGTTCACAAGCGATCACGTCAAACAGGTGGGTCCTACAGATTGTTCACAAAGCTTGCACCTTGCCCTTTCTCTCTTCCTTGCCACGCCTTCCACCGACCCTTCCGTGACTAATGGAAGACCATCTCTCTATTTTGCAGGAGGAAGTGCAAGCCCTTTTAGCCAAAGGGGCTTTTGAGTGGGTGTCAGTGCCAGAAGTAGGACATGGTTGTTATTCTTGCTACTTCTGTTGCTGAGGAAGGATGGAACTCTTCCCCCTGTTCAAGATCAATGCCAGTCGATGCATAGTGGATCACGAATGGCACCTGTGCACAGAGGTGGTGCATGATCCCTTAAGCGAATGGGTAGAACCTTTGCTCGATCTATTCACCATCACTGAGAATGTGCAATGTCCGCAGTTCTGTGCGTTGGAGTTTCCAAGGTGACTCTTGCTTGGAGATATGTTCTGCCTCCAGTGGAACTCTGGGCTCCAGTATGCCTATCCACCGTGACTCCTTCTGCTGAGAGTTCTCAAGAAGTTCAGGAGAGACCGGGCCCAGGCCATCTTAATGGCTCCGGATTGGGCATGGAGAGTTTCGTATCCAGATCCCCTCTGCTTGAGCATTTGTTCTCCCATCAGGCTGCCTTTCTGTGATTACCTTCTGTTGCAGCAACAGGGCCAGGGTTCTGTATTCGGTCCTTCACAGTCTCCGCCTTCATGCGTAGAGATTGAGTTGCGATAGCTGAACACCTTCGCCCTTCCTTTCAAGGTGGTTGATATTATCTTGGCAGTCAGGCATCACTCTATGAAAACCGTATACGCCTCTCATTAAGACAGATTTGTGGCTTGGTGTGGAACACGACTGGTCAACCCCTTCCAGGCCAAGTAATCTAACGTTCTGTTATTTGTTCGGTCTCACGCACGACAGAGCATTGCTTAGGGCACAATTAGGGTTTATCTTTCACCCCTTTCAAGCTTCTTACGGTTGCTAAATCAGCCCTCATCATTTAAGCCACCAGTTATGATTCCGTTTTAGAAAGAGCTGCAACACAGGTGTCCACCTTTCCTCTTGTCATGTGTCAACGGGGACCTTAATTTGGTTCTGACTTATCTGATGTGCACGCAATTCGAGCTGTCCTTTATGGCTCCTTACTATCAAGACTGTGTTCCACATTGCCATCACCTTGGCAGAACATGGGAGTGAGCTTCAGGCTTGTTGTGCCACTCCGTCTTACACGTCCTACTTCAGACAGGCTGGTTCTGTGGACACTGGCATCCTTCCTGCCAAAAGTTGTGATGCTGTTCTTTGTCAGTCAAACCATCACCATGCCGGCATTCTATGCTCCCCATTCTCGTCTAAGGGAGAGGACAGACTTCATCACTTAGACCCCAAGAGATCGCTGGGCATCTCCATAAATTGTACCAAAGAGCACAGGTGAAACAATGAGCTCTTTTAGGGGGTTTGCTGGAGCGAAAAAAGGCAATACAGTACAGAAGAGGCAGCTGCTGTACTGTGCATTCAAACCTGATACACAATGGTAAAGAGGTAGCCTCTGGAAGGACTTAATGCTCATTCTACCAGGGTCAACGCTGCTAATACTGTGTAGGCATGCGGAGTCCCTTGCCAAGACATTTGCTATGTGGCTACTTAACGTTCCTCCATACGTTTATTTAGCATGTTTGCCTAAACAGTCAGGTATGCTGATAAGGGCTTTCTACCTGCTCAGTCCTGCAGGACTTTCTGGTTTGAATCCAGCCACAGACCCACATCCAAATAGGTATTGGTTTTTTATCTATTCAAAAGGTGAGGCATATGCGTCCTGAAGTCTCCATCAGAAGAACAAGTTACTTACCTTTGGTAACACTCTTTCTGGTAGAGACTAGCTGCAGATCCCTCACGGACCCTCCCCCTTCTGCAGTTGGACTATATCCATCAATAAGATCTCAAGTCTACGAATCTTCACATTGTCAACCAATTTGATTTTGTGGCTCTATGTCTGGGGTTGTGGGCAGCCTGGAAAGCAACTGAGTGCGCAAGTGAGAGGTGCCTATATAGGCACTGAACATCATTTCCAGAGACAAACCGCATCAGTTCCCCGCCACAAGGTGCCACATTCCGGCATGCAAGGTTACTGCTGAAAAGTTTCTGGATCAAGTCTGGTGCTTAGGGAATATTCAAAAGGTGAGGAATCTGCAGCTAGATAGTGTCTCAACCAGAAAGTGGGATTCCGAAGGTAAGTAACTTGTTCTTCAGGGACCACATAGAAATATATGGATTAGAGCACACATATGATGATAATGATGCAGTATCTAATCTCCTATCAAGTTTTGTATTCATTTTTGAAATAACGGTGCATTTAATTTTTTGTTGGCCTTTAGAATGTTTGTTTGTTTGTCTCCATAGAAGTGATGGTAAAAGTACATGTAGTTGACCTGAAGACTGAAACTGTAGCTTCTCCTGTCAGTGTACGAGCGTACTTGAATCAGACTGTGATGGAATTTAAGCAACTTGTTTCCAAGGTAAGTGTGAAAGTCATGAGGAGAGTTACTGAAAGCTATTTGCTTACAAATTAATTCTATACACAAAGAGAATGTTATTACTTGGGCTTTAGTAACTTTGTTCAAAATCTAGGAAAGAAGTACTCTAGCAATCCATTGATAGCAGAACTAAGCAGTATATAGGCACCCACTCATCAAAGCAAGAGTGGGACCCGAAAAAAGTGTGGCACTCTCAAAAAGAATTATGAGACCCACATCCACTAGTGTCCGCTAGAGACGCTACCATCGTTCATTAGAGATATGGTTCTTCATTGGGTCAGCATTCCAGATACCTTCACCTTCATAAGTATAAATCATTCCTTACTATTCTTGTGTTGGAGGGGATCTGGAACAAAAATAATTAAAATGACCTAGGAGCTGGAGATAATTTTATTATTCACTGGAGTTGGGATACGATTAAAAACAGGAGTGGATTTGTACATAGGAATGGGTTAGCGATCCCTAACATCCATCGAAAGTCAATGTTGTACATGTTTCAGCCAAGTGCACTCACCAGGGTCTTACAGCAAGCAGATCCCAAATGTAGATACAAACTGTATACTGTTTTGTGTCAGATATATAAATCACTTACTGATCTTGAACGGAAAGATAGCCCTTACCAAATCTTCCAGGGTACACTAACCCTTCAGAAGAAGCTCACTCCGCCCCATAGGGTCCTGCTGAGCCGTATATACATATTCAGTGCATGGAGGATCAAATAGGTGCGAGCACCAGGCTGGATTCTTTGATGACTGTCTAGCTACAGGAACCGGCTGCCTCCACCCGACATTATGGGTCTATAGAGACCCATTCCGGTACATTAGGTATCTGGAATGTTAACCCAAAGATTAAGCATATCACTAGTGAATGCTGATGGTGTCACTAGGATACTCTAGTGTATGAGGGTCTCATACTGTAATTCTATTTGAGACTGAAATTAGCAATGCTTTTTTTTTTGGGACCCAATCTTGCTTTGATGAGTGACTTTTCTTGGGAAGGTCAGTGGATTCACACCTATGTCTTCCTCTTCTCTCTCCTCCGGATGTGATTTTGAAGATATAGGAACCCAGTCATTTAGGTTGTGAAAGCTTTTGGTTGTTTGAGACAACAAATACAGTCTGCTATTGTTTGATTGTAGTGGGCAAGAAAATTAGAACTGTCTTATGAGGAAATTGCTCCACGAGCACATTTAAAGAATGCTCTGCAGATTCATCATGCAGCCTTTTATAACTTTCATATTTTGTGTCTGAAATGTTTCTTCTGTCTTTACTGTCGCTCATTAGGTTTGACATCTTGTGGTACTGAAAGAAACACTAACGTGAAATGCAACTGCTATAGTTCCTCATTCCATTGAAAAATATAACTAGAGAATACACAATTGAAGAAATAAATGTGGGCAGGTCACTATATTGTAACCTCTTTTCAGTAACAAATTATTTTGCTCAACTTCAAATAAGCCATTAAGATTGATAAATGAACGTCTCTTTCCTGATATCAAGTCCCTGATCCGGCTACCGAGGAACAATTCTTTAGCAGATAGTATGGAGGAATTAATAAAAGCAAAAAAGGTGAAAGCCAAGATTTCAGTTTTCCGTCCACTGTTTTCATTTCAATCTGAGTAAGAAGGAAACCCAGTGCACCAGAAAAGGAAGAGAAATGGAAATAAGCACCCATGTGGGCAAAGGTTAGCGCAGACAAAAGGAAGTACAATTGAGGAAAAGAAGACACACAAGCATTAAAATAAAAAGCAAAAATGTAGGTAAAGGATGCCAAAGAAATCCGAGGAACTGCTCTCTCTCCATTGACAAAATAAAAAACACAGTAAAAAGGGAAAAAGGATGAGTAGGAAAAAGGATACCATAAGAAATATAAATAGTTTGATCAATTGGGCAAAGGAGGGAAGAAAACTATGGACAGGTATGCGGACCAACTGTGAAAGGTAACAAAATGTTGCAAAGCAATGCGAGAAACAAAGGTTCCTTATGTGGGTTCTGTGATGTGGCGGAGTACCAGTTTCGGGAAAAAATAGCAGCTACCTATTTTTCACAAAAGAGGCTATTCACCAAAATAAGCTCTACATTAGCATTACTGGTTTCGATTTTTTTAAGGAAACTGGTTTGTGTATAAGGGTGCCTTCGGAAATGCTATCATCCAATTTCTTTTTCTCAAAATATATGCACAATCAAAAATAGATTGGCAGTCGTCTTGGTAAATCTGTTTTTATGGATCTTCTGTGATTTGTTCTTTTTTACAGTTTGTTTCCAATAAGTATCCACTCATAAATCAGACTGCTATGCATGTGACAAACCATAAAGGTTGCTGCATGTTCCATCTGACCACCATCTTCTCATGACATCTCACTCTAAAATGATTATATCTCTCTCATGCTTAAGGCTCTGAAGGACTAGGAAAATAAGTCTTGCTTCACCTATTTTCAAGAGCACCAGTTCAAAAGGTTTTCCAGCTTGAAAGGAAAGGTTATCTTGGACTTAGGCCAGAGAGGTGAACTCCGCTCCATTCGTGGAATTTGCGGAGTTTGCTGCTCTCCTTTGAGCTCGCAAAGTACAGAAAACTACACTCTGCGTAGTTCAGCAGAGTTTTTTTCCATGCTCGCGAATGGTAAGTTGGCGAGCGCCAGATGCCGCTCGGTTAGAATTTCTACCAAAGCGGCAGGAAGATCAGCACATACTGCAGTTCGCAATGCACTCCGCCACTTGCAGTTCTCCACATAGTTTTTTGTCACTTCGCGGAGTTCTGCGTAACTCCCCGAACTATACCCAGGCCTCTGCGCTAAGCACCCTTATACACTGTTCAAAGGTCACAAACCAGTAGAAGCTTCTGTGTAGGCAACACTTCTTTGAGTCTAAGAGCTCATTATCTTGCCATCTCTAAATAGAGCCATCACTCTGGTTCTTGTAGTAAATAGCAGAGCTACTTTGTGTAATGGAGTTGACCCTTATCCTTGTTTCTCCTAAACTGAGACATCCGCTTGCTTACACTGGTGGCTGTCTTATTTGACCTTTCCTTTTATAAATAACACTTCAGCATTTGATGATATATTGATTTTCCACCAAGCCATTTTTGCCATACATTTTCTACTTCCCTCTCACTCCTGTGCTTGAATGCCCCAACTCTAGGCTAAATTTATTACGGCTGAGTCCTACATGCAGTATTCTGTGATAGCTCTATAGTCATTTATAGTATTTTTTCCACTAATGTACTCTGTGTGTATCCGGGAGTCTAAAGAAATTAGGTAGGAAACAATACTATACTTACTAGAAAGAAGATCCAGTATCAGAACGGTCATTCCTGCAGGAATGCCATGGGGGTTGAGGTCTTAAACAGTCAGATACTTTGAGAATTAAGGCATGCATCTCGGATATAGACGGGCACCTGCAGGTGCCACAAAGCCAAGGTGCCAAACTGTGAAGCAAGTAGAGTGTGAAGCAAATATATCATGAAACACGAGAAGTCCAGCAGGATTTAAATAGACAGTGTGAGAGTAGGCAACAAGATCCCCACAGCTTAGCCAATAAGCTGAATTAGAGTGTAGCAGAGGGGAGCAGCATTGATGGAGGGGGACACACTTTTGATGACCATCATCCCCATGGTACCTTCAGGTCTCACAACGGTGCCAGTGCTTCAGTGAGATCATCGTGCTTAAGACAAGCAAGGCCTGTGCCTGCTATGGGGCTAATCATGTGTCGTCCTTCCCGATAGTGAGTTGTTTCTCTTCGGTTTCTTTCTTGATGCTTGTTTATCAGCTTCCTTCTTTATCTGCTACGTACCTCCTTTCTTATTTGTCTCTTCATTTTGATTCTCTCAATTTTCCTTTCTCATTCTTTGTTTCTTTCCGGTGATTGTCTTATTCTGTGCTTATGCTTTTTATATTGTTCTTACTCTGCTTCTTATTTTTTTCCTCTTGTTTCTGTTCTTTTGTTGCATGTTTGGCTTTTTTTTCTCTTTCTTTGTTCTTTATTCCGCTTTATTTCTTCCTATGCATCACATATTGCATGATGAAGAAACCATGAAGACACTCCGAGGTGATTCACAAACAGAGTTATGGCTTGGAACTGATCCTTAGGGACCACACATGTAAACTTGTCTTAGTACGGCTCTTGTGAAAAATGTTGTTAAATGGCCATTGCAACAGGACTTGGGAACTTTGGGGGTGCAGAATTTACAATACTTGGCTTTTATGTTCATTTACCTAATCCAGGAATTACATAGAAATGCAGCATTGTTTTCATTGATTAGTATTGGTTCTCATTATAGGAAAGTTTTAAGACCTCTGCTGTAACTCATCCTCCGAGAACAAGTTTATTAGATTCGTTGCCAATCACACCACCAAATAACCTGTGAAAATTATAACTATGCCTGTAGTATCCAGAGCCTTGCTTGGTATCTTAACTAGAGTGACGTTTTTCTGACAAGGAAAAAACTTCCACGTTGGTGCACCTACAGGTGAACAGGGTTGATTGATTTTGCATGTAGGTTTTCCATGCCTTATCAAATCCGGCCTAAATGAGTTTTTGTGAGATTTAATTGGAACATTAAAGGCATAACATTGTGGTTGGTCAGACCTCTCAGAAGGAGGGGGGTGCTTCATGTTACTATGCTTATTTGTCTATGAGCAGCTTCTGCAGAAGGAATTGGGCCTTAGCCCTTTTGTGCATCTGTTTTGGCAATTTTGGTAACCTGGTGTAGTCTCTTGAGTCTTGTGAGAAAATTGTAGAAGAAAACTCTCAAGAAGCCCATGCAAGAAGTTGTGGACTATAGGTATAAAAAAAGACCATCAAAAATCTAGATGGAAGTGCTTTTCTTCTCAAACCACAAAGTGATGGCGTACTACGGAGGTTGTATTAACTGGTTTCTTAGACTTTTGTTTCATTCTTTGAGTGGAGATGTGCCCCCCTCTGTATATGTTAACGGAGGCACAGGTCCTACCTTTGATGTGCTTCTTCCTTCTTGTCCATGTCATCACCTCGCCGCAACGTCCTGAGTCTTATTAAACACAAGTACACATACTGTGTGCGTTTGTGCTCATGGGACCGAGTCTTCCTCCCTCGATCTCTTGCAACAAAACTAAGTAAGCAAATCACAAACAACACACATAGCACTAAAAATAAGCAGTAGCAGTGTAGACCCTAACGTTTTACAAGTGTATCATACTGAATTTCATGAGCAATCCTATGCTCTATTTGTCATCGCCCCACTGCCTAGAAGCCATAACTAACCAGCATGCACTACAACAATTTGAAATGGAGCGTTCACTGTAGTATTCTGTTTCCAGTCACAATTCAGGCAGTCCGATGTTGAAGAACATATTGATAATGAACAAGAATAAGATTCAGTTGTCATGAGTCCTGAAAATGCGTTTAGTGTCCAACTTTTATTCATTTTTCAACACATGATATTTTCCAGTCAGCCCAGACCACGGGTTTCGTCCCCTACGACTTCATCAGGGTTGTGGTTTCAAAACATGTGTGATTTCTAAATGGCATGAAGTATCACCTCCTCGTTCTGTATCTTCATAAGGATTAAATCCCTTTTTGTGTGGTATAGTAACTCCTAAATCATCTTCCTCCTTTGTGTGTCAGGGCTCAATTGTCACGGGAAAGGGAACGGAACTCGTTGGCTGGGCTGACTGGAAAATATCATGTGTTGAAAAATGTATAAAAGTTGGATATTGAACACATTCTCAAGACTTCTGACAATTGAATCTCATTCTTGTTCATTATTGATATGTCCTCAAACATACGACTGCCTGAATTGTGGCTGGAAACAGAATAATACATTAAACGCTCCTTTTCAAAGTGTTGCCACAAATAGCCTCCAAACAGAAAACTAACCCATGTTTAAGATCGACCGCAGTCTTGTTGAAGATCTAGCTTAGCTCAATACTCCTTACACAGGGTTTGAAATGCATCAACTCTTCCTGGAGAGCCATCTATATATAAAAATGTAATTGTTTCGGAGACTCTGCATAAAGACTTGATGGAGGAGGAAAAACTTTAGGGGCCTTTTATACCTTCAGGCTGAGCAATTGACTTTAGAGAATTGAGCCTCAGCAAGTACATAATAATTCAGACTGAGTCCAGTATATTTTTAGCTGTCTTACTTCAGTGAGCCGCAATTTAACCCCTTCCGTGCTCCCGTCGGCCGCCGCGAGCACTACCTGGCTGGTGCAGCGAACGTCCAACGGCCGACGCGGCCCTGCCCACTCCTTAGAACGCCCGCTCAGCGCCGAAATATCGGCCGCGGTAAACGCACACTGAAGCACTGTTTTTCATGTTTGCACATATGCAGATACATTTGCACTTATCTGACTTATCTAAACAGTGAAGAAAAAGAAATGCATTTTTTTCCAGAGGGCTTTTGTCTGATTTGACTGAATTTTTATATTGCTGTTTCTTCTTTGGGCTCAAGAGATATAGTCCCAGGTCCCTGAAGAGTTGTTTTTGTGCTTTAATCACTTATGCTCCCTCCTGAAAATTAAAGAAGAAAGAGAGTAATAAATATTCTTGTCTGTGATCCAGACTTGGAATCTCAGTCTTCATCTTCTTTAAGAAATGTAAAGTCTCTCTTATACTTCTCTGCTGTTGATGTTCTTTCTAGTGTATACCAACTTAGATGTAGCTTCTCATAGAACCTGACCATGTAAACCATATACTATTTTGGTATGCCACCCTGAATCTGTATTTTTAGTTGTTGAATCTAAAACTGGGGAGCCGCACAGGTGGTATCAACTCTTCTTGCAATAATCTGAACGCTCTAGTGCTGATCTAAATCTAAATGGTAAGGTTTGTGCCTATGACTGTAATCCATGAGAAAATCCTACAGTTTGTAAATAGTCACCAGCCACACCTGCCTGAGACTCAGATATGCTCAGTACTGTTTTGAAGAATGTGAAACACTAGTATTGCATATAGAAAGTATATTTTCGTTAACTTATTTTTATAAAATATCCTCTTTTTCATATTTGTAGGCCACTAATCTGCCTGTGGAAAACATGCGCATAGTACTGGAACGGTGCTACAATGACCTGCGCCTTCTCAATGTGCCTAATAAAACACTGAAATCAGAAGGCTTTTTTAGAAGTAATAAAGTAAGTCATGTTTACATTTCCGGTAACTATTTAGTATTGAAGAACATGATAATTTACATAAACTGGATCAATGCTAATACTCATTGTCTTATCAATTTGGCCAGTTTTGTTTTTATGCTGCTTAGGAAAACTTTTTTTCTACAAATTCCTTCCCTGTGCAACAAATAGGTTTGTGAATTCAGCAAGTGTATTGTCACACTGGTATGGAACGGACACTAGTGTTTTAACAGGCATGTCTACTTTGTGGAATGTACGTCAACAGTATAAGTAAGTCTAGTAAGTGAAATGTAGGAAGGCAGTGGTGCTGCAGTTCCTCATGTAAGCATGCTTCCATCCGAGTTGTATTGGCATCAGGTGTCTGTGTATTGACACTGAAACACTCTTCCTAACAGCAAGAGCCATTGCTTATTCACAAATACATTTAAGTGTCTTTGAATTCTTATTCCTTTTGTAATACGTTCACCATGATCTCATGTGTCTTAACACCCACAGACTAATACAATTCCATGTAATGAAGTAGTGCTGGGCTGTATTCATCTGTCAAAATGTGTAAGGTATATCCTATTTTTCCAACTATAATACCAGCTGTAAACGTTTTGTAAGTCCAAATGTAACCAGTTGGTAATCCCCAGATATTCAAGTTCTCTTGTCTTTGTGAGTTTTTGGTGTAGCAAAAATACTTAATGTTACAGTCTCCATGTAGAACATACTTCTATTGTGTACTTCGGCATTACAGGAATTCGAACTGGCACAAGTCTGTGTGACATAAACTTTAATGTTTTGTCCTAACTTTAAGGTTCTGATAGACTTTTGACTGATACATCTGCCGTGGATTCCTCACCTTTTGAATTAACCGCATACGCAGCATTCCACGGAAACCGCATGCGTAACGGTTTTCCCTAGGGCTCTCCATTTTTGGTAGTTTTTGTTGCAAGTCTTCGGGTCTTTGTAGCAGTGACAATGGCTACGCAGAGGAAATCCAGATTCAAGCAATGAAGGGAATGTGGGGGTCAGATGTTGATTACTGACCCTCATGTAGACTGTTTGTGGTGTCTCTCGTCGGACCACGACGTCGACAAAGTTTTCGGCATGCAGGCGCATGAACCCCAAGGTATTGAAGAAGAGGGAGTCCAAATTGTTTATGGTTAAAGCTAAAAAACAAAAATGGGGTCAAAGGAGGTCAAGGTCCCGATCCAAGTCACCGACTCAGCATACCCCAAAGCATCAAGGAAGCATAAGAAGAGGCGGCGCCATGGGTCTCGGCATCATTTGTCAAAAGATGACACGCCGCAGTCGGTGTCTCAGGCTCCCCAGCATCATTGGGAGGACGAAGTCTCTCTGTCTCCTTCTCCTAAGGGGACTCCGGCCCGAGAGCGGTGACTTCACCAGCGCCAAGAGAAGCAACACCTCCATTGTTGCCGACTACTCCACGTCTGGCTCCACGGTCTCCGGCGCTGCAACCGGAGCCGATTGTGCTGCCTTCTCGAGTGGTCTCAGATCCTGGAGTATCCTGCCTTCCCGACTCCAGGTACGGATTCGTTGCATTTTCTTAATGTGATTTTCGGATTGTTTGCCTAAGTGGCAAACCCTGCTGGTGCGCCGGTTGGCCCCATGGGTCTGCTGGCATAAACCCTAGGAGGTTTGCCACCTCACTTCCCTCAGACACCACTCATGCTGATGACTCCAGGGAGTTGGCCTCTCCCGGCTCCGAGATTTTCGATGCTGGTACAGTCTCTAGAGGGGTGAGTGCCACTGGACGGATCTTCCCTGGCACTGTGTGGTTCTGAACCGATGCAGACTCTACCTCGACCGACATAGTCTACTATCCCAGTAGACCTCCCTTCGATGCCAATCCCGAAGTCACCGGCGCCACGTCTGGCACCTCTGACGCCAATTCCAAGGTTAAGGTCTAGAAGAGAAGCACAGTGGTTAATGGAAGAGGAGGAGTATCGGGAACAACATGAGGAGGCTGGATACATCTCCTGAACGGGAACTCTCCACTCCAAAAGGTCTCCCAACGTAGGAGGTGACTTCTTATCACTCTGTGATCCGGAAGGCAGCGGATCTGCTGGAGTTAACTCTACCCTCTGCAGAATTGAAGTCTAATATTTTAACAGATGTGCTCCATTCCCCTTCTGTTGTCTCTGAGCCTTTGCTTCCTTTCAACAAGACTTTGACTGAGCCCATCTTTGATGTGTGACAGAAGCCGATGACTGCTCCTATGGTGTCCAGGTATTTGCTGAGTAGGTATAAGGTGGTTCCTGAGAATCCTGCTTTCCTATCCACTCATCCATCACCAGAACGTTTGGTCGTCCAGGCTTTGTGCTCCTTGAAACAGTCTGCAGGGTCATTCCCAACTACACCTGCAGATAGGGACTCCAAACGCATGTAACAATCCGCAAAGAAGGTGTTCTCTTCAGGCAGTACGGCTCTCTAGTCAATTAATGCTACATGGCTTGTGGGTCGCAATATCCATGCACTGATGTACTCTGCAATGGAAGTGCTCTCGAAACTTCCGCAGGACATTCAGAGTCTTTTTTTGGAAGTTCTTTCTAATGCTCAAGTTACGTCCCGCAGGTCATACAGTCGGATCTAGACACTGCTGACTCGGTTGCCAGGGCAATGGGTTTGTCTGTGGCAACTAGGAGGCACGCTTCGTTACGGGGGTCGGTGTTCTCCCCTAATGTCTAAGTTAGCTTGTTAGACCTGCTTTTCAACGGATCTCATCTATTTGGGGCCAAAGCTGACTCGGCGCTGCAGTTCTTTAAAAACTGCAGAGCCACAGCAAGATCTTAGGGTCTCCTGTCTCAATCAGGGGGCTTTGGACACCACAGGTTTCGTGATTTTGGTAGGACATTATCTATTTGTGCCAAGCAACATCCGCAACAGCGGTAACTGCAGGCAAACCCCCTGTACAGGTTATACAGGGGAAAGGGCTGATGTCGTCTGCGAGGTACAGCAGGGCAGCAAGTCCCCTCTTCTTCTACCCCTCCAAATGGTACAGCAGGGAAGCGGCTCTAGCTCCTCCTTCCTAGAGCATGCTTGAGCTGTGGGAGGACAGTTGTCCCATTTTCTCCAAAATTTGAATCCAGTTACTACAGATCTCTGGGTGTTTAACATCGTATAGAATGGGTACGCCCTACCCTTCAGAGAGTTCACCCATCCTTTCGCTCTGCCTCCGGGTTTGTGCTCAGAAGAGCACCTCCTGCTTCTCCAGCAGGAAGTTCTATGTTTACTACAAAAAGGTGCAATCAAGGTGGTTCCGGAGCAGGAAAGGGTTCAGGGAATTCTACTCTCTGTACTTCCAGATTCCTCAAAACGATGGTCGCTTGAGGCCGATCCTAGACCTCAGTTTCTTGAATTTTTACCTCAAACAAGAGAATTCAAGATGTTGTCCCTGGCTCAGGTTCTTCTTGTGCTACAGAAAGAAGACTAGATGATGTTGATCGTATTTTCACATTCCTATCCTGAAGTCTCATTGGAAGTATCTTCGTTTTATGGTGGGTGTTCAACACTACCAGTTTGCGATCCCTCCATTCGGTCTTACTTTAGCAACTCGGGTTTTCACAAAGGCGATGGCAGTGGGGGCCGCACATCTTAGAAGGTTGGGGATTCCTGTTTTCCCCTGTCTGGACGACTGACTGCTCAAAGCAAAGTCGCCAGAGATAGTGCTACATAATTTACAAGCAACAGGACTGTTGTTCGACTTGGAGTTTTCGATAAATGTATCCAAATCTCATGTGGGGCCCTCTCGGTGAAACCTGTTCATAGGAGCCGTACTGGATACTACTGTGAGTCGTGCCTTCCCACCTCTACAGAGTATTCCAGACATCCAGGCTATGATTCCACTTTTTCAGAATGGAGCAGCTGTTCCAGTCCTGAAGGTCTTGCGTCTGCTCGGTCTGTTCGCTTCCTGCATACTGTTGGTCAACCATGCACGCTGGCATATGAGGGCCCTCCAGTGGTGCCTCGGCAGGCAGTGGTTTCAACACAACGGAGATCTTGAAGAGGTGGTTGGGAGCTCCAGAGACACTGTTATGGTGGAGTGTTCCAGGCAACCAGTCTCGAAGGAAGCCATTTCAACCTCCTTCTCCAGTGGCCACAGTCCTAACAGATGCCTCCACTCTAGGGTGGGGAGCTCAGCTGAGGGATCTGGAGGTCAAAGGTCTTTGGTCTCCAGAGAAAAGACTGTTTCACATCAATCTTCTGGAATTGCCGGCGATATGTTTGGCTCTCAAGGCCTTTCTTCCCTCCCTTCACGGTCAGTCGGTTTGGGTCCTGACAGACAACACTACCGAGATGTGGTACATCAATAAACAGGGAGGAGCAGGGTTGTATCTTCTTTGAAGAGAGACTCTGTGACTTTGGTACTAGGCTCAGGACCATCAGATTTGCGTGATCGTAAATCATCTGGCTGGAGAACTGAATGTACTTGAGGACAGTTGGCAGTACTCAGCCGATCACAAGTGGCGTCTCCATCCAGAGGTGCTCAATCGCATTTTCAGGATGTGGGGCTTTCCTCGGTTGGACCTGTTTTCCACTCATGAAACGTGCAGTGCCCATCATTCTGCAGTCTCTAGTATCCAATGCGGGGAGCGTTGGGGTGCGTTTCAATTAGATGGGGGCTCACAACTTCTTTACGCGTTTCCTCCCATACCCTTGATTCCTCGAGGAATGTTCACCAAGGCCTGGTCCAAGTCATATTGATCGCCCCAGATTGCCGCAAAAGTTTTGGTACACAGACATCCTATACCTCTCATCCCACCCTCCGCCTCCCTCTCAGGGCTGACTTCCTCTCGCAGTCGCATGGGCAGGTTCTACACCCCCACCTAAAGAGCCTGCGCCTTCATGCCAGGAGATTGAACGGGGCAACCTGAGTTCTTTCTCTCTCCCACCGGATAGGGTGGATGTTCTTTTATCGTCCAGGAGACACTCCACCCAATCTGTCTATTCTGGTAGGTGGGACAAGTTTGTTAAATGGTGCGGAGAGAGATCTATTGGTTCGAGGCATGTGGGCTGCTGAATTCATATCTTTAGCATAGATCGCCGCCTAGTGTTGGGTCCGGATGATTGCACCTTGTTGTCCTGGAAGAGTCTTCGAAGTATCACGAGATAGGTGGCTCCTCCCCTGGACTACAGTGCGCATGGGCATCGACTCCATCCTTAGATTGTTTTTTTCCGCCATTGGGTTCGGATGTGTTTCGTGAACTCCGGTTCGGAATCGATAGAAATTTACTTTTTCGAGGCCAAAAGGCCTTCTCTGACCCGTCGGTATTGTTCGCGTTCGGTGCCTCACTTCATCCAACTCTTCAAGGTCGGATATCCCGTGAGTCGTGAAACTTCGAGGATCGAGGCCCTGTCGACGTGGCAAGACTTCGACGGCATGGAACGAAGCCCGTTCAAATACTGTCCGGTGTGTGGATCCAAATACCCACACATCGACGTCCACCCGGTCTGCAAGAAATGCCTGTCGCCGGACCACAACGAGGCCAACTGCATGGCCTGTTCCAGGTTTAGGTCGAAGACAACCATCAAGCTTCGGCGCGCCTCGAGGCCCGGCGATCGGCTCCAGCACCAGTGGATATCTTCGTCAATGAGGAAGCGGACAAGCAACAGGTCCATCTTCAGGTTTCGCCTCCTTCGGTGGTCGTCGAGTCCGACTATGAAGCGGACGCTGAGGGCCAAGACGTGGAGGAACTCGGCGAGGAGGTAGGGGACGACGAAGAGGCCTACGGGGCCATGGAAGATAGCTCGGAGGAAGAGCTATACCCCGTTAGAACATTTAATAAGGCTCGGGTCGAAGGATCGCCACATGGCCTTACCATAGACCCTACTCCAATGTCCACGGCCCCGCCTTCCGGCCTGACCACGGACGCTTCGGCAGAGCCGCCATTAACTAAACCGAAATCGAAACTTTCGGTGTCAACAACAACTAAAATGGCCGACACACCATCGAAACCGAAGACGTCTGCTCCACCGCTGTCGTCTTCGGAGGCCTCGAAGCTGAAGAAAAGTGTCGCA
Source organism: Lissotriton helveticus (assembly GCF_964261635.1). Lineage (NCBI taxonomy): Eukaryota > Metazoa > Chordata > Amphibia > Caudata > Salamandridae > Lissotriton > Lissotriton helveticus. Next base: position 743,579,312 of record NC_136061.1, on the reverse strand, counting down.
CCCGCGACGGCGACGAAAGTGGTCAAGGCGCCAAGCTCACAAAGGACCGTCGATTTGGCGTCGAGCACGGCGGTCGAGCCGAGGCCCAAGAAGTCGGGCACGGCGGTCGACCCGAAGCCCAAGAAGACGGGTGTGGCCGTTCACGCCAAGGCCGTCGAGCCGAAATCCAAGAGGCCTGTCGACACAACGGCTGCCAAGGGCGCGGAGCCGAAGTCTGGAGCGCCGACGCCAAGGGTCAAGGTTGTCGAGGCGAAGTCGTCGGCGTCCACGTCCGCTACTGTGGTCGGGGATCGCAGTGCTCCGCAGACGGATGCTTCGGCACCTCGCTCGGACACGCAGGAGGGGCCGATGCCCGAGTCTTCCTCTGGGGGTGGCCCGAGGACATCGGTCGGATCGACGAAGCCGTCAGCTTCTTTTACGAAGCAGGTCTTGGACTCACTAAAATGTATTAAGGACAGAGCTTCCGCGTCGGAACCGACAGTCCCTTCCGCAGCGAAGAAGGCTGTCCCAACGCCACAGGCTTCCACACCAATCCTTTTCACGCTACCACCTAAGGTGGCGCCGAAGGCCTTTGCACCAAGGTCGGTGCCCAAGGACCCGGAAAGGTCGACGTCGGCTCCCCCGGCTGGGGGTCTAACGCGTCCACAACTCTCTTTGTCGGAGCAGTTCATCGACGCCGACACCGGAAAGCTGACGCTTCTAAAGCGGAAGATTACAGCGTCAAAACCCTTGGAGTCCTTTAGGATTCCCCTGAAACGCAAAAGGCCTGCGGAGGACACTCCTGTACTGGTTGAACCCAGGATTCAACACCCTGCAAAGGGGGCAACACCATCACCCACCTATTCAGATGGAGAAGATGGGGAACAGCAGGATGAGGAATATAAATTCCCAACCCACACTGAGCCTGATGAGCAACAAGACTCGTGGGTGGACACTGGGGATCAAGGGGATCAGCAGGCAACCCTTGACCCACAGGTGTTTAACGTCAAAACATCTCCCACCGAGGATTCAACGGCGTTTCATGCTTTGATAGAGAGGGCAGCTAAGAACCATGACGTGGATATGCACGCTGACCCTGTGGAAGCAGACTTCCTTTTTGACACTTTCTCCACAGCAGAAAAAACTGTAAAAACTCTTCCCATGTTAAAGGGGGTCCTACGGCATGCTGCGGACATTTTTAAGGAGCCCACAAGATCAAGGGTTGTTAACCCTCGTATTGAGAAAAAATACAGACCGGCACCTGGCGAGCCAACATACATAAGGGGCCAATTGCCACTGGACTCTTTGGTGGTCTCTAATGCTCGTAAACGAGCTAACTATCAAACCAAGGGTAAAGCTCCTCCCCCGGACAAAGAGTCAAAAGTGCTGGAGGCGTCAGGGAAGAGGGTGGCAGCACAGGCGGCCAACATCTGGCGCATTTCAAACACACAGGCGCTGTTGGCCAGATACGACAGGGCACATTATGACACCCTAGAGACCCTGTTGCAACACCTGCCAGAGCAGTACAAGGAGGGGGCTGAGATGCTGGTACAAGAGGGCAAACTCATTTCCAACGCTGCTATCAAGTGCGCCCTTGACGTCGCGGATACAGCGGCAAGGGCGATCAATACTAGCGTGATGTTGCGGAGGCAGGCTTGGCTCCGAATCTCCGGCTTCAAGCCCGAGATACAGACAACCATCCTCAACCAACCGGTCAACCCAGACAGGCTGTTTGGTCCTGAGGTCGACACCACACTGGAGAAAATTAAAAAGGATACCGAGACCGCCAAGTCCATGGGGGCTCTACAGTCACAGCAGTTTCGTGGGAACACTTTTCGTCGCTCAGGCAATCGAGGTGTTACCAGGGTCAAATGTCACAGCAGACGCAGTTCAACAAAGGCGGGGCGCAGTCATCCTACCCCAAACAGAGTAGAGGAGGATACCGGGGCAACAGCTCCAAGGGCAGAGGCAGAGGCAACAACAGTTCCCGTTCCTCTGCCACCAACAAGCAGTGACTCCCGGTCACTGCCCCCCGACCACACAACACCGGTCGGGGGGAGACTCCAGCGGTTCCTGTCAGTGTGGAAGTCCATCACCACAGACAGGTGGGTCAAGCAACTTATCCAGTTCGGCTATTGTTTAAAGCTGACAGACACTCCACCCAACATGCCCCCAAGACACCGTCCTATGTCACAAGCGCATTTGCACTTATTGCAGCAGGAAGTTCTAGCCATGCTGCAAAAAGGCGCAATAGAGCTCGTGCCAGTGGAGGAAGAAGGCACAGGGGTATATTCCCTGTACTTCTTGATTCCAAAAAAGGACGGCACGCTCAGACCGATTCTAGACCTACGGCCCTTGAATCGGTACATCCTCTCAGAGCATTTCCACATGTTGACACTGCAACAAGTTCTTCCTTTGCTGAACCAGGGAGATTTTCGAGCAACCTTGGACCTCAAGGATGCATACTTTCACATCCCACTCCACCCCTCCCACAGGAAATACCTCAGGTTCACCATTCAAAACAAGCATTACCAATTCAAAGTCCTTCCTTTCGGGTTGACCACTGCCCCCAGAGTGTTTACAAAATGTCTGGCGACAGTGGCGGCGCACCTCAGGAGACAGAACGTCCATGTCTACCCTTACCTGGACGACTGGCTTGTTCAAGCAAAGTCGGCCCAGCAGTGCGCGGCCGACATGTCCCACACCATTCACCTTCTGCACAGTCTGGGGTTTTCGCTCAACTATCCAAAGTCGCACCTTCAGCCAGCACATGTGCGGCAGTATTTAGGCGCGACAATAGATACTTTGACGGCTACGGCTCAGCCGAATCCAGTGAGGATAAGCAACATGCAGTCGCTGATCCTAAAGTTCAGACCACAACACTCACTTCCTGCCAGAGTGTTCATGCAGTTGTTAGGCATGATGGCCTCCTGCATCTTCATAGTCCCACACGCGAGACTTCATATGCGTCCGCTCCAAGAGTGCTTGGCACGTCAGTGGAATCAGGCTCACGGGCAATTGAAAGACCTAGTGTTGGTGACCGGTCGGGCATCCAGCTCTCTGCATTGGTGGAATCCACACAACCTTTGCAAGGGCCGACCGTTTCAAGAGCCGGTGCCACAGATTATCCTGACAACGGACGCATCTCTCCAAGGGTGGGGAGCTCATGTGCTCCACTACACGGTGCAGGGACTATGGACAACGCAGCAACAGAAGATGCACATCAACTACCTAGAACTGATGGCAATCTTCTTGGCATTGACGTCCTTCACAGTACATCTGTGCAACAAAGTCGTGTTGATCCGGACGGACAACATGACAGCCATGTACTACATCCAAAAGCAGGGAGGTACACACTCTCCACAGTTGTCTCCTCTGGCTCAGAGCATGTGGAAGTGGGCCATTCAGAGGAACATCTTCCTCATGGCGGCACACCTCCCGGGCAAGGACAATCAGATGGCGGATCTGCTCAGCAGATACAGCCACCAAATGCACGAGTGGGAGTTACATCCATCAGTACTCCGCCCGTACTTCCAGCAGTGGGGTCATCCAGAGATAGACCTGTTTGCCACAAAGGAAAACGCAAAATGCCAAAACTTTGCCGCCAGGTTCCCTCATCCACAGTCGCAGGGCAATGCGATATGGATGAACTGGTCAGGCAGATTTGCGTACGCTTTTCCCCCAGCACCTCTAATCCCGCTGGTGGCAAGAAAGCTCCAGCAACACTCGATGACGCTCATCCTGGTTGCTCCAACGTGGGCACGCCAACCATGGTACACCACGTTTCTAGAACTCTCCGTGGTACCGCATCAAAGACTGCGCCTCACACCCAGGCTCTTGACGCAGAACCATGGCGACATTCAGCATCCAGACCCGCAACAGCTCAACCTGGCGATCTGGCTCCTGAAGTCTTAGAGTTTGGCTACCTTAATCTGCCCCCTGAATGCATGGACATCATCCGGGAGGCACGAAAGCCCACTACCCGAGCTTGCTATGCAGCGAAATGGAAGCGGTTTGTCATTTACTGTACTGACCACAATATCAACCCGCTAGATGCATCCATTCCTAATATCATCTGCTATTTGTTACATCTTTACAAATGCAATCTAGCATATGCTTCCATTCGGATACACTTATCCGCCATAGCGGCTTATCTTCAAAACAGGCAGCTTCTCTCTGTTTTTAGAGTGCCTGCCATTAAAGCCTTCCTGGAAGGCCTGAAGCGCGTCATCCCTCCCAGGACCCCGCCAGCTCCTGTATGGAACCTCAACTTGGTCCTCACCAGGTTGATGGGCCCACCTTTTGAGCCTCTCCATTCCTGTGAGATTCAATTCTTAACATGGAAAGTTGCTTTTCTCATCGCCATTACTTCTCTGCGGAGAGTCAGTGAGCTGCAGGCGCTCACTGTACAAGAGCCATTTATTCAGATTCATTCCAACAGGGTTGTGCTGCGCACTAACCCTAAGTTTCTTCCAAAGGTGGTGTCGCAGTTTCATATCAACCAAACCATAGAACTGCCCGCATTCTTTCCAAACCCTGAAACAGTAGCGGAAAGAATGCTCCACACTCTTGATGTCAAAAGAGCGTTAATGTACTACATTGACAGAACAAAAGATTTCAGAAAGACACAACAGCTCTTTGTTGCCTTCTCAGCCCAGCACAAAGGCAACCCCATTTCCAAAGCAGGAATTGCCAGATGGATCGTTAAATGCATCCAAATTTGCTATCACAAAGCTAAGCGCACTTTAACGGTCCCCCCCAGGGCCCACTCCACTCGCAAGTTGGGGGCCTCCATGGCGTTCCTAGGCAATATTCCTTTGGAAGACATATGTAGAGCAGCCACATGGTCTACACCACATACGTTCACTAAGCATTACTGTGTAGACGTACATTCCAAGCAGCAGGCAGTTGTAGGGCAGGCCGTTCTTAGAACACTTTTTCAAGCTTCTGCAACTGGCACGGGCAGCCGCCGTTAATGGAGGGACTGCTATGTATTCTATGCTAAAGATATGAATTCAGCAGCCCACATGCCTCGAACTGAATATGCTACTTACCAGTATGCATCTGTTCTTGGCATGTAGGGCTGCTGACATTCATATCGCCCGCCCCCCTCCCCGGCGCCCGTAGCGGTTGCAGACTTCTTCTTCTTACTCTTAGACATGGTCATCGTTTACACTATTGCACTCCATCTTGGCCACAATGGCTAAAAACAATCTAAGGATGGAGTCGATGCCCATGCGCACTGTAGTCCAGGGGAGGAGCCACCTATCTCGTGATACTTCGAAGACTCTTCCAGGACAACAAGGTGCAATCATCCGGACCCAACACTAGGCGGCGATCTATGCTAAAGATATGAATGTCAGCAGCCCTACATGCCAAGAACAGATGCATACTGGTAAGTAGCATATTCAATCCTTTGCAGACCCATTTGTCTGATGTTCCGAGTTTCTATCTTTCCCTTGCTCAACAGGGTTGTGCAGTAGCTACTGTTAAGGGCAACTTTCTGCCGTGTCTGCTTTTCTCTGTTTACCAGATCAACCCTCGTTTTTTAAATCTCCCATAGTTATGAGAGTCATTAGAGGTCTCACAAATAGGTTTACTCCCACTCCCTTTATCATGCCTCAGTGGGATTTAAATTTAGTTTTCACTTTCTTGATGGGTTCTCCCTTTGAACCTTTACATAGTTGTCCCTTAAGGTTCCTAGCATTTACGACAATATTTCTGGTTGCAACCAATGCTGCTAGGAGGGTGAGTGAGTTGCAAGCTCCAAGCCTCCATTTACTTCATTTCATGCAGATAAGATGGTTCTTCGGACCAGAGCTACTTTCCTCTACTCACGTTCTATCCTCCCCCTCAACCTTCTAAGGAGGAGGGGAGACTTTATCGCCTGGACCCTGGAGGGCGGTCAACTTCTACTTTGATAGGACTAAGGACTTCAGGTTGGATGACCAACTCTTCATTAGATATGTGGGCAAAATGGACGGCAAGGCTGTCCCCAAAAGAGCGCTGTCCAGGTGGTTCATCTTCAGATTCAAGATCTGATATGCCTTGGCCAAGAAGGAGCCTCCTGAAGGTATTCAAGCTCATTCTACCAGAGCTAAGGCTTCTTCTTTGGCTTGAGCTAGAGGTGTCCCTGTGGAAGACATCGGCAAGGCGGCACCTTGGGCCTCTCTCCACACTTTTGCGAAGCACTATTGCTTAGATTTGGAGGTGAGGAAGGACGGCCATTTTGCAAGTTCTGTGCTGCAGGATATTTTGGTGTAGGCAGGCACCCTCTGCCAGGAGCGAGACTGCTTGGGGATTCAATTCAAAAGGTGAGGAATCCACAGGCAGATGTATCCATCAGAAGAACAAGTTACTTACCTTCGGTAATGCTTTTTCCGGTAGATACAGTATCTGCCTGTGAGTTCCTCACTGACCCATCCACTTCCCTGTTGCCTGTTTATTTATGTTATTTATGGTTTAAAGCATGCGATACTTGACTCCAGGATATGTCTATGATGAGAAACTTCCGGTTTTGTCTATGTTGGTATACTGTGTATAATTGTATAGTGTGTTGTTTCACCCATTCGCCTCGAAGGCATGAAAAAAAATGGGTGGAACTGAGGTTACTATGTAGGTATTTTTATGGCTCCGATTTCATCACGCAGAGTTGCATGTGAAGCATTCCATTGTGACGTCCTCGTCGATGTGCGAGAGCCGAGGATAAACGTTTCAGTGGAATGCTGCACATGGGGGTAATTCAAAAGGTGCGAAATCCACAGGTAGATACTGTATCCACCAGAAAGTGTTACCGAAGTTAAGTAACTTTTCTTCTAGCTTAGAATATTCCCCAGGTGTCAGACTGGATCCAGAAAATCTTGAGTAGGACCTCTAATCACGACTTGGTGTTGTGGGCGCCGTCTGCGCTGGATAGGACGTGCGCGGCTCCTATATATGCGCCACCACAACACCTTGATATTGGTTACTTTCTTTCTGTACCATCTGCACGGATCCGGAAGAGCTACCCAAGTCCAGTGACAGATCTCCATTTGGTTTGGCTGTGATTCCTGGAACCTGACTATCGCTCCAGTGACTGTCCTTGAGAAGAGATTCAGGAACGGGTGATGAAGATTCTGGCGGCTCGACATCGGAAGACTATGCACTGCTGCAGGTCCTGACCAACTGCAAGGTCCCTGGCCCGCTCTCTGAGTTCTTCCATCAGTCATTATTGCCATCAAAATCATCAATTGGTAAGTCCCTTAAATGCAAAAATCTAAGAAGTTCAAGCGCTGTTTGACTGTGCTGCACCGGTTGAAGTCATTGGGTGATGCATAGGGATGACCCTGCAATTCGAAGCCTTGCTCCTATACTCCACCTGTGATGCCTGAGTCTGGGACTGCTCTGCACCTCCCTGAATTTCCCAAAGCTGGAGTGATTCCCCACCCAACTCGAGGAATTCTATGAGGCCATACACCTCTTATTTGGTTGTCCCAACCCCTCTGGGATCGCCTTCAGGCCCTACTGGTTGTGGAGGTACCACGCCTGGATTTCCACTGGCAGTTGCATCTTTGATGCCAGTTGCGCCTTCTGGATCCGTTCCTCAATCTGGAGTTAACCTGGTTAACAACCACAACCTTTGCCAGGATTCGTCCTTGTGGCACTGTCCCTGGCACATCTGAAGCCTCTTGCGTAGTCGACCTCATAGTCCTTCCTAACTTCAATACAGAGCTAGACCATGTCGCTCGACATACACAATATCTATAAGACCATGTGAGTTGGATACAGTGCCTCCTTTCTTTAATAGACTCAGTTGGAATTTTGGATGGGATCTGAGAATCCTTATGGCTACTCTGCCCCTCATGAAGACCCTTGGCCCAACCAGACAGTGACAACTGGTATGAAAAACTGGCTGACGCCAGTGGTCTGGACACCTCTCAAAATGCTGGCCTGGTCTCCCCTCCTAGTGTGGTTGTGGAGGAGGGGCTTCCTTTGCTGGGCTGGTGAGGAGGGCGGCTGAGTCCTCAACTTTTAACTACCCTCTGTAGAAGTCAAGACTAATGTTTCCACAGAGGTGCTTCAGCAAGGGATACCAACTACACAGAACTCTTTTAATGAAGCCCTCTCGGATGTCCTGCTTGGGATCTGGACCAAGCACTGCACGGGCACCCCATGCTCTGGACGATTGCATGGTGCCACGGCCCACTCCAGGGGACATGGCTTTCCTCTCCCAGCATCCCACCCCACCCACACCAGCTGACAGAGGACCATCTCTCCCGGCTGCGCCAGGAAGTGCAGGTTCATTTAACCACAGGAGCCATTGAGAGTGTGCCGGCTTCAGGAGTAGGTCGTGGTTGCTATTCCAGCTACTTTCTGGTGCCAAAGGAGGGCGGAGGACTCCGTTCTGTCCTAGATCTACACCATCTCAACTCCTACCTGAGATTGGAAAAATTCAAGATGCTAACTCTTGCCCAGGTACAATGCTATTGCCCCTGAAGATTGGATGGTAGCGTTGGACATGCCAGACACCTGTTTTCATATCCCCATGCTACACGTCCATTATTGTTACCTACAGTTCACTGTGGTACAGGAGCTTTTCCAGTTCACTGTGCTCCCCTTTGGTCTCATCAGCTGCTCATGAAAGTGATGGTGGTGATAGCAGTACATCTGCAGAGGTCAGAGGTTCCAGTCATCCCCTACCTTGACTGTTAAAGGCGGTCTCGATCCATGCAGTAGTCCCCCACCTCCAGATTATGCTGGAACTCCTACTCTCACTGGGGTTCCCTATCAGCATGTCGAAGTCACACATGACTTCCAATAATCGGAGCCATTCTTGACACAGTGCTGATCTGTCCCTATCCTCATGAGCGGAGAGTCCAGGACCTATAGGCTATGATCCTGATGTTTCGACCTTAGTCCTGGATTTCGGTGAGGCTGACTGAGACTTCCAGGTCTGATGGCCTCCTGCATCCTGCTGGTAAAGTACACTCAATGGCATATGGAGCTCGGGCATGGTACAGGATGTCCCAGTGGGCGCAATATCAGGGAAATCTTTCCTACCTGGTCCAGATGTCAGAGAGAACTGTGAAAAATCTACAGTGGTAGATGACCAATTGCCATAGGGTCAGCAGCAGTCCTCTTTCCCTTCCCCACCCAGAGCACACAGAAGTGACACTTCAATGTCCTCTCATAAGCCAGGTTTTAAGCCTTGTAGCTCCTAATGTTGGTAACGGACCTGTATCTTATTTGTCTGTGGTGCCTGGAGCACGATCACAACACCAAGTTGTGCCCCGATTGTGGGGCCATGGTCCGAAGACTTTGAGGTAGCAGTCCCTGAAGCTGCTAGCAGCCTGGCATGTGACTCCGTGGAAATCGAGGTCCTGACTGAGGGGAAGGTCTTGGGATCATTTACAAAGCCGAAGTCCTCTTGTGTCCGAACTACGCCTAAATGTAGGCGAGATCTGTGAACCCTGGTGGAAACTGAAAAAGAAACAAGGATGTCATACAGTTGCACTTAACATATGATGTTTTTTTTCTTTTTGGAATTATTTTTATTGTTTTTCAAACAAATCAAACAGTGGAGTCATTTACGCTTACAGTATTCGACACATAGCAGTACAATACGTTTGCAGTTTCTAATATTTCTGGAATACACCCTGTTGTGCAGCGGGGCATAAGACAATATTTACATAATCATCAGTGAAGAATTTACAGTACAGCAGAACAATACACAGGTTCTCGGACATTTAAGCATTACTAGTTACACGCGACACATTTTATCAGAAACAAGCCATGGTTCTATTGTTCCAATAGTTTCCAAATCCAGGTGCATACGATCAAACTAATCACACCAGAATGCATCACAAACATATCAGGGCTAGCAGTATCATAACTCACCAGGGTATACATTCCTATTGGTGATGTGTTTACCCAGGACATCTCAGAGTGCAGGCGCCTCTATCTCAGGTGCAGTATTCTCACACGGGTGCGCCAAAAGATAACATGTCAGGGGGGCCCAAATGTCCCTAGGCCTGGAGGTTCTAGGTAACCGTTCTGCATATGTGGCAAGTTGTCCCTGACGAAAAACTAGGTCATCGAGCCAGACCTTGAACTTGGGCGCTCTTCCCATTCCCCACCGACATGCCCACCCGCCTTTTGTGATACAAAAGGGGATGATGGACGGAGCGTTTGAGCAAATCAAACACTCACCCCCAGTCAACTGATCTGGGTTTAATCCATCACCATTCTTTACCCCACTCAGCCACCCCATTCCAGACATGGCCATATGCAAATCAGTCTGACCCTGTGCCCCCTGGGAACAGTCCAGCCCGAACTGCCAAGCCATGTCTTCCATGGACCGCAAACAAGCATCCTTGGACCGATTTCGGATCCATAATCCTCATCAGCCAGACTATCTTGAATCCAGTGGCCAAGTGAGCAAGGGACTCACGTCTGAGCATACCCTGCCACACTTAGGGCGAACTGTGCGCTATTCAGTGAGACCAGGCATTTGGCTGCCGTGTTTTTAAGCATCAGTTGTAGTGGAGCAAGTACTGGGGGCTCAGCCGGAAACTCCTGGGTTAGAGAGCGGATTCCTTGTCTGAGACGTATATATAAAAAAACATCAGGTGGAGTGTGCTGAAGGACCTGAAAGACATGCTCGACCTTACGAAACTGGCCATCATGATACAGGTCTCCCCAAGTTTTAATGTGCATTCGCTCCGCAAAATTGTGAAATATAGTCAAATCAAATCAAACCATCTTTATTCGGTTTTTCATAATTATCGAAATACCATAAAAGTTCATAAAATACGTTATTTACATAGTTTGTTTTAAAAACAGATAAAACCAATTTGACATTATTGTCTGTAAAAATCTAGTTGTACATATATTTACAGTTTCATGGGTAGGTTATAAAACATCGTATGAAGTACAGTGTCAATTACGCTTACGCTTGTTAGTTGTATTACAACTACTCCAACCTGATGAGTCATCACAGTTCATAAAAGTTGTACATTTGTCAAAGATTGGTACGATGTCTAATACAGAATTTGAGAAATTGGACTATAGAGTACTGGAGAGCCAAAAAGGCTGGGCGACACTGACGCATCCCCAGTTCTTTCAGAAGCGGAACTATCCATTGTCTGCGTGGTGTTATATAAAACTTGCAAAAAAAGAGTACATGTATAGTAGATTGTGGGGAAATAAAATCACAGGGACAAGACGACAAATTTGAGGACCAATCATTTTGGGAGGGAAAAGAAATCATGCGATGGAACATATTAAACCTAAAACGGGTCAACAAAAATTTTCCATACTGATTTATATATTATACTGTAAGTATGGCTGGATAGTAAAAACAGTTTGCGCTAGCAAGATTTGTTGGACAAAGGATTTCCCTATCTCGTTTAATAAACGCAGTTGTCCCAGATGTGTCAAACAGGCTGTCTTAAATTCTTTCCTTGAAAGGTCCAATATTGTTGTTGGGTCGGTAAAAAATCCTGTAAGACCTATATCTTTTAGAAATGCCTTAACATATGCCAACCATTTAATCTTCCCCAGGTTTTCAAGCTTCATACAGTCCTGCACAATCGATCTTGTCAAGTGACATTGTTCCGTAACCCAAATACGGCGCCACAACATAACTGGTTGGATTTTTATGGTGTCTGATATGTAATCCAACCCCAATTCAAGATGACACCCGTATGTTGTGGTACTGTTCGGCACTGCCAGCAAGTATATTAGGAATGAGTTTTCAATTTTCTGGAGCTGGTCAGCGTTTACACATCCCCAAACCCCTGCTCCATAGGTTGCAGCACTGACACATTTTGCGCTATATATCTTGAGCATTTCTGCTGGTGGTCTCTTTCCCAGTTTCTGCGCAAATGCTTTTAATGCAGTTGTGGCCCTTAGTAATACTAGTTTTCTTGGATTAATAGCTTCCCTCCACTTAAATGCGTCGTCAATTAAAATCCCTAAATAGGGGTATGTTGTTGTTCGATCAAGGGCAACATTATTCACATATATATTCTTAACTTTTCTACGTTTTAGGCCAGCATGCATCACATAGGTTTTTCTTATATTTACTTTAAGATTCAGACTTGCCATAAACAAACAATACTTATCCAGAACCCGTTGGAGCTGGACTGGGGTTCTGGCAAGAATGACCGCGTCGTCGGCATATAATAAAGCTGGTATCTGCCGACGACCAATTGCGGGAAGATCTTTACTGCCCTCAAGCATGGCAACTTCAAGTCCGTTGGTATACATGGTAAATAGGAAGGGGGCCAGCACACACCCTTGTCTGACCCCCTTTTCCACCACAAAACTATCCGTTAGTTGGCCTTTGGTCCCAAATCTTACTCTTCCTGTAGCTCCTGTATATAATTCTCGCAGGAAGTTGACAACTGAAGGGTCTATTCCCATTTGTAAGATGATTGTCCACAGCCTTGAATGTATAACACAGTCAAAAGCTGCGGACAAATCAACATATACCATGTGTAGGGAGCTTCCCTTGGCCTGGACGTACTTTCCTGCCAACAAAGTCAGGTTCAAGGCCTGGTCCACCGTCCTTAATCCTTCCCTAAACCCATATTGTAAGTCTGAGATTAGGTTCTGATTGATAGTCCACTCCTGGAGACGGTCGAGAAGAATGCGTCCAGCCATCTTCCCGAGTGAATCCAGGAGTGAAATGGGTCGGTAACAAGATGGACTATTTCTGTCTCCTTTTTTAAAAATAGGAACCAGAGTTGAGGTTGACCAAGATTCGATTAAGCCAACCTCTTTAGTAGCATTTAACACATTGGTAAGTATCGGGGACCATAAGTCTGAATTATATTTGAAGAGGTACACTGGGACTCCGTCCGGTCCAGGAGCCTTTCCGGATTTAGAGGTTTTTATTGCGTTTACTACTTCTTTATGCGAAAACTGCAGGCCTAATGGGTATTGGACTTGGATCAAAGGTTCTTAGGGGTCTATTCCATGCCCTTTCTCCTGGCTAAATACTTGGGCAAAATACTTCACCCATTCTTTAGCATCAATTGCAACATCTAAAGATGGTGAGTCTACTTTCTCATGTAAAAAAGGGGACCTCACTATTTGCCAGAAGGCTGCACTATCCTTTAGTGTACCACTTTTCAGGAGTTGACTCCATAGATCAGCTTGTACCTCCTTTTTTCTCATTCTAATTTTTAAGGCTAATGCATAAGCCTTTCTTAATCTTTTGACCTCCTCCCTATCTCTCTTTTCTCTGGCAAGGGCCTTTTTTAATTTCGTGTACGCTTTTGTACATGTTGAACTAAACCAACCCTTTTTAACTTTCTTATTTTGTTTACAGTTTCCGGTTAGTTCTTTCTTTATATTTTCGACAATCCCACTGTAGCTAGCCAAAACTTGTTTCGGGGTGGCCAAAGGGTCGAGGCACTTTTCTATGGCTTGCTTGCTTTGTCGTACTATTTTAGTAGTTACAGGTTCCTGGTCAAGTTTCCCCCATTTTAACGTAAATCCATTTAACCGGTCTAATGTTAGCTCCTGCTGATCTAACAGGTTTAACTGAGAAATTTCTTCTCTATTTTGGACTTCCTGTAAGACAACACTTATGGGGAAATGATCACTGAGCACATTGTTGACAGTTTCAAAGTTATCAATGTATAAAGCCTTACTAGATGAAACTAAAACATAGTCTATTAGGCTTTTCAGACCCCTTCCATTAAATGTTGGAAAAAATATAACTGGGGGGGTCTTTAGCTCATTAGCAAACCCCATATCTGTTGCAACCATTATCTCGTTCATTTTATTGCCCTCTACCGTATGTGTAAAATGTGTTAAACCATTTTCCTCATCGTCAAAGATCCCACAATTAAGGGTGTTACTCTTTTTGCATAGATGTAAGTTAAAATCACCACCCCAAACTAGTGTAGGGGAATCGTTTATATACTTTATTCGTAGATCCTGCAGCAAGAGAGAACTCTCATTTATCAACAATGTTACTTCGCCTGAGTTCAAGTGATTATAAAAGTTTACGAGAATATAAACAGCCTGTCTATTTCTTCGTAGAATTATTAGTTGGTAGTTTTGCTCTAGCTTTAGAGTGGATTTCGCTGCACACGTTTGCCAAGAACTACTGCCTGGATAGTCAAGTCCTGAGAGATGGCTTTTTTGGCCATTCCGTTCTCCAGGACTTCCTGGTGTGATCTTGGTTCCAGACCCACCACCGGGGTGGGTATTGCTGGGGTATCTATTCTAAGGTAAGGAATCTAACTAACGTGTTTCTTTCAGATGAACAAGTTACTTACCTTCGGTAACGATATATCTGTAAGAAACATTAGTTAGTTAGATTCCTAACCGCCCCACCCATCCTCCCCGTTCTGCAAACCGATATCTACGGTTAAGGTATCTCCCTGTGAGGGCCCTAATTTCATGGCACCAGTGTCGGTTTCTTGCATGGCTCTGCGTTCCTGGCGCAGAAAGCTATGTACAGAACTGACTTCAGCGTGCGAGGGTGCAGTCTAAGTACTCGGACAACGTCATCCCGGCGATCACGCCGCCGCCGACGGACTCAGAGCCGCAGACGACGCCTACCGATGCGCAGGGGTACTGCTGACGAAAACTTTCCTGGTCCAGGCTGACGCCTGGGGATATTCTAAGATAAGGAATATAACTAACTAATTTGGCTTACAGATATATCGTTACCGAAGGTACGTAACTTGTTCTTTAGGTTGACAGGTGTCTGGCTTGCTCATGGTGTCCTGTATTCACGGTCTGCCTGTTTACCCGCAGCGTTACTGCACTTGCCCTACGGGCAAAGGAGATGAGGCGCACAGCGGCTAACGGGCCCCAGGCGTAGAAGAAACAGTGGTGCGAAGGGTGTATCACAGTGCCCGTCTCCTGTGCGTCCAAGCTGTAGGCAGATCTCGGCTCCTCTAGAGGACCAGTAGTGAGCAGTTCAGTGCGGTCAAGCCCTCTCGCCCCCTAGCACGCACACCTGCCCAGGAGGAATCTAGCCAGTCCGATTGGCTCAGAGAGGTCAGTAGGCTATAATACAGTAGCACCGCAGAGCATCAGCATCGTCGGGGCAGGTCCCACTCATATGGCCGGCAAGTTGTGGGGAGAGTTCGAAGTGTTACTTATATTAAGTCGCTGCGTCAGGAGCGTCACCTCTTCAAGTGTCTCTACAGCCAAACAATAGCTCCCCGTGTCAGCAAAAAACAGCATGAGTAGGAGGATCATATTGTGCACCCAGCTCCTCACTGCACAAAATGACGGTCAGCAGCATCCGGCCTCAAACTGGCGCCAGTCCAGGGGACCCAAACGCCCACAGTCAGTGAAAGGGCACTAGCGGGCGGCCGATCCTCAGCCCCACGCCCCGTCCGCCTTTACATCAATGGGGACCACCTTGGGGAGAGGGCCAAGTCCACGGGCCGCGCCGCCAAAGAAGGGAGCACCTCTCACCCCTCAGCAGTAGGCTAGGGCAGATCCAGCGCTGGATTGCAACTGTTCAAGGCAGCGAGGGCCGTGCAAGCGTTACAGGAGGCCTCTGGCACCCGAAATTACACCAAGGCCGTATGGATTGTGTGCGCGCGGCCCAGGGCAGTATTACAAGTTCAAGGGACAACAAGGGCAGCTCGACCGCTCCGGGAGGTCTCCGGGTGCCAAAACTATTGCCAGGATAGCGGTAGACTGTAGTGGTGCACGCCTAACCGTTGAGGAGCCCAGGGCGTCCGCAGCTCACCTACCACCCTCAATGTTGTTTCGGCCGGTGTAGTCGTCTCATGCAGCAGATAGGCGGGGTCCTCATTCACCATGTAGATAGTCGCTGCGGCTGGCGACCAAGAGAACCAGGCCGTTGTCTCTGGTGCCGCCGCCCGATTCGCGTCACAAGGCCTAGGCGCCTCGAGTTAAGAAGCGAGCTCACTCAGTTACTGAGGCCGTGCTGGGGCACCACACCTCTTCGCCCTCTCCCTCGGTCGGATCTTCACACTGACATGGCAGGAGCAGGGTTGACCCAAAGCGAGTCCTCAGTGGGTCTAGGTCGACATCAGGCAGTATTTTAAAGCATCAGTGAGGACTCCGAGCAGGATAAATAAAAGGATTTACACGCCAGGGTGCAGGAGCCTCACGATTGTGCGTCCATTTTGCATGTGCGCCACCTAGCACCCCCCTGGCTTAACATATGATGTGCACTACATTCCGTCCTTAAAACCAACGCACAACTCGCCAGTCAAGTAAACCACAAAAGCTGTGAAAAAGTAAGCACTCGTATTTTTCACACAAGAATAGCAGGCGTAGAGCTAGGAAAATTTGCAAAAGCGTAGCTGCTAATGTCAATGACCCATGACCCCAGTACAATCACAAGAGTATAATAAAGGAATCTTTTTTTAGGTCAGTAGGTATTAATACAGTTTGTATGTAGGCACTACGACAAAATGCAAGGTTGAATGCTACTTCACAAAAGTCCTTTTTCATCTATTACAGCATAGGTTTTAACATCCCAGTACAGTCTTGTGCCTATTAATGTCATAGACTAAGCAAACAATGAAGGTTATTAACATTGTAATTAGTCTATGTCAGGAGAGTAAAGCGTGGGGTACAGTGCACTGACCTTGATGAGTCGAAGATGAGTGTGCCGACAGGGGCGCAAGCGTGAAAGATGTTATGACTGTTTTCGTGAAGACTTTCCTCTTCACATATGCCAGGAATTGAGGCCGCTGTCGCCAGGCTGCTGCTGAGGGCGGGAATTAAGCGCATAGCCGTAATTGCAAGAGTGGATGAGGAAGATGTACTCCAAGAAGGGTCTGTAGCCAAGCAACGCTGAGGCTCCAAAGACGTGTTCTTAAGACCGTGTCCCCAAGATTGCCCCCTGGATTTACACAGTGCCGAGGTCTCACGAGCCGTTTGTGCATCTGTCGTCCATACCATGGAAAGTGGCAACAAGAGGTACGGGAAGAGGGGGCTGCGCTTGCTCAAAGTAAAATAAACAGACATGTAACACTAAAACTTCAAATGTTGGATTGGTAATGTGAATCATGATGCATCCATAAATGTGGAGGGTAGGTGGTCAATACCAGAAGCCTATCCCTACGACTGGGGATGGTCTGCATAAAGTGAAGTGTTTATGGTGTACAAGGCACGTTCTTTAGTTTGTATGTGTTCTAAATGGCAGGTCGTACTAGGATCATCCTGTAGCAAGTACTATTTGTCCTTCAGGAGCAAGTCTGGTTGATCCTATTAGCTTGTCTTCACAGTCACGATTCACTGTGGAACATAGCAATTTTTTGTTTGTAGTCCATCCCTTTGGTCTAGCTTCTTCATCATGGGGATTTACAAAGGTGATGGCAGTGGGAACTGCACATCTACTTGTCCATGTAATATATGTGTACCCCTATTTTGACAATTGGTTGATCAAAGCCATAACTACAGTGTTTGTGAACGCAGCTTGCAGCGAAGACCACACTTTTGCACCAGCTTGGTTTATTTCTAAATATGGAAAAAATCACATGTGATTTCCTTAAAACAGATTCATTACATTGTTGCAGTGCTGTGTGCATATCACCTTTGTGCGTTTCTGCCAATGGACAAGATTCACAGTATTTAGACAGTGGTTGCAAACGTGAATGCAAACTTGTATCAAACAACAAGCTCACTATTTAGGCTATTGGCTTCCATACCAAATTCTTGTGGTCAGGCACCCTAGCACATGAGATCTGTTTGGTCGACATTGCATCTTCAATGTAACAAGTATTATGGCAGAATATATATATTTTTTCCATCACTTAAGCAGGCTTTACAATGCTGGCAATACTCCCAGCAGACATTCCTGTCAAAACCCACTCGGATCAATCTTGGTGTGCCTCAGGGCTCAATTCTTTCCCCCTCTCGTTTCAATCTCTTCATGGAACCCCTCACGGGCATCCTGAAACAAGCCGGGATCAAATATCACATATATACTGATGATACTCGACTTTAATATCAAATCACCCAAAGACATTCTACATCTTAATGACACACTGAACAAGTTACAGTCCTGGTTTTACACTAATCACTTAAAGCTAAATCCCATCAAAACAGAAGTCCTTATTTTCTCCCCCGAAAGTCACCACCTTCCAATCCACGAATGTCTCAGCAAACTCATTGCTTTAAATTGCTCTCTTCTTTCCAACTCTGTAAAATCCCTTCGCTTCTTCCTGGAGAAGAACACGTCAGTGAAAGAGCACATCAAGAATACATCACAAGGAGAGCTGTCCTCACTCGACAACATCAAGAAACTTCAACCATTTATTCCTGCCAATGATTTCAAGATTGTGGTGCAATCTTTGTTCCTCTCCAAACAAGACTATGGTAATGCCATTCTCACTGGGACTCCAAAAACTCCCCTTGCCCCCCTTTAGAACAGTTCTTAACATAGTAGCCCAGCTCCTCTCAGACGTTAAACGGTTTGAACACTCCTGCACTCAAGAGCCTAAACTTGCTTCCTGTTAAAGATGTACCTACAAGATTGCATGTATCATCCACAAAACCCTTCACGCTCTTTCACCCAACTACTTAGAAAACAAGCTCACAAAAGCAGGAACCACTAGATCATTGAGAAGCTCCAATGCACTTCTGCTCCTACCTCCCAATCAAAAAAAGTCAGCAACCCAGTTGCGTTCTTTCTCCGGAAATGCTCGAAGTATATGTAACTCACTACTGTGTGACATTCAATGCAACCCTTCCTTCCCTTACTTCAAGAGAAACCTTAAACTCCTCCGCAATGAATACTTTAACTCCTAGTTTACGGAACTAGGGGCCAGATGTAGGTAAATACAATGTTCGAGGCATGTGGGCTGCTGAATTCATATCTATAGCATAGATCGCCGCCTAGTGTTGGGTCCGGATGATTGCACCTTGTTGTCCTGGAAGAGTCTTCGAAGTATCACGAGATAGGTGGCTCCTCCCCTGGACTACAGTGCGCATGGGCATCGACTCCATCCTTAGATTGTTTTTAGCCATTGTGGCCAAGATGGAGTGCAATAGTGTAAACGATGACCATGTCTAAGAGTAAGAAGAAGAAGTCTGCAACCGCTACGGGCGCCGGGGAGGGGGGCGGGCGATATGAATGTCAGCAGCCCTACATGCCAAGAACAGATGCATACTGGTAAGTAGCATATTCAGTTCGAGGCATGTGGGCTGCTGAATTCATATCTATAGCATAGATCGCCGCCTAGTGTTGGGTCCGGATGATTGCACCTTGTTGTCCTGGAAGAGTCTTCGAAGTATCACGAGATAGGTGGCTCCTCCCCTGGACTACAGTGCGCATGGGCATCGACTCCATCCCCAGATTGTTTTTTTCCGCCATTTGGTTCGGATGTGATTTCGACAACTCCTGCTCGGAATCGTTATAGACTTTTCTTAAGGCCAAAAGGCCTTCTCTGTACCGACGGTATTGTTTGCGTTCGGTCCCGACTATACTCCAACTCGTCGAGTTGGATTTCCAGGGAGTCGAGTGACTCTTAAATGATCGAGGCCCAGTCAACGCAGCAAGACCCTCGACGAGACGACATGGAACGGAGCCCGTTCAAGAAGTGTCCCGTGTGTGGTTCGAAGTACCCACACATTGACGTCCATTCTGTTTGCAACAAGTGCCTGTCGCTGGACCACAACGATTTCGATCGAAGAAAACGATCAAGATGCGGCGCGTGGCGCGCATCGAGGCCCAGCGATCGGCTCCAGCACCGGTGGACATCTTCGACGACGCGGAAGCAGACGACCAAGAACTTCACCTGCAGATTTCACCTCCGGCAGTGGACGTCGAGTCCGACTACGAAGCGGACCTCGAAGGCCAAGACCTGGAGGAAGTCGTCGAGGAGGTAGGGGACGACGACGACGAAGCATATGGGGCCATGGAAGATAGCTCGGAGGATGAGCTATGCCCCGTTCGTACTCTTACAAAGGCTCAGGTCGCGGGATCGCCACACGGCCTTACCCAAGACCTTACACCAAGATCCACGGCCCCGCCTTCCGGCCCGGCTACGGACACCTCAGCGGAGCCGCCATTACCAAAACCGAAACTGAAACCATCGGTGTCGACGAAAACAAAAATGGCCGAGACGCCATCGAAAACGAAACAGTCTGCCCCAACATCGACGCCGTCGTCGTCGGAGGCATCGAAGCCGAAGAAGGCTGTCGACCAGGCAAAGGTGCCAAAAGTGGTCAAGGAGCCGAGCTCGAAGAAGGCTGTCGGGTCGGTGTCAAGCAAGGTGGGCGAGCCCTAGAAGGCTGTCGAGCCTACATCACGCGAGTCTGTCGAGCCGAAAAGCAAAGGGCCCGTCGAGACGAAGTCACCCAAGGGCGCCGAGCCGAAGTCTGGGGTCACAACGCCAAAAGTCAAGGCTGCAGTCCCGAAGCCGTCGGCGTCGACGTCTGCGGCCGTTGCCAGAGATCGGAGCGCACCGGTCACGGATCCTCCTGCGCCTCGAACGGACAAACAACAGTCGTCGACGCTTGGGTCTTCCCCTGGGGGCGGCCCAAGGTCGTCGGCCGGGTCGACGAAACCGTCCGCTTCCTTTACGAAGCAGGTCTCGGACTCCCTCAAGCGGATTAGGGACAAGGCTTCAGCATCGGAACCGAAAACACCTTCCGCACCGAAGCCGTCTGACCCACCGAAGAAGACTTCCATGCCAATCCTCTACACGTTACCGCCTAAGGTGGCACCGAAGGCCTTCGCACCACGGTCGGTGCCCAGGGACTCTGAAGTGTCGAAGCCAGCTCGCACCGGTGGGAGTTTGAGTCATCGACAACCTTTATTGGAAGAAGGGTCGGAGCATTTCATCGATGCCGACACCGGGAAGCTCACGCTTTACAAGAGGAAAATAACATCACAGCCTCTGCAGTCATTTACAATCCCTCTAAAGCACAAAAAGCCTGCACCAGACACACCAGTACTGGTTGAACAGATTCTTCCACAGCCTAGGAGGAGTGCAACACCTTCACCCACTTACTCTGATGGAGGTGAAGGGGAGCAGGATGAGGAGTACGACTTTCCTGCAAACACAGAGCCTGATAAGCAACAGGACTCATGGATGGACACAGGTGATCAGGACCAGCAAACAGTCCATGACCCTCAGATTTATAACGTTAAAACGTCTCCCACTGAAGATTCTGCGGCATTTAATGCCTTAATTGAAAGGGCAGCTACAAACCATAAAGTGGAGATGCATGCTGACCCTGTGGAGGTTGACTTCCTTTTTGACACTTTCTCCACTGCTGAAAAAACTGTCAAGACTCTTCCGATGCTCAAAGGGGTCCTTAAGCATGCAGCAGACATTTTCAAGGAACCCACGAGATCAAGGGTTGTCAACCCTAGAATAGAGAAGAAATACAGACCGGCACCTGGCGACCCAACCTACATTAGGGTTGCCTCTGGACTCTTTGGTGGTCTCTAATGCCCGCAAGAGGGCAAACTCCCAAACCACGGGTAAAGCTCCTCCCCCGGACAAAGAGTCAAAAGTGCTGGAGGCATCGGGGAAGAGAGTAGCAGCTCAGGCGGCCAACATCTGGCGCATCTCAAACACGCAGGCACTGTTGGCCAGATACGATAGGGCACACTGACACCCTAGAGCAGCTGTTGCAACACCTTCCAGACCAGTTTAAAGAGGGAGCTGAAATGCTTATCCAGGAGAGAAAGCTCATCTCCAACGCTGCTATAAAGTGTGCGCTGGACGTTGCGGACACGGCAGCGAGAGCAATCAATACTAGTGTGATGTTGAGGCGTCAGGCATGGCTCCGCATCTCCAGGGTTCAAGCCAGAAATACAAACTACTATCCTCAACCAGCCGGTTAACCCAGACAGGTTATTTGGTCCAGAGGTAGACACCACCCTGGAAAAAATCAAAAAAGATACTGAGACTGCCAAGTCCATGGGTGCTCTCCAGTCACAGCAATTTAGAGGGAACACTTTTCGTCGCTCAGGCAGTCGAGGTGTTAGCAGAGGACACATGTCGCAGCAGACGCCATTCAATAAAAGTGGAGCACAATCCTCGTACACCAAGCAGGGCAGAGGTGGATATAGAGGAAACAGTGCCAAGGGTAGAGGCAGAGGCAACAACAGTTCCCGTTCCTCTGCCACAAACAAACAGTGACTCCCTGTCACTGCCCCCCGACCATCCAACACCGGTCGGGGGGAGACTCCAACAGTTGCTGCCAGTCTGGAAGTCCATCACCACAGACAGGTGGGTCAGGAAACTTATCCAGTTCGGCTATTGTTTGGAGCTGACATCCACTCCACCAAACATACCCCCAAGACAACGTCCTATGTCAGCAGAGCACTTGCACTTATTGCAGCAAGAGGTTCTTGTGATGCTGCAAAAAGGCGCAATCGAGCTCGTGCCGGTGGAGGAAGAAGGCACAGGGGTTTATTCCCTGTACTTCTTAATCCCAAAGAAGGACGGCTCACTCAGACCAATTCTAGACCTACGTCCACTGAACAAATACATTCTTTCAGAACACTTCCACATGTTAACACTGCAGCAGGTTCTTCCATTGTTAAACCAGGGAGACTTCCTCGCAACCTTGGACCTCAAGGATGCTTACTTTCACATACCACTCCATCCATCCCACAGGAAATACCTCAGGTTTACCATCCAACACCGGCATTACCAGTTCAAGGTCCTCCCTTTCGGAGTGACCACTGCCCCCAGAGTGTTCACAAAATGTCTGGCGACAGTAGCGGCGCACCTCAGGAGACAGAGCATACATGTCTACCCTTATCTAGACGACTGGCTGGTTCAAGCCAAGTCGGCCCAGCAGTGCGCCGCGGACATGTCCCACACCATTCACCTCCTTCACAGTCTGGGGTTTTCACTAAACTATCCAAAGTCGCACCTTCAGCCAGCCCATGTGCAGCAGTATTTGGGCGCGACGATAAATACTCTGGCAGCCACAGTTCAGCCAAACCCAGCGAGGATCGACAACATCCAGTCGCTAATCCAGAGGTTCAGACCGCAACACTCACTCCCAGCGAGAGTGTTCATGCAGTTGATAGGCATGATGGCCTCCTGCATCTTCATAGTCCCGCACGCACGGTTGCATATGCGTCCGCTCCAAGAATGCTTGGCGCATCAGTGGACCCAGGCTCAAGGACAGCTGAGAGACCTAGTGTTGGTGACCGGTCGGGCATACAACTCTCTGCATTGGTGGACTCCACACAACCTTTGCAAGGGCCGACCGTTCCAAGAGCCTGTTCCACAGATCATCCTAACAACGGACGATTCTCTCCAGGGTTGGGGAGCTCATGTGCTCCACTACACGGTGCAGGGACTGTGGACAAATCAGCAAAAGAAGATGCACATCAACTACCTAGAACTGATGGCAATCTTCATGGCAATTAAGTCCTTCAAAGTACATCTGTGCAACAAAGTCGTGTTGATCCGGACGGACAACATGACAGCCATGTACTACATCCAGAAACAGGAAGGTACGCACTCTCCACAGTTGTCTCATCTGGCTCAGAGCATGTGGAAGTGGGCCATTCAGAGGAACATCTTCCTCATGGCGGAACACCTCCCGGGCAAGGACAATCAGATGGCGGATCTGCTCAGCAGGTTCAGCCACCAGATGCACGAGTGGGAGTTGCATCCATCAGTACTCCGCCCGTACTTCCAGCAGTGGGGTCATCCAGAGATAGACCTGTTTGCCACATGGGAAAACGCAAAATGCCAAAGCTTTGCCGCCAGGTTCCCTCACCCACAGTCGCAGGGCAATGCGATATGGATGAACTGGTCAGGCAGATTTGCGTACGCTTTTCCCCCAGCACCTCTCATTCCGCTGGTGGCCAGAAAGCTAAAGCAACACTCGATGACGCTCATCCTGGTTACTCCAACGTGGCCACGCCAACCATGGTACACCACGTTTCTAGAACTCTCCGTGGTACCGCATCAAAGGCTGCACCTCACACCCAGGCTCTTGACGCAGAACCATGGCGACATTCAGCATCCAGATCCGCAACAGCTCAATCTGGCGATCTGGCTCCTGAGGTCTTAGAGTTTGGCTACCTTAATCTGCCTCCTGAATGCATGGACATCATCCGGGAGGCACGAAAGCCCACTACCAGAGCTTGCTATGCGGCAAAATGGAAGCGGTTTGTCATTTACTGTACAGAACACCATATCAACCCGCTAGATGCATCCATTCCTAATATCATCTGCTATTTGTTACATCTTTACAAATGCAATCTTGCGTATGTTTCCATTCGGATACACTTGTCCGCCATAGCGGCTTATCTCCAAAACAGGCAGCATCTCTCTGTTTTCAGGGTGCCTGCCATTAAAGCATTTCTGGAAGGTCTGAAGCGGGTCATCCCTCCCAGGACCCCACCAGCTCCTGTGTGGAACCTCAATGTGGTCCTCACCAGATTAATGGGTCCCCCGTTTGAGCGTCTACATTCATGTGAGATTCAATTCTTGACATGGAAAGTGGCTTTTCTCATTGCCATCACGTCTCTTAGACGTGTTAGTGAGCTGCAAGCGCTCACAATACAAGAGCCGTTTATTCAAATTCATTCAAACAGGGTGGTGCTGCGCACTAACCCCAAGTTTCTTCCTAAGGTAGTGTCGCAGTTTCATGTCAATCAATCCATCGAACTGCCTGCATTCTTTCCAAACCCTGAAACGGTAGCGGAAAGGATGCTCCACACGCTTGATGTCAAAAGGGCATTAATGTACTACATTGACAGAACCAAAGATTTTAGGAAAACACAACAACTCTTTGTTGCCTTCTCAGCCCAGCACAAAGGCAACCCCATTTCCAAAGCAGGAATAGCCAGGTGGATCGTTAAGTGTATTCAGAATTGCTATCAGAAAGCTAAGCGCACTTTAACGGTCCCCCCCCAGGGCACACTCCACACGCAAGTTGGGGGCCTCCATGGCATTCCTAGGTAATATTCCTTTGGAAGACATTTGTAGAGCAGCCACATGGTCTACACCACATACGTTTACCAAACATTACTGTGTAGATGTGCATTCCAAACAGCAGGCAGCTGTAGGACAGGCTGTTCGTAAAACACTTTTTCAGACTTCTGCAGCTGGCACGGGCAGCCGCCGTTAATGGAGGGACTGCTATGTATTCTATGCTATAGATATGAATTCAGCAGCCCACATGCCTCGAACTGAATATGCTACTTACCAGTATGCATCTGTTCTTGGCATGTAGGGCTGCTGACATTCATATCGCCTGCCCTCCTCCCCGGCGCCCGTAGCGGCTGCAGACCTTTTCTTGCATTCAATCTTAAACATGGACATCGCTTACACTATTACACTCCATCTTTGCCACAATGGCTAAAAACAATCTGGGGATGGAGTCGATGCCCATGCGCACTGTAGTCCAGGGGAGGAGCCACCTATCTCGTGATACTTCGAAGACTCTTCCAGGACAACAAGGTGCAATCATCCGGACCCAACACTAGGCGGCGATTTATGCTAAAGATATGAATGTCAGCAGCCCTACATGCCAAGAACAGATGCATACTGGTAAGTAGCATATTCATTACCTATTCTTAAATACCGAATTTTACCGATTCGGTATTTAAGAATAGGTAAATAGTATGTAGGTAATTTTTCGGTAAATTTTACTGAATCTGTAAAAATCGGTATTTACAGAATCTGTATTTACTGATTCGGTAATTGCCATTCATTCCTATGGGCCTAGAGGCCCATAGGAATGAATGGCAATTACCGAATCAGTAAATACAGATTCTGTAAAAGGGGGAAAACATTGAAGGGTGGCAGGGTGTCACTTTGACACCCTGTTGCACCCCTCAATTGTGTATGGGTGCACATGTTGCAGACATACATGCCCTAAGGGCAAGTATGTCTGCAACATGGCACTGAAGCAATTTGCATAAAATTGCTTTTTTTTCTTTTCGTTATTCACCACCAACTTGTAGATAACGAATCCTAGCATGGGATAAGCACTCATTTAAGTGCTCCCTAAATTAGGAATTCGGTAATTTACCGAATTGGTATTTAAGAAATCTTTAATTTACAGATTCCTTAAATTACCGATTCGGTAAATTACCGAATCCTTCATTTCGGCCCCCTACATCAGAAAAGCCTATTACCGGTCGGTAACGGCCGAAATTCGTTAATTTCGGCCGTTACCGACCTATATTAGCCTTCCTACATCTGGCCCTAGGTTAGTTATTGACTGATCCGATCTAGACCCTCTGTCTTAAGCAGCTGTTTATGTGCTTATGGTGTCTTAGTTCCTCACGAATTGTGTCTCTAGTTGGTTACTCTACTATCAACCTTTGAAGTGTACCATTATCTATTGAACTCTTGCCGGATATGTTCATTACATGACTGACTGTATTCTATCTCGATCATGTGAAGCGCTCTGACATCTTCGGGTCTAGCTAGTGTTATATAAAACTTACATAAAGAAAATAAACAAAATCAAATGGTGACCATTTAAAATGCTCTTCCCACAGCTAGCTGTAGTCACAGATGGCTCTCCGCAGGCATGAAGATCTTGTCTTAGAGACCTATTTTTAATACTCTGTTCTCCACACAGTGAAAAGCTCTTCAAATCTGCTTCATGCTCATGGAATGAAGAGCAATGATGCTAGTACTGAATGTCTTTCTACCTCATCTAGATGGAAGAAAAGTGCAGAGCAAGAAGGTACGAGTGGGATCCAAACTGCTTTGTGGAAAGGCAGTGGACATCTGGCAGTTTACAGTGGCTATAGAGACAAGTCTGACAGACGCTCATCTGTGTGAATGAGAACATACCTGTAGATAGCCTCAGTAGACTGTGTTGGGTGATCCAAGAATAGCAACACTTACAGGACATGACAACGGGGTTTTTCCAAATGTGCAGTGTTCCTGAGATGCACCTTTTTTTGTAACCAGAACAGATGTCCCCTGTTTTCCTCTGGCTAATTTCTCCTAGGAGAATACCTAGGGGATGCATGTTCTCTTCAGAAGTAATTAAACCTGCATAATGCATTTTCACTCGTGCCACAGAAGATAGAGTATCCAGACCTTCTTGAGCTACGCTTTGGCTCTCTGTTGCCCCTTTTCTTAGTGGAAATCGTACTGTCCTGGAACAAGGTGTGGTATTCCACCTCAATCTTTAGACATAACCTACATGCTTGAAAATTGATAAGTTGGTTACATTCTTTTTTATGTTTATTCCAGTAGTTGTAAACATTCTGATGGTGTTTAGACTTTCTACCACTTTTGCTTATTCCAGCAGCAGATGGGTGGGCAACTTGATCATCAGGAAGACCAAATTATGCAGTTGATTGTATCCCTTGCAGAGAAGGACCATGAAAACTGGTATGATTAAGGGCTAACCTGTAGCAATTTCAGCTTGCACCTATAAACTGCACAAAGAATATTAATCAAACTGCCTGTGGCATCAATGTTTCTGAAGGGTCCCAAATTATGGAAGACCGCCCTCAGCACATCAGAGCCTCCTTCTAGTCTCTTGAAAGCTGCAGTAAGCTGAAGAACTGGCTTTTCGACTAAATGTGCAGGGCCCAGTGATTACACACCTGCCGAAGAAAACGGTCTGCAGTATACATTTTCTCTTTTGTACACTTGCCTTCTGAAATTCTTGCCCTGACAGTTGGCTTTTCATTTAAAAAAAAAATCTTTTTATTATGCAACATATCGACATTACATATCATTTTTGACACAAGCAAGAGATTGTACCTCATTCAATTTTCCAACCTTGGTTACAGTGAATCAATTTCCAGTATACAAAAACATGGCAATTATGGGGTTTCTAGACTCTCATCGATGTTTAGGAGAGTTGGCGGGGTACAGATATCTCCTCTATACGAATTCCAGGGCCGCCACACTTTGCTCCACTTCCCAGGAAACACACTCTGGCCACATATACTGATTTGTCCCTGAAACATGCACCAGTCCAAATCTTCCTTCTATTTTTCTAGCATTGGCGCTTGGTGTGCCCCCCAATTCTGTGCTATGTTTCTCTTAGCCACCATGAGTGCCAGGGTCGCCCATTGTTTTGCATAAGAGGTTAGCTCTGTCTGTTCCCAAATATTTAAAATGCACCTTTCGGCTACAGGTCGACTGTAAGCACTTCACATAGAGTCTTATGTAAACCCCGCCAATACGACTGTATATGCACACATTCCCATTGTATGGGGATAAAGGTACCCAACTCCCCGCACCCTCGCCTGCACTCTCCACTATCCATTCTGCCCATCCGGGCCAAGCCTGGCCCAGTGATGTAGACTTTTCAGAATCTTTAGTTGCACCAGACGTACCCTTGCTTGGACTGCCACGTTCCATGGGGAGGAGACTGCTGCCTGCCAGTCTTCGTCGTCCACTTCTAGTCCATCTCTAAACATTTGTCCTTAAAGGACTGGAGTGGGTCATCCATATTGTTTATCAATTTCCTGTAAATCAGCAAGATAAACCGATCGGGTAGATTGCTGTCTAATATCCTGTCTTCTGGAGGTGATGCGTCGTGAGGGGAGGGGCTGTTAGCGAGGTGAGTCTAAAGTGCGTGCATGACCTGTAGGTATCTAGAATACTCTGTGTCAGCCAGATAGTATTGCAGTTGAAGAGTGGTGAACGTTAGGATTGTGCCCTCGATCCAGAGGTCCTTAATCTGGGAAATACCAGTAAGGTCCCACCTTTCAAACCCTTTAGTTTGCCAGAGGCTCCCCAGCTTTTCGGAGCTCCAGAGGGGAGTAGCCAATGTAAGCCTGCGGTCCCATCCCAGTTGCTTATTCACTTCATGACACACATGAACCAAGTGAGCTGTCGGACCTGTGAGGGGGTACCTACTGGGTTTGGCATAGAGTGCTCTATTATAGTCCCCGCCGGGGAGGAGCCATCTATCCATGAACCCCTGATTGATAGCGGCTAGATGGGCTGCCTAATAATATTTCCTGATGTCCGGGAGACTAATTCCGCATTCGTACCAGTTAAGCGTTAGTTTAATTAATGCAATCCAAGGTTTTCCGTCCCATAAGAGGGTTCTCTGCAGAGTTTCTATTTCTTTGAAATATGACTTGGGATCTAAGTCCATTGAGTTCTGGAGGGCGTAAAGAAATTGGGGCAAAGCCATCATTTTAAAAAGAGCGGCCTTTCCTAATAACGAGAGAGGCAGAGACTTCCAGCGGTTGATATCTCCCTTCAATCTCTGAATGGGTGGTAGGAGATTACGGGTGAACCATAGCGTAGCGTTTAATGTAATAAAAATGCTGAGGTATCGAAAGCCATCTGCGGCAGTCCGTATCTGGCTGTCTTTCCGCGCAGAACATAGATCACGGATTTATACCAGTTTTTGGTAAATCCGGAATATCTGCCGAAGATTGCGGGGATATCTAGTAGACCTATCAGGGAGGCCCCCGGGGATGTAGGATACAGCAACACATCATATGCATATAGTGAAATCCGGTCCTCCCAGTCCGGGGCGCAGCGCATACCGCAAATCGTCCGATCCCTGCGGATCCACGCAGCCAAAGGTTCCAACGCCAAGGCGCAGAGAAGCAGGGACAACCTTGACGTGTTCCGCGGCTACGCTCAAAAGTCGCTGATTTACGATTGTTCACAATTACTTGTGCCATGGGTTCAGAATGTTGCAACCGGATCCAGCACAGATATTGGGCTCCAAATCCCATCTTATCTAGAACGGCGAAGAGATACGGCCACTCCACCATGTCAAACGCCATTTTGGCGTTGAGTGATACCAGGACGACTGGTTCCAAAATGGTTGTTGCCCTACCCAACACCCCATGGAGTCAGTGTAGGTTTAAGGCAGTGTTACGATGTGGCATAGACAGACTGGTCAGGGTGCACCAAGGTATCGATCACTTTTACCAGACGTGTAGCCGCATCTTATCTAGGATCTTAGGCTCAGCATTGAGCAGTGATATTGACCTATAGGACGTGCAAAGATTTTTAGGCCTGTCCTCTTTATGAATAACCACAATATTGTCAATTCTTTGATCTAGTGGGAGTGTACCCCTTTCTCTACTTTCCAGAAACATTGATTGGAGACGGGTAGAAATGTTGTCCGGTCTCCGCTTGTAGAGCGTGATCGGGATGCCATTGGGACCCGACACTTTACCGGAATTAATCGCTCTTATAGCTGGGCCACTTCCTCCGTAAAGAACTCAGACTCTAATCGGAGAGTGTGGGGATTACAATATCTCGAAGTAGGTTCACATTATCTCCCTCTGTGTACTGTCCCTTTGTTCTGTAAACCTCCTGATAGTGGTCCACAAATCAGTCTGTTGTGCTTTGTGGATCTGTGATGGGATTGCCCCCCCCCCCCCGCATGCTAGCTCGGGTACCAGTTGGGATGCTCATTCTTTCCTATCCAGCCATGCAATCAGTTTCCCTGCCTTATCTCCATGTTCATAAAGTCTACTCTGCTGCTCTCTCCCCTGTGTCCTAGCCCTATCCGTCGCTATGCCTCTAAATTCATCCTGCTTTAGGTTCAACAGATGCACCTTTTCAGGCGTCACTACGTGTTCCAGTTCCTCCTCCAATTTAAGCACCTCCTCATCCACTGTCTCCAAATCTTTTTGCTTTTCTTTCATCTTACTCGCAATGAGGCATAGAACTTCCCAAAGGATAACTGATTTATAGGCTTCCCATAATGTCTGTGCAGAGCTCACAGTTCCCTAATTTTCCTGAAAATATTTATCAGTAGTCTTTTTTTTTATATATTTCTTTTTATTAAAACAAGGCATCAATAAATACATCGGTGGTCAGGGGGAGGGGGGAGAGGGGAGCCATACATCAATATCATTACCACTCATTCAATCGGGTTATGGGGAAGTTGGAACATCCAGGACTACATTTGCAGGTGGTACACACAAATATTCCCCCTGTATTCGTTCCAGCGGCCCCAAATATCATTCCACTTTCGAGGACGACCCTGTGCCAGGTAAACAGTTTTTTCACGGAACATACACCAATCCATACTTTCTTTCCATCCCTCTATCGTTGGCGACCTATCAGAGTCCCACAGTTGTGCTACATTTCGTTAGGCAATCATGGACCCCCACGTGACCCATTTGGTTTGTGCAGTATTTAGATCCGTTGGCTCCCAGATATTTAGCAGGCCTCTCCTAGCCTCTGGAAAGAGAGCCACCCCTGTAACTTCATGCATAACCTTATAAACAGAGTCCCAATAATTCACCATATGTCGACACTCCCGCTAATAGGTAACATCCCCGCTTACACAAACCCTCCTCCGATAGACCCATCTTAATCAAACGTGGACCCGTAATATAGATAGACTCTATGGAGTATCTTAAGCTGGACAAGTCGCAATCTTGCTGGGATCGCGACCTCCTTTCGAGAGGAGACCGCCGATTGCCAGTCCTCGTCATCAATTTCAAGGCCATCTTGGGTCCACCTCTCCCTCAAATCTACCAAAAGATCAACTCTGTGATTAATCAGTTTTTTATATACCCGGGAAATGGTGCTATCGGGCATATGTCCATCCAGTATACGGTCCTCCAAGGGGGATGCCTCCGGTATCTACTCCCCCTCGGGGAAGACCGATCGCAGTGCATGTCTGACCTGCGCATAACGAAAATACTCCGTACCACTCATATCATATTCCTTTTGTAGGTCAGCAAATGATTTAATCTTTCCCTTCACCCAGAGATCACCTACAGTGGTTATTCCAATCAATTCCCATTTATCGAAACCCTTTGTGTTCCATAGTTTGCCAAATCTATCCGAACTAAAGAGTGGGGCAGCCAGAGTCAAGCGGTCTTTCCAACCAAGCGAAGTAGTAACATCATGCCATATGTGCACCGCCACCCTAGTCGGCCCTGTCATGGTTTTTTCCACTGATTTAGTATACAGTGCTCTGCTATAATTGCCACCCAGAAGCACCCACCTATCCATGGCATTGCCGGGATCAGTCGCAGATTCATACGTACCATGATTTATAGCCCCTAGTTGCGACGCCCAATAATATCTCCTGATGTCGGGGAGGGCGATCCCTCCGTCATACCACGGAAGCGTTAGTTTGGCCAACGCAATACGTGGCCTGCCGTCCCAGAGTAATTTACGCTACAAACCCTCCACTTCACGGAAATAGCGTGCAGGTACTACGTCTAAGGTGTTTTGGAGGGCATAGAGGAAACGCGGCAGGGACATCATTTTAAAAAGGGCCGCTCGTCCAAACATCGAAAGTGGGAGTCTCTGCCACCCAATGACGTCACTTTTCAGCCGAGCCAATGGAGGAAGAAGGTTTTGCTCAAACCGGATCGTAGGATCCATGGAAATATAAACACCAAGATATTTGAAACCTTCCGGTACAACTTGAATGGTGCAGTTCCGAGGCAAAACTGGGGCGTCACCGTGTAAGACATACAAATATGACTTCGTCCAATTTATAACCAATCCCGAATTTCTGCCATACGACGCCAAAACATCACAGAGGACAATTGGAGATTTCCTCGGAGAGGAAAGATAAAGCAAGATATCAGCGTATAGAGAAATCCGATCCTCAAACTGTGGAGACCAACGAATACCCTTAATCGAGGGCTCCCAGCGGAGCCAAGCCGCCAACGGTTCGAGAGCCAGTGAAAACAGAAGTGGGGAGAGTGGGCACCCCTGCCTAGTGCCCCGCCCAAGACAAAATGGCGCTGAGACACGACCATTAACGACTACCTGCGCGAGTGGCTCCGTATTCAATAGACTCACCCAGCTAATGAACTCCGAACCAAAATCGAACTTAGCCAAGACAGCCCATAAATATGGCCACTCCACCGTATCAAAAGCCATCGTTGCGTCGAGTGACGCCACGATAGCAGGCTCCTGCAAGGTATGTGCCCTCGCAAGAACCCCATGCAACCGCCTCAGATTCAAGGCCGTACTTCGATGTGGAATAAATCCCGATTGATCGGGATGGACGAATTCACCGATAATTTTTACCAGTCTATTGGACAGTATCTTAGCCAATATCTTAGGCTCTGCATTCAACAATGAGATCGGTCTGTACGAAGGGAAGCTAGTTCTTGGCTTCCCTTCCTTATGGATCACCACAATCGATGCCAGTCTCTGATCTCGGGGAGAACACCACACTCTCTAGACTCCAAAAACATATCTCTCAAATAGGGGCCGACTATATCGGGCGGAGCTTATATAATTCGATAGGGCGTTCAAGGAGCGCACAGCGAAAGCTACCTCATCGGCTGTAAGTTTACCGTCCATAAAGTCCCGATCCTCCACCGACAAACACGGAAGTTTAATGTCCCTCAGTAGTAAACACGAATCTTCCTCCGGCCTGTCTGAGACGGATGTATAACTATTCTGGAAGTATTCAGCGAAACGGTCCACTATCTTCTGTGGGTCAGTCACACAAGTCCCGTCCTCAGCTTCAACCTCCGGAACCACCCGATCTGCTCTATCTTTCTTGTCTAGCCAGGCAATCAGCTTACCAGCTTTATCACCTACATCATACAGACGCCCCTGTTGCTCACGACTGAGGGCCTTTGCACTGTCAGTGACCAACGTCCTATACTCAAGCTGCTTAAGCTGTAAAACATGCAATCTGGCGCGGGTCACCTCCTGCTCCAATTCTAATTCTATAGTAGCTATTTCGGACTCAATTCTCACTAAGTCCTCCTCCTTCTGCCTTTTAACACCAGCGATCAGGGATAAAGCCTGACCCCTGACTACAGTTTTGAACGCCTCCCACAACGAAATAGACGATGAGATCGATCCCTCATTCTCCTGAAAATAATGCTCCAGCGCTTTTATCAAATCCTTTCGGATTTTGCGATTACGCAGATACCAGGAATTGATGGGGGCTACTCTACCATTGGAGCCAGCAGCGAAATCGAAGCTAAGCCAAAGAGGAGAATGATCAGATATATCTCTGGCTAAATGCCGTACTTCAACAATAGATGAGGCCTGGGCCGCAGGCATCAGACCATAGTCAATCCGAGAAAGACTCCCATGAGCACCAGAGTGAAAAGTGTATTGACGCTGAGTAGGATGAAACAATCTCCAACTATCCACCAAACCCAGTGTCTCCACGAAGTCCGGAAGCCATCTTTGAGCTCGCCTCAAATCCCATGACGGAGATCTATCCAGGGTACCAGAGACTACCGCATTGAAGTCTCACCCCAAAATCAACAATCCTTTAGGAAGGTCCAATACAATCTTACCCAACTCAAGAAAGGTTCTGTTCTGCAGACCCGGGGGGACGTAAACCGAGACCAAAGAGAGGGTACGCCCCTCCCAATGTCCCGTAACCGCAAAATATCGTCCCCTTTCATCCGCGACGACCGAGTCAATAACAAACTGGAGACAACCCTTAATGAGGATCCCAACCCCCCTGGACCCAGAAGTAAAACCCGCATGTGCCACAAGCCGGAATCCCTTCCTATTCATTGCCTTACATACATTTCCAACCAAGTGAGTTTCCTGCAGGAGGACCACATCTGGGGAGTGTCTCTTAAGGAATTGTATAACCACACTACGCTTGATCTTGTCCCCCAACCCATTGACGTTCCAACTCAATACCCTCAGCCCCCTACCCCCCATCATGGAACAAAAAGGAGATCCAACCCTCCCCCGAGCCCGACACCTTACAGGAATAATCTTGAGATACAATGCCTTGTGAAAACTCAAACACAACATCAAAAAACAACAGTTCCCCCCACCTCCCCCCAAACAACCCGTTACTCTACCCCCCACCCTGCACCCCTGCTTACGACTTTCAAGCCTCCCCAACTCGCAGTGTGCCGGTCGCCCCCACATCTAGACTAAACTACAAAAAGTAAGTCAGAGGAGGAAAGAGGCCTACCGATAGCCCATTTATCCCCAATATATCATGCTAGGTGTGAATCAAAACAGTACAAAATAAGGAAACCTTTCCCCCATCGTCCCCGGGTCCCAGAGTCACCATTATCATTCTTGTTCCTGCGCACTTCGATCTTCTCCTCTGCTCTGTTTCTGGGGTTCCTGCCGGGCCTTCAAAGTGTCTAACCAATCTGCAGCCATCTCCGGCTCATCGAAAAAATAAGTTCTATCCTCATGTTCTATCCTCAGTTTAGCCGTGTACAGCATGGAGTATTTAAGTCCCATGTCTCGAAGCCTTCTCTTCACCCCCATAAAGTTCAGTCTTTGCTTCTGGACTGTCTGTGTAAAGTCGGGAAAGAAACTGATGGACGAGTTTTCATACTTCAAGGAGCCTCCCGACCTGGAAGCCTGAAGGATAGCGTCTCCGTCTCTAAAATTGAATATTCTGGCAATCTAGGGTCGAGGCGGGGCACCAACACGCAGTCTTCCTCCTGGGATTCTGTGGGCCCCTTTCGACGGTAAAGAACTTGCTCAGGCCTTTGGGGCCAAGATGGTTGGTTATGAGACCCTCCACGAAGAGATCAGCTGCCTGCCCTTCCGCATTTTCCGGGACCCCAATGATACGTACGTTATTCCTCCGGGCTCTCCCTTCAAAATCCTCTAGTCGACGGACAACACGGTCATTAGAGGCTTTCAGATTCCGTACTTCGGATTGTAGCTCCGTGACATCGTCCGTGAGACTGGCCGTATTAATGTCTAAGGATTTCACCTTCTCACTTGCCTTCGTGAGGTCAGCCCGAATCAAGTTGACTTCGATAGACACCGTATCAAGTTTATGAGCCAGGGTCTCCATCTTCTGTCCGAGCGAGGATTTGATCCCATCAATGGCGGCCATTACGTCTTGCAATGTAGGCTCAGTTTCCAGGGCGGAGGCATCCTTTACTCCTTCCTGTAACTTTCCTAGTCCACTAGGCAATCCCTTCGTCTGGGCGAAGCGATCCATGTTGTTCGACTGCGTATACCGTCCCCCTCTGGTGGCCTTCTGCTGCCGTTTGTCCCCCTCCGGCTTGGTCGCCATTTCGGGGATACTGCCATACACGTAGGCCGATCCAGGGAGGCGGCACCTAGCAATCGTTATTCGTGGAACACGTCTTGTCCCTTACTTCCGACCCTTCAGGATATTATGACAAATATCCGTAGCCAGCAATGTCAACTGGGGTGTCTTAAAGTTAGACACATTCTGAAGCTGGTTCGTGAGTGCACCCACCAAAATCGAAAGAGAAACCAAGTGAGGTCGTGGGGCCGGACCGGCCACTTCGGTAAACAGCACCGTTGTCGTTGAACTACGCCACGGGCACTATGCCAGCCCAGGCTCCGGGCATCCAAGAGAGATAGGCCGCAAACGTTCCGAGTCCATAACTCCGGTTTCCGGGGCACCTTCGGGATACGGTTTGCAGCGTTCAGATCGTCTTTGCTTCAACTGCAAGAATGACTCCACAGAATTCAGGATTAATGACGGGATATAAGCGAGGGGCTACTGGGGTCTCGGGAGCCCCAAGCTCACGCGGCCATCTTGGATGCGCGCGAAGCTCCTCCTCTTATCAGTAGTCTTAATCAATTTTTTTCGAATGTCAGGGTCGCGTGGGTGCCACGAGTTAATGGGAGCGACCCTCCCAACACTGATTTGGCCCAGGACCATTTGCATCCATACCAGAGAATGGTCCGAGATTCCCCTCCCTAGATGCCGAATCTCTCGGATATCACAGGCCTGCGCCGCCGTAATCCGGATATAATCAATTCGGGTCAGACTTAAATAGGCACAGGACATGAAGGTATATTGGATTCTATCTGGATTATGGATCCTCCATCCATCTACCAGCCCCACGGCCTCAAGGAAGTTGAAGAGCCACCTCTGCACCGGCCGGATGTCTCACGGGGGGTGACGATCCAACACGCCAGATAAGACTGCGTTAAAGTTTCCCCCTATATTGAGGAGACCCAGCGGGAATGACAGCATCACCGTACTCAGATCCTTATAAGTCTCACTTTGAAGGCCAGGGGGAACGTATACTGAGACACAGGTGATGGTCCAACCTTCCCACTGCCCCGATATTCTCACATATCTGCCCTGTTGTCCGACCACGTAGCATACACCATGAAAGGGAACGAGTTCCTGACTAGTATGCCCCCT
This sequence comes from Lissotriton helveticus, assembly GCF_964261635.1. NCBI lineage: Eukaryota > Metazoa > Chordata > Amphibia > Caudata > Salamandridae > Lissotriton > Lissotriton helveticus. Next base: position 743,542,373 of record NC_136061.1, on the reverse strand, counting down.
ACTCTAGAGCCGGTCATAAAACCAGAGTGATCCATTTCCCTATACCCTCCTCTGTGAATTGTTGTTATTGTTATTGCGCACGGGCGGGCGCAGGGGCAGGGACCTCTGACAACCTATTCTGGGGATGAAATACACCAACTGAATGAGGGAAATCTGTCCCCAGACTCAGCCACACTAGACATTTTGGATAAGTTGTCCATTCGGAGACCATATATAGGTAGGTCCTCGCCAAACTCTTACACCTTGAAGCTGGTTAGTTTAAACACGAGATCTTTACACTGCCACAGCCTTGAGATATTTACACTACTACAAGATGAAGATATAGATATCTTGACCTTGACATGGATTGGGGAAAACTCTCTACCTGATATCATAGCCGCTGTTCCATCAGGCTTTGATATCTATTGGCATAACCGTACAGGGAATGCCCGAGGGGGAGGAGTGGCAATACTATTCAAGAAAAACTTAGCCGTAACTAAAATCCTGGCTGAATCTACTGATCTGGCTGATATGCTGGTGGTTAAAATCATGCTTGATAATTTGTGCCTCACAATTCTCACCGTATACCGTCCACCTAACGCCACCCCAGGTTTCAATGACTCATTCATGGCCAACATATCCGACATTTGCTCAAGATATAAGAACGTATTAGTTACGGGAGACTTCAATTTTCAATTTTCACTGGGACAAGGAGAAGAAAGAGTTAACAGCCAGCTCTTTGGAAACAACTATGTCCTCTTTGGGTTTCAGGCAGCTGCTAAATGCCCCTACGCATATAAAAGGTCACATTCTGGACCTAATATGGACTACAGACCCCAAGGTGACATTAGTGAAAATCCTCCCCTGTATCTGGTCAGATCACCATTTGATCTATTGTGATATTCCTATAGATGCAAGGTCTCCACCCCTTCCACCAAAAACTAAAATGATTCGGCAGTGGAAAAATGTTTATCTACAAACATTGACCACGACACTTACGGAAATTGTCCAACCCATAGCATCTGATAAGGATATAAATCAGGAGTGTAAGGATATGATGGGCTATCTGACCAAAGCCATTGATCAGATCGCACCCGAGAAGCTCCAAAGAGCGAATAGTGGCAGAAAGGGAGCCCCCTGGTTCACATCTGCCCTGAGGGAGCATAGAAAGACCCTACGAAACATGGAGAGAAACTGGAGGAAGCAAAAAGATGTCAAGACTTGTGAACAATACAAGAAATCGTTCCGTACCTATAAAAAATGCATTCAGGACACCAAAGCCACATTCTATGAAAACCGCATAAATAAGGCGGGCAATGTCCAGAAAGAAACATTTAAAATTCTCACAGAATTAACCAAAAGAACTCAAGATACGGAAACCAATATTAGCTGCGACACCTTCCAGAAATATTTTCTGGAAAAGGTCGACATCATCCTACAAGAAATAAAAAGTACGGTGGTCGATCCCATTGAGCAACAAGCTGTCATAAAGCCGACAGGAATTCTCATGTCAAATTTCCCCCCGATTGACCCATTAATTCTTGAATCCCTGATGAGAAAGACAAAGTCTGGCTCCCCAGCAGATCCATGCCCCCCAAGTGTGTTTCGCTTAGCCCGCCCCAGTCTAGAGGATCACATACTGACAATATTAAATAAATCATTAGATACCGGACGGCTTCCCACGAGCTTCAAAGAAGCACGAGTGAAACCACTACTAAAAAAGGCCGGGGCAGACACCAAAGTTCTGAAAAACTACAGGCCCATTTCCCAGCTCCCGTTCCTGTCAAAAGTGCTTGAGCAACATGTGCTGAAATCCCTGGCATCATTCTTGGAATCTAACCATCTTCTCCATGAGATGCAGGCAGGTTTCCGTGCACATCATAGCACCGAGCTAGTCATGCTCTCGGTGCTAGACGAGCTCCGAGGGATGGCTGACAGGAAAAAACCGAGCGCCCTGATATTATTAGATCTTTCAGCGGCGTTCGATACTGTCAGCCATACCCTACTTCTGGACAGGTTGTCCGGTTTTGGGGTTCGAGACTCAGCTTACCGATGGTTGGAATCTTTTCTAACCGGGAGAACACAGAGGATTCAGCTGGGAGATAGGATATCAGGAGTGGGAGACCTGACATGTGGAGTCCCCCAGGGCTCAGCATTGTCCCCACTCCTGTTCAACCTATATCTCCAACCTCTGATAAACACACTAGCTGAGATGGGCTGCCGTGTGTTTAACTACGCCGACGACACACAGCTGTTGTTGAGCATAGACAACACTACACAGGCCCAGCTACACGCACAGGAGGTGCTTAGATACACAGTCCACTGGATGTCTACGAACCTCCTAAAAATAAACCGAAAAAACTGAGGTGCTGATAGTTTCTTCAAATTGCTCGCCTTGGAGTGACCTGTACTGGCCTCAGGAATTGGGCCCGACCCCTAAGCCAGCTGACGCGGTCAAAAGTCTAGGCATTAAGATAGACAGCGCCCTTTCAATGGTCAGCCAGATCTCCACTGTGGTTGGAACCTGCACCGGTCTCATAAGACTGCTGCGCAAATTAGTTCCACTCCTCTCCCAGTCAATGCTTCGTACGGTAGTCTCTGCTACCATACTATCTAGGCTTGATTACGGAAATGCGCTCTACCTGGGCCTACCTAAAACTTTAATCAACAGATTGCAGGTGATCTTAAATGACGCGGCTAGACTCGTCTTCAAACTCCCAAGAAGAGCACATCCCTCCCCGTTATTACGTAACCTTCATTGGCTGCCAGTTGGGCAAAGGTCTGTCTTCAAAAGCCTCTGTATAGCTCACAAATCCATTTATGGACAAGCCCCGGCGTATATTAAGGAACGGCTAGAGATGTACAGACCGGAAAGAAGTCTCAGATCCTCCGACGCCCAATTACTGGTATGTCCCCGATTCAGACTGGCCACTAAGGGCGGGAGATATTTCTCCGTCCTACTACCCAAGCTCTGGAACGATTTGCCTGAGGCCCTCCGCAAGGATGGCAATTTACTCCGTTTCAGGAAAGCCCTAAAAACAATTTTATTCAGAGCAACGCTTAGCCCAGCTTAGCCTTACCCAGTTCTACGCTCCTTTCCGGCTGACTCAGTTGTTGTGTTTTGCGGTCAAAGCGCCCTGAGACCTGCAGGTGAATTGGCGCTATACAAAACAACAATAACAATAACAATAACAACTGTGTACCTATCTGTAAACATATTTGTGCATCGCTCCCGCTCTGTCATGATCCAGCATAGTCGATTGAACTGTTGAGTCAACCTAAAAAATTCCAACCAACATAAACATTCCCTCCCAACAGCCCCCCTCCCTGCTCCCCTGCACTCCGGGCTTCAAACTGCCCATGATTAAACTTGCAGAGTGCCCGTCGCCCTGTCGCACGTAGGGTGCGTGGTGCCTCCCTCCCCATCCCCCCTTTCAAGAACCGCCACCCGCCAATCTCGCGACTTCATCCGATTATTGCAAAACATCCCACATCGATAGGAGCAGAGAAGGCCTGAAATGCTCGAAATTACCTGCCGGCGTGTCCTCTATTTTAGGTCCCATTCCTGGCACGCCTAGAAGTGTCCGGAGGATCACTCCGGGTCTCGCCCCATTCACCCCACCCACTCACATCTACCGCCTGTCTCACCACTGCATCAAATGTTTCTCATCAACGATTCTCCAGCCATTCCGCCGCTGCTTCTGGAAGTTCAAAGAACCATGCTCTCCCATCTGCCTCAAGTCGAAGTTTGGCTGGAAACAGCATGGCATACTTATATCCTTCATCCCGCAGTGCCTTCTTGATCCCCAGAAAGGAGCGTCGCTGTCTCTGAACTAATTGAGTGAAGTACGGAAAGAATTTTCATATTTCCAGGGTGGTCCAGCCCTGGCGTGCTGGAGTATGACATCTCGTCGCAGAAGTTGAGTACTCCGGCCAGGATCGGACGGGGGTGTGCCCCGGGTTTTGGCCGTCCTCCGGAAACTCTATGGGCTCTCTCAATAACGAAAAGCGTTCCTGGCCCCTTGGGTTGTAGGTGTTTCAGAATAAGATCTTCCACGAAGAGATCCGTAGCCTTCCCTTCTGATTTTTCCGGAACACCAAAGATCCGCATGTTATTACGTCGCAGGCGCCCTTCATAGTCGTCCAGTTTAGATTCAGTGGCCCTCCGGAATGTTTGTAGGTCTGTGGCTTCATGTTGTAGTTTGGAGGTGTCTTCCACCAGACTCGCAGTTGTTAGCTCAACCTGTTTAACACGCTCGTTGTTTTTGTTCATATCTGCTCGAATGAGGTTCACTTCAACTGTGATGGAGTCAATCTTGTGCTCTAGAGAGGTTTTTATGTCCACAATTGCCAACAGCACGTCCTTCACGGTGGATTCCGGTTATACTTCTCCTTGCGCAGCGCTTCCCTTACCAGCAGATAAGAGTCAGGCATTGAGGTCTTGGGGAGGGTGTAACTGTCAAGCCGGTTGTGCTGCACTGGCTTGCTGCTCCTTGAGGTCAACATGATATCACTAGGTTGGTATTAGGTGACAGCCGTGAGTTTCCTCTCCTCAAGTACGTGGGTCACTCAGCCATTCCCTCCGTCTTCTCCAGCCTCCATACAGGTCCCAGCTTTCAAGTCAGTGAGCGGGCAGGGGGTGTCCAGCAATGTCTATAATCCGCCCGCAGTCGTGTCTGATGTCTGAGTGTGTGTCTCTGCTGCAGTGTGGGGGGCGGACACACCAGTGAGACGATGAGTTACTTTCCCCGAGGGACCCTCGAGTTAGCGAGATCCCAGTCGGGCCTTTCCTGATAGTGGGCACTGGTCACACACAGCCCTAGTTGTCATGCATTGCACATGGGGTAAACTGCAATAGGGCAAACACCAAAGCCGTCAATGAAGTGACTCACCGTGGCGACGGCGCAGTCCAAGGAGCAGAGGGTGTCACAATGAGCGGGCCAGAAATTCTCCCATTGCGAGTGTTGAGTGTTTCTAAGAGCAGCACCTGTTTCAGCTCACAGTTTAGTTATATATAGCGTGGTTTCCAAATGCCATATGAGAGCACTGAATATTATCTCGGCGGGGGCCTGCCTCCAGGACTCTGCCAATGCCGTTACCAAATGACAATGTACCCAGTGTGCGCCTCTCTCGTGCAAAAACCAGTTGCCACTCTAATTAAAGGGCCTCCTTTGTCTCCATCCACTCGCTGCGCTACTTGCTCTCTCCTGCTCCCGTGATTTTCCTCTGTATCTACCACATCAATGATGCCGGTGAGAGGAGGGAGGGGGAATCCCCGATCGGGCTCTGATATGCAGCTCACTTATTTCAGCCGGGCCTTCCAATCTAATTAAAGGAGCGCCCAGGCCGTCTCACCGTCACCTCTGCACTCGAGGTCCCGGCTCCAAATCTTCTGCGAGGCCCCGGGCACTTCTCAATCTCTTCCGGGGTTCCCAGAAGAACCCCGCTCCGTTCACAGTAGGGAATGCACTGCCGATGTATTCTGGTGCATGATCCTCTGCTGGGGACAGCTCAGGGCGCACTTCTCTCCCAGCGCTAGCCATCACTCAAGGTCCCGGTCCCTCCTCCACGACAAGGCCACACAGGAACTACGTTCCAGATCTCTTGCAGAGGCCGGCCCCTGAAGGGGGCCTCGAGGGCCGGCGCCATAACGGACGCCAGTGCCCAGGAAGGATCCGGTTCTAGCCGCCAGGAAGGGCCCTAAACTAGAAAGTGCACTCTCGTCGCGGCAACAACTTGCGCCAGGCTGGCGCCTAGGAACTCGGCCAATGGGGGGGGCAGGTGAGGACTGACCCTCCCCCAGGTGGCAGACCCGCCTTTCATGGCGGGAGAATCGTGGGGGGAAGTATAAGACAACGCTGCCCCACACTGCAGCTCGTCACTACATCGTGGAGCTGGGGGAGCGGCGCAGAAGAATTGTGAGAGCGAGTAGAGAGGCAGTGCTGCCCCCTTGTGGCCTATTACCAACTGTGCTCTAACCCAAGAATATCGAGTGCGAAAATGTACTTTGTTCATAGTGTAATGAAAAGTCAGGAATTATCTGAAATCAGAAGTCCCGGCATAGGGACCACGTCCAAAGGTCACGCTATTGGGCGTCACGGCATCGCAGGTTCAAGGTGGAGGAAGGGGTTATCACACCTGTGTAGTCGGGGTCATATGAATGCTTTACTGGGGGAATTCCCGAAGCCAGAGAGGCGACTTATGGTGCTACAGAACGAATGTAAATAAACATTTGAAGGGCTGCCCTGAACAATTTTTATTGCTCGATTCTGCGTGGGTTTTTTAGTAACCAGGTTCGATTGGTGTTCACTGTTAAGTTGTTTGACAACTTGTATTTATGGCATTTCGTAGAGCATTTGAGCCCAGTGGGAGTAAAAAAATAAATAAATAAATAAAACAGCCGGAGATCACGCTGTGGGTGTTTTAGCGGATCACTTTCCTTGCCCTTGGTGGCCAGGTGCCCCATGGTAGAGGCAGCGCCTAGTGGTTTAGCGGTTTACTGCATCCACTGCCAGGCCTGTTTTTGACCTCATGGCCACTGGTTCAAACCCCGGCGGGCTCACCCAGCCTTTCATTTATCCGGGGTCGACAAAAAAAAAAAGAGTACGAGTTGGGCAACAAGGAACAGTGTTATTAGCATCAAGGTGAACGTGCGTTGTAAAGTGCATATGTTCGGTTATGGTAAACGAATGGATCTGAACAACCGGAATCCCTAAGCAGTTCAGTGTGGGAAGATTGTGTATCACAGAGACAAACTAAGGGTGTTGTTCCCTGTCCGGTTAGGAAATATTGCCAACCAGCGCTCAGGGGTTGGATTTGCGGCCTCTGGAGCGGGTCCGGTTTTAGTGGACAAGGCGTGGCGGCGGCGACGGAGGCAGGCGCTGCAGCCGCACACAGACACAGGGTGGCACGGGTGTTTTTTTAAACGCAAACTTATACGGCGTCCACTGCAAGGCGCGAGGGCCTGCTATGGGGCAGTGCTCTTTTCTCTTGGTAGAGCGGCAAGAATGTTCCGCGGGGATGCAGCGATGCGGCGTCGTATCACCAAACACCGCAAGAATTCATATCGGCTCATGCCGAGCGGCCAGCCGGGGTGCGACTGCCTCTCGCACCCCTCCTAAGGCAATTGGGAAGCGGGTTAGTTTAGGAGAGGCGGTACACCCGCTCCCCGGGGCGGCCTTTATTCATATAGGCGTCCTGTCCAGCGGAAACATGAGTATCGATTGTGATTGCATCGCAGTTTTAATGGCAGGACATGTGTGCAGTGTCCACAATGCGTGGTGGGAACTTGCGAGGCTGGGGGTTAGAATACCAGCCGCGAAGGCATAGCAGACCCAAGCCGGCTCGCTGAAAGCGCTGGATAGCCACACGTAATCTCTGCGTGCCGCACACAGCTTAATACCGGACTACCCATGCAGAGAACAGGGTCACGACGCCACCACACATAATGTTCTAAAACAATCCACTGTGCTTATCTCTACACAGTATGGCTGATAGAGAGCAGCCTGCCGAGGCAGAGCTAGGGAACTAACTACAAGGTGCATGAGCAGCACGCTAAAGTATTGGCGTCCCCTTGGTCTTCCCGTAGTTGCGGCATGTTCGGAGTGATCGCATGACCAATCCGAGTATACGCCCAGTGCGTTATAATTGAGAACGCATACGGGACAAATGCCTATTCCCAAGGGTGTTGGAGACATGTTTAAGACAACCACCCCGTGTCATTCAATTTGACATGAGCAGGATACACGGGCCACGTGCTCAATATTACGAGAAGTTGCATTGTTATAATCAGGAACCAGTAACAGTGAGACAGCTAGAAATAAGCAAAGGGAACAGGGATACGGTTATCAATATCTTCTCCTCGTTGTTGCTCTTGCTGAGGGTGTATAGTTAAAAAAAAAAAATAATAATTATTACATAAATAGGTTTTAAACCTACTCTGAAGCATGCTACTTCCAAAAAAAAAAAAAAAAGTGGGATACACCCTTTGTATTGGTCCACCATTTGCATTACGAGGACGTTACCACCTAAGCGGCCAAAGCACGAGATGGCTTACCTTCAGAAATGAAATGGCCGACCTGCGTGGCATATACAGGTAGCGAGAGGCTCATTAACTCTCCGAGTCAGGCAATTTGTACGGCCTGTCCTTCCCTTAATTGCTTCCAGAGCTACTCGGGAAGGGAGCATCAATTTACCAGAGAACGTTGAACCCATTTATTCATGGTACCTCACATTATAAAGGTGTATTTCAAAGGTGCAGCGCGATACGCAAGGTTACTTACCGTGGGGTGCTGTATCTTGACACCACCTGCTGCAGCTGACTGTCTCCCAATTTTATTTTCATGTATGGCCCATGGCGAGCTGAGACGAAGCTGAGGACGCCGAACGGTGGACCAGTGTACAAATGTGTAACAGCGAGGATGGAGCTGAGCACGCCATTGACAGCACGCTGCATACTAAGATGAACGGAAATGAAGATAAGAGTGTCACAGGAAGGGGGGAGCCGCAGGAAGACGTGAAGCCTCCCTAGCGGCGTGGCGGATAAGAGAGGTACAGCGGATGGTTATGGAGGCACACCGGCAGGGCGGTGTGTAGAAGGAGGGCCACTCACACTGGGATGCCGAACGGCAGGGTGAGTAGGCCAAACAAAAGGGGGTAGCAGACAGAGACGGCGCTCGCAGCCCAGACCCGGCCGGACGGCAGGGCACAACAAAAGCAAGGTAGCGAGTTGGGGCCTAACTCTGGGGAGAGGCTACTCCCCACACGCAAAGGAACATGGAAACCAACAGAACAAGTTGGATCAGAAAAATGCCAAGGAAGGAGATACGCCTCCAATTTATGGCGGTCGATCACACAAATGATTTATGGGACACAAATGATTTATGACCCTGTGATATGCAAATAAGTGATGACGGATAATGATTTATGACCAACAGAATGATTTATGACCAACAGTATGATTTATGGCAAATGATTTATGACAGGCAGCGCTAATCATGTATGACGTCCAAGTTATCATAACACTAAATGATTTATGACATGCTAAATGATTTATGACATGCTGATGATCTAGGACGCATGAGTTATGATTTATGATTTACGACATATAGAAGATGTAGGACGTATGATTTGTGATATGCCTTGATAATGATTTATGACCCTGGCCATAAAAGGGATGCCCAGGGGACAAAATGTGTTGGTATACAATGGTAATAAAAACTGCGGCCAACAACGACCACAAAAACTACAACTTGTGTTGGCTGTGATTTTGGTAACATGTCTGTTTCTGGAGTGGGCCCTGTGCGGGGGTTATGCTGCAGGACGCCCCCCGAAGTTCGTTTTACAGCACACTGGCACCAGATAGTTTCTCCTTCAAAAGCCGCAAGATTGAGGTGCGAATATGTGTGTCGGATAAACGGGGTAGGTGAGGGATCAGCCGAGTTCCGCTAAGCTGCTGCCATCGTGCTTCGCGGCTTAGCCGCACTCCGACAGTTGGCTTTTCTGAGGACTGAACCTCAGCTGTAAGCATTAGTGATTTGCAAACTTCATGTTTTGTTCGATAGACAAAGGTGTCTTACAAGTTAAATCATCTTTTCTGCCTGAAGTGAGACTGCAATTCAGATGTAGCAGGTAATTGTTTTGCCTAACTTATTACCTTTTCCTCGACCTCTAAAGGAAAAGTGAAGGTTGCACAGGTTAGATGCCGATTAAGCCCTTATATACAATATCCATAGAACATAGCTGTTTATCATACATAATAATGTATTTGTGGCTTTTGAACATGCAAGATGGTCATTAAGCAAGCCGGATGACTACATCTTTCTGTTAAGTATGGTTACAAGTTTAAGAAAGTCTCCAAATTAAGGTTTTTACACTCACTAAATGTAAAGGAGAAACACAACTTCATCTTGCTAACCAGGAGCCTCAGTTTATTTAGTTTGTAAGGCACTACCTTGTCTATTTGCACTCCTTTTCTCAACATTATAGCTTGAGAAAGACGCTTTTTTCTCATTCTCAGTTTGGAAGAGCTGTCCCATACTTTGTGCTGCCATTCGCTGACAGTTTCCTCATGAATAAAAAAATGTTTCTTACCTTCCATAACGTTCTTTCTGGTGGTGGTCACAACTTCTGTAGATTCCTTAACTCCCTACCACCTCCACTCTTTATGATTTATGAATTACACTTTTTGATACATTGTGTTATTTGACACTATCATCTAGCTGTGTGGTAGTTGAAAAATGGATAAAGCTGGCATCACCAGCAAGCGTGGCTCCATTTATAGGGCATGTTGTTGCATCCACTAAACCTGTGAAATATCTCTTCCAATGCCTGCCAGCGCCACTAAGCACCAGTGACTCCCTATTCCTGAAAAAAGTTTCTGAAGTCTACACCTCAAAGAGACACGTTCGTGATAGATTCCTCACCTTAGAATATCCCCAGGCGCCAGACAATTTTGCTTAGCAGTACCCCTGCGCGTCGGTAGGTGGCGTTGTGCGGCTCTGCATCCATCGCTGGCGTTGTAAGCGCCGAGATGACGTCACGGAGACTACTTAGACACCACCTATGCGCGCTGACATCAATCCTTACTTTTTCCACGCCAAAAGCGCAGATCCGGATTGAACGCGTACCTCAGTCATTTTTTAACTACTTTTTTTTGGCTTTTTTTCTCCTTTTCTAGTCTCCTGGTGCACTTAGGAATGCCCAGATTTAAGTCTTGTGGGTCGTGCTGCCGTAACATGTCGGTGGCGGGCCCTCAGGATGTGTGCCTCTACTGCCTGGAGACCGAACATGACTCCCGGGACTGTGGAGACATGGCCCCTAAGGCCTTGCAGGAGCGGCACCGGAAGTTGCTGGAGGTCCGGCTTTCTTCTCACCGCCGCTCCGGGTCTAGGGGTCATTCACAGGACCGCTCGCGGGACCGGAGCCGTCGCTCCTCGGGCTCTAGGTCTTCGCCTTCAGATTCCGGTAAGCGACGCCATTAAAAGAAGTCGAAGAAGCGTGTTCGCTCTCAAACGTCCCCCCCCCCGGAGGTGGACGAGGGGGACAAGGGTTCCGCCTCTGCGGTTCCTTTGGAGCCGGGAAGTCCTGCGGCCTACCCGCTCTATCCGGCTCTATCTGCGACTCCCGAACAGATGCAAGAGTTTCTTGCTGCCATGGACCGCCTTTTCAGGCCCCGGGCTCCCGCCGGGGCGCCTTAAGGCCCCGCGGTCCCGTTTCCAGATCCTGTTGGCCCGGCGGCTTCGCCACTGTCCTCAGCCCCGGTGCCACAGGATCCTGCGCACACGGCCCCGGCGCCACGAGGTGCAGCGTCTCTGGCCACGTCGTCGCCCCTGGCTCCAGCCCCGGCGCCGCCCTTGGCTCCGCCACAGGTGCTGCACTGGGTGCCGTTTCTTCCATCCCTGCCCCGGTTCCCGGACCATTTTGTTTCGGCCTGGGATCCAAATTGGGATACTGTTCAGGCTCTACCCCGGCCGGCGCCGTTCCCGACACTGCTTGACCCGGCTCCGGCCCTGCCGCCGCAACCGGCTCCATCTACACCGGAGCTGGACGAGGAGTGGGACAGCTCCTAGGACCCCCTTGCCCGGCAGTGTGACTCCGAGCAGGATTGGGTGGACGACCTTGACAGGCAAACTTGATGTGTCTTCTGACCCGGGGGTTGCCTCCCCTCCCCCAACTCTGGAGGAGGGCGCTTCCTACACCGTGGTGCTGCGTCGGGCTGTGGAGGCTCACAATCTCGACCTCCCTACAGTAGCCCTCAAAACCAATCTCCTTACGAAGGTGCTCTAGATGGCGTCTACAGCGTCAGAGCCGCGGCTTCCTTTCAATGAGGCCATTACCGAAGTCCTCTTGGGCATTTGGTTGCGGCCGGCCACGGTGGCACCGGTGGAATAAAATGTCACCAGGCATCACTGTCCAGCCCCTAGTGATCCCACCTTCCTGACTACTCACCCTACGCCTGAAAGCTGGTCATGCAGGCCTCAACGACAGAGTGCCTTCCCCCCGGCTATGCCGGACAAGGACTCTAAAAGGCTGGAACAATTTGGCAAGAGGTTGTTCTCCTCGGCTAGCTTAGGGCTGCAGTCGGTTAATACCGTCTGCTTGTTGGGCCATTACTCCCACGCAGTGTGGGATTCCGTGGCTGAGGTCTTGCGTCAGTGTTCTGAAGAGGTCCAGGCTGTCCTTTCCCAAGCGGTCGCTGAAGGTAAGGATGCGGCTAAGTTTGCCATCAGATGTGGTTTGGACACCGCTGAATCCTTGGGCAGGGCAATTTCCACGACTGTGGCGTTGCGGCGCCACGCCTGGTTGCGTTCGACTGGGTTCTTGCTCGATGTCCCGGGCTCGCTCATGGACATGCCCTTTGATGGCTCCCATCTCTTTGGCGATAAGGCTGACAGTGCTCTGGAGCGCTTTAAGGACCCGCGGGCCACTGCCAAGTCCGTGGGCCTTTCTACGAAGAGCTCTGCCACTCCTGGTTTTTTTTCCTTTTGTGGCCAGGGCAGAGGCACCCAGGCACGCTCCTCCAACAAGCCTGTGCAGAACCAGCCTTAGTGCGGCCGGGCTTCCGCAGGGGCGGGTCTGGGAACCAGCGTGCTGGCCAGTCCACCTCTACCCCCGCTGCTTTCACCTCTAAGGCTTCCTAATCCGAGCTCCATGGAGCACCCCATGCCGGTGGGCGGCAGGGTCTGCCGCCACCTCCACCACTGGCACGAAATTACATCGGACAAGTGGGTGCTGCAGATAATCTGCCAAGGCTACTCACTTCCTTTCAGTCCCCAACTCCAGCCATGCCACATCGGTACCACCTCATGTTGGGGGATCATTTGGCTCTTTTCCGCCAGGAAGTCTCGGTCCTCCTGGCCAAGAGGGCCATAGAGTGGGTTCCCGTTCAGGAAGTAGGGAGTGGTTGTTATTCCCACTACTTTCTTGTCCCCAAGAAGGACAAAGGGGGCCTGCGCCCTCTCTTGGACCTCAGGGATGTCAATCGCTTCCTCCGGAAGGAGAAGTTCAAGATGCTGTCTCTGGCTCAGGTCCTGGCTGCCCTGGACCCTGGAGACTGGATGGTAGCGTTGGACTTGCATGACGCTTATTTTCATATTCCTGTCCTGCCGGTGCTACCTGCGGTTCATGGTAGGCTAGGAGCATTTTCAATTTGCCGTGCTCCTCTTCGGCCTTACCAGCGCCCCTCGGGTGTTCACGAAAGTGATGGCAGTGGTCTCAGCTCATCTGCGCAGGTCAGAGGTGTCAGTCTTCCCCTACCTCGCCGACTGGTTGTTGATGGCGGGCTAGCCCCAAGCAGTCGTCACCCATCTTCACACTACGGCCAACCTCCTGCATTTGCTGGGGTTTTCCATCAATGTGCCGAAGTCGCACACGAGTCCCTCTCAGAAGCTCCCCTTCATCTGAGCGGTTCTGGATTTGACGCTGTTTCGGATTTATCCTCCCGAGCAGCGAGTCCGGGATATTCGGGCTATGATTCCGATCTTTCAGCCTCTATCCCGGGTTTCAGTCAGAATGACCCTCTGGCTCCTGGGCCTGATGGCCTCCTGCATCCTGCTAGTGCAACATGGGGGATGGCATATACGGGCTCTGCAGTGGGACCTGAAGTTCCAGTGGGCGCAGCATCAGGGCGACCTGTCCGATCATGTCCAGATCTCGGAGGGCACTGCACGACACTTGCAGTGGTGGCTCAAGCATCGCGATTGGGTCAATGGCAGATCCCTCTCCCTTCCCCAACCGGAGCACACAGTAGTGACGGATGTGTCCCTCCTGGGATAGGGAGGCCACTTGGGCGAGGCGCAGATCAGAGGCCTCTGGTCTCTGGCGGAGTCCCAGCCCCATATCAACCTTCTGGAGCTGCGGGCGATCCAACTTGCACTGAAGGCCTTCCTTCCCTCTGTCCGGGGAAGTATAGTGTAGGTGTTCACGGACAACACCACCGCCTTGTTGTATTGCAACAAACAAGGCGGGTGGGGTCGTGGACCCTATGTCAGGTGGCTCTGCGCCTCTGGACATGGCTGGAACGTCAAGGCATGACCTTGGTGGTCTCTACTGGACAGACGGACATTTGTTATCGCACCAGATCCCTTGTGGAGCAGCCACTCGAGTATTTTTAAGGACATCGTGTTCCTGGTAGTTTTTATCATATCACTGCAAACTTTGGGAGTTTAATATCCGGGTCTAGTGTCATCGAGTCACAGACCATCAGCAACTACGTGATATACGAAGATATCATGTTCCTGTTGTTGTTTTTAATAAAATAGCCATTACTCTGGGAAGCCTATATCTGGTCTTAACCTGATCGTGCCACAGATTACCAGCAACTTCATGATAAACGAACCTTTTAAATTCATGAACATATGGTGATTACTTTTAACGTTCGCTGTCAGCAGACACATCGGGTCTTTATTTCCTGATGAAGGCAGCAATGCCAAAACGCGCGTAGTCCACATCTACCGCATTGCCCGCATCAAAGTTAAGTCTATCGATTTTGCAATTCTTTATATTGAACAGCATGAATTCTGTCACATATTATTTATATGATTGTTTTGCAAAGAATTTTCTGAGATAAAATATTTTTTATACATAAATATATACAAAAAAAAGAAAAAAATGATAATTTAAAAATATAAATCATACTGAACAATAAAATGAAACAGAATTTCGTAGACATATGTATGTTATCTCTGGTTAATTTGGGATGTTTCAACTGAGACTAGGTGTTGGTTGTACATTATGATGAGACCTAGAACTGTACATGTGAATTTTTTGACTTAACTGGCTACAGACCTTTACTTAAAGTATTACCTTGGTGGTTCAACACCTGGCAGGTCCTCTAAACGCCAGGGTGGACGAACTCAGCCGCCGTTGTATGATGTATCACGAATGGCGTCTGAACTCGGACGTGGTGCAGGGTCTCTTTCTGCAGTCGGGAGAGCCCTGGTTAGATCTATTCGCCACCGAAGAGAACGCGCAATGTCATCAGTTCTGCGCGTTGGAATTTTCAAGGCCGCACTCGCTCGACGTCTCTTTTCGTCTCGAGTGGAGCTGCGGTCTGTTGTACGCCTTTCCGCCTATACCACTTATGCCCAGAGTGCTGAAGAAGATCAGGCGCGACCTGGGCCCAAGTCTTTCTTGTGGCTCCGGACTGGGCTAGAAGGGTATGGTATCTCGAGCTACTCCGTATGAGCATCGATCCCCCGATCCGTCTGCCTCTTCGGGAAGATCTTCTGTCGCAGCAGCAGGGGACGGTCCTCCACCCGAACCTGTCCAGTCTTTACCTCCATGCGTGGAGATTGAGCGGCGGCAATTGACACTTTTAGATCTGGCATCCAGGCGTCCCTCCACTAAAACGGTATACGCCTGCCGATGGAAAAAATTTGTGGCATGGTGCACAGCAAAGACTGTGGATCCCCTTGCTGGCCCTCTTTCTGAGGTTCTTCTGTTTCTTTTGTCTTTGGTCCAGCAGGGCTCTGCTCTGGGAACTATCAAAGGTTATCTTTCGGCCATCTCTGCCTTTCTAAAGCTTCCTGATCAGCCTTCTCTTTTTAAGTCCCCGGTTGTTAACCGTTTCCTCAAAGGCATTACGCATACGTTCCCTCCCGTGCCTTTCATAATGCCGAAGTGGGATTTAAATCTTGTCTTGACTTTTCTGATGTGCGCTCCCTTTGAGCCTCTTCATAACTGTCCTTTACGTCTTCTTACCTTAAAGACTGCTTTCTTGGTTGCTATCACCTCTGCCAGAAGAGTGAGTGAGCTCCAGGCTCTTTCTTTTAAACGTCCTTTCCTTTCTGTTAATCCGGACAAGGTGATTTTAAGGACCCGTCCTTCTTTCTTGCCAAAGGTTGTTACGTCCTTCCACATCGGGCAGACTATCACTTTGCCCACCTTCTTTCCGCCTCCTTCAAGGGAGGAGGAGAGGCTCCACCGTCTGGACCCAACACGTGCGCTTGCTTTCTATCTGCAGCTTACACAACAGTTCTGGGTGGAGGATCAACTTTTTGTTGGGTACGTGGCCACCAAAAAAGGTTGGGCTGTGCACAAACGGACCATTTCCCGATGGGTTGTTTTGTGCATCAAAGCATGTTACGCCTTGGCCAAGAAGGAGCCTCCTGTGGGGCTGCGTGCCCATTCGACCAGAGCAACTGCAGCCACTACTGCCTTGGGACGCGGTGTTCCCTTGCAGGACATTTTTCAGGCAATTACGTGGGCCTCGCTGCACACGTTTACAAAGCACTACTGCCTTGACAGTCAGGTCCAGAGAGATGGCTTCTTTGGCCGATCTGTACTCCGTGACTTTTTGGTGTAATATCATTCGCAGACCCACCACCAGGGTTGGTATTGCTGGGTATCTATTCTAAGGTAAGGAATCTATCCCTAACGTGTCTCTTTCAGATGCATAAGTTACTACATTAGTTAGTGATAGATTCCTTACTACCCTACCCATCCTCCCCGTTCTGCGAGCTGATTACTAGGGTTAAGGTTATCCCTTTTTATGGCCCTAGTTTTATGCACCAATGGTCAGTCTCTTGTATGGCTCTGCTTTTTGGCGTGGAACGTCGTGTGCAGAACTGACGTCAGCACGCATGGGTGGCGTCAAAGTAGTCTCAGCGACGTCATCTCGGCGCTTATGACGCCAGCGACTGACGCGGAGCCGCACGATGCCACCTACCGACACGCATGGGTACTGCTAAGCAAAACTTTTCCGGATCCAGTCTGGTGCCTGGGGATATTCTAAGGTAAGGAATCACTAACTAATGTCGTTACACAAGTAGTAACTTGTGCTTTAAGAAACTGCAGAAGCTTTTATATCCATTTGAATGAACTTTACGAAAGGTAAGTAACCTGTTGCTCAATTTGGATTTCCTTAAAAAAACAGAAGACGAGGCATTCAGCAAAACCGGAACAGTTTGTTTAATTAAACAGTTCAGCCAGGAGAACATTTACGGGCACTAGTTCTGTGGACTATCAATTTACATTGGGTTTGTGCTCTTATATACAAAATTACAACAAGCAATAAAAGGTTTCCGGCGTACCATATACGGTAAGGAATATTGGTTGCTGACTTTGGAGTCATACATTAATCTTCAAAGTAAGTCTAAATAGTGTTCATAGACTACGAAAAACAATGTTTTCTAGGTGAACATGCTTGTTACAATGTTTCCAATAACTCTGGGTATTCTATTGCTAAAATGAGCTTTGTGGAGGCATGGCCTGGGTGGGCGGACATGAGAGACTGGTTTTAGTGTCCCTCCGCTCCCTGCCGCTGGGTCCGGCCGCCCTACATAGCGCAGAGAAGCGACTGACCTCAACGATCGGCCTGGGGCAATAGCAGGGAGGGGCGAGGGAGAGCTGCTTGGACCACCCGGGGCTCTCTGCCGGTTCGGAGCTCGTGAGCGGCTGCGGCTACTGGGCCTAGAAGTGCGGTTGCTGCTGTGCTGCCTGGTCCTGCTATTGAGACATTGGGAGAGGAGCTGGCCCGGACTTCTCTGAAGTGCTGCGTGCCGACCAGATGTGGAGGCCTGAGTTCCTGGGTCTAAGGGACTGGGAGCCTGCGGAGGGCGTTGAATAGCGGCTGTGGCTTACCTGACCAAGCATTTCCCAGCGGCCCTTCCAGAGCCCTGCACAGACCAGCTAGCGGGGGGAACATAGTCAGGACCGCAGAAGCTGCAGCTGTGTCCCTGCCTTCGCACGGCCGCTATTTATTGGCCATCAGACGCAGCAGCTCAGGGGTCTGGGCCTGAGACCTGGGAGGACAGAGCCCTGATCTGCGCACCGTCCAACTCCATGGAGAC
This sequence comes from Lissotriton helveticus, assembly GCF_964261635.1. Lineage (NCBI taxonomy): Eukaryota > Metazoa > Chordata > Amphibia > Caudata > Salamandridae > Lissotriton > Lissotriton helveticus. The sequence continues at coordinate 743,524,602 of NC_136061.1, read as the reverse complement.
TGGTGAGCACGACTGGTGACAATGTGGAGGACATTCTGAGGGCCACGTGCGCAGCAGGAGCCGAAGGAGCGAATCCCCAGCCCCCCTGTCCGTACAGCGCCCCTTTTAGGAGCGTGTGAAACGATGGCCTCGCTCCCACGCCGCAGCCAGCCAGCCCACACCGGGACATTAATTGCTCCGAGCCGCCCCATGCTCGCTGGCATCTACCTGGGAGGCTCCCAGCTGGCCTGAGGAATGGACAACAAAGGGTCTCCCCTCGCCGCCCCACAGACTCCATATCACCGGAGCCTAACCATACCAACATAACAGAACTAGGTGGCTGAGGCCCTTAACTTAGAGGAGGCCATTACCTCTGGCACACTCAACACTTGCAGCTTAAGATAGTGCGGTGGGGTGCCGGTGAATGATGGTGAATTTCATCCAGCGAAGCGGGGAAGTTTCTCCAGCGCCTTGCTTCCAGCAGCGAGACCCAGGTTAGGAGGAGGCTCCACGGACTGGGGTGGCGGCACAGGGGCCCCAACCTCTATATAGCGACTTCACTGTAAAGTGCACTGTTTATCTTTTGGGGGGGATCGAAAAGCGATCACCAGAAGCCTCCCTTCAACCCTTAATATGGCAACGGCAAGAGGGAAAAAAGACTGCAACCTTAAGGACATGCTGAGGAGGCCTGCAGGGGCGAGAGGGGATGCGCCTAAGAAGGAAACAGAGGGGATGTCTGAGGCATCGTAGGAACCGATCACCCGCCTCTATTTAGACTTGTTGTTTGCCTCGCTGTGCGAGGACTTGCATTCTTTCAATAAGGAGGACGCGCAGGAGTTAAAAGATAAAAGGCGTGATATAGACAGCCTGGACGAAAGGGTATCCACACTGGAAGACCATGAAGTGAGTTGGGGCGAATAACTTGAGCAACTCCAGCAGGAGATTCTGCGACTAAAAGACCAGAACTTGGATCATCAAGCCCACACATAAGCTCTAGAGAACCGATCCTGTTTGAATAACATCCGAACCTGTGGTGTACCATCTGGAATGGAGGGATCTGATATCACCTCGTATGTGCAAGGCCTATTTAGAGCTATTCTGGAGGCTGGTCCCGAGATGACCATCCAACTTGATAGAACACACAGAGTGGGACTCAAACGTTCGTTGGGGGCTCCCCCTCTGCACATCCTCACGTGTGTCCATGACTTTCCCTTAAAAGACAGTATCCTCCAGAAAGCTAAATACAAAACCCCAATGCAGTATCAAGAGGCTCACCTCGTCGTTTACCAAGACCTTGCAGTTACAACTCTCCAGAAATGGAAAGATTTTCTTCCAATTACTGCACACTTACGAGCAGCGGGAGTGCGCCACTCCTTGGGTCATCCTTTTCGCATCATTTTCCACCATGCAGGAAGGCTTCATCATATCCGATCCCTGGAGGAAGCTCGCCGCGTGTTGGATCTGAAGAAGATCATTTCCGACTCCCTACATCACAAGGGAGAAGAAACGGAAGGAACCGGCTCTTCAATGCGGAGGCGCTCTGGCACCTCCCCTCGCGGCCTTCATCCGGACCCGAAACAATAGCCAGAGAGAAGCAGGCTGTCCTAAAAACGCTATTTGGCACCTCCTCAAGGCCGGCATCACCTTGATGAAAGCCTCCTCTGAAGCACCTGGTCTGGCATTGATGGCTGTGCTTTTCTCTCCTTTCTGCCTGCATTAGAAGCCCTTCGTGTGGTGATCGGCTGGGCCCGGGCGGATGGGGTGCGCACCCGCCTCCCAACTCGTGCCTAAATGGACATACCAGAAATCGACTATATCCTTTGTTATTTTAGTTTCAAATATTTTATGTTATTTTTTGGGATTTTGGTTTGTTTGTTTTTTTCTCTGTTTTTGGGTTGGACCTGGTAAACGCAGCCATGAGCCTTTGATCCATATACTTCCTAACAGAATTCGCCAGATCAACTTAGCATGTACGATCCCTCTCCTGTACACATGTAGTCATCACATAGCATTCCCTTATCTGATAGAGACTACAAGCCGCAGATTCCTTCACGTAGAATTATCCCCAGGTGTGAGACTGCACCCGGAAAACTCTTTTGCCACAGCATCCCTCCGCGCGGGGGGACGGCACCACGTGACTCCGCCCTGACGTCCTCCACGTCCGTGACGTCAGCGGGGATACATACATCCCACCCCGGTGCGCCTACGTCCGTTTTTTCTCTTTCCGCGTGCAACGTGGACCCGGTTGAGCTCGGTCCTGTTTTCAGCCTTTCTATCCCTTTTTTCACGTTTGGAAAAGTGTGCAAATGCCTTCGGGCTTCAAGACGTTGCCGAGAAGCAGGCCAGCACCTTAAGCCCAAGTCGTGGCGGGAGCGCCGGATTAAGTTGCTGTCGGCACGCTTATCCAGGTCAGTGTCCTCTCAGCGTCCGTCCCCTACCTCGGAAGCAAGGAACCAACGGTTTTGCGACATAGTCTTTTCCCCGCAGCCCCAAGGGCGTGGCTCACCGGCTGGTAGGTCTTTCAGTTTATCTCCGAGACCTTGTCCTCCTTTCGCGATGCGCCCTGCCTGTCGCCTCCCTATCTGCTGTTTCCCGGCGTGGAGGCGACTACTGCCCAAATGACAGCCTACGCTGCAGCTCTGCAGGCTTCCTTGGCCCTTTCTCCACCTCCTGCGATGTCCGCGGATCCCTTGCCTCGCGCGGAGACTTCCGCGCAGTCGCCGGTGGCTCTGGCCCCGGCGCCGAAGGTTTCGGCACCAGGTCGTAGGAGAGTGGTGCTGTCGGGGTGGGGTCCTTCGGGGCTCCCCTCTTCGGCGCCTAGCGTCCCTGTCTTGCTGTGAATCCCTACGGGGCTCCCTGTGGTGTCACAGGTGATCGCCGGGACACCAGGCTTGCCCCCGGGTCCCCCTCGGCCCTCTGAGCAGGCAGCTGCCTCACCAGAGGCCGAGCTGGTACTGCTCGGCGCCAGGAGCATCCCTCCCTGGCTCCCGTTGAGTCACTGGTAGAGGCGGGGTCTTGGTGTGCTTTTCTGAGTCCCCCTCGATCCTCGGGGTGCGGGCGGCTGCTCCGTCTGGGGCCGAGCTGGCACCGCAAGTGGCCACTCCGGCGCCGCCTGACGCCGATCAGGCGCCGCTGACTACCTTCATGGAGCTGTGCCAGCGCCGGGGTCTGGATTCGTCCCCTGAAGTCCCTTCGTCTCCGGAGGTCTGTCATCTGTCAATAAGTTCCTCCCCGGAGACAGGGCGCCGTGTAGTTGCCTTTTCGCTGGCATCTCCTGGGAGGGGCTCTTCATCGTCCCCACGGCCACTATCTCCGAACTCTTCTTTCCTGGGCTCGCGGCTGGCTTCTCCACCGGTATTTTCTCCTTCTGAGGCCTTTCGGGTCCCTCTTTCCTCGGTGGATCCTCCTCTATGCCAGGGCTGGCCACTTCCCCCTGGAATTGGGGAAGGGCGGCTCAGTCTGCGATCGTCACCCATGGAGGAATTGCTTTCACCTCTGTGGCCCCTTACTGAGTCCATTGTTGCCTTTGTTCAGGCTATTCCCACGGCTGCTGGTATTCTAAGGATGGGTGAACCTGTCACTCCATTTCCTACGGACCTCCTCTTGGAAATTCTCCACCGGGGCTCTGGTGGACGGAGTTGTTCCTTCCTTTTGAGGCATCACTCTGTGATTCTCTTATGGGGGCTTGGAGGCGCCCTGCCACGGGCGATCCAGTGCCTCAGGTGCTACTGCACCGCCATTGGCCTGCTCCGCATGATCCGGTCTGTCTTTCTTTCCACCCTTCTACTCAAGGCGCTCTACTGCATACTACCTTTCCCTGTTTGCCTGTGGTGGTGTTCCCTCCGTCTCTGGAGGCCCGGTGGTTAGATTCATGGGGACGCAATGTCTTCGCTTCTTCCAGTGCTGCCTTGAGAGCGCTTAACACTTTGTGTGTGTTGACCAGGGCTACTTCTAGCCTGTGTGGTTTGGTGGAGTCCCTCCTTTCTCGTGTCTCTCATGAGGGTGCCCTTGCTGATCTGCGGGCCCATATGTTGAATGGTAAAGAATTGACCGCGTTTACTCTTCGTGCGGCTTTGGATGTTACCAATGTGATTGGCCGTGCTATAGCCACTTCTGTGGCACTCTGTCGCCATGCTTGGCTACGCGATACTGTTTTCCTGAAAATATTAGGGAGCGTCTGGTCGGCGTCCCTTTGACGGGGTCCTGCTGTTTTAATACTCTTGCATAGTCAGCCATCCAGCGTCTTCTTGTGGGGCTTTGTCCTCCTCCTCCTCCTCCTCAGTAGGTGGTTTGTTGATCCTCCGGGTCTTAGTGGGAGGTGTTATCCCACTGCTCCAGGAATCTGGTGTGGGGTGAACGTTACACTTTCTTTCTCCGGGCCCCAGGTTGGCCGCCTCTTTAGTTGGGGTTAAGCCCCCGTTGGCAAGAGTGTTCTTTTTGGCTGCTTACTAAGCCTTCTGTGGTTTTTGCCGCAGGGTTTCTAATTTGTTCTCTGATGCGGGATTTCTTCCCTAAGAGTGGTTCCCGTACTTCTCGGGCTGTGTCCTACCCCACGTAGGGTATTTGTAGCTATTGGATAGCCTGTCTTATACTGGGAAGGGTGGACTTCGCCTTCCGGGTTCCTTGCCCTTCTTGGTGTGCTGTATGCAGCTGGTGCGTTTCTCTGACGGCTGCGGCATGGGGTGGTGTTCTGCCTCTGGTTTGCTGTTGGCCTGGTCCTCTGTCTGGTGGCGTTCTGCCTCTGGTTTGCTGTTGGCCTGGTCCTCTGTCTGGTGTCCAGAAGGGTTATTTCCTGTGTTGACGACTTTGTTCGTCCTACTTGGAGTCTCCTTTTGTTTCCCGGCTGGTTGCTGGTTAGCACCCGGCGGCGTCCGCCGGTTTTTCTGGTCCATGGCCAAGGGCCTTGGAATGAAGCCTGGCATCCCTGCTTCTCGCTTTTAGGGAGCTTATGGGACTTTTTTTCTCTTTCACCCGCCTTATTACTGAGGTGCTGTTCTGTATGGCCTGTTGACATCCAATTGTGATGAGGTAGCCGCCCTCTTCACCGGGTGTGTTCCCGGTGGAGGGCTCTTGCCTTCATTTCAGCTCTTCTCCTTTGAGTCTCTGGGTTGCTCTTCTTCCTTGGCCTCCTTTTGCGTTGTCTGTACCTGGGGCTTCCTTTGGAGGTCCCTGTTACATTGGCTAATGGTCTCCTTTCGTGATGCCTGTGCCTGGGTCTTCCGCTTGTGGTCCCTGGTACATCAGCTGTTTGCCTCTTTTTGTATTGCCTGTGCCTGGGGCTTCCGATGGAGGTCCCTAGTACTATGGCTACTAGTCTCCTCTCGTCCCTGGTACATTGACGTCTGACCTCCTTGTGAGAAGTTGGCCTGATAGATGATGTTCACTAGTTCTAGTGATCACCTTGTATCAGTCCAAACAACCCTTATGGTGATTGGTTGTAAGTCAACCTTATAGACCAGCTATCCTAATGGTAGCATGGACAAAGCAGTCTTAGGCTAAACTCTTTTGGCATGTGAAGCCAGCTGTTTTACCACATATAACCCCTTGAATACCAGACGGAACGACACCACACAGGTTGTTATGAAAATAAACAGTATATTTATTAATATGAAACACCTCTGAACTCTTTATGAGATCAGAGGGCTAAGCACATGACAATCTCTTAGGAAAAATACGATAAGTTGCACAAAATTACAATGGTGCCCTAGGGGCACGACAAACCATATACTAAGTAAATGGTATAAGTAAAACGATTTAGAAAATGAAGATGCCCAGAGGCTGTAGGTTCGCTGGGACTACCCTACCCTTAGGTAAGTAAAGGGAGGCCCACGGGACACGTGTGCAGAGTGTGAACTCACACGCGAGATGCGGAACAAAGTCAATGGGCAGAACAAATTACGAAAAGATAAGTAAAAGACAGTTCCGACTAGTTAGGACTAAAACGACTGGATATCTGGACACTAGGAGAGTCAATCTACCCTTGAGCACCGAAATGCTCTTGTTACCTCACCCACGGGCTGCGGGTGCATAGGTGTCAAAGTGTGTCGGGTTTCCGCGTCGAAGTCTATGGAGCCTTGAAGAAAGCTGCTGCAGGCGACCAGGAGGAAGATGTCCGGTGTGGTCCACAGGTGGATCGAGGAAGAAGAGGACCTGAAAGCAGAGGGGACAGTGTTCAAAGTCACTAGCCAGTGACCGGTGTGGAACCAGGAGGGAACCAGATGTCGTCGTCGCGATCAGGTGAAGAGTGGACGCTTGTCTCTGCAGCCACGTGGACCAGGAGGTGTCTTGGACGATCAGGATGGAGGCACGAGCTGTCCCACGCAGACTCTCGCTGTCGGCGGTGTCGGATCTGGATTTGGAGTCAACAGGCCTTGGCAAAGGCAACCCACGCGGTGAGTGGAAACGGCATCTGGAGTGGACCAGGAGGGTCCGGGGTCCTCCTCTTTTGGAAGGGAGCAAGGGCCAGTCTGGAGCAACCAGACCAGCAGTGTAGATTTCTTGGATCGTTGTCTAGGAGGTCACTAGCCAGCCGGCAAGTGACCAGACAACGCGTCGAGCAGCAATCAAGCAAAAGGGCCCCACGCAGATCTCGTGGATGCTGGAGGGCTGATCTTTGGTGCAGGGGCTGGGGCTTCTCAATCCCCAAAGCACTTACCCGAGGAGGCCTCAGAAGTCGTGCTGGAAGCGAAGTGCAGTCTCTTCAAGATGGCCGGTCCCACGTGTCTTGTCGCACCCACGGGTCTCAGCTGTGCTGCAGATGTGGGTAGAGGTCTGAGAGGTCTGGGAGTCCGGGTCTCGCCGGGCTCTGAAGTCTGGATCCGGCAGGAAGGACGACAAAGTGGACCGCTAGGACGCTTGATGGTGCCTGCAGTTGCAGGGTGGACACTCCTTGCCCACAAGGGGGATTCTTCAGTCTTCTGTGGAGCAGAACGTCGAAGTCCAGAGTTTCTTCTTGTAAAGTTGTTAAGGATAATCTAATCTGGAATGGGACCAGCTCCTACCTTTATCCTGCTAAAGGGGGCTGTACTGGTGACTAGGTCCCTCCCATGGGTGGGACCAGGAAGGGGGGTGGTTACACCCCCTATCCTTTGTCCGGTTTCGCGCCAGAGCTGGGTCTGGAGTGCCCCAGCAACTGCTTTGAACCGGTGTATGCACAGGGACACCTTGTGTGCCCCAGGCATGTCTCATTCCTTTCAGGCCTGTCCTACCTAATACACAAAATCCTGTCTGGGGTGGTGCTAGCACCTCCCAAGGCAGGAAACCCTTTGTCCAGGCCTCCCTCGCTGGAAGGACTCCCAGCAGCAGGAGGTCAGACTTGTGTCTGTGGTGGCAGCATCCATTTTGTGATGCTGAGGCTCGAGTTAACTTTAACCGGGGTTCACAGTTACGTACATGTCGTGTCCCTCTAAAAGGGTGGAATGCTACCCCCGTCGCCAGAACTGTCGAGGGGGTAGTATTCCAATTCGTATGACACCTTACTCGACATGTTTTGATAATGTTATACCAAAGTTAGCAATAACCGCGAGGATTATAATGCACTTAAGAGTATATGGTATAGCGTTATCATGGAACAGCTATAAGGACTTGGTTCCGCAAGCTGCAGACAGGCTCAGCTCATGCTAGAGCACCATCTCACATAATTCCAAGCACTCTGAGCGCGAATCACCTAGCCGGAGAGCTGAATGTGCATGCAGACAGTCTCAGTCTGCAGTACTCGCCCGATCTCGAGTGGCATCTCGATTCAAAGGGCGTCCATCACATTTTCGGGATGTGAGGGTTTCCTCAGTTGGACCTGTTTGCCACTCACGAGAACGTGCACTGCCCATCCTTTGGCAGTCTCCAGTATCCGAGGCGGGGAGCGTTGGGGGATGCGTTTGTTAGATGTGGGCTCACAGCTTCTTTACACATTGTCTCCCACACCCTTGATTCCTCGATTTCTGACAAAAAATTTGCCAAGACCGGGCCCAAGTCCTATTGATCGCCCCGTATTTACCTCTCATCGCACCCTCTGCTCCGTCTCCTTCTCAGGGCAGGCCTCCTCTTGCAGTTGCTGGGGTGGGTTCTATACCCCCACCTCCAGAGCCTGCACCTTCATGCCTGGGGATTGCACGGGGCAACCTGAGCTCTTTCTCTCTCCCACCAGATGTGGTGGATGTTATTTTATCTGCTGGGAGACACTCCGCCAAATCGGTCTATTCTGGTAGGTGGGCCAAGTTTGTTAAATGGTGTGGAGAGAGATAGATTGACCCTTTGCAGGCCCATTTACCTGATAATCTGAGTTTCTCTCTTCCCCTTGCTCAACAGGGTTGAGTAGTAGCCACTGTTAAGGGCTACTTGTCAGCCTTGTCGTCTTTTCTCTGTTTACCAGATCAACCCTCTTTATTTAAATCTCCCATAGTTATAAGATTCTTTAAATGTCTCACAAGTAGATTTCCTCCCACTCCCTGTATGATGCCTCAGTGGGATTTAAATGTGGTTCTCACTTTCTTAGTGGGTTTTCACTTTGAACATTTACATAGTTGTAAAGGTTTAAGACAATATTTGTGGTTGCAATCACTTCCGCTAGGAGGGTGAGTAAGTTGCAAGCTCTGTGCTCCAAACCTCCATTTACTTCATTCAAAGTGGATAAGATGGTTCTTGGGACCAGAGCTGCTTTCCTGCCTAAGGTGGTCACTCCTTTCCCCCTAGTGCAGTCCATCACTTTACCCACTTTCTATCTTCCCCATTCTAAGGGGGAGGAGAGACTTCACAGCATGGATCCGAAGAGGGCGGCCAGCTTCTACCTGGACAACACTAAGGACTTCAGGTGAAGGGCAAGGCTGTCCACAAAAGAACGCTGTCCAGGTGGATCATCCTCTGTAACAAGATCTGCTACATCTTTGCCAAGAAGGAGCCTCCTGAAGGTATTCAAGCTCATTCTACTAGAGCGAAGGCTTCTAATTCCGCTTGAGCTAGAGGTGTTCCTGTTGTAGATATCTGCAAGGCGGCAACCTGGGCCTCCCACCACACTTTTGCAAAGCACTATTGCTTAGACTCGGAGATGAGGAGGGATGGCCATTTTGCCCGTTCTGTACTACATGATTTTTTGGTTTAGGTAAGCAGGCACCCTCCGCCTAGAGTTGGACTGCTTGGGGATTCAATTCAATAGGTGAGGAATCCAATGGCAGATGTATCCATCATAACAACAAGTTACTTCCCTTCGGTAACACTTTTTCTGCATTTACCGAAAAATAATCAATGTATATTTATGTGATTTATGGTTTAAATCATGTGATGCTTGTCTCTAGGAAATGGCTATGAGAAGAAATCTCCGGTGGCAGCTATGTTTGTATACTGTGTATAATTATATAGTATGTTGTTTTACCAGTTTGCCTCAAAGACATGGAAAAAATGGGTGTAATGGACATCAGCAAGCCGACGAGGTCTTATTGCTCCGATGGCGTTACGCAGAGTCGGGTGTGGAGCCTTTCCATTGTAACATCTTCGTCGATGCGGGAAAGGTGATAAAGGTTTCCGTGGTATGCTGCACATGGGGGGTAATTCAAAAGGCAAGGAATCCACAGGCAGATACTGTACCCACCAGAAAAAGCATTACCGAAGGTAAGTAACTTGTTCATTGTTTGCATTGCGGGGACCTCTGCTCTACCTCACGGCCATACGTCTAGATTCCTGTGAGTCCGCTCAGCCTTTCATCCATTTGGATCCATGTTATACGTAACCTTGAGTTGGGTGATAATGGACATCTGTACTTCAGCGCCAATATGCCTATGCGTGGATGTGCGCTATACTCAATGTACTCGTTATTGTTTGCATTTTTTGTGTGGTTTTACCTCATGTTCCATGAAAGAGCTAGCTCTCTTTTTTTATCTGCTCCCCAGTGTGGAGGGTCGGTCTTTACTCTTGGCAACCTGGTGCTCTTTGGACCTATTGTGGGACTGGTTCACAGACCCTCCTCCTAGGGAGTATGGTTATGGTATCTAATTCACAAGTTAAGTAATCTGCGGCCAGATGTCTCTATCAGATGAAAAAGTTACTTACCTTCGGTAACAATGTATCTAGTAGTGACATAGTATATCCGCAGATTCCTTAACGACCCGCCATTCTCCCCACTCAGCAAACGCCCGGTGAGGTAAGGGTTTTACCCCCTTTTCAATACTGTGGTTCTACAACAGTGTCTCGTCTCACAAATGGTGTGACTCCACAGACATCTCGGTGTTGCTTTCTAGGTCTGGTCTTGCTGTTACCATTCCGCTCATTTCCATTGGTGAGTGATCTATAGTGTGGAAGTGGTCCTCCCTTTCTCCCATGTTTTTTTTAATCTTCCAGTAATCTCCGCCTTATGTTATGGAGGGCTCACCAGAGCTGCTGGCCATGTCTTACAGGTCTTCCATACCATCCATTTCCCTTTGGTACATGCTCAGTGGAGTGAGAGGTGTTTTCCTTGCAGGCAGTATTATGCACCACTGCGTAGTGTTTGACATGGCTTATGCTTCATTGATTCATTGGCCTTTTTGTAAAAGTCCATATCTGGTATTCTCATAACTTTCTTCTTATTTCTCTTGTTGTTGTAAAGCGTTTACTCTTTTTGGCACACTGTTTCCACCGCCAGTTTCTATGGTAGCTCCTTGTTTTGTCGTGGAAGGTTTCAAAGAAAAACTGATGTCAGCGCATAAGAGGGGACTTATATGGCTCCGCTGACATCATATTAGTTGTTAACGTCATCGCGGAGCTGTGCGACGCCGCCCGCTGGCCTTCGGAGGTACTACTGAGAACATTTTCCAGATCCAGTCTGACGCCTAGGAAGAATTCACAAGTTAAGGAATCTGCGGCTAGGCTGTCTCTACCAAATACATTGTTGCCGAAGGTAAGTAACTTGTTCTTTAAGCACTTCCCAGTCCAGCTTTCGGGAGGTAGCTGAGACCAGTTTTCGTCTAAATAGTATGTATTGACCTCTCTTCTAGCGTGGTTGGCTGTAGGTGCCATGTAGGCACTGGGGGACTTGGTGACCCCCCCATTCGACATGCACCCGTAGGGAGCTGTGATTAGAACATGTTTTCCCCAGGTACTCTGCACCTGTAACACGTTTGGCAAGTGGTGTGGCAGAGGATGCTATTGAGTCCTACATGTAAATCATGTGGGACAGAGTAATGGTAGTATTCCCTCACCCCCAGATCTAAGGTACGTCAACTATTTTGTAGGGACCAGTGTGTGTGTGAGTGATTGTGTAAGGCAGGTAGCAGATGCTATCACTGGTGAAGTGGGCAGCGGAGGATGTTGTTGATCTATTTTTGGGCCAAGTACATAGTTAAAATACCCCCCAAGATCCAGGGGATATGAGACCAGCACATTAGTATGATAAACAGGCATGCTAGGAATGCCGACTGAGTCATGTTTGGCGCAAAAATACTTCCCAGTAATAATGGTTTACCATCAAGCTAGCCCTCCACCAGAACATATCACCCCTCTGGATCTATTACCTCAGCCATGGGACGAAATGGGAATCCAGGACGGACCAATATAAGCGCCCCCCCCTAGCAAACCCAGAGTAGGTCGTGCAGTAGCACTGTCCCCACCAGCGCTTCCGCAGGCGATTCTCCTCTTCCCTTAGCGATGTTAGTTTCTTGTAGAAGCGCTACCTGCGCACCCTGCCTTCGTATGTATTGCTGCACAGCGTGGTGTTTCCGTGTGGTACCCATCCCCTGCACGTTCCATGTCAGTATTTCAACTTTAGCCATTACCCAACGCAGGACAGAGGGGAGCATGGAGGGCTAGACAGGCCAGCCAGGAGTGTGGTGGGGGGGGAGAGTCGGGGGGTGGGGGGGTCGAGCATCACGCGCAACTTGCCAACATGGCTTATGTTTGGGAGGGATGGCATCTATTTGCAGTACGGCTCTGTCCATTGTGTGGTATGTGTGTTGTATAACAAAAGAAAAACCTGCAACTCCCAACCCAAGGCGGTCCCCAAACGGGAGGTCGCCCATACAGTGAACCAAAAGGCCCCTGGCTAGGGAACTCTAACTCACTCACATACACCAACATTGTTGCCAAAGCGCAGGGAGGATGGGAAAACGGCTAAGGTGCACACAGGGGGTGCCGCACACTTTTGTATCCCTGCCACTGAGGGTGAATAGGGCAAATCAAGGAAAAGAGAGAGAAATAAAAAGTGAGAAAGTGGGGGAACACATGCTATACCCATTTCTACATTTCAAGCATTAAAGCACCATCAATACAGTTACGCCTGAGGTGTTTTCAAGGGATGATCGGCAGGACACCGCTCCTCCTCTCAGACCAGGCCCAGAGTGTCCTTAATAGTGATGCAGTCATGTTCACTGGGGCATGGACAATCCCACAAGAGGGAAGCGGCAGCTCTTTGATCCTCTGGTTAAAGTCAGCCAGTGGGCTCCACCGCCCAAAGCAGTGTTCACCAACAAGGCCAACCAAGCATTCAGATGAGTGTCCGCTGTCTGCGGCGTCTCATCAGGGAGAACCACAGAGGCCACACTTCCCACAGAATCACAGAAATAGGTCTCGGATAGATTGTCTGCCGCGCCTGGGATTAAAGAGCTCTGCTCGGCCCACCAGGACGTTCCTGTGATTAGGGCCAGTGTGTGGTCCTTCCTTACTGGTGTGGGGGGGTGCTGCTCAGTGGTATAGGTGCCCGTCCTCTGTTCTGGCACTGGCCATCCCTTTTGGGGCAGTCTCCTCGCAGTCGTTCAGCTGGCAAGGCCAGAGTGGTACTGTTGTACCGGCACTGTTCAACCCAGTCCAAGGCTTCTTTGGGTTCAGTGAAGAAGAAGTTGGAGTTATTGGCTACGACCTTTAATTTGGCATGGAAGAGTAGACAGTAGCGAAGGCCAGCCTGACGGGCGTCTCCTCTTCACGCCAAGGAAAGAAGCTCTGCGGCGTTGCACTGCCACAGTGTAATCTGGAAATAGGTATACACAAGGTTTTCGTACAGAATTGTTCCAGTGTCACGGGTCGCTTGAAGTATAGCTCCCTTGTCTCTGTAATTCATCACGCTTGCCACTACTGAAAAAGGCGGTACTCCCATGGACAGCCGATCAGGCGCAATTGACTTTGACAGCCAGTCTTCAAAGATGTGCACCGGGTCGGTCCCTTCCAGGAACCCCTGGATGTGGCGATTATTGCGGCGGGACCACCCTTCTCCATCTTCCGTTCTTCCTTCAAGTTCCTGAATTTTGGAGGTGAGAGATGGGACCTTGTTCTCCAGTTCCTTCACTTCAGGGTGCAAGCTTCCCAGGACATTTTCTGAGTCATCCACCCTGTTCCTGAGTTTCCGCTGTTATTCCCGTAGCAGCCCCATAACAAGCTCAACCCCGTCGATCCTGCTTTGTAGCTCCTGCTTGAGGTCTGCAATTGCCTCCAAGACCTTGTCCAGTTTGTCCTCTGTGGTAGTAACTTGACTGGTCACTGCGTCTTCGCGGTGCAGACCCACCGTGCCTTGGCGCTCTGCACCCTGGTAGCTCGCACTGCCATGTCGACCCATGAAACAGCTGGATCATCACTCACCACAAAAACAAAGCTGTGGATCACACCACAAGGGAGAAGAATCTCTGGCCAGGATGGCCCTGTTGGAGCACGTCCCTTCAATCCACAAGTCCTGCCAGACCTTCAGCCGTTCACCGAGGGAATCAAAGTTTGGGGCGACTCGTGCAGCCCTGTCAACGTCCCCTCAGTTAGTGGGCAGCGACGAGATCCCACTGTGTGGATGGCGGATGGGTCGCTGTGCTCTGGAAATGGGTTGGGACTGGGAGTCTCATTTTAGGGCTCCTTCCAGCTTCAGTCTCCACTAGACCCTGCCTCACCCCTCGTGTGCTCCGGAACCAGTCTTTGAGGGTGGCACGAGCAGTCCACTCTTCAACATCCAGAGGGGGGAGAGGGTACAGTTGAGTGGTGTAGCCAGGCGCTGACTCATTCTCCACCACAGGTGTCTCACAGGGGTCAAAACACAGAACAAGGTCACTGCTGCGGTATTCGCACCCTGTGTTGCTAGCGTGCTGCGCCCCCGAAGGGCAGCTCAGGCCTAGATTAAATCACACCTGCATCCCTCTGGAGCAGTATCCTGTCAGGGTTTGCTCCTATAGTCCCCGGTATATAGTGGGCAAAAAACGTGCGACTCCCAGCAGGACCTTTCCCCTCGGGACATACGCCCGTCACTTAGTCAGAGAAGGGTCACCTGGCCCCCTGTCTTCTTGTCAGCAACCCACTCTGCAGATGGGGCCAACGCTGTGCCTGTTTTCAAGGCCGGGAGGAACGCCTCCTTCCTTTCGTAGCGTCGTTTCTTAGGCCTCCAGGTATGGTAAAACATGATGTGGCTGTCCGGGGGCCGCGGGTACTCCCTTCCACTCCCCAGCTGGGCCGCCATGGTCACCAATCCTCCCGCGCAGGGCGCAGCCTCCAGCGCCACCTACAGCATAGCTGGCCCACTTCCTCTCCAGGGCCCGGCCTCACTATACAAGCCACAGGTCCTGGGCGGTGGCTTCCACCAGAGCGGCCGGTGCAGTTAAGTGGCGCCTTCGTGCACAATGCCAGCACGAATCGCTCGTATATACACGTTAGGGTCAGGCATCGGGGCATGAAATCCCGCCCCACCACCACCCCGTGCAGGCGGCAGCAGAGTCCACCCGAGATGAGCCTGCGGGCTCCAGGCGTTTACATACAGCGTGGGCCGTCGCACCGTTCCGTAAATCAGCACACAACTGCCCACGTAGATCCTCAGAAAATCGCCGCTGTACAGTACATCTGTGCCACTCACCGCCGTGAAAACAGACAGCGGCGGCACAGATTATGGCGAAATTGACCGGATCGTGGGTCTAGAGCGCGGAGCTCAGTTAGTTTGCGCCAACCATCTTGTCCGTTGCACGCACCCTACATGTGTGATAGCTTATTCATAAAGTCAGCCTTTGTTATAGGTCAGAGAAAAATTCATTATTTTTGAGAACTTAAGAGTTGCATGTGATAGAACACAGTAATGCATTTTTCACCTCTCAGATGGAGTATTGAGGTTAAATATTGTATATTAAGTGATATGTTATGTTAAAATTATTTATATAGCGCTACATACACCGGGTAGGTTTCTTGGCGCTTGAGGGCAGAACGCTACAGAAAAATGGTAAGTTAGTTGAGGTAGGCGGACGTGAATAGCCACGTTTTAAGCTGTTTCCTAAATTGAAGATGGTTGTCAATGAGTCATAAAGATAGAGGGAGAGAGTTCCAGAACTGGGGAGCCAGTGTTGAAAAGCACAGCCCGCCGTGTTTATTTCGTTTAAATCTTGGGGTGCTCAAGAGACGTTGACAGGATGACCGAAGAGTGCGGGAGGGACTATATTTCTTGATCTTATCGGATATGAATTCCGGGCCGGTGTCCAACAGAGCTTTATGGACAATACAGCCTAATTTGAAAGCACAGCGTTGGATCACAGGGAGCCAATGAAGTTGTTGTAGCAGGGGTTTAACATGATGGCGGGAGGAAAGTTGGAAAATAAGCCTAGCCGCGTGATTCTGTATCAATTGTAGGCATCGCACTTGATAAGCTGGGATACCGGCATACAGTGAGTTTGCATAGTCCAGTCTAGAAATAATTCACTCCTGGACTACCAAAGTGGCTGCTTCTTTAGAGAGGAATCTTCTTATCGTCTTTATTTTCCTCAGCATAAAGAAGCAGGCAGAAACCACTGAGTTGATCTGTGGGTTCATAGATAGATCCTTGCCTATCGTAATCCCCAAGCTCTTTGCCTTTAGTGCCGGGGCGGGGGGAGATCCCAAGTGGATGGGCCAAAAATTGGAGTTCCATGGGCTGTTGTTCCCACCTGTCAGGATCAACTCTGTTTTGTTCGGGTTCAATCTGAGTTGGTTCAAGTTCATCCAGTTGCTAATATAAGTCATTGTATCCCGCAAGTAGGATTCAGAAGAACAGGTGGGGTGTAAATTGAAAATTAATTGCAGGTCATCTGCGTAATTAAACGTCAACACGTTCATCTTTCTTAAGGCAGTGATCAGAGGTTGCATGTAAAGATTAAACAACAAAGGAGATAAAGAGGAGCCCTGCGGAACTCCGCAGGGGAGTCTGCCTTTCGTGGAGCTGTACTGGCCCAGGCGGACGGATTGAAACCTGTCTGACAGGAACGATTGGAGCCATTTCAGTGCTTGACCTCCGACACTTGCACTTCGGACACGGTCGACCAAGATGTTGTGGTCGACCGTGTCAAATGCTGCCGACAGATCTAGGAGAATTAGAGCCTGTGAGGTGTTTTGATCTGCTCCTCTGCGAAGATCGTCCATGACCGAGAGGATAACTGTTTCGGTCAAGTGGGCAGGTCGGAAACCGGCCTGATTGGAATCTAGGTGAGAAGATGCTTCAACAAAGGAGCTCAGACATCCTGCTACATAAGACTCCAAGATCTTACTGAGATAGGGTAGGAGGGAAATTGGGCGATAGTTGCTCATAACCTGAGGGTTTGCACCAGGTTTCTAAAGAATAGCCAGAATCTCTGCCACTTTGAAAGACTCAGGAACCTGTCCACTACTGAGTGAAGAATTAAGGAGGGAAAAAGGGGTTCCGGGCAGGCCATGAAAGCTTCACGCAAAATGTGGGGGGGGGGGGGGGGCAGCTGTCGAGAGGAGAGCCTGACTTGACTTTAATCATTAATTCAGAAAAAAAATCCGGGGTGATGGGTGAAAATTGATTAAAAGCCACAGGGGTTTGGCAACTCAGCCTAGGAGTGATGAGAGAGTTAGATTGGGGGATGCTCGCTTTTATTGCGGTGATTTTGTCGAAGAAGTAATGGTTTAATGAGTCACAGAGCTGCTGAGATTGCTCGGGCTGAACTGTTACTCTGGCCGAGCCTGTGAGTTCCTCTACAATTGCGAAAATTTCTTTTGACTTATTGGCTGAATTTGCTATTTTTGCGGAGAAATGCTCCGTTTTACACAGGAGGATCAAAGATTGATATTCTCTGAGGAGAAGTAGGTACGTTAGTTTCAATGCGGGATCATAGTGGCTTCTCCACTTCCGTTCAGCTTGTCTGAGTTTTAGTTTGGCTTCTTTAAGCCCTGGAGAAAACCACTTTTGGGCTTCATGTGGTCTTCGTAATTTGATATTTTTATGAGGGGCGACTATATTGCAAGCATTCTCTAGCCATATGGTGAGGTTGGTAGCCTGACTGGAGGTTGAACGATCTTGAGACTGAGGAGCTGTGTTGGCTAATATGGTATGGAATTTCTCTACATTTGCTCGATTCCAGTTCCTGGCTGTCATACTGCCAGGCTTGGAGGTGATAGCTACGCTGATATTCGGAATCGTGAACATGATCAAATAGTAGTCAGACCACACACAGGGAGTGACAGTTATAGGTGAGATGGTTAGGTTCTGAGTCCATACTTGGTCTAGGATATGTCCTTTATTGTGCGAAGCTGTATGGATGTGCTGGGTGCAGTTTAGGCTGACCAAAGTGTCTGTAAAAGCACGGGATATGGGATCTTCCTTGCTGTTTTCGGGCCAATAATTAAAGTCGCCAACTATCAGCACCCTCGTGTGGTTAATCACGAGTTGTGCAGTCAGATTCCCAAATACTTGGGGGATTGTTGGCATAGAATGAGGTGGGCGATACACGACCATGCATACTAGGGAAAACTCGTGTGAATCTAGTTTTATAGTTAAAATTTCTGTATGCGGGACTTGGGTGGTGATCAGTGAAGTACACTGATGCATTTTATTAATAATTGCCGCAACCCCGCCTCCCATTCTTCCCACTGCCCTGTCCACCTGTAGAATATAATAAGGATCGGGGATAGCCGCTAAAATATCTGGGATAGATTCAGGGGTCAGCCACGTTTCCGTCAGAAAGAGGATTTCCGGTCTGTGTGTGTCCAGCAGGGAAAATAACTCTAGCTGATGTTTACACAAGGAACGTGTGTTTAGGTAATAGATTATCTGAAAGAGACACGTTAGTGATAGATTCCTTACCTTAGAATATCCCCAGGCGTCAGACTGGATCCGGAAAATTTTGCGCAGCAATACCCCTGCGCGCCGGCAGGCGTTGTCCGCGTCCGTCGTCGGTGTCGTTAGCGCCGGAATGACGTCGTCCGAGTACTTAGACGACGCCCATGCGCGCTGACGTCAGTTCTTCTTTTTTCCTCACCAGCTACCGCAGATCCGGAGAAGCTCTACCCCTTAGTAATTTTTTGACTAAACTTTTGATCTTTTGATCATTTCTCTACTCGAGTCTTCGACTCCAACGGTGCCGGTAGGGATGCCGGGGTTCAAACCCTGTTCGCAGTGCGACCGACTGATGACGGTTACCGACCCCCATCGCCGGTGCCTGAAGTGTTTAGGCCTCGACCGCACCTGCTCCGACTGCCGGGCCCTGACGTCTAAAGCTAGGCTCCAGCAGTCGGCCCCGCGCCGTTCCAGGTCCCGGTCCCACGGGAGGTCGAGGGACCGGTCGCGGGGTCGGAGTCATCGCAGCTCCGGGAGTGGTCATCGGTCGTCAGGATCCAAGTCCTCAGGTAAGAGGCATGAGAGGTCGGAGAGACGTCATCGTTCCTCCGACCCACCCCGACGCTCGCACGATGTGGCCGGGGGTTCGCTGTGACACCACCCACGCGGCTCCGACGGAGTCGCAGGCGTCGCCGCCTGCCCCACACCTTCGGGCCCCTGGGCATGACGCGACGCCGGAGGAGATCGAGCGGTACCTCATGGCCATGAGGTCCCTCCCTTCTCCGCCGGGTCCCGTGGCGCCTCCGGGCCCAACGGTCCCGGCTGGAGGCTCTAGCGGGTCGGGTGCTTCGGCCCCGGCGCCGCTGGTGACTTCCGTCCCGGCGCCACAGGACCTCACCAGATCCGCTTCCGGATCCGGGTCGTCGCCGGTCGACCTCGCAAGCTCACCGGCGCTGGCCTCGCGGGGGTCGCCCCCGGCGCCCACTGTGGACGCCGTCCCCAATCTTCCCTTCGGTCCGACTCTGGCGCCGGAGCGGGGCCGCTGGGCGCCGCTTCCGACAGCCTTTGGAGATTTTTATTTCCATGAGGAGGCCCCGTCTGTTGACCCTGTTCTACGGGTGACGAGGGTGACTGGGAGGGGTCTGCGGACCCTCTGGCACAGGAGTGCCAGTCTCAAGAGGACTAGACATATGAGCTTGGGGAGGCCAGTGGTATTGACACTTCGTCAGACACTGGATTTGTCTCCCATCCCACCGTGTCTACGGAGGAGGGGGCTGCTTACAGTGTAGTGTTGACGAGGGCAGCCAAGGCCTTAAACCTTGAGCTCCCCGTCGCGGCCGTGAGGACTAACTTCCTCACTGAGGTCCTTAAACCGCAGGCAAGCTCCAGTGAGCCTCTGCTGCAGTTTAATGAGGCCTTGTGTGACGTTCTTGTGGGCACTTGGTCCAAGCCCGCCACAGGTCCGCCTGTGGATAGGAACGTGGCCAGACGCTATCGCCCAGCCCCGGGCGACCCTTGCTTTTTGTCCACCCATCCCACCCCGAGAGCCTGGTCATCCAGGCCTCTACTTCCCAGACCGCATTCCCGACGGCTCCACCCGATCGGGAATCCAAGAGGTACGAACAGTTCGGGAAGAAGGTGTTCTTGTCCCTGAGTTTGGGACTGCGGTCTGTCAATACCGCATGCCTCTTGGGCCGCTACACCCACACCCTGTGGGACATGGTTGCGGACGTGCTGCCACAATGTCCGGAGGAGGTCCGGGCTAAACTCGGCCAAACCCTTGCGGAGGGTCGAGATGCAGCGCGATATTCCATCCGGTGTGGGCTGGATACCACGGACTCACTGGGCAGGGCGATGGCAACGACGGTGGCGGTTCGACGTCACGCCTGATTGAGGACCGCCAACTTTTCGGCCGATGTCCAGGCCACTCTTCTGGACATGCCGTTCGATGGCCGTAGCCTCTTTGGCGACAAGGCAGACCATGCGCTTGAGCGTTTTAAGGACTCCAGGGCTACGGCCAAGTCCTTGGGCCTCTCGGCCACACGCCAGCAATCGGGTGCCTTTCGTGGCCACGGAAGGGGCGCCCCCACACGTACTGCCAGCCACGCACTGCAGAATGTTCAACAGCGCAGTGGCGGCTGTGGAAACTGCTGTGGTGGCGGTCGGGGACAACGGCGCGGCCAGTCCACACCTCCCCCCCGCAGCATCCGCCTCAAAACCTTCCTAGTCCGTGTTTTCAGGCCCATGTGACGCCAGTGGGGGGGCAGGGTTCGCCATCACCTCATCCACTGGCGCACTGTTACGTCGGACAGGTGGGTGCTGCAAATCGTCCGAAGGGGCTACTCCCTCCCCTTCGAGGCGACCCCTCCAGCATGCCACCGCAATTCCACCGCGTGTCGGGGGATCACTTGCAACTTCTGCAAGAGGACGTCACGGCCCTCTTGGCCAAGGGGGCCATCGAGCGCATTCCGTGGCCAGAAGTAGGGTGTGGTTGTTACTCCCACTACTTTCTGGTACCCAAGAAGGGCAAAGGGGGCCTACGCCCTATCTTGGACATACGGGACGTCAACGGCTTCCTTCGGAAGGAGAAGTTCAAGATGCTGACTTTGGCTCAGGTCTTATCTGCCCTGGACCCCGTAGACTGGATGGTAGCGTTGGTCTTGTAGGACGCTTATTTTCACATCCCCGTCCTGCCGGCCCACTGACGTTACCTGCGGTTCACGGTAGGCCTCGAGCACATTCAGTTTACCGTGCTCCCCTTCGGCCTTACAAGCGCCCCACGGGTGTTCACGAAGGTGATGGCGGTGGTCGCAGCTCATCTGCGCAGGTTAGGGGTGTCAGTCTTCCCCTACCTCGACGACTGGTTGTTGAAGGCGGGCTCGCCCCAGACAGTCGTCAGCCACCTCCAGACTACGGCCGACCTCATGCACTTGCTGGGGTTCTCCATCAACGTGCCGAAGTCACACCTGTGTCCCTCTCAGAAGCTCCTCTTCATCGTAGCGGTTCTAGACTCGCCGCAGTTTCGGGTTTATCCTCCCGAACAGCGGGTTTGGGATATTCAGGCTCTGATTCCGATCTTTCGGCCTTTATCCCGAGTCTCGGTCAGGTTGACGCTGCGGCTTCTGGGGCTGATGGCCTCCTGCATCCTTCTGGTGCATCACGCCCGGTGGCGGATGCGGGCTCTGTAGTGGGACCTGCAGTTTCAGAGGGCCCAGCATCAGGGCAACTTGTCCGATCACGTCTTGATCTCGGAGGGCACTGCCAGACAGTTGCAGTGGTGGCTCACGGATCGCGATTGGGTCAGTGGCAGATCCCTCTCCCTACCCCACCCGGAGCACGTGGTTGTGACGGACCCGTACCTCCAGGGCTGGGGTGGCCACATGGGAGAGGCGGAGATCAGAGGCCTCTGGTCTCCGGCGGAGTCCCGGCTCCATATCAACCTTTTGGAGCTGCGGGCAATCCGTCTAGCACTGAAGGCATTCCTCCCCTCTGTCCGGGGGAGTGTAGTGCAGGTGTTCACGGACAACACCACCGCCATGTGGTACTGCTACAAACAGGGCGGGGTGAGGTCGTGGACCCTATGCCAGGAGGCTCTGTGCCTCTGGCAGTGGCTGGAACATCAGGGCGTGACCCTGGTGGTTCAACACCTGGCAGGTTCCCTGAATGCCAGGGCGGACGAACTCAGCTGTCGGTTCATGATGGATCACGAATGGCGTCTGAGCTCGGACGTGGCGTAAGGCCTCTTTCAGCAGTGGGGAGAGCCTTGGTTAGATCTATTCGCCACAGAAGAGAACGCGCAATGTCATCAGTTCTGCGCGTTGGAATTTCCAAGGCGGCACTCGCCCGGAGACGCTTTTCTTCGCGAGTGGAGTTGCGGTCTATTGTACGCCTTGCCGCCTATACCACTTCTGCCCCGAGTGCTGAAGAAGATCAGGCGCTACCGGGCCCAGATTATCCCTGTGGCTCCGGACTGGGCACGAAGATACTGGTATCCCGAGCTACTCAGCATGTCAGTCGATCCCCCGATTCGTCTGCCTCTTCGGGAGGACCTTCTGTCGCAGCAGCAGGGGACGGTCCTCCACCCGAACCTGTCCAGTCTCCACCTCCATGCTTGGAGATTGAGCGGCGGCAGTTGAGGCCATTTGACTTGCCTCCTGAAGTCTGTAATGTCATTCTGGCAGCCAGGCGTCCCTCCACAAAGTCGGTATACGCCTGCAGGTGGAACAGATTTGTGGCATGGTGCACAGCAAAGGCTGTGGACTCTCTCTCTGCACCCCTTTCTGAGGTTCTCCTCTTCCTTGTTTCTCTTGCCCAGCAGGGCTCTGCTCTGGGCACTATCAAGGGGTACCTTTCTGCCCTTTCTGCCTTCTTAAGGCTTCCTGATCAGCCTTCTTTGTTCACGTCCCCTATTGTAAATAGGTTTTTAAAGGACATCACACACATGTTAACTCCTGTTCCTGTCGTGATGCCCCAGTGGGACTTAAAACTTGTTCTTACTTACCTAATGTGTGCTCCCTTTAAGCCGCTCCATAACTGTCCTCTCCGTCTTCTTACTTTGAAGACTGCTTTCCTGGTGGCCATCACCTCTGCCAGGAGAGTGAGTGAGCTCCAGGCTCTTTCTTCCACACCTCCTTTCCTCTCTGTTCATCCGTACAAGGTTGTGTTGCGGACAAGACCTTCTTTCCTGCCCAAGGTTGTCACGGCCATCCACATCGGGCAGTCCATTACTTTGCCCACCTTCTATCCGCCTCCGCATCCCTCGAAAGAGGAAGAGAGGCTCCACCGTCTGGACCCAAAACGTGCGCTCTCTTACTATTTGGATCACACACACCAGTTCCGGGTGGATAACCAACTCTTTGTTGGTTACGTGGGCGCTAAGAAGGGAAAGGCGGTGCACTAGCGGACCATCTCCCGGTGGATCATCTTGTGTATCCAGGTATGTTACTCCTTGGCTAAGAAGGAGCCCCCTGTTGGATTGAGGGCTCATTCCACTCGGGCCACGGCGACTACCACTGCCCTAGGCCAGGGAGTGCCCTTGCAGGACATTTGCCAGGCAGCTACGTGGGCCTCGCTGCACACGTTTGCAAGACACTACTGCCTGGACAGTCAAGTCCAGAGGGATGGCTTCTTTGGCCGTTCCGTCCTCCAGGACTTTCTGGTGTGAATATTGGTTCGCAGACCCACCACCGGTGTTGGTATTGCTAGGGTATCTATTCTAAGGTAAGGAATCTATCACTAACGTGTCTCTTTCAGATGCACAAGTTACTTACCTTCGGTAACAATATATCTGTAAGAAACAGTAGTTACTATTAGATTCCTTACCGACCCACCCATCCTCCCCGTTCTGCGAACCGATATCTAGGGTTAAGGTCATCCCCTTTTAGGGCCCTAGTTTCATGGCACCAGTGTTGGTTCTATCATGGCTCTGCGTATCTGGTGCGGAAAAGCTGTGTATCAGAACTGACGTCAGCATGCATGGGCAGCGTCTGAGTACTCCGACGTCATTCCGGTGCTAACAACGATGGACGCGGAGCCGCGGACGACGCCTGCCGGCGCGCAGGGGTATTGCTATGCAAACTTTTCCAGATCCAGTCTGACGCCTGGGGATATTCTAAGGTAAGGAATCTATCACTAACTAATGTCTCTTACAGATATATCGTTACACAAGTAGTAACTTGTGCAACAAGTCGCTACTTTTGTGCGTGACAGGGGGCGATTTGATGTAATTTTTTGCATGAGTAACGGGGTGGGCAGGTTTGGCAGGTTGGGCCAAAGTCGGACCTATGCGGGTTTGTGTAGGGCCGGCCACCAGTAAGCCGTGTTGCTCCAAAGTGTGCCTAAGAGTATCATCCATCTTGTGATCCCCTTGAAGGCGCACTAGTTGATCTGTGGAGTAGGTTTGTGCCTGGACATAGTGGCTGGCCCCTGGCCCCAGACTGCCGCGGATGGGCGCAGACGGGCTTGCCTTTGGCACGCCTTCGCTGCGCCGACGGCGGGCCCACTGCGCGCGTCCGCTGCGCGCAGGCCTACACATCCGGTTTTATGTGGGAGAGACGGCAACCACTAGACTGTTCTCTCGCAACTCACCGGAAGTGAGGGAAAGATAGATACTAGTGTTAGTAAGTATTTTTAATAAGGATTTACACAAGTATGTAAGCCGATTAATTAGTTTACCTTCCTGTGCCTACACAGCACCCGGAGCTTTACAAAGACAATCTGGAGACTAGTCAAGCAGTTAAACACCATTTGAAATGTTGCTGACAGGGTGACCAACCGTCCGTAAATTTCACGGACTGTCCGTAATTTGGACCTCACGTCCGTTGTCCGTGAGGATTCTTTTTACGGACGCCTTTTGTCCCTAATTATAGCCAGTGCAGGGAGCAGCGCTGCTCCCCTGAAAGAAGCCTTAGCCCCCTGATGGGGCCGCCTCGCAGTTCTCTGAGCCCATCGCAGCCCCACCCCACCCATTGTCATTCTGCCTGTGGCTGATTGCCACATACAGAATGTCAATGGGGCAGTCTGGGCTGCACAACATGTGGTGGCCTCCTCCTGCCTCCTTGTACATACAGCAGGGCATTCTGTCAGATGGAAAAAAGGTACAGCGCCCATGGTGCAACATGAGACAACAGTTTATATAAAGATGCCTGTGAAACAAGTAAAAAAGAACGTGTTATAGTTCTTTCACTGTCTCATTCTTTTAGAACTGACGCATTTTCAGTATTGTATTCAACAACGCCATGGTTGCTGTTTTTTATTTTAAGCAACTAACAACCATTGACAAAGCCAATAGCCCTGGCTTGTTGTTGGTGTAATGATACTTGCTGTATTAAATATCTGGATGCATTGACAAAAAAAGCATAACACCAGTCGGAATGAACACTACACTATGCCCTTAATTTCCTCGAACACCCCCTTTGAAGAGACCCCAGAGGTTTTTTTACCCCAATTAAGGCCTTGGATCAACACCATATCACAGTCTCGTCACGCCCCGGCACTGTGCATCATGCATGACTCATGCCTTCTACGTTTTCAGATTGCCTATGTGCAGGGGCCTAGTGAACCCTCCCCCACCCCAGCCCTTTCTTCAGGAATTAAAGGTGGGTGAGTAAATAAGTGAAGGAATGTGTAAATGGCTGGATGGATTAGTGAAAGGATGAATGGATGAATGAAAGGGTGAATGAATAGATAATGAAAGAAAGGTTGGAGTAGTGAGTGGGTGGAAGGATGGGTGAGAGAAAAGGTGAATAGATGGATGTATGGGTGGAAGGGTAGATGAATGGGTCAAAGGGTGTGAGTAAAAGGATGGAAGGGTGAGTGAATGGGTAGATGATGGGCGAGTGATATGGATGGATGAGTGAAAGGATGGATTGATAAATTGATAAGTGAAAGGGTGAATGGATGGATGAGTGAAAGGGTGGATGTAAGGATTGATGAGTGAGTGAAAGGGAGAGATGGACAAAAGGATGGATAGATAAGTAAACAAGTGAAAGGGTGCATGGATGAGAGAACGGATGGATGGATGAGTAATAGGTGTGAGAAGTTGGCCTGATATATGATGCTCACTAGTTCTAGTGATCACCTTGTATCAGTCCAAACAACCCTTATGGTGATTGGTTGTAAGTCAACCTTATAGACCAGCTATCCTAATGGTAGCATGGACAAAGCAGTCTTAGGCTAAACTCTTTTGGCATGTGAAGCCAGCTGTTTTACCACAATATAACCCCTTGAATACCAGATGAAAGGACACCACACAGGTTGTTATGAAAATAAACAGTACATTTATGAATAACAACACCTCTGAACTCTTTATGAGGTCAGAGGGCTAAGCACATGACAATCTCTTACGAAAAATACGACAAGTTGCACAAAATTACAATGGTGCCCTAGGGGCACGACAAACCATATACTAAGTAAGTGGAATGTGAAAGTCAATAGAAGGAATGGAGCTGTCCAGAGGCTGTAGGAACGATGGGACCACGCTACACTAACTCTAGGTAAGTAATAGGAGGCCCACGGAACGCGTGTGCAGAGTGTGAACTCACACGCGAGATGCGTAACAACGTCTATGGACAGTACAGTTCAAGTTAAAGGTGAGTACGGACAATCCTGACTAGGTAGGACTAAAACGACTGTGGAACTGGACACTTGGACAGTTAAACTACCCTTGAGCACCGAAATGCTCTTGTTACCTCACCCACGGGCTGCGGGTGCATAGGTGCGAAGTCGTGTCGGGTTCTCGCGTTGAAGTCTATGGAGCCTGAAAGAAAAGATGCTGCAGGCGACCAGGAGGAAGATGTCCGGTGCGATCCAAGGGTGGATCGGCGAAGAAGAGGACCTGAAAGCAGAGGGAACAATGTTCAAAGTCACTAGCCAGTGACTGGAGTGGAACCAGGAAGGAACCAGATGTCGTCGTCGCGATCAGGTGAAGAGTGGACGCTTGACTCTGCAGCCACGTGGACCAGGAGGTGTCTTCGACGACCAGGATGGAGGCACGAGCTGTCCCACGCGGGCTCTCGCTGTCGGCGGTGTTGGATCCGGAATCGGCGTCAACAGGCCTTGGCAAAGGCAACCCACGCGGTGAGTGGAGAAAGCGTCTGGTGCGGACTAGGAGAGTCCGGGGTGCCCCTCTTTTGGAAGGGAGCAAGGGCCCGTCTGGAGCAACCAGACCAGCAGAGATTCAAAGGTTCGTCGTCTAGGAGGCCACTAGCCAGCCAGCAAGTGACCAGACAACGCGTCGAGCAGCAAACAAGCAGAAGGGCCCCACGCAGATCTCGTGGATGCTGGAGGGCTGATCTTCGGTGCAGGGGCTGCTCGGGGATGGGGCTTCTCAGTCCCCAAAGCACTTGGTCGAATTTACCTCGGGAGTCCTGCTGGAAGCGAAGTGCAGTTTCTTCCAAGATGGCCAGTCCCACGTGTCTCGTCGCACCCACGGGTCTCAGCTTTGCTGTAGATGTGAGTTGAGGTCGGAGAGGTCTGGGAATCCGGGTCTCGTCGGGCTCTGAAGTCTGGATCCTCGAGGGAAGACGACAAAGTGAAGCCGCTGGGCGCTTGATGATGCCTGCTTGTGCAGGGTGGACACTCCTTGCCCACAAGGGAGATTCCTTCAGTCTTCTGTGGAGCAGAACGTCGAAGTCCAGAGTTTCTTCTTGTAGAGTAGTTCAGGATTAATCTAACTTGGAATGGGACCAGCTCCTACCTTTATCCTTCTAAAGGGGGCTGCACTACTGACTAGGTCCCTCCCCTGGGTGGGACCAGGAAGGGGGGTGGCTACACCCCCTATCATTTGTCCGGGGTCCCGCCAGAGCTGGGGCAGGGATACCCCAGCAACTGGTTTGAACCGGTGTATGCACAGGACACCTTGTGTGCCCCGGGCATGTCTCATTCCTTTCAGGCCTATCCTACCCAATACACAAAATCCTGTCTGGGGTGGTGCTAGCACCTCCCAAGGCAGGAAACCCTTTGTCCAAGCCTCCCTCGCTGGAAGGACTTCCAGCAGCAGGAGGTCAGACTTGTGTCTGTGGTGGTGGCATCCATTTTGTGATGCCAAGGCTCGAGTTAACTTTAACCGGGGTTCTCAGTTACATACATGTCCTGTCCCCCTAGAAGGGTGGAATGCTACCCCCGTCGCCAGAATTGGCGAGGGGGTAGTATTCCAATTTGTATGACACCTTACTCGACATGTTTTGATAATGTTATACCAGAGTTAGCATTTAACCGCGAGGATTATAATGCACTTAAGAGTTTATGGTATAGCGTTATCATGGAACAGCTATTAGGACTTGGTTCCGCAAGCTGCAAACGGGCTCAGGTCATGCCAGAGCACCATCTCACATAATTCCAAGCACTCTGCCTTCAGGATTGATAAGGCCTGCTATAGGAGTGACTGATAGGAATATATGTGTCCATTTTAGGGTTAGATATAGGTATACTATATCTACAGCAAAGGGTGATTACACCACCTTGCCCCAGCTGTCTTGCAGCCAGTTGTGTCTATTTGAGATGGCCAGCCAGGGGTGGCATAATACATGCTTCAGCTGTAGGCCCTGGGTACACCTATGCCCTGGATACCTAAGGTATACTGTACAGGGACTGATAAGGTGGCCCAGTACCAATTGGTAAATGCACCTAAGGTACATGGTTGTTAATTTAGAGAGAGAACAGCTAGGCTGTGGGTCTGATTAGCAGGCCCACAGCCAGGGAAAGTCGTAAACCAGTGAAGCAAAAAGCAAAAAAATCTGGGGTGACCATAGGATTGCAGACCCCACTCTCCTACAATAGGGTCAATGGATGGATTCCTTAATGGATGAGTAGATGGGTGGGTGCCGGTGGAAGGATGGATGGATAAGTGAAAGGGGGATGTAGAGAGAAAGGGAGGCTGAATGACTGAAGGGGTGAAATGGGTGGAAAGATAGTGACTGGGTGGATGGATGAGTAAGTGAAAGAATGGCTGGATGGGTGAAAGGGTAAATTGCTGGATGGATGAGTGAATAGCTGGATGGGTGGAAGAGTGGATGGATGAGTGTACGGATGGATGAGGTGAAAGGGTGGATGGATGAATAATGGATGGATGAGTGGGAGGGATGGATGAGTGAAATGATGGATGGAAGGATACATGGTGGATAGGTTTGAAAATGGTTGAATATGTTTGAATATAGATGGGCACACAGATGGGAGAAAGAATGAATGGTGAAAGACTGAATGATAGATAAAAGAATGATTACACCTTGTAGCACCCATTATCTTAAGTAACATTTCCCATACATTGGCACTCACGTTTATATGAGTCATTGTCTCTATATGATGTGTGTGTGTGATGTAACGCACTCCGGCACCCTGCCCTACATACTTGGGATGAGTAACACTATAAAAGAAATTAAATACACATGAGAGACGGTCTATGTAAAGATGAGGGGCACCATTGGAGGGTGGTAGCAAGGCCGGACCCGGCATCGGGTATTTCCTTGGGAGGCTGGAAAGGGGAGGGTGGGGGGGGGGTTTGTTACTGGGGGCTGGCACTGCAAAGTTCCTTGTATATCCAGTAGTTTTTAATCAACAATAAAAGCAGTCCCACTTGTATTCAGGTTTGGTTCACCATTGTCTGGTGACTAATACCTGCTGGAGCGAGATGCGAGTTTTGAATTGTCTAAGTAGCAGGCTCCAGGCATACTGAAATACTGTATAGTGCACAATTGTCTCAACCTAATATAAACTTAATTTGACTTGTACTTAAGTGTTTGTCTATTTGCTTACTTTTTTACTATTGTGCAACCTCCTCTGACGTGTCTGTAAACCTTACCTTTTGTCCGAAAGTTTTGTCCTGAATTTTGACCTCCTGTCCTGAATTTTGACCCTTTGTCCTGAATTTTTACACTCACCGTCCTGAATTTGCACCCATGCCAGTTGGTCACCCTAGTTGCTGACACCAGAGCGCATCACTGATTTTGGGAAAAAAAACATGAGTCCCTTTCCCGACAAATGAAACTATTCTTCTGCTTATGGATGAAGCCCCCTGTTATTTTCCCATAAGGTAAGTATGCGTATCCAATCTGCCAGGTTTTTTCTTGGTCGTACTGGAGCATGGGAAACGCTGGGAAGAAGTGTTTTTTCTACTAGAGTTTAGTGGTCATGCAGCATCTTTGAGTAAGTTCTGTTCAAGCACCCTTCAGCTCAAGGCTCGTCCATTCAACCCATTCTTAGATTTGATATTGGTTTTGATAGTTTGGGCTCTTTTGACTTTAGAGCCTATGTCAAACTGACATTTAACATGTTTCATGAAAGTAAGTTTGTTTGTCATATTTACCCCCAGACAGATGCGTAGACAAATTGCACCTACTATCCTAAAACTACCCTATTATTGTGTTTGACTTCTATAAAGTTGCCTGTAGAACTAACTCTTTTGTTTTGATTAATGGATTTTTGTAGCTTTCATTTTACATAGGAAATAATTTGACCAGTTGTATGTTTGAAACTGTTATGCCAACAGTTCTTTATTAATCGAGGTTGAAGAGAGCTTTAAACTATTTTTGGATTTGGTTGAGGGTTTGGGAGAAGGGATAATGGAAGAGGGGAGGGGAGAGAGAAAGAGAGAGGAAGGATGAGAGCGTGAGATTGGATTTGAACGGCAACCATTCCTATCCTTTGTAAAAATAAAAAAAATAAAAAATGTACTCTTGTCCTCCCACTGCACAATTCTGGATGAATATTAAGATTCTTTAGTCCTAACATTTTGAATGTTTTTTTCAAGTAAGTAGTGCTCCAATGTAATAATCCTTGATACTTCTACTTTATATTATATCCACTGTGGGAACTTATATTGAATAGACTGTTTACATTTGTAGGTATTTGCTGAAAGTTCCTATTCTCTGGATCATCAAACTGCTTTTACAGACTCCAATTTATGGAAACTTTTAGATCGCCATGCAAACACCATCAGACTTCATATTGTATTACCTGAGTGGTGTCCTGGGCATCTTAGGACCATGACTCAATTAGCAGGAGGCGATTCAGTTAACACAGAGGAAACGTGCGAAAGAGTTAAAGCTTCTAACACTAAATCTGTTGATGCTGTTCTGGAGCAAAGCACTGAAAAGCTGAAAAGTCTATCATTGCAACATCAGGAGGAGGGTGACAATGATGACAGCAGCAAGAGCACAGACACTAGTGACTTTGAAAATATTTATTCACCTCTTAATGAGGTGGACTCTTCTGCATCAGCTTCAGCAGACACCAGAGAACTTGAAAACAGGATTCCATCCACAGATCCAGAGAATAATTTTCAATCTGAGGAGCGATCAGACTCTGATGTAAATAATGACAGAAGTACAAGCTCTGTGGACAGCGATATTCTGAGTTCTAGTCATAGTAGTGACACATTATGCAATGCAGACAGTGCCCCGATCCCCTTGGCCAATGGGCTTGACTCCCACAGCATCACAAGCAGTAGGCGATCCAAAGCAAATGAAGGTAAAAAAGAGACTTGGGATACCGCCGAGGAGGATTCTGGAACAGACAGTGAATATGATGAGAGTGGCAAAAGTAGAGAAGAAGCACAATATATGTATTTCAAGGCTGATGCTATTTCTGGTGAAGCTGGATCAGGAGAAAAACAAAGAAGTATGTATACTTGCCTTTAGCATGCTTAATTTAAATATATGTGTGTGCTCATTATTATTAGCTCTTGTGCAATGTCCAATCATCCAAAACCTTTTTGTTTTGCTGCTTTTTTTATGTTGTGTATCATGTTGAATTAGTGGATGTAGTTGCTCTTTTAATCTTTGAATTTTTTGGCGCCTCTGGTCTATTGTAAGTGGTGCAAGCTTGAGCATAATAACTACACCATGTCTTTTGTTGAGACATGAAAGAGTGTTCATTGGACATAAACATGAAAGCATATGTTGTATTTGGAATGGTAGGTAGAACATTTGATTAATGGATCCTTAATTTGAGGTATTGTTTTAAAACAACACATGAATTTGTACTTACTTGCTGAAATTGCACATATCGCTGATAATTTGGGGGTTTTATAATTGTTTGGTTGCACGCTGGGGAGGCAGAAGCTTTATGCTGGGCGCAACTAAGGCCTGGAATGTCCTGCCCCTTGCTCTTAGAAAGGTGACTGCCCTTATGGCCTTTAGAAGGGCGCTGAGGACCTGGCTGTTCACCAATTAATTCTGACTCGACTTTCCGTAAGGAGTGATACTTAATGCCAGGACGCCTACGGGTAACAGAGCGCTGTACAAATGTCAAAAATAAATACAAATAGGTGGGCAGAGTCTGCAAGAACTCCAAGCCCACAAAAAGATGGCGGCAGCTTGGGTGCGCTGGCACTAGAGGTAGAGACCTCTCAATTGCTTTTTGCCTGCTTTTGACTTGTTTTAGCCTGAATTTGCACTTACTGCTGAAATTTCACCTTTGCTGATAATTAGAGAGCAAATTGTTTGGTTCCTTAATTCCTTGCTTTGTGCGTTTAGACTTGCTAACTTAATTTAATTGGCTGGGGGAAAACCTATCGGATTGTAGGTTAGTGGAGTCTGTAAGAGTTCTGAGCCCACAAAATGATGGTGGCAACGAGGACACGCCCAGGGGGCGTGCCAAAGGCAAGCCTTTCCGCATCCAGCCTGGGCCAGCAGCCAGTCACTATGGTCAAAATCTGATTTCTCAGCTGGGGAAGAAAGCCTCGGCAAGGCGATAAAAATACAAGCGTGGACAAGAAAATAAAGTACTGGAGTAATGTAATAACTTCTAAGTGAAAAAACATGTACGGTGATACATATACTAATATTATCAAATTATTTATCATCATCATCATAAAATCTTTATTTCGGTAAAAAATACCATAAAAGCACAGGTTTAAAAGACATACAACATTGGTACAGTTGAATAGTTATCATGGTTAAAACATAGCAATTGATTATTACAATCACGTTAAAATTACTTTAAAATTAGGGCACATTGTACGCTATAGAAAGGCACACCTCAATAACAGATTGAATCATTTGTCTACTAAGGCACGCTTAACCCTAAATAGTTAAAACTCTACGTATACGCCACATAGCTGCTAAAAAATGCGAAACAGTGAAGACAATGGTTCCTGAAGTGTCACTTTGCATAACTCTAAGCGCTTGCATGCACTGCCGAAAGCCAAGATTTTTACATAGTGGGATGAGCCAGTATTTCCTCGGTTTAAGGTATGCGGGGCAAAAGAAAAAAACATGTTGCTCTGATTCACTGTCACATTCACAGAAAGGACGATTTTTCGGGGCGGACATGCTCCAGTTGCATGTAAAGGCCCGTAAGGGTAATACACCATGCCGCCATTGCACGTACAATTTTCTGGCTATGACAGGATAGATGACATCTAAGAAATCTTGAAAGTGATATGTATCTTTTGCCATGAGAAAGGAAACAGTTCTGGAGCCGTGTTTGGGGTTGCACAGAGCCGTGTTCAAGCTCTCAGCATGGTATACCTACGTAAGCGTGATGGCCGAGATCTGGTTACATCCCCGCTCTGGATCAGTCCATAGGACTGAAAGTCCCAGTCTAGTAAATTCCTTCTTAATGAAGGTGAGCCAGGGTATTTTACATACGCTTATACAGCTAAGTATTTCTCTGAGCTCTTGCCTGTAGTTGACCAGCTCCGGTGTAACCCAGAGCCGGCGCCAGTACCTTAATGGTCTTAAGGCTAGCTCCTCCTCAATTGGTGTAATCCCCAAGTCAAGTCTCAGTGGGAGGAGCGGGTTACTGGGCGGAAGAGCTAACAGGTTCCTTAAAAACTTGTTCTCAACCCTGGTAATTTTGGATTTATTCCAGTGACCCCATAATTCGCCACTATACATTACTGCACCCCTGGCTTGTGATTTGTAGACCTCCAGTGGTGGACCAAGAGGTTTTATCGTTGATGCATTAGATAACCTCAGGATCCCACCCGATAATTGGGCAAGTTTTAACTGAGATTTGATTCCCTGGGGACCTCACGACAAGCTCTTATTAATCGTGACCCCAAGATAGACAAAGGTGCTTACCCTTTCCAGTATTGTTTTGCCCAGGGTGGGATTGGGTCTTGTGGTTCTGGGTGGGTTGAAGATGATGAATTTTGTTTTCAATGAATTGATCTCCAATCCCCGATCGTTACAAAATTCTACAAATCCGTCCAATGATCTCTGGATACCCATAGGGGATTTAGAAAGCAAACGGGTATCATCGGCGAACATTATCGCCGGTACCCTATTCCCGGCTATCTTAGGGGCATCATTATTCGACACTCCATTCAGATGCGTGATTACCCCGTTGACATAGAAGCAAAACAGGGTCGGTACGAGCACACAGCCCTGCCTTACCCCCCCGGCCAACGGGGAATTTGGATGTCAAAGTACCACTCTTCTCACATCTGACTTGGGCAAAATTTGCCTCATGTAGCCTAATCAGGACTGAGAGGAGATGAATGGGGAGGCCCAGCTCTAAAAGGACTTTACACAATTTGCCCATAGGTACAAGATCGAAGGCAGGGCGAAGGTCCACGAACACCATGTAGAGACTGCCACCCTCTATATGCACCGTTTTCCAATGCAAAAGCACTAATCAAAAGATTTGGTCTACGGTGGAGGTGTTCTTCCTGAACCCTGCCTGATAAGGGCCGAGTATTGCAAACTCCTCCATCCAGTCCTGTAGTCGATCTAGAATAAGTCTCGCGAAGATCTTCTGCGGAACGTCGATGAGACTTATAGGTCTGTAGTTGGATGGGAGGAGAGGCGAACCCTTTTTAATGATAGGGACTATCTCTGCTCCCAGCCAAGTACTAGGGAGCGCCATACCTCTCAGGATTGCATTATAAACAAAGCAGAGATAGTTGCCCCCAGACTTTAGGCTGATGCATGAAGAGATTGCCTGGAAGTTTGTCCAAGCCGGGTGCTTTGTTTGGTGCAAGTCTGTCAATGGCAGTGCACACTTCAGCCACCATGACCGTGCACTCCTCTGGGTAGATGGTGCGCGAGCCATGGGTAGTTAAATTTACAAAATCATCTTCAGGGGTAGCCTCCCATGAGTACAAAGCCCGGAAATGGTCTTCCCATACTTCAGGCGCTAGGTTGGGTACTACCGCTTGTTTTGCTTGTCCTGAGCCTGCACTTATTATGGACCAGAATGTTTAACGTCTTTAGAATTTAAGGCAAAGGATAAGCTAGACCACTTGTCCTGGTCCCATTCTTCTTTTGCGCACTTAATTAGTTTCTTGTAATGAACCCTCTTGTATTTTATTAAAGCTCTATTGTTGCCTTTAATGGCTGCCACTAGCTCTGACTTTGCTTTCCTGTATGCTGTGTTATACCGGAGGAACAAAGAGCCCTATTTCCTTTTTTGGACACCCTGGGATTCAACACTTCAGCCAAGCTGCATACTAGGCCCCCATGCAAAGCCCCTATCCGTGCGAGAGAGTCAGGGGATGATGGTAGGTAATTCAGAAAAGCAGCTTCTGCCAGCAGAGGACCTGCCAGATTATAAAGTTTTGCTATTTGTTCTGGTTTTTCCCTCAGTCTCGACCATCTAACTCTGCGCCTATTACTTGTCAGGGTGAGATAATTAATGCCTTCACCCATCGATAGATTCCCGTTCCTACCAGTCTTAGGCAGGGCCATTTCTAGAATTAAGGCGTTGTGGTCACTATCCTCTCTAATCACCACAGTGAGATCGATAACATTCGGCCAGAGCCTAGTTTCCACCAGGATACAGTCATGATGTGACATTTGTCCTGGTTTATTATATGTGCATTTGGCTGGGATATCCGAGGGTCTACGGCCATTGCATGCTCGTAAGGAGTGGGTAATAGTTAGTGCAGTGACTTGAACGGCTAGGGGGGACCATGCCCTAGCAGGCGGGGCCTGGGTCATGGGTATTGACCAGTGTTCATCCTCTGCTGTAAGGGCACCTTCATTGAGACCCTCTAGGAGCTCAAAGTGGCAGTTTAAATCACCCCCTACCACTATATGGCAATCATTAGGAATAGTTGAGATAAAGGAGGAGAGATCATCAATAGTGCTGGACTCTCTGCCTATGCTAACCGGGCGTGAATAAACATTGATCAATGCTAGTTTAAAAACGTTTGGCCATGCAAGGACCACGCATTGAATATTTCTGGAGTGAGTAATGAGTATA
Organism: Lissotriton helveticus; assembly: GCF_964261635.1. NCBI lineage: Eukaryota > Metazoa > Chordata > Amphibia > Caudata > Salamandridae > Lissotriton > Lissotriton helveticus. The sequence goes on along the minus strand of NC_136061.1, from coordinate 743,489,018 downwards.
CTAGCCTTACAGCCCATGTGAGTTCCCACCCAGATTGTGAGGCCTCCAGAGGGACGCCCTCTCCCACCCCATAGTGCCGGGACGTGGAAGGAGGTGAAGCCCACTCTAAATTCCTCCGTGCGCGCCCAGGTCTCTTGAAAAAGGCACACATCATTTTCATCCACGAATGATCCCCATTCTGGGCATGTCATTTTGTTGGGTAGTTCTGCCAGGTTCCATGACACAAATTTTATACCTTCTGGATTTATGCCCAGAACTCTTCTCTCAATTTGTACCTCGTTCCCCTCTTCCAGTGGCCGGTTCCACCACCAGGACTAGGCATTAGCTTGCCCCCCCTGCTGGTGTCAAGTACAGCCCCTCTAGACGGTTGAGGGCCTGGTTCCATCAACAGAGCTCGGTATGACTTTCCCACCGCTTGAGCCATTCCCTACCAATTTTTCTTCCTGTATGTGTCTTCCCAGTTCAAGCCCCTCATCCCGCTTAATTTCACGGCTTGCCCCCTTTGCCCCCACAATCCGCTGGGAGTTAGTCAATCCACCATGTCTAAGCAGCTGAATCTATTGTGTAGACGTGTTTCCTCAGGTACCAGATATTCTGTACACCTTCCCTGTCTTGATCCTTTTCTTGTTGTGGAGCCCACCAATTTCCATCCTGCATCTCTATCACTGGTGATACACGGTGGAGCCGGTGGGTAGAAATACCAGAGGGGAAAGGACTGAATGGCTGGCGCTGGTGTGGAATACGGCCACTGACATACATGAGACACTGTCCGTGTATCCCTAAAATTAATTAGGACACCGTCTCCCGTAAGGCCCACCCATGCCACTCTTCGGACAAACAGGATTTCACTTGTTACATCTTGCGGTAGTGGTCTGTTTTTGTTTAACCAATCAGTGACTTTATTTTTAAGGGAAATATGTGTTTCTTCTTGCCCATTTGTCAGTGGTGGTACCCCTGCAAGAACTTCAACAATTATTTATTCAACATATATTTTGTCAACATGCCACCAGTTGTTTTATTATATTCAGTCATCTTTAGTGAACATTATGCACAGAACAAAGTTGTCCAATCAAATAATGCGGCTTTATTGACAAAAATTAATAATATTTGTATGAATTATGTAGTCCCTGTAAACGTGTGACAACGGTTGAAATCCTTTAAATTTTTTATGCATATATGTATCATTTTTTGAAAAGTTTCTAATTTAAAAAAGTTTTCTATTCCCAAAAAAATGTTTAATGAATAATTTGATATTAAAATATGTATCACCATATGTTTTTTCACTTCGAAGTCATTACATTACTCCAGAACTAGATTTTCTTGCCCACACTTGTATTTTTATCGCCTTGCCGAGGCTTTCTTCCCCAGCTGCTATTTTCCTTGTTATTGGCAAGTTTATCTTGTTTACAGGGTCCCGTTACTTCCAAAAGTCAAAATCTAATTTATTCCTCCAATGATCTCAGATCCTAGTCTTATATCAAACACCAACTTGAAGTTCCCCTCCTGCAAACACTTGACAGTTTCATAGCTCCCAAGGTTTCAGATTGCAATGTGTGACATTTTAATAATTTCAGTATAATTATGAGTGACATTTCAACGACTAGTGGTGACACTTCCTAGCAAGCCAAATCAAGAAATGAGGAATGAGGAAAACATAAATACCAGAAATTACACCCATTTGAGCAACGAGGAACTCTAAGAAGATCTTAACACTACTGCAAAATACCTGAAGTGGAGGGTCACTAACCTAGTGCCCAGTGACAAAAGCAGTAACTCACTGAGCTGATCCACATAAAATACAATTCTGTTATATGCTGGTGGTGTTCTGAGCTACTTTAAGGTGAATCAAAACTGCCATTAGACAAAACTCTGATCTCTCTGCAGCGGGAACATTAATCATCAGAGTTATGCTTGACATTTTTATTGTTGCCTGGAAATTGTTGGGCACATAAGTAGCAGATGCTTTTAAACTCGCATGTCATTTCTAAGCAAAGCACAGTACACCAACACAGCTTAGCTCCTGGTGGGGCTGAACTACAAGTAACAAAAGGATGTTGTGCGGCAAAAGCAGTAACCCCCAAAGTTATCCTCATATAATACAGTTCTGTGATATGCATCATTATGGTTCACAAATAAGGACTGTCTGGTTCATAAGGATGTCCTATATCAGACACACAATCTTTATATTGTTGCTGTTTGATACTTCTCTTTTCACATCCTCTCTTGGTTGGATGATCATTTTAACCACAAAAAGTAGGTACGTCCCTTATGACGGGGGACCGCTCATTATGTTTAAATTGTGTGGTAGGCTGGCCCTCCTGGTCCTGAAGAAGCGCCATGGATCTTTTAGAGACCATAGAGGCTCTAAACATATGAACCTAATTCACTCCCATACTGTAAACTACTTGGGTGCATAATAACCTATAAGTAGTACTAACCTAATATGTTTTTTAACCTAACAAGGGAGTCTACGTATTAAAGGCTCTTTTTGATAACCTCTGGTCTGTTTTAACTCACTTCGTCACGTTCATCATACAGTGATAAATCCTTGACCTTTTTTATTTGCAGTGACCATCTGAGAGGTCTGGGATTAGTTTGACCAAGAAAGTGATAGCCAAACAGGTATGGTCTCATCTTCTTCAGGGACCAGACCACAGCAAAGGCTTCCTTCTCAGTGGCACTCCAATGCTGTTCGCTGAGGAGGAGCCTTGTATTGATGAAAGCCACTAGCCAGTCTGGACCTTGTCTTTTATTTGGGATAGAACCGCTCCTATACCATGTTCAGAGACATCTGTCTGCACAATTAATTGCTTAGCATAATCTGGAGCTTTCAGAACAGGTACAGAGCATATTGCTTCCTTTAGAGTGTCTAAAGCCTTTTGACCACTCACTGCCCAGTTAATCTTTTTGGCCATTCATTTGGAGGTCAGTTATGTGAGAGGTGTGACAATGGTGCCAGGATTCTTTACAAACTTCCTGTAGTACCGAGTCAAGCCGAGGAGGGCCCTGACTTGAGTCTGGGTTGTTGGAGCCACCCAGTCCAGAATGGTCTGTATCTTGGGCTGTAAGGGTTGGACCTGACCTCCACCAACAAGGTGGCCCAAGGATACAACCTTGCCCTGTCCTCTCTGGCACTTGCTTGCCTTGATAGTGAGGCCTGCACTTCTCAGAGGCTCTAGTACTTTTCCATGGTGGACCAGGTGATCCTGGCAGGTGGAGCCTAAAGACAGCAATATCATGTAGATAAGCTGCTTTATAGAATTCCAGACTAGCAAGGACTTTGTTCACCAACCTTTGAAAAGTGGCAGGTGTATTTTTCAAACCAAAGGACACCACAGTGAAATGATAATGCCCATCAGGGGTTGAAAATACAGATCTTTCTTTTGCTCCTGGAGTCAGAAACATCTGCCAGTACCTTGATGTGAGATCAAAGGTGCTCAGATACTTGCCTGCTCCCAACCTGTCAATCAGTTCATTGCCCTAGGAATTGGGGGTGCATTGCTTTTGGTCACAGCATTGAGGCCCCTTTAGTCCACACAGAACCTCATCTCTTACCACCCTGGGTACGAGGCTTGGGAATTATAACAACTGGGCTTGCCCAGGGTCTCTCAGATGGCTCTATTACTCCCATTTCCAGCATCTTATTTACTTCAGCTTTGATGCTCTCTTTCACGTGATCAGAATGCCTGTATACTTAATTCTTGACAGATAGGCTTACACCAGTGGCCACATCATGGGTCCACCAGCTGGTTTGACCAGGGCTCAAAGAGAACAGCTCTGCAAACTGATTTAGGACTTGCCTGCAATCAGTCTGCTGTTGGGCATTGAGAGTGTCTGGCAATGCCACTCCTTGCACTGACCCATCTTTTGGATTATTGGACAGGGGGTCAGGGAAAGGTTCATGCTCTGCTTCTGACCCTCATCTGTGACAATGAGCATGGTCACATCTGCCTATCATAGTAGCGTTTAAGGCGTTTTACACGGAAGACCTGCTTGGGGTTCATTCAAGAGCCAAGGGCCACCAGAAAGGTGACCTCCCCTTTTCTTTCCAGGATGGGGTAGGGTCCACTCCACTTATCTTGGAGCACCCTAGGAGGCACAGACTCCAAAACTCACACCTTCTGCGCTGGCTGAGACTCAACCATAGCAGCCTTTTGGTCATACCATTGTTTCTGGAGCTCCCTGCTGGCCTTAAGGTTTTTATTTGCTTTCTCCATGTATTCAGCTGCCCTGGAGTCAAGGCCAAACACTTAGTCCACTATATCTTGTTTAAGTTCAACAAGAGGTCTCTCCCATAGGCGCAATGATCCCCTGACGGGATGACCAAACAGAAATTCAAAGGGGGAAAACCCCACTCCCTCCAGCGGCACGTCCCTCCAGGCAAATCAGACATGAAAGTAAGATATTCCATACCCTTCTGGGTTTTTCAGGGAGTACACCAATCATACCTATCATGGTCTTGGTAAATCCTTCTACAAGGTCATTACACTGGGGATGGTAGGTGGTAGTGAACCTGTAGGTTACTTCACACTTCTTCCACGTGTGTTTTAGGTAGCCAGACATGAAGTTTGTACCTCTGTCTGACACCACCTCTTTAGGGAATCCCACCATGGTAAAGAAACCAATGAGGGCCCTAGCTACTGCAACGGCAGTGGTAGTCCTAAGTGGAATAGCCTAATAGCCTCAGGGTACCTAGTAGCAAGGTCCAATACCGCCAGAATATATCTATTTCCTGATGCAGTAGGAAGGTGAAGGGGGCCAACAATGTCAATCCCTAACTTTTTAAAGGGAACCCTCACCACTGAAAGTGGAATTAAGGGAGCCTTTGGGTAGCCGTCTGTCTTGCCACTGACTTGACATGCGGCACAGAAGTGAACAAAACTCCTTCACCTCTGGTGCACCCTGACCAGTAGAATTGACTGACGAGCCTACTCCAAGTTTTGTTCTGGCCAAGGTGTCCAGTCAGGGGAAATCATAGGCCAAAGTGAAGAGTAATTACCTAAACGCCTGAGGCACTACCACTCTTCTAGTGGCACCAGGTTTGGGGTCTCTGGCCTCAGTGTAAAGGATCCCCTCCTCCCAATAGGTTCTGTGGAAACCATTGACATCACTCCCTTCCTGTGCAGCAGCTTGCTGTTACAGGCTTTCAAGTGTAGTACAGGTCCTCTGCCCGGGAACAACTCATTCCTATAGACCCCCCGGGGTTCAAAAGCTCAGCCTGATAAGGCTCCAGCTCGTGAGGCTAAATTACCTCTGGGGCTGACTCTTCTTCCTCCTGAGGAGAAGGGCCTGGTTTCTGATTAGAAGTTGGTCCCTCAGTCTTCCACCTTTTTTCTTGGAGGGCTGCGCCATTATTCCAGACTCCAGCACCTCTTTTTCACTCTCTTTTACTTAGTGCTCTGGTTTTTACAGACACCCAGTGTGGGATTCCAAGCAATTCTGCATGGATTCTCAGTTCTGCTTCAGCCCAGGCTGAGGACTCCAAATAATTGCCACGCAAACAATCATCTGGAATGGATGAAGACACTGCCGCCTCTTTTTGTCCAGCAACCCATCCTCAGTCAAAGGACACCATGGCCATGGGAGGGTTTGTTCTCACATTGTCAGCGTTGGTGACTAGATAGGTACTTCCAGCCAGATAATGTTGAGAGGACACAGTTGCTTAGTCACCATAGTGACACTAGCTCCAGTGTCTCTCAATTCCTCCTTCCTAACCCCATTAATGGCAAGATGCTGTCTGTATTTTTGCATATTAGTTGGCCAGACAGCTAAGGTGGCTACATCTACATCCCCCACTAGAGTTGGCTCAGTGAGCTCCCTTACATGGTCAATGCTCTCCTGAGATCCCATCTGGAGACGGGCAACTGCATTTACTGCAGGTGGACTAGAGGCATTTTTCTTGTTTTTAAAGTCCGGGTCTCCAGTACAGTGCTCTGCGGTTCAACAGTCATGGCAGCAACCCTTCTTGGTATCCCAATTCATTACCTGGTACACATACTTTGGCTGTGAAGAGTCTCTGGACCCACCCTCCTCAACAGGTTTTTGGGGGCCTGGAGAAGACTCATTGTTTATAGAGGTACCCTTTTTCCCTTGGTGGGGCTTTTTGGCCTCCTTCTTTTGGTCTGCCCCACCAGTGGTAGTTTTGGTCACCCTTGTCTTGACCCAGTGGTCTGCCTTCTTCCCCAACACTTGAGTAAAAGGTGGACCTAGGTCTACCAGGAATTGATGTAACTTCTCTTGGTAGCAAATACATAGAAGATACTCCTTCATTATCAAATTATAGAGCACTTCAAAGGCATGCACATTATTACCATCTAACCAGCCTTCTAGTGATTTCACTGAGTATTCTACAAAATCTACCCAGGTCTGGCTAAGGGTTTTTCGAGCTTCCCTGAACCGTAGTCTATACTCTTCAGTGGTGAATTCAAAGGCCTCAACCACAGTAGGATTCAGCATATTTTTCATTGAGTGTCAGGAGTCTATCCCTGCCCTTTCCTGGGAACATTTCCCACAATATAGGACTCCACAGCTTCCTGTTGACCTGTCTGCTAAGGCAGGCACTCTCAAAAGCAATGAACCACTTGGTGATATAACCCTCAAAGAATTTTGGGACAATCCCGTTGGGGATTTTAGAGTCAAAAGATTAACTTTTCTCTCTATTTGGTATTGTGCTGCCACCACTGATGGGTCCTAGGTCCAAATCTTTTCTCTCTTTTTCTATAGCTAGGAGTTGAGCTTCTGTTTCTGCTTTCCTGGTTAGTCTTTCCAGAACAAGATCTTAAAGCGGAAGTACTCCCCTGTCTTGGAGGTTTGAATCATTACTTCAATTATCTGTGTTCTGATCTTGTAGTGTCGTTTCTATATTCCCAATAGGCTCTGCGCATTGGAATAATATATCCTATAGATTAACGTAGGACTGAGATCAACTAGGTCTCTATCGAATATACTAAACATAATTGTGTGTGTGCCAGCTCACTCGGAGGTCACTAGAAACTTTCTCGAATTCACAAGTAGGTATTAGTTTCTGACAACCACATAAACATGACAACTTTGTTTCCCAAGAATAAGAATATATCTCTGAGTCGCGGAAACAATAGATAAGTATTTCACCCCAGTCAATCTTGCATGCTTTTTTCTACAGAGTTGCAGAGAAATAGTGAGATGGGCGTTTTCAATAACAGGGTTTATTGAACAGTCTTCTTTTTCATGCAAGAGAGGTGAACTGCTACACTCGTTATGCAGACTCAAAGTATAATGCGTAGAGCGTAAACAGTAATATGAAATAATACTGTAAGAGCATTGTATGGTTTCTAAGCCATATCAAAATACATACATAAATAACATTGACTAAAATACTCAACTGGTGCTTCTAAAATACGCCTACCTCAATGTACTTAACCTAAGTCTAATACGAGGGAAGAAGTAATTATTGTGTAGCATAGGTTTCGTTTTTACCAAGAATCTACCAAAGGTTTCTCTAGGTTCTAATCAGCTTCATACCTTGTTAGAATGAAGGAGGTCTGGTATCTCTGTCTCTGGACTCGATTTCCCAACACCCGCAAGGGGAGCCGGAAACACTGGAGCTGGATTCTCGGCAGGAGAAGGGCAGCTTCCTGATTAGTAAATCAGTTGGAGAGTTGGCTTCCTTCTGCACTGGCTGTAGCGAGCTGCGTCGGGCAAGTAGGTCTTCTAACTGCTTCGAACCACCGTATCTTGCCAGAGCAAGTGAAGGTATATTTATACCTTGAAGGTGTTTAGGAATGCCATAGTTTGATGTAAAGTCAGGCATATGAACGTTAGGAAAGAACCCCTAGGGAATAGTTGTTCTTTGTAAAGTAACTGAGTTCTTGGACAAATCAATATTCAAGCAAGGGGAAGTCACTGACTGCTTAAGCTGGTTTTCCAAGAAGTCGTTGTGACGTTTGGTACGGGTGGAAGTAGCCATACCTTTATTTGGGTAGCATGGGCTATGCCTAAATAAGGGCTTGATTTCTATGCCTATATAAGAGCAATGTCAATTGTACCTAATTAAGGGCATTAATCGGGAAAATTCACTTGGCGCTTAAAACGGCACACAACACCCACTCCACTTTCTTGTGTATGACATTACTAAGTTCTAAACACATAAAAACATATCTAAACATAATGTGTTAAAACCCACCCAAAATGCATAAAAATGCATTGGTACTGGTTGTACACGAAAAGCATTTGTGCTTTACGCATTTAAAGCAATGTTTCATTCAAAGCATTTAGATGACATTTGAAAATGCTCTCCGAATGAATTACGAAAATACATTTATGAAATGGCTCTTAATTACAGAAGAAAAAGTCGAGACCATTCCATGGCATATTATATAAACTGTTTGAGTGTGGACAAGGTCAAATATTGTCTCTTGGAAGTTTTCAAAGAATTCTAGTTCTCTATGAATAGTTCTACTTTAAGCAGATTGCTTTGTGCCAAAAAATGAAGTACAAATTTGGAAAAACTAAAGTTTGATCATAGAAAAAAAATGAGAGTTCCAAAGGTAGGAATTTGTTTTGAAAAAATGAAAGTCGAATTCAAAGTCTCTCAGAACACTGTGTGCCAAATCAAAAGTCAGTGTTATTGTTTGGTGAAAACATCAAATTGTCTAAGTCTGTAAAGAATTAGTCTACCATTGTAGATGAAAGTTGGATTAACTCATTAAGAAGATCAACCGCACATAGATGTGAAGCATCGCTGTCAGTGTTGGTTGCGTTAGCAATGTTAGAATTGGATGGTACCTGCCTGCCGCTTTTCTCTCGTACCTCACCGTCAGCATTTTGCGTCTGTGAGATCTCAATGAATGCCGTCATCAGAATTGGTAGCCGTTGCGGACAACACAGTGCATGAGCCGTCACTGGTCCAAGCAAAGTATCAACATCCGTTGGCAGGACTGATGGGAGTGTGAGACAGATGTCTAACACACATTCTTCTCCACATAGCAGGCATCGTAGAAGAGGTAAGATGCAATCTTGCCAGATTGGTCTGAATGACATAAACCATGTGGTATTCAATTCTCTCAAACAAGTTAATCACAAAATTCGGACTATGCGCTCACGACCATACTTCATCGCCAGTAGAATATTTTCCACTGTGATCTGGGTGTCTGCTGTAGATTGGCTTGCCATATCGAAGCAGTAGGAGCAAAAATAGCATCCCAAAAATGAGAGGCAATCCGCCAAACACAGAGTGCACGAAGTTTGGAAATATTTCTAGGACTGCTTCAAAGGTGTAACAGTCCCAAAGAAATTGTCTTAAATACATGTACAGTACCACTCGTATCAGACATGTTTAAGATACAACCTAACATTTCTGAGAAATGTACAGAGAAATTTGTAGTTAATAGGGTGTGTATCACCAGGAAGGCGCTTGACGCGCCCCTTACAGCTGAGGAGTTGGGCGATGCCCTGGGACAGCTTAATACCGGAGAGGTTCCTGGCCCAAGTGGCTACCCGAGTGAGTTTTATAAGAAATTTCACGTGCAGCTGGGGTCCCATTATCACCGGGCGCTTGAGACGGCGCGTGAGCGGGGCACTCTGCCCCGAGACTGGCGACATGCCGAAATTGTTGTCTTTCAGAAACCGGGTAGGCCTCCGGAGAGACACGACTCATATCGCCCCATCTCGTTACTTAATATTGACGCTAAAGTCCTGGCTAGGGCTCTAGCGAATCGTCTGTCCCCGTATATAACAGACCTGATACATCCGGACCAGGCCGGGTTCATGCCTCGTAGAGCGACGCGGCATAACATCCGACGCGCACAGGCGGCGATTGATGCCATGGGAGCCACAGGGGAGCGGGCGGCTTTGTTGCTAGCTGACATTAACAAAGCCTTTGATTCCGTCAGCTGGACTTACCTTTTTGCTCTTTTGCCCCGTCTCAATCTGGGCCCGGTCTTCCTGTCCTATATCAAACTACTGTACACAGATAATATGGCCTCGGTGTCGGAGACGTTTCAGATTGGACGAGGAACCCGGCAGGGATGCCCGCTCTCCCCCTATCTGTTCGCTCTACTAATGGAACCATTGGCTGCATGGGTGCGTATAGATGCGCAAATGCGGGGCTTTGTATGGAACGACAGCTTATCGGATAGGATCGCACTTTACGCGGACGAGGTCCTTTTCTTTCTTACCGATCTGCAGCGCTCGGGACCGCGTGTACTGGAAATTATGCGAATCTTTGGGGAAGTCTCGGGCCTATATTTGAACCTGCGTAAATCTACCCTCTGGGTGCTAAATGGAGACACAGGGACAGATCCCTGGACGGTGGGACTACAGGTGGCTACGCATGGCATAAAATATCTGGGGGTGTTTCTGTCGAACTCAACCAGCGTTGCCTGGGAACGTAACATAGTGCCCGTTTGGGACCGAGTTCAGACGGATATCAAGACCTGGTCTTGAATGCCCCTCTCTATCTTTGGCAGATCCGCGATTTTTAAGATGGTTGCACTCCCACGTCTCCTCTATCAATTGCAGAATCATCCCTATACGGTTGCACCCCAGTGGTTCCGACAGGTCAATTCGATCTTGGGCCGCTTTCTATGGGCTGGGGGGACGGCCAGAGTGGCACTACGTACGTGCTCTTGTCCACCTATTGCGGAGGCCTGGCCACCTCGGATCTGCTGTCCTATTACCAGGCCGCTCATCTGCTTATCCTGAACGATTGGTGGTACGGCGACAGCGGGGATCCAGCCTATGCCCTGGAACGCACATTGATGGGCGACAATACGCTCCACACAATCCTCTACTCGGCCCGCTTGCGCCGGAGACTGCCGAGGGTCACGAGTCTCGTGGTTGCTGTCTGGCGGCAAGCCTTGCGCCGCATGGGCTGGTGGGGCCGACTGACCGCAGAGACGCCGCTGTGGCATAATGGCCTGTTACCCGAGTTGTCGGCCTTATCTGGTTTTGAGGGCTGGGATGCGATTGGGATTTCGCAGCTAGGACACGTGATGTCCGGAGCGACGCTCAAGTCCTTTCAAGCACTCAGCATCGAATTTAATATGCCCCAGTCTCAATTTTTTCGGTATTTACAACTCCGACACGCACTCATGCCCAGCATTGCCAACATGGTTTCGCTTCCTGACTTTAGTCCCGTTGAGGCAAAAGTCTTTATGGGTGATCTGGGGGAGAAGAAAGTCTCTCGCATCTATCAGACATTGGTCACCCATTGTTCCTCCACCCTTCTTCCGTTAAAGACGACTTGGGAAGCTGATGTTGGCCCCCTCGATGAAGATGACTGGAGGGAGGCTCTGGAGTCCCCTAGGGGAGCAGCCATTGCCATACGATTTAGACTAATCCAATTCAAAATTCTCCATAGGGCTTATTTCACCCGTGAACGACTGTGGAAGGCAGGCTTGATTGGATCCCCGGAATGTTTGCGCTGCGGAGCTGCCATGGGCACTTTGCTCCACACGGTATGGTCGTGCCCTAGGCTGGTGGGCTTCTGGAGGGGTGTGTGGGGCTGCCTGTCTGAGGTACTGCATTGGACTCTTCCTCACACTCATCGTCTGGGATTACTCCACATCCTAGAGGGGGTTGGTGGAAACATTTATAAACGTCACCTGCTGCTCCTGGGATTGGTGGTGGCCAAAAGAGACCTAGCCCGGGCTTGGAAGGATGTGAGAGCCCCTCCCCTGTGTGCCTGGAGAGCCGGAATGGACTTTTGTATGGGCCTGGAACGACCGATTTTTGAAGCACGTGGCTGCCCCCGCAAGCATTTCAAGATATGGAAGAGATGGGCTGAGTATAGGGGGTTGACACTAGACCCACCAGCAGAACTGGAGGAAGATCTTTAGTTGCATGTTATTTGCAAGTCCTTGCATTACGCCACAAATATCGCATCATGATTGGACATTGAAGCTATCTGTACGCACGTGCACGGGGGTAGGGTGGGACACAGGGGTGGAGGTGGGAGGGTTGGGTAGTTGGGGTTCATAGGGGTAGGGGAGGGCATAGTTGTATTCCTCTTATAATTGCCTTCTCTTGACTACTTAGTCGGACGTTTAGTCCTATGCTGTACCTGTAACACAATGCTTGGTGGTGTTCTCCTGAATGTGGGGAGCCACACGTATTTCTTGCCCGATCCTACAAATAAAATTGTTGTGAAAAAAAAATAGGGTGTGTATCTCTGCAGAAGTCCTTGCGACTTGCAGATCATAGGTCTCTTTGGCCGAGGTCATGGCACAGTTTTCTGTAAAAGAATGGCTTTCATTCTGCTTAGAGTATCAATTCGTGTAGAAGAGATGTTCAGTGAAGGCCATAGCGGCGACTCCCGGTCTGGCTTGGTTTTTGGGAACAATACTTGCATACAGCAAGTGACCCTGGCTGACATGGTTACGAGATAGGTTAAACCTGGCAACATGCCACAGCAGCTGTGATCGTTCAACATGAGGTAACTTCCATTAGAAAGTTGTCCAAAATTGGATCAATCACCGCAGCTGGTGAACCTTGCAGGTAGCAGGATAAGTCGTTAGAGGAACCATCGAAGGCCCCATGTGAATTATTACCCTGACGGAGGAGAGCGCCGCTTAGTGTGTTTTCAAAATTTTCACCACTAAGAAACACTTCTTTCCCCCCACTGCAACATCTGTGTGTGTATGGTAATTCTCAGGATGTCTTGATGTATTCTTTACACAACCTTTCATATATGCCTGCTGGTATATGTTTTAAGCAATACTGAAAATAGAAAATTGTAACACACAGAGTGATTGTTCTGTGTATTATCCATTCAATTGCTGGTTTTTCAGCGACAGTAAATGGCAATCTTTCCAGTTTTTCAATGCTCAGCACCGTATAGTCTGCTCCCCTCTGTACCAGTTTGATATGTTCATCAGTGAGATTGAATTCTGAAAACAGTGACGTGTTATTGATTAAACGCCAAGGCACACAGCCTGAACGAAGGTTTTGTAATGTCCAGCCTAATAGCATTATAGAACGTAATTGCGACTGACCATGTTGCAACATGACCAAGTCCTGTTCCATTATGTCTATGGCAGAGGATACTATGCTGTCCAAAGAATATATCCTGGACGACAGAGTCTTTAACCCATTGTCAACTACAGAGAGAGATTTCTCTAAATTAATACGATCAATTTATTGTATGCGTTCTGCAGTCTCTGCTTGCGTAATCTTCCATGCTTCATTATAAGCAGCATAGATACTGCCTTATATAAAACGTTTGACGCGGTTTAGTAGGTCCTTGTAAGAAGTACCTCAGATCAGCGCCATCTTTAAGTAAAGATAAGTGTTGTTTTACTTCCTTTAGTGTAGACTTGTGTAGTCATTCAAGGCACAGTTTCCCTACACTGTATGTTGTTACTATTCCTGGATGCTGTCTCTGAACATATCTTGGATCCGCCTGGTGAATGTGAACCCTTGTGTCTTATTCAGGAATCTATCTTGACAGTTGTTTGTGTCTGGGTGCCAGATTAACCATTTTTTCCAATCTGGATCTGTTCTGTTTTGAAGCAAAATAGTATGTACGTCGACCTCCCCCCTCTGAAGTGTTACTACTATCAGGTGTAGGTGTAGGTATTGGCAGTTTGTTTAACTCCTTGATCTTGGCTAACCCAAGACAAGACGTCTGTTGGACAGTGTCATTCAAAAACATTATTTGTTCTGGGATGATGCAGGCTCTAAATAAAGCTTCTAAACCCTGCACCTGCCAGTCTTTTTTGCCCCAGACAGTTTTTGTCTCAATGTTGTCTTTCCAAAAGTCAAAACCTAATGAAGACAGCTAAGCATAAAAGGCAGCAGAATACATTTGCTTGATATTTGTCAACCTACTTTTCATTCCTGTCCTATTAACATTTTTAAAGTAAAATGATTCTGGATTTGAAACATTAAAGCCTGAAAAGTACGGAAATTTGCCATAAAATGTTTTTGAGCTACCTTTGGTGGCATTGGACAATGTTCCCATTGGTTATATTTCAATACATGTGTAGGATTTGCAGATTTGTGCAAGAAATGATGAACATAGTGATTATAATACATTTGTTCATAATCTGATGAACCTTCTAAGTATTCATGATTTGTAATTACAGCAGACATTTCTAAGTCTGACATATTATTAACAGTTTCGAAGTCCCAATCATCAGAAAAGGTACTAGATAAAACAAAGTCATTCAAGGAAATCTTGAACTGGTGTGGAATCTTCAACAGCTCCGCCGGATCGAAAATGTCATAATCCGTTCTGTCCCAAGCTATACCACCAGTTCTGTCCCAAGCTATAACACCAGGTATAGGAACGGCTGTTATGTTCACTGATGACAAGTCTCTTTGTTCACGATGAGATGATTTGTGTGGCTTGAGGAGTAAGTTGATGTTCTTACTTGCTGTGTCCTTTTTAACATATCTTCCATTTATCAGCATTCCCAAAGTTATTACAAGAGCCAACCAAAGTAGAAGAAAAAGTACACCCTACACAATCCAAAGTTCAATCCATGGTGAAACCAGATAAGTCTTTTCCAGGTGATGAAACGGGTCTATTGCTTGTTCTTCATAAGTTCTTTTTACTGGCGTTGTTTCAGGTTCGCTGGGATCCTCGGAAAACATATCAAAGTTAATTAAATAGCCAGAGGCAGGTCTGTCAATTGTAGGGATTGCATCAGGATTTGTTGAAATCGCTGGATCACTTGTTACATTTGTATAGTCCGATGCTATTTCATTGTAGACAGGCGTTTCTTGACGTACTATTATTTGAGTCTCAAGAGGTACTAGTTCCTTTGCTTTGTTGCATAGTCCTTCTTTTCGCACTGCAGATTCTTCAAAGGTAATGAGTCTCTCAGTTTGAACCTCTTGGATAATAGCCAGATTAGGGTGTCTGCTACATCTTTGGAGTCCACTTGGCCTACTACTTATGATGTGGTTTTACCAGGTCGATGGACATGAACCTGTTCTCCTTTTTACCAGCAAGGGGCGGCAGTAATACTGTTCTTGATCTGTGGATTGCTAGGACAGGTACTGGTTGTCTGTAAGAAGGCCCAAATTCCTTCTTGTCCGCGATCTTTTCTCTGAATAGATCCCCAATCTATGGAATCCAGACCGGTCTTGCTGAGACGGTCGGTTTCTCTTCAGTGGTTGTTGGCTTTTTCTTATTTCATTTAAGTCCTGCAAAACAGCCAAACGATCTTTGATATCAAGGGGTTTTTGTTCTACCACTGAAGTCTGACAATCAAGATCCGAAAAAATCATTCTTGTTCCAAAAAGGATTTCATATGGAGTGATTCCCCCGAGAGACCTTCTTGGCAGATTATTAGGACTACGTTGGACACTTATTAGATGTTTGACCCACCCATCACCCGAGCCTAATACCCTAGCTTTATGTCCCGTTTTCTTCTCTCTGCTACCGAATTTCCCTCAGGATGGAATGGACTAGAGTACCACAATGCCCAATTTGACCATGGCCTCCTTGTAAACTCAAGAGCTAAATGCAGGACAATGGTCAGAATGTAGCGTGCCGACTGCGTATGTACCGATAAAGACTTGCAAATCTTTTATAACAGTTCGAGCGTCAGCCAAGCGCTGAGGCCACATCCAAATAAATCTTGTCTTAATATTTGTGGAACAGCATTTGTCTATAGGGACGTCTGCGTATAGAAAGTTTAATGCTGTCTAACAATGGGGTCTGTACTGGGCTGGCAACACTGTAGTCCGGTATCTGGCGGCGTTCTCTGCTGCGATCTCTGTTGCAGTTATGGCAGTTAATTGTGAATGTGTGAATGTGACCATTTATCCCTGGCCACCAGTACGTCTATTTTAATTCTAGTATAGATTTAGATATCCCCTGATGTATAAGACCCTCTCCTAAATGTGCTTCGTGTATCAAAACTACTCTACGTTTCCTGTTTGGAATCACGCAATCCTCCACTCCAGGAATTCGAGCAAAAGGAACGGAGTTTGCGTCAATTATGTATGAGTATTTGAGTGGATAACTTTGAGGTAACGCTGCACCGCTGCCTTGGCTTGTCGCATTGACAGCCAGCATTATTTTGTCGTCTATTTTCGTTGTTGATGTAGTGATTGCAGCTACGGAAGCTGTTTGCACAGCTGCCTTCGCGGCTTCATCAGGCAATGAATTCCCTGCAACGTGAACACCATCACGTTTATGACTCAGTGTATGTATCACGTGAGCCTTTGTAGTTCTTTTCCCAACTGAACTACTTGTTCCCAAAGCAATTTATGCTTAATTGTGTCACCTTTTGCATCTTTGTAAACGTTTTGAATCCAGTTTTGCAAGTATTCATTGTAAGATTGAACACAATAATACGAATCGCACACTATGAGTGATCTGTATTTTCAAGCGCCATCTTGAATGTTTGTAGTTCAGCTCGCTGAGCTGTACAATCTTCTAGAGATTGCGTTTTAGTGACCATTGGTCGGAATTTACCATTGCACCAGCGACCTTTAACAATCGCGCATGCAGCACTATAAGCTTGTTTACCCCCCGTAGCGGGTTGGGCTGATCCGTCAATATAAATTATACATTCATACTGTTCAAGAGGAAGAATCTCATCAGGCAGAGGACCTTCTTGTTCGTATTGTAGAAATGCTTGTGTTTTCAAATAAGGGTCAAAAACGTATTCAACGTCTGTTGCAGCAAGAGAATTAACCCATTGTATCCATCTTGGATGTAAAGCTTTAGCATTCGGAATGCTCGCTTTTGTCACTGCCTCTAAGGCAGGT
Source organism: Lissotriton helveticus (assembly GCF_964261635.1). Classification (NCBI taxonomy): domain Eukaryota; kingdom Metazoa; phylum Chordata; class Amphibia; order Caudata; family Salamandridae; genus Lissotriton; species Lissotriton helveticus. The sequence goes on along the minus strand of NC_136061.1, from coordinate 743,472,314 downwards.
GCAGGTGTAACGACCATAATGTGCTTACCCTGTGCAAGGGCTCTCTCTTTTGCCACTGCAGTTTGAACCGCTGTCAGAATTTTTCTGTTGAAGTGAATTTAATTTCTTCTTGTGTGTGTTCAAATGTGATTTGTGAGCTATTGGTACTTTTTCTCCTTCATTAAAGGTTAAGTATGCGAATCCGCATTTTCCTCGAATGATTTGGATCACTAAGTTGCGTACATTTACGCATGTTTGTAAATGTTTTGTTGCTAAAATGTCTGTTTGCAATGAACGCAAAATTTCTGTGTGTTTTTGAGTCCAATTTACTGTTTTGAAATTGGGTTTTATTAATTCGTAGAGGTTTAACCCTTTCTGCGTAGTTGGAATGCAAGTTCTTCCGAAATTCAGGAAACCTAGAATCGACTAAGTTTTTCAGCGTTTTTGGAGGTTGGAGCAGCGCACATTTCTCTAGAAAGTTTGCTGCCAGGCTTTTGCCTTCACTTAAAAGTTCATATCCTTGGAAATGGACGTTTAAATGGGCAATTTGTGATTTCTTAAAATTGAATTTGTACCCTTCAGAGGCGAAGCCCAATATTAAGGTGCACTCCAATAAAGTCAATATCAATAATGATTTTTGTATAAATTCTTCTTTATTCAAAAAAAAATTTCAAGCAGCATAGGCACAGCCAACGCGTTTCGTTCCTCTTTTTGTCTTTGGGAACTTCGTCAGGGCAAATGGTTGCAAACTTAAAGGGCTGAATTGAGAAATCGAATTGAATGAGGCTTAGCATGATAAACTGTACCGACCCATAGTGGTATCAGGTAGATTAGTAAAAGATAGTAAGAAAATAACGCCTAATAACAGCCCCAAAGCTGGATTGACACTGAGTTAAACCACATCAAAAAGTATTCCAATAGATTCAATTATAAATCCGGAGCCGCATAAAATCGTACTCCCACGCCGAGGACCCCCAAGGTTTCGTAAACACAAATATGCTCTGATCCAGTGCGAAGTGGAAATTGCAGAGAGCCGAACCTGTGATATGGTGTCGGCTCCAAAACCCTCAGCGTGCGCGGCGGGTTTAGGAATTGAATCTATTGGAATACTTTTTGATGTGGTTTAACTCAGTGTCAATCCAGCTTTGGGGCTGTTATTAGGCGCTATTTTCTTACTATCTTTTACTAATCTACCTGATCTGATCCTATCACGACTATTTGGAACTTGAATTTATCGTATGAAATAGAGCCACTACGATCACCGGGCGTATTTTATTCGGCTACTAAGGATACCACTATGGGTCGGTACAGTTGATCATGCTAAGCCGCATTCAATTCGATTTCTCAATTCAGCCCTTTAAGTTTGCAACCATTTGCCCTGACGAAGTTCCCAAAGGCAAAAAGAGGAACGAAACGCGTTGGCTGTGCCTATGCTGCTTGAAATTTTTTTTTGAATAAAGAAGAATTTATACAAAAATCATTATTGATATTGACTTTATTCGAGTGCACCTTCTACTCTGTTTTGGTATTCTAATCATTTACGCATCCCACGGCAGCGGATGTTGGAAGAGTTTGCACCATTACTACTTAGGAACCAAATGATCCGTAGTGCTTGACCTGGTCTGCTGCCTTGGTCCTTTTGTTCTGTTGTCCCAATATTAAGGTGTTCACCCTGTTCAAGTGCCTACCCAAGTCATCGTCTGTTAGATAGATGTCATCGACATATGATAATGCATCATCATCCTGATAGGTTTGTAGTAACTCCGTTACTCTGCTTGAGAATAACCCTGGACTATTCTTGAATCCCTGGGCGAGACGACAGAATTGATGCGGTCAAGTATCTACTTTCTGGTGCAATGTTTTGACAGAAGAAACCGTTAGAAATATCTAAGGTGGCTTTGTATTTTTTACGTACAATGTTATTCATTAGTGCTGCACTGTGTGCCTTTTGTACTGTAAAAGTTTTGCAACAAGAGTTTAGATATCTATAATCCAAAACTAGACGATATGTATTGTCTGGTTTGGAGACAGGAAACAAAGGATTGTTCATTGACGAGGTGCATGTTTCAATCACCCTTTGGTATTCAAGTTGATCTTAGATCTCCCTGACTTGTTTTTTAGCTTCTTGCTTAACTGGATATTGCCTTTGTGCAGTCGGTTGATTTTTTAACTGTATTTTATGGTGAGGAGAATCCTCATCCCACCCTACATGATTTTTTTTATAATGCAGGGGCCTGGGCAACTGCCCATTTCCTGGCATAAGTATATTTTAAATGAATTAGAATTTGTTTGGAGAAAGCTGGCATAATGATTTCTTCGCCATGTGGGTACTCCCTGACAAATTGCGGTGGCCAGTCTTGTTCAGCTAGAAGAATGTCATACCCTGAGAGAGTCGCTCCCAAAAGAGTACTCTTATTTTTCTAGTTATGTCCCTCTCCATCCGGAGTGTTACTTCGTATAACTTATGTGGGACACTAACCCTTGTATCTGCAGTTTCAACTTGGATGTACTCATTCAAGTCCACTGTCTCCAGATGATCCTTCAAGTTCTTGCAAGCTATGGTCACTTCTGCTGCGCTGTCCAACATCGTTTGAACCCATTCCCCGTTCTTGAGTTGTGTCCTCAAGATCCTCGCCATGTCTGATTTTTAGACCTTCTACTTTCTTTTTGGTGAATTGAGTTTTCTTATTTTTCTGAATGTGTTGATTGTCTTTGGACTTCACGCGTTCTTCTTTGTTCTTTGACCGTCCTCTTCTTTCGGATTTCTGTGAGGAAGTCTGAAAGGTACGAGAGGAACGTGTATCAGTATCTTGATATCAATCAGGTTTTCTCAAATTATCCCTATTCCTGAGGTTATACATCCTTTCAGAGGGCTCCTTTTGAGGAGACCTACCTCGGGATTGAGAACGCTTCTCTTTCGAAGTTTGTTTAGTGTTAGTGTTCTTTTTAGGAGGAGTAGGATTGTTTTTAATAAAGACCTTTTACTGTGTAATTCTACTAATCTTTGTATATTACTTAGTAATTCATCGTCTGACAATGCTTCAATGTCAGGGTCAGGCTCCTGGTTGCTCCTGGTCTACCTAGTGGACCGAGCCTTGTAATGTAATTTATATGTTTTAGGACGCTTTTAAACTAGAGGGCATGCTCTTGGTATGTTAGTGGAATTTCAATGTCCTCGAAAGGAATGTATTCCTCTGGTGGTTCATCTTCTTTGTAGAAGTGAACCACTTTTGTTCTTAGATCTGCTTCAGGGAAGACTATCCATGAATAGAATACCTCTGTCTGGTTATATTCTACCTCTATCTCTATCACAAAAACTTCCCTACCACCTCTTGATGATAGGCCATTTCGTCTAAGTTTTATAGTGATGGCTTTCCTTAAAGTTTCTGGAATGCTTATAGCATCCTCCTCGGTCTCTTGGAGATCTGTAAAGTTTAAAGCTTGTACGGTGTTGTCGCCTGTAGCTCCACTGGCCTCGGTATTATTATCGAGGGACATTTTGTTGACTGAAAGTTTGCAAAGCAAGTTTCAAGGAAACAAAGATAAGGTGCACAATATTTTGGAACACTGTATCCTTCAACGTTGAAAAAACCAAAAACTAATAGGGTTTTCGTCCTACTCAGTTATGGCGGATATTATCCCTTTACCCACTCCAGACTTCTGTTGGAGTATTTACGGAAAAAGGGTTCTCTTGAGAAAAGCACGACTGAGTTACTTTAGTATCTAGCGTTAAATTAGTGCCTTACAAAACGTTGGGTGCCATGTAGTGTAGTTCCTATATTCCCAATAGGCTCTGCGCATTGGAATAATATATCCTATAGATTTGACGTAGGACTGAGGTCAACTAGGTCTCTATCGAATATACTAAACTTAATTGTGTGTGTGCCAGCTAACTCAGATGTCACTAGAAACTTTCTCGAATACACAAGAAGGGATTCGTTTCTGACAACCGCATAAACATGACAACTTTGTTTCCCAAGAATAAGAATATATCTCTGAGACGCGGAAACAATAGATAAGTATTTCACTCAATCGTGCAAGCTTCGTTTCTACAGTTGCAGAGAAATAGTGCGACAGGCGTTTTCAATAAAAGTGTTTATTGAACAGTCTTCTTTCTCATGCAAGGGAGGTGAACTGCTACAATCGTTATACAGACTGCAAAGTATAATGCGTACAGGGTAAACAGTAATATGAAATAATACTGTAAGAGCAGCGAGGATGTGGGCAGATAGGGACATTTCTCCATATTATTTGGGAATGTCGTGAGGATGCTGCCTTCTGGAGCGGGGTACATGATGTAATGAAGTAAGTGACGGGGGTTGCCCTCTTGCCGTAAGCTAGACGATGTTTGTTGAATGTTTGGGAACCCACGGATTATAATGCAGCTCAGACTCAGTGGGCGACCCTGGGGGCCATGATTGCCAAGCGAGACATTGCTCAATTGTGGGGATCCCAAAGGCCACCTACAGTTGAAGCATGGAAGGAAAATATGGACTGGTGCATGTTCAGGGAAAAAACAGTGTACCTGGCCTGGGGTCGGCCCCGGTAGTGGTGTAGATTGTGGGGACCTTGGAATGGCTACCGTGGAGATATATGTACACCGCCTATAGTAGATAACACTGATGTCCCACTTTCCCCCTGACCCCACATTCTGACTATTTTATTGTATGTGCATTGATTTTGCCCCTGTCCTCCGCCCCTCCCCTTCCATACCTTGATTGCTGATTTCGTGGTATTGTTTTTTCCCTTCCCCGTTTGGAATTGGTACTCTTTGTTATATCTTCTTTGCCTTGCTGTTAATATATTTTTCAATAAAAAGAAACAAAAAAATACTGTTAGAGCATTGTATGGTTTCTAAGCCATATAAAAATACATCCATAAATAACATTGACTAAAATACTCAACTGGTGCTTCTTAAATATGTCTACCGCAATGTACCTAACCTAAGTCTAGTATGAGGGAAGAAGTAAGTATTGTGTAGCATAGGTTTAGTTTTTGCCAAGAATCTACCAAAGGTTTCTCTAGGTTCTAATCCGCTCCATACCTTGTTAGAATGAAGGAGGTCTGGTATCTCTGTCTCGGGACTCTGTTTCCCAACACCCCGCAAGGGGAGCTGGAAACACTGGAGCTGGATTCTCGGCAGGAGAAGGGCAGATTCCTGATAAGTGCGTCAGCTAGAGAGTCAGCTTCCTCCTGCACTTGCTGTAGCGAGCTGCGTCTGGCAGGTAGGTCTTCGAACTGCTCCAAACCACCGTATCTTGCTAGAGCAAGTGAAGGTATATTTATACCTTGAAGGTGTTTAGGAATGCCTTAGTTTGACGTAAAGTCGGGCATATGAACGTCAGGAAAGAACCCCTAGGGAATAGTTGTTCTTTGTAAAGTAACTGAGTTCTTGAACAAATCAATATTTTATTCAAGGGGAAGTCCCTGACTGCTTAAGCTGGTTTTCCAACAAGTCGTTGTGACGTTTGGTACAGGTGGAAGTAGCCATGCCTGTATTTGAGTATAGCATGGGCTATGCCTAAATAAGGGCTTGATTTCTATGCCTATATAAGGGCAATGCCAATTGTACCTATATAAGGGCATGAATCGGGAAAATTCACTTGGAGCTTAAAACTCCACACAACAATCTTTTGCAAGATCAGTATCATCCTTGGGAGGCTCTTTGTCATACTCTACTAAAGGTCCTGCAGCTGTGAATCGGTAGGGTTTGATCCAGTCTTGAAGCCATAGGTTTTACACAAGCCTCTAAGCTGTCTCATCGGTAGAGTCAGATAAGTTGTGAGATGAGCTCCTCCATCTGTACCAGCTCTTCTGAAGTACTGTTTCTAGTACTCGTATCTTTTTGTTTTATAAGTTGGGAACCATTTTGGAGAGGTAAAAAAAACCTGACAACACTGACTGACTGACTGACTGACTGACTATAGTAAGATTTGAATTTTTGAAACCGTATACTAAAAGGGACCTAGCTCGGGCCCTAGCAATTATTTAAATTTTTTGAAAACTTGTCAATTTTCAAAATACAATTTAACTACGGACGATTTGTAACTTCACTTGTGTGATCACTTTATTGTTGGAGTGGTTCAGCGCAAACAAAGTTGTAGACCCATCTGCTTATCCACCAGTCTAGGAAACCCACCTCTCTATATACAGCATCACAATGGGGTACACTGTGCAGAGAGGTCGGTGAGACCTTTATTGGTTTACAGAGGCAAAAGTAGATAATGCTAACACTCCTATTTTTGTGGTAGCGTGGGCGAGAGTTAAGCTTATCAGAGAGTAGTGCAAAGTGTTTGTTGTACACACCAATGCAATAAAAGATACACACATTCAAGGAATGAGGTTGTGAATAAATTAGAAAAATACTTTTTTTAAATAAATATTTATACCAAGAACTTCCAGCACAAGGTAAATACTATTTGCAATACGAGAAAATCTCAGTAAATGCAATATCTACAGTTGTGCACAATTATGCAAAATACATTTCGTATGGAAGGAAAAAGGCAATTGGAACAAGCAATGCAGTACAGTAAGTGTGCTTACCTTTTTTGGAAGTTGGAAGGTTCAGGGCCAAGGTACAAAGTGCAAAATCCATGTTCTGAGGAGCTTCCTGGGTTTCTCGAGAAACAAGAGACAAAGGGACTTTGTAGCTGGTATGCTACGAAGGAAGGGGGCCACTTGAAAAAACAAAGCAAAGGTGGACTTGCAGGCAAGTGAGAGGGCTTTTAATGGAGAGTACAGGTCGCAAGGGCTCTGGTGCTTCAGGAGCATAGCTGATAGGAAGATTCTCTGGCTAGGCAGGCTGGGTGCATTGAAGATGTGCAGCTGGGCAAAGGTGCACAAAAATGAACCTCGCTTTCAGGGGCTGGCACCTTGGAGTGACGATTCTGGAGCTGCTGAGGTCGGTCTCTGGAGTCCTGAAGTCCTTCGTTGGGTGGTGGCTTGTTGTAAATTTGGAGTTCTTCTGGACTCTGCTGTGTAGGTTTTTGCTGCAAGTGGTCTGGTACCCCGGGTATTGGTGCCTTTTGACTCCGGTTGGCCCTGGGGCCTCAAGACTTGGTGTAGAGGCCAAGCTGACCTTCCAGAGCAGGGATCCCTTACGCTGGTACTCTAAGACGTCGGTCTCAATGAGGAACTGGACGACGCTGGACCAAAATGTGTTGGTTTTGGTGCCTGTGGCTGCAGGGAGATAAAACCTCAATCTCAAAGGATATCTTTGGCAGTTTGCGATGTTATGATGACCCACCAGGTTTTGTAGATGGCAGTTGTCAGGTCCGCAACAATATCTCCAGTTCTCAGACCAACTGCGTTTCTTTGTTTGTCTTCTTCTGTCTGTGGAATCTAAGTTCGGGGTCTGGTTGTGGAAAAGTAAGTTTTGCCATGTTCTGTGTCCCTACGTGTTCCCCATCTTATGTTATGTGTGCATGATTAATATGCATATGTATTCCCCATGTTTGATTAAAGACGCGATTACAGTTGTGTCCATCCCTAGTATGTCAGTTCCCAGTTCTCGTGAATACTACGAATATCAGGCCTATGTAAAGTTACGTTGCCACGTTTCTCAGTGTGCACGTTATTCCATTGTAAAGTCCCCGTTTCTAGGCCTCAAAAGGGCCCGGACACCAGATTCAGCTCCTGTCTCCTGAGCCCTCGCTGAGGAGCGATACAGCCCCCACCTGTATCCTCGACCCTTCACTTACTTCCTGCCTCGCAGTGCCCGGCTCGGCCTGGCTCTGCCTGTTAGTCTGCCAAGAGTATGTTATGATTCTAGTTATCAGTCCAGCCCTCCTTCTCTGCATTCCTAAGCTACTGAATCGCATCAATAGTTTCCGTCATTGTCTAGCCTTTACGTCTCCATGTAGGAGAAATACTGTATTAATGGTCATTTAATATTCCTCAACACGCACTACATGTAGAATAATGCATGCTCCAGTCTTAGAGTCTGTTAGCCTCTCCCCTCCTGACTCTTAGTTTATATCAACATGTCCTCTAAACATTAGATACTAGATAGGGTTTAGGTACATGTCGCCCTGACTCTCCAGACTTCAGTCTCTACTCCTAGCGCAGAGTTCATAGCCCCCAGCTTCTCCTAGTAACACGTCATTGTCAGTTTGCGCGCACCATTAGGTCAGAGGTCCCGGCTCCTTAGGTAGCCCCCTCCATGTTTCCGCCCCATTTATGACATATTCTGTTACGTTTACATCACATGTCTATGTATACGCCCTGTTTACGCCTCTTTTATGCCTTATCTTTCGCGACTGTTATTGACCACACCCACTGCTCCGCCTACTGTATTCACTGTAATGCAATTGTTTTAGTATATATGCTTGTGCACTGTTATTAAATGTTACCCATTCCCTTACACCAGTCCAATCCTGTCCCAGGCAGCGCTGCCATCCTGTTCCCGTGCAGGTTGTTTTGTTCCTGTCCTTTATGCTGTATTAAACCTGCAAACTCCTACTACCTCGAATCTTGACTCTTATTTATTGAGCTATCTGTTATTACTATGTCCAGTCAAACCTAGATCCGGTATTATTTATTTATATACCACATAATGGCGCCCGAATAGGGACTTGCCCTTTCCCCACGCGCCGGTGAAGCCACGCCGGCCCCCTGACCCTCTGCAGCCGTGACGGAACCATACCGTGCACGTGCAGATATTTCTGCTTCAAGTATCCCTCAGGCCCACGGAGGAGACGGAGGTGGCGGTCCAGCATCCAGACGAGGCGGTGGAGGAACGCGGCGAGTCCCGACCAGAGCCCAAGCCGAGAGTCCGAGGTATCCGGAGGCCCACCCGTAACTGAAGTCCGAAGTTCGTCCGTCCGGCGTCGAAGCAGTCCAGTCCAGTCCGAGGCCTTCCGTTCTTGCTGCCCGGTGAGTACCGTTGCTGGGGTAGTATCTAGACAGGGTCAATCTAATTGACTCTGGTCCGTGGGTTTTGGTGGTACACAGACCCAAAACGAAGTGTCCACTTCGGTGGATGCGGGTCCTGACGTGTCTCTTTATGAGACCGGTAAGTTTCGTACTGTTTAAGCAGTGCATCTAGTTTCTGTTCTAGTCAGTTCTGTTCTCGAGAAAATTCATGTATTCTGTTTCAGTATTCCAGGTAGTATTCTGTTCGAACTGTTATTTTAAATGTTCTTCATGTATTTTTAATGTCGTGGTATGAAAGTGGTGTAATTATCGTGTTCATTGTGTATTGTATTGTGTCTAGATTACAGTTCAGTCATGCCCTTATTTTCCAGATTACGTCAGTTAAGAACTAGAAAAGGTCTGTTAGAAGAAGCAGTTCCTGTCCCGCCTAGGGACAGTCCAGGTCATTTTATGTATCAGAAGCATGGCATAAGTGCCATATTATATCTAGATTTATGGGTGGAGTACACCAAAGAGTTAGAAGAAAAGTATAGATGGCCCGTATCAGGTACGTGGGATGCCGAGTGCATCATGCGAGTAGAAGAAGCATTATGGAAAAAGAAAGCCAGACAGTCACAGAAAGATGCCATCGAGTTATGGCGCAAAGAATCTCATAAAAGAACCGAAAAAGAAATCAGAAAGTCAGAATTAAGTAGAGAATCCTTAGAACGAGCCCAAGAAAGGGAACTAATCGAGATAGGTGAACGAGTTAAAACCGAACAGTCAGACAGACAGAGGAATGCCCTCATTAAGGGTATGTATCCTCTTCTTGCCGAGGGCTTGCCAAAAGCAACCCCGGAGGCATCCAGTAATTTTCCGCCACCATTAGTTCCGACCAAGCTACGTCACAAACCGACCGCAGCTGATATTTTTATTTCGTCCTATTTGGACGACACAGTCCCAGAATATGCAAATCCTGTTCCGTCAGTCCCTGTAAATCATGCAATTCCAGACACCGGAGTACCTGCCACGGTACCCCCGGTCCAGCCTACATTGCAATTTCCCGCCGCGCCAGTACGAAGAGTATCAGTCGACGATTCCAGTTTAGGGGCCGCAGGAGGAGGTCCTCCTGGTACCCCGCCACCACACCAACGTGTAACGTTAGTCGAGTTACATGAACGTGCGTTACAGCGTACGCCCAAATATAAGTCCGTTGCAGAAATCCGACGAGCTCTTACTGAATGCCGCTATGATCCAGTCACAGGTGATGATAGTACGGTTATATATTCCATCCGTGTAAGACGGGTGACCGGGTATTTGGACACCCTACCGAATATGAAAGAAGATCTAGACAGAATATATCGTTTCATCCGTACAGGGGATGATCCAGAAAGTATTGGCGAAGCCATGTCTCAAAGGAAAGCTGAGATCCAGCTCATGTTATTAAAGTTTCTGATTAATTGTTTAATAAGAGAACAAGATTATCCGACCAAAGATCCGGCCGAAATGAGAATCCTGACAAGGTGGAGTGATAATATAGCCGAGGGTAAACACAGAACTATCAGTAGTATAGAGAGTATGTACAAGAGAATTCGTAAAGAAATAATAAAGTTACACGAACAACGCAAAGCAGCACAAGTAAGCGAGAAAGAAAATGACTCTTCTACTGAAGAGGTAGAGGACGAGAATCCCGCCAGAATAGCGTATGTAGGTAGAACTAGACTTTCCGACCGACATTCACGTCTAGACTACAAGAAAACTGTTCCTCATCCAGCACCAGAGCAAGGTTCTCTAGAACAAGTATTTCAAGCTACCGATCACATTCTGAAATCACGAATCGGTTATAGTGAATTAAGTACTATGCATGAACAAGAACTAGCCCGATCAGCAGTCCGATGGATTACTGATTCTACCACTTTTCCAGATGAAATAGTGGCACAAATGTTTCTGAAACTGCCCCCAGCCGAGCAACGACTGGTGGGTATGTATATGATTCAGCACCTCATTACATTATATGAGGGTCAACATTCTGATCCAGGTCCGTTACATGATGTCCTGAACGAGTTACTCCAGTATAGATGGAAAGGTTTAGGTACCGATTTAATTAGTGTCATTCTAGAACAGCGCCACAAATATAGTATGTTTTTGAATCCGCATTTTGTTCATGTCTCACCTCCAGAAAGTAAACCGTTTTACATAGACAGACAGCATCCGTTACGAGAAGTACACCCAGTCAGGACAGCAGATGGTGAAATGCAACGAGTATTTGTTTACACCCCAATTACAAAGATGGAACTCTTAGAAATGAAGAAATTAATTCCCTGTCACGACAAAGATCCAGCAGGGTTCCACCGAGAATTAAAAGACATGCTCCGTATGGGAGAATACACGTATCCAGATATTATTAAAATGTTAAAGGTCCTGTTGCCCGCAGGGGTATACGAGAAACTCAAGGAAAAGGAATGGGAGGTGGGAGAGAAAAAGATCGATTGGGCAGTTCTAGAAGCTGAAGATAAGATAAGATACGAGTACCAGGTACTGGTCTTGGAGAGAAATGTAAAGAATTACCAGAATTGTTAATACAAGTTTTGCCAAGATTATTAGCCACTAAAAAGGAAGACTGGGATGCAATCTCAGCCTGTAAACAGAAACAAGACGAAGACACTAGTGATTTTTATTCTAGATTTGAGAAATGCTTTAGTATTAACAGTGGCCTCAAGACAAGTAGCGAGTCATACCCTCATCTTTTTGTTACTAAATTAGTCGAGAATTCAAGTCCACAAGTTAAGAATCGAGTTTTGAAAGTCGAAAGTACATGGCAAGCTAGTACCCCGTCCCAGATGTTACAGATGCTCCAGTACCACCAGAATAGAATCAGAGAAGAGCAAGATCACGAGAGAAAACGTATGAAAGACACGAAAATGAAAGTACTAGTTGCACAATCTATTCCTCAAGACAGTCAGAAGAGGGGTACGAATCAAGCCAGTCATCCTGCAGTTCCCGTTAAAGGGACCTGCAATTATTGTAAACAGCCAGGTCATTTTATAAACGAGTGTGCAGTTCTGAAACACAATATAGCTACTGGTAAGACTAAAGAAAGACCACGTCCGTCTAGACAAGAACAAGTTTCACAGACTTCTCAGCCACAGAATGCACAACAGACAGTTTCAGCACCGCAGCCTATTGCTGCAACACAGCATGTTACACAGCAGATGTACCAGTATGCACAGTCCGAGTATCCAGAGTATCAGCCATGTTTATGAAACAGCCTAGAGAGGGAGGTAGGCTTGCCTCTCATCGAGATTCCTGTAGATCAAGAAGGTCCCTATGTTCATAGTCAAGTACTAGGGAAAGACAGAAAGTTTCTGATTGATACAGGGGCAAGTAGGACGACCATCAGTCACGCCGAAGTTCCAGGGGCTCCGCTCTCAGGCTCTAGAAATGTTTCCCTTGGATTTTCAGGAAAGCCTATTGTAAACGAGATATCTAAGCCAGTTACTCTAGAAGTAGGTCCATTGTCCCGCACTACTGATCTGTTACTTACGAAGTCATGTCCAGAAAATTTGTTAGGTATTAAAACACTGAAAGAATTAGGTGCAGTTATTTGCTGCTCCCCAGAGGGAATACGACTGTTTCTACGTGACTTCAAGGGTCACTATGTATTACGAGATTTTGATCCGAGATTGTCCAATGTTCCGCAGCATTTATGGGCGCAAGGTCCAACTGATGTAGGTTTCATGCAAATCACACCCCATCGTGTGACTCTCAAGCCAGGTGTAGTGTTACCACGAATCAGACAGTACAGACTGCCACCTGAGGCTGTAGCAGCCTTATCCAAAATTATTGACGAGCTCATCGCTCAAGGAGTAGTTGTAGAAACTGACTCCAATGTATGTAATTCTCCGATCATTCCAGTCATGAAACGTACTGATCCAAATGCACCCCCAGTATATCGATTAGTGATTGACCTTCGAGAACTCAATAAATGTATTATTCCCCAGTACCCAGTTGTCCCAGATATCTCTTCCCTATTGACAGCCATTGATTCCGAAGCCTCATTTTTTACAGTCATAGACCTCAAGAACGCGTTTTTCAGTGTCCCCATTCATCCAGACAGCCAGTTTCTTTTCGGATTTTGTTTAAATGGAAGGAGCTATATGTTCACACGAGCTCCTCAAGGTTTCACAGAAAGTCCTAGTATTTACAGTCAAGCGCTTAAGAGACAACTAGACAACATTCACATGCCAACAGACACTGCCCTGCTCCAGTATGTCGATGATCTACTGATCACAGCCCGTTCTGAACGTGCTTGCAAGCGAGCATCACTTACAGTCTTGTATTTTCTTGCCGAGATGGGGCACAAGGTGTCCCCTTCGAAGCTTCAATTCTGTGTCCAGCAAGTGATCTACTTAGGCCACTTACTGTCCAAGTGGGGTAGGCAGTTGACACCTGACCGTATCCAGTTAATAGCGAGTCTTCCTCAGCCCAAGACCCAGAAGCAGGTACGTGCTTTTATTGGCCTCACTTCTTACTGCAGACAATGGATTCCTCAGTATGCATTTCTAGCCAAGCCACTGATACAGTTAACGACACAGGAGGCAGCCGTATCGACTGTCCTCCCTTGGACATCTGAACATACACTTAGTTTTAATGAGTTAAAGAAAGCTCTATGCCAAGCTCCTGTTCTAGCTACACCAAACTACAGTAAGCCTTTTACACTTTTTGTCACAGAACGTGAAGGTACAGCATTATCTGTTCTCACACAAGATCAAGCAGGACAATACAAGCCCTGTGCTTATTTTTCGAGCACACTAGATCCTGTAGCCCAGGCTCTGCCTGCGTGCCTCAAGTCAGTTGCAGCCACAGCACTAGCTATCAGACAAAGTGATTCCATAGTATTAGGACATTCCCTGACAGTACAAGTTCCACACTCCGTGGAGGTTCTTTTAAACCGAACACAGACTCAGCACTTGACAATTGCACGTTTAACAGGTTATGAATTGACACTGTTCCAGCCACACATAGAAATCAGACGCTGCAACGTTCTAAATCCCGCTACACTGTTACCGTCAGTTAATTCGAATCCTGCCACACACGACTGTGTGGAAGTAGTTAACACTATGACTAAGCCAAGACAAGATCTGACAGATATTCCATTACCAGATCCTGACCTGACACTTTATGTGGATGGTTCATGTATGAGAACAAGTACAGGAGAACTAGTAGCCGCGTATGCAGTGACTACTGACACTGAAGTTATAGAAACACATCGTATTGACACCCTGTCTGCTCAAGCAGCAGAGCTAGTTGCTCTGACACAAGCCTGCATACACGCCAAGAACCTGAAAGTTAATATTTACACAGATTCACGTTACGCATTTGGAGTCGTACACGACTTTGGAGTGCTCTGGCAGGAGAGAGGTTTCATGACTTCTCATGGAACCAAGATTCAGCATGGTCTCCTTATTCAAGCTCTGTTAGATGCCATACACTTACCGACATCTATTGCTATCATGAAATGCAAAGCACATACGAAAGTTACTGACATTATTTCCCAAGGTAATGATCTAGCAGATCGAACAGCCAAGCTTACAGTACAGACTCCAGACATTCCAGTTAATCCAACACAGACACATACTCCAGATCTGACTACCTGTATGACAGTTAAGAACCCTACTCAAGATGTCATAGATATCCAGTTACATGCTACTCCCGAAGAAATCAAGAAATGGTCCGAACAAGGAGGGGTCCAGACAGATCAGGGATGGGTAACGAAGGGTAGAGCCACATGGTTTCTCCCCGACTCTATGGTTCAAGTCATTATCAATACCGCACATAGTCCAGCACATTTAGGAGAAAAAGCTATGTTAGATAGTATCCAGAACATTTGGTTTAACAAGCATTTACGAGCTGCAGCCAAGCAGAAAGTCCGTACCTGTATGATATGTTGCCAGTTTAATCCAGGTAAAAGTGTCCCGGTGGAACAAGGTGGATTCCAGCCCCCTGACCACCCTTTTGAAGTCCTCCAAATGGATTATATTCAGATGGAGCGATGTCGAGGTTTCAAGTATGTCCTTGTAGTTGTATGCGCTTTGTCCAGATGGACAGAAGCATATCCAGTCCCAGATTACACAGCCGCGACCACTGCCAAGCAGTTGGTTCGTGAATTCTTCCCCCGCTACGGACTCCCTAGAGTCGTATATTCTGATAACGGCCAGCCATTCTCATCTGAACTGATGAAACATGTTTCCCTGTTGTTAGGGTACCAGTGGAAGTTCCATTGTGTACGCCATCCTGAAGCAGCCGGTCTAGTAGAGAGACATAATCAAACCCTGAAAATCCGTATTGCCAAAGTCTGTCAAGAAAAAGGTGTAGACTGGCTAGTTGCTCTGCCAGTCGCTTTGTTTTATATGCGCATGGTCGCACATTCCAGATCAGGCCTGTCCCCGTATGAGGTCGTATTCGGCCGCCCCCCTAACATGTGGGGTACACCTAGACCTCGAAGTATTACCGATGTTTCAAGTAATATGCTGACAGATTACCTAGCTTCCTTGATGTCTGCCCTACACTCTTGTCGTTCACAGGTTGCCGCCGCATTTCCAGACAATACCGAGGTGGCACCGCATGAAATCGTTCCCGGATGTATGGTTCTTGTCCGGAATTTTTATCGTTCAAGTCCGCTGGAGCCCCGCTGGAAGGAGCCAAAGCAGGTCCTCCTGGCCACCCGTACTGCCGTCAAGCTGGAAGGCAGGAAGGGCTGGGTCCACCTGTCTCATGTGAAAAGATTTTACGGACTAAAGACTGTTTCAAAGAACATTTCTGAGGATTTTAAGGATTGCCAAAGTACTATTCTTAAGGACTGTCCCGCAAAAGACAATGATACAGATTCCTCCCTGTTAGAGAAAACTCCGCAGCAGGAGTATAAGAAAAAATTAAGGTCTAGTAAAATAAGTCAGCCAGTTTGATTGTCTAAGTCCTCCCCTAGGTGAAACGGTTAGACCGGTTTCTGACATGTATAAAATAGACCCCTATAGAGAGAGAGAGTTAGTGAGAACTCTAAAAGTTGCACTATTATTTTATGTTTTCTGCTATATTTCAGCCTTATGATTACCTGCATAAGTTATGCATTTTATTTGTGTTTTCCAGTTTCTCATGTAAATAAGTCTTCTATTGCTACAGTAGAGCACACGTTTAGTGATCTGCCTCCTCATGAACTATCTTATCGTCTTGCTATGCGTAATAATTCTTTTATCCGCATGTTACATTATTCACACCAGACCAGCAATGCCACTAATTGTTGGGTGTGTGGTCGACTCCCCCCTTTCCAGACACCGAAGGGAGTTCTGCCACTGTTTCCTCATCCGTTTTCACATAATGGTTCGTGTGGAGCATGGTCCGCGTTAACGTCATCCTCAACAGATATGTCTTTTCTTAACAGTACATGTTTTCCAGACAAGCAAGGTCTTCCCCACAGAACAGGGTTAGATTTAGAAAATGAAGTTTATAATTTAGGTAATTATTCTTCGAATTTCATGGTCCTGAATGTTCAGTCTGATACTACTCCAGACTTACCTGCTATGTCGGTATTACCAGTAAAAGGTGAATTATGTGTCCGAAAGAATGGTTCCGTACATGTAGGACATAGTGATTGTACTACTATTGTCAAGTATAGTGACAGTAGGAAATCTATTTTCAAAGCTTCACGTCATTCTTATTTTGTTTGTGGTCAGACCGCATATGTTCGTCTGCCCCTCGATTGGGAGGGTACCTGTTACATTGCCTTCCTACTGCCACCAGTTTTTCTAGCCCCACCTGACTATCATAGGAATTCCCACCTAGTACATACTAGACACAAAAGAGACCTCCCGATTGTCGATTATACTGAAACTGCTCTAGAACAATACATAGATATCAATAAAGGTGTCTTCCCTTATTTAGGTACTGTCGTGAATAGTAAACTGATACGTAGATTAACGAGAACCCTTGAAGCAGTAGTGATTGAGACTACCTCTGCTCTAGGTAATTTAACTGAGGAGCAATCCTTTATGAGAATTGTCGTGCTCCAGAATCGTCTCGTCCTTGACGTCATACTGGCCGATAGGGGCGGGGCATGTAGAGTCATCGGATCTAGTTGCTGCATTTTCATTCCTAATAACGCGCCGTCTGTTTATTCAGCTATAACCAGACTCCATAAAATTGCCCATATGTTACACCAGAATCCAGGCACCTGGACATGGTCCGGTTGGTTCTGGAATATAATTTCCGCCTGGGGATGGAAAGTATTGTCCTTTCTAGGTATTGCAGTAGCGATCATATTCAGTTGCTGCCTCTGTTTACAATGTGGCCCTGCGATTTGTGGCATTTGTGCTACCTCTTGTATTCCTAGTCCCAAGTCCCGTCCTAAATCCCGTTCCAAGAAAATTCGAGACGAGCAAATGATACTGTATGAAATGATAGATGGTATCATGAATATTGATGTTTCCTGATGGAAACGTAGTGACAAGGAGGGAATGTGGAAAAGTAAATTTTGCCATGTTCTGTGTCCCTTCGTGTTCCCCATCTTATGTTATGTGTGCATGATTAATATGCATATGTATTCCCCATGTTTGATTAAAGACGCGATTACAGTTGTGTCCATCCCTAGTATGTCAGTTCCCAGTTCTCGTGAATACTACGAATATCAGGCCTATGTAAAGTTACGTTGCCACGTTTCTCAGTGTGCACGTTATTCCATTGTAAAGTCCCCGTTTCTAGGCCTCAAAAGGGCCCGGACACCAGATTCAGCTCCTGTCTCCTGAGCCCTCGCTGAGGAGCGATACAGCCCCCACCTGTATCCTCGACCCTTCACTTACTTCCTGCCTCGCAGTGCCCGGCTCGGCCTGGCTCTGCCTGTTAGTCTGCCAAGAGTATGTTATGATTCTAGTTATCAGTCCAGCCCTCCTTCTCTGCATTCCTAAGCTACTGAATCGCATCAATAGTTTCCGTCATTGTCTAGCCTTTACGTCTCCATGTAGGAGAAATACTGTATTAATGGTCATTTAATATTCCTCAACACGCACTACATGTAGAATAATGCATGCTCCAGTCTTAGAGTCTGTTAGCCTCTCCCCTCCTGACTCTTAGTTTATATCAACATGTCCTCTAAACATTAGATACTAGATAGGGTTTAGGTACATGTCGCCCTGACTCTCCAGACTTCAGTCTCTACTCCTAGCGCAGAGTTCATAGCCCCCAGCTTCTCCTAGTAACACGTCATTGTCAGTTTGCGCGCACCATTAGGTCAGAGGTCCCGGCTCCTTAGGTAGCCCCCTCCATGTTTCCGCCCCATTTATGACATATTCTGTTACGTTTACATCACATGTCTATGTATACGCCCTGTTTACGCCTCTTTTATGCCTTATCTTTCGCGACTGTTATTGACCACACCCACTGCTCCGCCTACTGTATTCACTGTAATGCAATTGTTTTAGTATATATGCTTGTGCACTGTTATTAAATGTTACCCATTCCCTTACACCAGTCCAATCCTGTCCCAGGCAGCGCTGCCATCCTGTTCCCGTGTAGGTTGTTTTGTTCCTGTCCTTTATGCTGTATTAAACCTGCAAACTCCTACTACCTCGAATCTTGACTCTTATTTATTGAGCTATCTGTTATTACTATGTCCAGTCAAACCTAGATCCGGTATTATTTATTTATATACCACATGGTTATGCCACCGATATACTAATTTTATAGGTGTTTACAAGGAAGTGACAGGTTGTGGCCAATAGGGGCCCTTACCTGCCGTCTCTACACCCCCTAATATATCCACCTCCTTTGGGGGAGCGACCTGATTGGAAATCTTCAGGGTGGTGGGCACTGAAAAATGTGCTTAACCTCACCTCCAGCACATGAGGGGTGGAGTTGGCAGAGGGGGGCACACCTCCTAATTTTTCTAGGTTTTCCTACCTGTATTCCCACCAAACCGGGGTGAGGACAGAAGGGGGTGGCCTCCTCCTTCTATCAGGAGAGGCTGGGGTCACGTTTCAAAGGAGGCAAGGTCTTTGAAGGTTCCCGCCATAGATGGCTCTGCCTGAACGGGGGAAGATCTGAACAGTTTCACCCAGGACAGGCTTTGTTCTCGACCTCTGAGTGTGCTGGCACTCACCCCATGAGGTCAGAACTCTGTCTAGTGGTGACAGGCTGGCTTAGACTAGTCGACGACCAGACTATTTATTTATTTATTTAATTATTTATAATTGATGGTATTATATAGCGCCAACATGACCACCGAGGGTATCACAGCACTATACAGATAGTGCAGTAGGACGAGTACATGCAAACACAAATAATCAGCATATAAACAAATACATAGACCTAGAATGACCAACATTCTCAAGAGCCCAGCATCTAGGACACAAAACTGGGTTGAATTGCCCGGGAGTCAAGTGGGGAAGGTAGACTGAAGAAGATTTTTCTATAACAGGAGCTCTTTAACTTCTGATTTGAAGAGGGCAGAAGAAGGGATCACCCTGACTTCGGGGAGAAGAGAGTTCCAGATCCTTGGCGCCATACCTGAAAATGTTCGATTATAGGTCTTTTTTTCCTAAGGTTTGTTAAGTTTCAGAGGACCCCTACAAGGGGTCCTCCGTGTGCAATCTGTAATAATTTTGACACTGGAATCAGTGCAGGTTTATTAAGATGAGATGTTCGGTACCAAACATCCCATATTACAGTGAAGCCATCATGAAGCTGCAGAACTCGTGATGACGAGTGTCCAGCCCATGTACTTGCCTCGACTTCCCTGCTCATTTACAATATCCAAGAATCAACATTGATATTGCAGGGACACATCTGCTCATGCAGATATATCCTCACAGGAAATATAGTGCACCCTGCCTTCGGGCTATAAGTCCTGCCACAGGGGAGTATTACTTCTATCCCATGCAGTGTCTGTGGGCATGGCACACAGGGTGTGCCATGTTGACTGTTTGGGTTTTGTCTGCACTAAGGCACGCAGTCTGCAATGGTATGGTGCTTATCCTTGGTGAGGTGACCCTAGGGTGGCACAATTCATGTTGCTAATCTTGGGGTCCTTCTTCAGAGCCAATGCCTTAGGTACCAGTGGTACCATTTCGAGGGACTTACCAGGGGTACTGAAGTTGTTCCAATTGGGATACAAAAGGTACAGTTGAGAGAAAGAGCTTCTGTCACAGTGCCTGTGCAATTCCAGTCGAAATGTCATAATTTTCCAGGCAAAAAGCGTGGGTTAACTATGTCCAGAAAAGCCACTTTCCTACAGCTGGCAGCACATTACTTCGGACAGGTGGGTTCTCCAGATTATCCGAAGGAGCTACTCCCTCCTCTTTGAGACCATCCCTACCTCCCTCCATACCTCCATCCTCGGCCTGGCTGACTGAGGATCATTTACTTTTGATTAAGGAGGAAGTCATGGCTCTCTTGGCCAAGGTAGCCATGCAGAGGGTTCCGGTGCCGGAAGAAGGCTTTGGTTTCTATTCCCGCTACTTTCTGGTTATGAAAAAGGACAAGGGCCTTCGTCCTAACCTAGACTACTGGCCCTGAACTGCTACCTAAAAAAGGAGAAATTGAAAATGCTCTCATTGGCTCAGGTCTTGCCTTTCCTGGATCCTGGAAGCTGAATGGTAGCTTTGGACTTGCAGGATGCATATTTTCACATCCCTCTCCTGCTTGTCCCCAGGCGTTACCTACTATTCACGGTGGGCCACAAGCCATTTAGGTTATCGGTGCTCTTGTTTGGCCTTACCAGCGCCCTTCGGGTGTTCACTTAGGTGATGACAGTGGTCGCAGCTCTTCAGCGGAGATCAAGGGTGCCAGTCTTCCCCCTTCCTCGACAACTGGCTGTTGAAGGCGGGCTTGCCCCAGGCAGCTGTCTCCCACCTCCAGACTCTGGCAGACCTCCTACATTCGCTGGGGTTCAGTATCAATGTGCCACCCAACTCTCTCGGATGCTCCCATTAATCTGAGCTGTTCTGGACACAGTGCAGTTTCAAGCCTTTCCTCCAGAGTGGCGAGTCCAGGATATTCAGGGTATGAAACAGATATTTCAGCCTCTATCCTTGATTTCAGTGAGAAAGACTCTGAGTCTGCTGGGACTCATGGCCTCCTGTATCCTGCTAGTGACACATGCCAGTTGGCATTAGCGGGCTCTGCAGTGAGACCTGAAGTTTCAGTGGGAACAGCATCCCGGGAATTTCTCTGACATGATCCAGATCTCAGAGGGAACTATACAAGACCTTCAGTGGTGGCTAATGAACCAGGATTGGGCCAGAGGCAAACCCCTCGCTTCCCCAACCAGATTTCACAATAGTAACAGATGTATCTGATAGAGACTTCTAGCTCAGGATTCCTTACCTTTGAATTTCCCAGGAGTCAGGCTGAATCCGGAAATGTTTGCTGAGCAATACCTCTTCCGCCCTATGTCTGGTGGCTCCATTTGGCTCCACGTGACATCGGTAGCGTCAGTAATGATGTAGCGGTGCCTACCTAGATGCCACCCAGGTGTGCGGACGTCAGTTCTTTTCTTTTCTTGCAAGTTAAGCGCCGATCTGGGAAGAGCTACCCCACTGCTACTTTTTGATTGTTTTTTCCTCTACATATGTCGAAATGTTTGTCGAGGAGGTCATGATCCCGTTTGAAGAAGAGGTGGTCGCGGTACCCTTCCTAGAGCCCTAAGTCCTCTTCCTCCCATTCGAGGTCCCTGGAACACTCGGGCAAGAGGCACAAAATTAAGAAGTCCAAGCAGATTTGGACTTCACCTCAACTGGTGTCCGTCATCGAGAGAGATAAGGAGCACTGACGCTCAAGGCACAGTTCTGAGGAGCTGGAGCCAGAGTCGACTTCGCTCCTCTCCCCCTTTCCGGGAGCTGGAGCGACTCACGCTCAAATAAAACAATTTTACGGGGCCATGCGCCGTGTATTTGAGCGGAACTACCTGCTGGAGAGCCTCTGGACCCCGCTGGATCAGAAGGGGCCCTATTGGGTACAACGCAGTCGGCTCTGGCCACGACGCCGGTGGGGCCTCAGGGATCCGAGTCGATGCCAGTCATGACAACACGACCTTCCCCGGTGTCAAACCTGAAGTCGGTGTCTGGAACGTTGCCGATGCCGGTCTGTGGCGCAAGCCCCATCCTCATCCCCGACGACACGGAGCTGTAACTGCGTCAATCGACATTGATTCCGAAGTCGACAGAACCCAGGCTTTCTATGTTGTCACCTGAGCACTTTGAACACATGCTAGGCTCAGGATAAGAATGGGAGGGGTCGAAACCCTCTTGAGAACCAGGATATCGCTGAAGAGAATTTGGACTGGTATGGGGAACTTGGAGAGGCCAGTGATCTGGATACTTGGCCAGATACTGACATATTCTCACCTCATATGGTGGCTACGGAAGAAGGAGCGTCCTATGCCATGATGGTAAAGAGGGCAGCTGAGGTCCTGACTGAAGGGCTTCAACGTGGGGCTTCCATGTCCGAACCCCTGTTGCCCTTTAATGAGGCACTAACTGGCGTCCTTCTAGGAACTTGGTCCAAACCTAGCACAGGGGCTCCCGTGAATAGGACAATTGCATGTCACCATCGCCCAGCTCCGGGCAACCCAGAGTTCCTGAGCCAACATCCCACCCCAGAGAGTTTGGTGGTGCAGGCCTCTACGTCCCAAGGCTCATTCCCTTCCACCCCTCCGGATAGGGAAGGTTGGATTCTCTTGGGAAGATGTTTTCTTTCTCCAGCCTTGCACTGCGGTCTGTGAATACTGCATGCTTATTGGGCCGTTTCTCCGTTGCAGCAAAATACGCCATAAAGTGCGGGTTAGATATGACCGATTTGCTGGGCGGATCGATTTCAACGTCTGTGGCCCTGAGGCGCCACGCCTGGCTTCATACCACTGGCTTTTCGGGCGATGGCCAAGCTAATTTGCTGGACATGCCTTTCAATGGAACTCGCCTTTTGGGGGAAAAGGCAGACCCTGCACTGGTCCGGTTCAAGGACACTCATGCTACGGCCAGATCCTTGGACCTTTCCTCCACTACTTGTGGCCAGTCTTCCTTTCACCACTTTCATGACAATGGAAAGGGTTTCCAGCCACATCAGCCCTACACCAGCCACCGTCTGGGAAAGACTGCCCAAGCCGTGCATGGACGCGGTACATTCCGATCTCGGATTGGTGGCCAGACGTCATTTTCCGCACTGCCCCCAGCAGCCGCAGCCTCCAAGCACTCATAGGCTGATTATGCTGGACCACACTACTCCAATTGGTGGGAGAATTTGTCATTATCTCCCCCACTAGAGATCCATAACATCGGACAAGTGGGTCTTGCAGATCGTCCAGGAGCGCTATTCTCTACCTTTCCTTTATTTTCCTCCTACTATTCTGCCAAATCACAACAGCTGACGGAGGATCATTTAAAGATGCTCCTAGAGGAAGTTGCAGTTCTTTTGGCCAAGGGAGCTATAGTAAGGGTCCCAGTTTCAGAAGTAGGCAGTGGCTGTTATTCCCATTACTTTCTGATTCCAAAGACGAATAAGGGGCTATGGCCCATTTTAGATCTTCGGACCGTCCATTTCTTCCTCAAAATGGAGAAATTCAAAATGCTCACTCTGGCTCAGGTCTTGTCTGCCATAGACTAGGAAGATTGGATGGTAGTATTGGACCTCGCAATGCGTATTTTCACATTCCCATCCTGCCTTGCCACAGGCGTTACCTGCGGTTCAAGATAGGCCGCATGCACTTTCAGTTTACCATGCTCCCCTTCGGCCCCTCGAGGTTCACCAAGGTGATGGCGGTGGTTGCAGCTCATCTGCGCAGTTTAGGGGTGTTGGTCTTCCCCTAACTAGACGACTGGCTGTTGAAGGCGTCCTCGTCCCACACAGTCATCACCCACATTTAGACTACAGTGAACCTCCTGCATGTACTGATGTCATACCTGACTCCTTCTCAGACACTACCTTTCATCAGAGCTGTTCTGGACACAGTGCAGTTTCGGGCTTATCCTCCTGAATAGTGAGTCCAGGATATTCAGGCTATGATTCTGATATTCCAGCCTCTATCTTGGATTTTGGTGAGAGTGACTCTGAGGTTGTCACGGCCTCCTGCATCCTGTTGGTAAGAGACGCAAGATGGCGCATATGTGGGCTCTGCAGTGGGATTTGAAGTTCCAATGGGCAAAGCATCAGGGAAATCTCACTGACCTGGTTCAGATCTCGGAAGGAACTGCAAAAGATCTGCAGTGGTGGTTGACGAACCGCAATTGGGTCAACGGCAGACCCCCCTCCCTTCCCCAACCATATCTCAGTTGTGACAGATGTGTCATTCCTGGGATGGGGTGGCCATCTGGGAGAGGTGGAGATCAGGGGACAGGGGTCTCTGGCAGAGTATGAGCTCCACATATATTTGTTGGAGCTCCGAGCGATTCAGTTGCCATTGAAAGCATTTCATCCCTCTGTCAAGGGTAGGTAGTGCAGGAGTTCATGGACATCACCACTGCCATGTGGTACGGCAACAAGCAGGGTGGGGTAGGGTCGTGGACCCTTTGTCGAGAGGCCCTGCATCTCTGGACATGGCTGGAACAGCAGGGCATTACCCTGGTGGTTCATCACCTGACAGGTTCTCTGAACGCCAGGGCGGATGAACTCAGCCGTCGATGCCTAGCAGATCACGAGTAGCATCTCCAGTTGGAGGTGGCACAAGGTCTCGTTCAGCAGTGGGGAGAACATTGCTTAGATCTGTTCGCCTCTGAAGAGAACGCGCAGTGTGAGCAGTACTGCACGCTGGAGTATCCAAGGCGGCTATGGCTCCGCGATGCTTTCGTCGTGAGTGGAGTTCAGGCCTGATGGACGCCTTTCTGCCCATACCACACCTATCCAGGGTTCTGAAGGAGATCAGTAGCGACCAGGCCTAAGTCATTCTTGTGGCTCCGGACTGGGCAAGAAGAGTCTATTATCCAGAGCTTCTGAGAATGAGTGTTGATCCTCCGATCAGGCTGCCCCTTCAGGAGGATCTTCTGTCGCAGCAGCAGGGGAGGGTTCTCCACCCGAATCTGTCATCTCTACACCTCCATTCGTGGAGATTGAGCGGTGACAGTTGATAGCTTTTGACCTTCCTTCTGAAGACTGTAACATTATTCAGGCCACCAGCCGGCCAGCCACGAAGATGGTATACGCCTGCCGTTGGCAGAAATTTGTATTATACTGTACAGAACGGTCCATTGACCCTCTATCTGCTTCTCTTTCTATTGTCCTTTTGCTCATTCTTACCCTTGCCCAGCAGGGCTCTGCCTTTGGAACTCTCAATGGTTACTTCTGCTCTGTCTGCTTTTTTGAGGCTGCCAGACCAGCCCTCTCTCTTCAAGCCTCCTATTGTAAATAGATTTCTAAAAGGGCTGGTTCACTGGTTTCCACCCAAGCCCTTTGTTATGCCACAGTGGGACCTTAATTTAGTTCTCACTTACCTGATGCTTGCTCCCTTTGAGCCTTTGCGCAATTGCCGGCTGTTGACCATCAAAGCAGCCTTCTTAGTGGCTATTACTTATCCAGCTCACCTCCTTATCTTATGTCCTTTTAAGGACAAGGTGGTGCATCGCACCGGGCATCCTTTTTGCCAAACATTGTGACCCCATTCCATCTCAGTCAGTCCATCACTTTGCCTGCCTTCTTTGCTCCTCAGCAGCCCTCTAAGGAAGAGGAGTGTCTCCACCGACTTGACCCAGAAAGAGCATTATCGTTCTACCTTGACCGCACAAAAAAGTTCTGGGTGGATGACAAACTCTGTGGGATACATGAGAGCAAAGAAGGGAAGGGTAGAGAAGGACCATCTCTCGCTGGGTCGTTCTCTGCATAAAGATTTGTTATGCTTTGGCAAAGAAGCAGCCCTCTGAGGGATTAAGAGCCCATTCCACCAGGGGAAAGGCATGGCTCAGGGTATTCCAGTACAAGACATCTGTCAGGAAGTGACATGGGCATCTTTGCGAAAAATTATTGCCTTGATGGGCAAGTACGCAGGGAGAGACATTTTGCCCGCTCAGTCATGCAAGACTTTTTAGTCGAGGATGTGAGTCCGCTACCCCCCACCGGGATGGTATGGCTCGGGTATCTGATTAAAAAGTAAGGAATCTGCAGCTAGAAGTCTCTATTAGATGAACAAGTTACTTACCCTCAGTAACGCATTATCTGGTAGATGCTCTTTCTAGTTGCAGATTCCTTACAGCCCCACAGATGCCTTCCCGCTTTGCGGACTGATATTGTAGGGCTAGGGGTGTTCCCCTTTTCAGGGCCCTATTTTGCACACAATTATGTCACTTACTTTGTGGTTCTGCGGTTCTGGCATGGAAAATATGAAAAGTGCTGACGTCTGTGCGCCTGGGTGGTGCCTATTTAGACAACGCGACGTCATAACAGACGCTACCGACGCTGAGGACTTCACGCTGAGTCGAATGGAGCCACCCGACATTGTGCGCAAGGGGTATTGCTCAGCAAAGTTTTCCGGATCCAGCCTGACGCCAGGGAAATTCAAAGGTAAGGAATCTGCAGCTAGATAGAGTCTCTACCAGGTAATGCGTTACCGAAGGCAAGTAACCTGTTCGTCACTTCTGGGAGAGGTGGAGATCAAAGGACTCAGGTCTCCGGCGGAATCTGGACTCCACATCAATATGCTGGAGCTCCGAGCAATCCAATTGGCATTAAAAGCCTTGTGGTACTGCAGCAAACAGGGCGAAGTGGGGTTGTGCACTCTTTGTCAAATGTCTCTGCATCCCTGGACATGGCTGGAACAGCAGAGCATATCCCTGGTGGTTCAAAACCTGGCAGATTTTCTGAATGCCAGGGTGGACGGACTCAGCCGTCAATGCTTAGTGGATCATGAGTGGCGTCTCCATCCAAAGGTGGCTCAAGGTCTCTTTCAGGAAGAGGGAGGGTCTTGGTTAGATCTGTTTGCCTCTGCAGAGAATGTGCAATGTCAGCAGTTTTGTTTGCTGGCATTTCCAAGGTGGCTCTCGCTCGGAGACGCTTTTCATCTTGAGCATTCTTGTATGCCTTTCCGCTCATGCAATTCCTGCCCAGAGTTCTCAAGCAGATCATGAACAACCAGGCCAAAGTCATCCTAGTTGCTCCGGACTGGGCATGGAGAGTCTGTTATCCCGAGCTTCTGGAAATGGCCAGCGATCCTCCGATCAGGCTGTCCCTTCGGGAGGATCTTCTGTCGCACCAGCAGGGTGCGGAGGGGGACAACTTGACGCCTTTCTTGCGTGGAGATTAAGCAGCTGGAGTTGATAGGTTGTGACCTTCCCCCTGAAGTTTGTAATGTTTTTCTGGCAGCCAGGTGTTTCTCCACTAAGACGGTATGTGCCTTCAGATGGAAGAAA
Organism: Lissotriton helveticus; assembly: GCF_964261635.1. Taxonomy (NCBI): domain Eukaryota; kingdom Metazoa; phylum Chordata; class Amphibia; order Caudata; family Salamandridae; genus Lissotriton; species Lissotriton helveticus. The sequence continues at coordinate 743,445,108 of NC_136061.1, read as the reverse complement.
TTTGTAATATATTGTACAGAGAAGCCTATCAACCCACTTTCCAATGTTTTACTCTTGCCCAGCAGGGCTGTGCTCTGGGCAACCAAAAAGAGTAATTGTCTGAATTCCTAAGGCTGCCAGACCGACCCTCTTTATTTTAGTCACCCGTTGTACATAGATTCCTCAACGGTCTTGTACATATGTTTCCACCTTACCCCTTCATTATGCCTCGGTGGGACATTAATTTGGTTCTCACCTTCATCATGTGTGCTCCTTTCAAGCCCCTGCTCAATTGCCCGCTCCGGCTGCTCACAATAAAAACAGCCTTTTTAGTGGCAGTGACATCGGCAGGAGAGTGAGCATGCTGCATCTATCACCTAAGCCTCCTTTTTTGATGATATTCCCTTATAAGTTGGTGCTTCACACTAGAGCCTCGTTCCTCCTGAAAGTGGAAACACTTTCCCATGTGGGACAATCTGTCACCTTGCACACTCTACGCTCCTCCACATCCCTCTAAGGAAGAGGAGTGACTCCACCATCTGGACCCAAAAAGAGCTTTTTCGGTGTACCTTTACTGCACAAGAGAGTTCTGGGTGGGATACTAACCCTTTGTGGGGTATGTTGGTGCGAAGAAAGGTCAGAAGGCCAGGCAGTACAGAAACAGACTGTCTCACAATGAGTTGTTCTCTGCATCAAGATCTGCTACGCTTTGGCAAAGAAGAAGCCTCCTGAAGGCTTAAGAGTGCATTCCATCAGCGCTAAAGCTGCTACCACTGCTTTAGCATATGAAGTACCAGTCTTCGAAATCTGTCAGGCATCAATGTGAGCATCCCTGCACAAGTTTACTAAGCATTACTGCCCGGACAATCCTGTCCTCAAGGACAGTCACTTTTCCTGTTCGGTCCTGCAGGACTTTCACATGTCTGCAGTTCCTGTTCAGGAGATGGTATTGCTTGGGTTATCTATTTGAAGGTAAGGAATCTGCAACTAGATGGCTTTCTCAGATGGACAAGTTACTTACCTTCGGTAAAGCCTTATCTGGTAGAGTCAGTATCTTACCGCAAGTACCTTACTGACTCGCACATCTTTTCAGAGCCCTAGTTTTTAAAGACCCGAATGTCAGTGCTCTTCATGGCTTCGTGTTTCTGGCGTGGTTGTCGAGAAAAGTGACTGATGTCAGCACTCTGCGGTGGTACCTGTATAGGTGACGAGGATGTCACTACTGGCGCAGCTCAGTTAACGTGGAGCTGACTGATGCCCCCTACTTGGCTCGCAGGGGTATTGCTCGAATAAATATCTTGTAGATCCAGTCTGAAGCCTGGGGAATTTAAAGGTAAGAAATCTGCAGCTAGATGCTGTCTCTACCAGACAAGGGGTTACCCAATGTTAGTCTAGCATCTTTGGCGTGTTTTTCTATTGTCATTTTTACGTCTGACCTCCTGTTTTTGATTCTGTGCTGCATTTCATTTTTGCTGATTTTAGAACTCTGAGTGCTCTATCACTGTTCATCAGTGGTAAAGTACAAGGGCTCACTGCATAAACTGTGATTATGATTGGTTATCCATGATTGGTATATTTGATTTACTGGTAAGTCCCTAGTAAAGTGCAATGTGTGTGCCCGGGGCCTGTAAATCAAATGCTACTAGTGGGCCTGCAACACAGATTGTGCCACCCACAGGTGTAGCCTTGGAAACCTGCCTCTGGCCTGTCAATGCGGTGTCTGTGAGTGCAGTTTAAAACAGCCATGTCGCCCTGGCAAGTGTGCCAACTTCCCAGGCCCAAACCTTCCCTTTTATTACATGTAAGGCACCTCTCGGGTAGGCCCAGATAGCCCCATGGACAGGGTGCAGTGTATGTGAAAAGTGTGATATATACTGGCGTGTTTTACATGTCCTGCTAGTGAAATGCTGCCAATTTGTTTTTTCACTGCTGCAAGGACTATCTCTCCAATAGATTACCATTGGAGCTGCTTTGTAACATCTTACAAGTGTATCTTTCAACTGGAAAGAGATAGAGATTTGGTCTTTGGATTCCCTGAACTCAAAATCTAAAAGAACTTCTTTCTGTAAAGTTGTTTTTTAAATTGTGTGTTTGGAAAGGCCACTTTTAGAATGTGGTAATTTTCTTGCTTTACCATCCTGTGCCTCTGCCTGCCTGTGGTCATTATCTAGACTAACGGTTGGGCTATTTGCGCAGTCACTTTAGACAGTCACATAAAGGGAGCTGAGGTGTGCTCTGCTTATTCTGATGCCCATCACCCTACTGATGGGTCTCCCTGAGCTAGAGTGGTGGGAGGAGTTGTCACTGACACCTAAATAGGCTGTTCCTGTCCTCACACAAAGCTGTTTCCACCCCCCTGTAGGGTGTCTGAAGTCAGGTCAGAGAAAGTCAGGGTCCTGTGCAATACAACAACTTTGTTTTGAAGTTTGCCTACTTCAAAGGCAGAAACTGGTATAAGCACTGGAGATGTGACACCCTAACTTCAGAAAACGTCTTGACTAAGAGGAGATTCTGCCAAGAAGAAGAGCTGGAGAAGCTGTAGGAGGCGAACTGCCACTCTGCTTGTTGCTGTGCTGTGATGGCCTACTGCTTCCTGCTTCTGTCTTGGACACTGATAGTATTGGACTTATCCTGCTAATCAAGGTTCTCCAAGGGCTTGTGTGTGCTTGCCTCCCGTTAAGAAGTCTCAGGGCCATCGAAGGCTTCATCTGCAGTCGTCTGCTGGGAGTTCTGGCCTGCCAAGTTGTGCCAATGCCAGTCCTGGGCCCCAGGAAGTGGCTTCTTCTGCCAGAAGAGAAGAAAATCCATCACTGCCCTGCACCGCAGTTTTTTTCCCACCGCAGTATTGCTGTGCTGTTAGAAAAACAATGCATCACTCCGGTGCAAAAGATTCGAAGCAGCTCCTGCTGTGCAGCCCTAAGAGCTCTGCAGCCCAAGTTTTTAAGTACGATGTCTCCGACGTCGGAGGCACCCGCTCCGACTCAGATGCAGGTCCTGCTGTGTGGCTGAAGTTTCGACGCATCACCTGCATTGTGGCTGAGATATCGACACATCACCTATTTCGCCTACACTGCATCGACCCAGTGCGCAAGATTTTCCACTCATCGCACCTTTGCGCCAAGTCTTCATCAACGTTGCCAGCAGTAAGGAACCGAGGCCCGCATGTCCGAAATCGGACGAATCTCCTTCCCTCCAAGAAGGGAATGGACACATAATCTCCTCTGACAACAAGGAATCAATACATCACCTCTGCACCGCAGCAAGGAATCGATGCAGCATACCCCCTGGCAGTAAGGAATCAATACATCACCTCCCCTGAGAGTAAAGAATTGACGATTCGCTGTGTTTTCATCTCCTCGCCTCCCCTGCACCTGTTTTCGTCATTTTATTTTGAGCCATGTCGGGTACTTTGAACTTAGAAGTGGCGCATACTTTGTTTTCAATGAACTGAACTTTTTTTTTTTAAGTTTTCGAAAATCTTTATTGAGGAAAATCATTGCAGACACTACACCATGCAATTCCGCAGCTCACATCAACAAAATACAGATCAGGTTGGTCATTTAGTTACAGGTAGATTACATCTTACAGCAACTTGATAAACCAGGAATGTTGAAATCACAGCTCCACTGTACCAAGGACCCACCCCCCCTAGGGCAGCACACATGAAAGAGCACCATCAGTGGGGATACTAAAAAAGCGGGGGCGCTAATGGAAAGGGAGAGAGCAGTCACTGACCAGCGTCGGCGGCTGCCGTGGACTCAGGGCAGGTAGGGAGCACGGGAGAGGCTGCGCCACTGGGATGGGATCGGGAAAGGAGATAGGTAACCAGGGGCCCCCAGATTTCAACAGGTCGAGACCTGGCAGGCATTAAATCCCAGAACTCCGATAGCAGAGTCTGGCACTGAGAGGCATTTTCCAACCAACTCTCGGCTTTAGGAGCAGGTCGACGACCCCAACACATGGCCACCCTGCGTCTAGCAAGGACCAGCAGCATCGAGATCAGACGTCGAAGCATCAGGACAAAATTTAACTAAGCCGAGAAGGCACAGGGGTGGATCGGGGTGCACTGCAGTGCCGGTTATGTCAGAAATGGTGGAACACACCGCCCGCCAGAACTCCGAGACCTTAGGGCAGGGGTCTTCAAACTGTGGGGCGCGACCCCCAGGGTGGCCGTGGAGTCGTGTGAAGGGGGTCGCGCATTCACAGTCACACTTCTGCCCTGGCCTCCAGGGCTTCAGCCCCCCGCTTCCCCCGTCCTGTGTCTCAGCCCTGGCTGTTGCAGTGAAACTCGAGCTGCTGGGGCCTGGGCTGGGCAGTGTCTGGAGTCTTATCTCCAGCACGCCTGAGTTTTTCACAGGTCTTTAAAGACCATTAGCATATTTACATGCCTTTGTAAACTGGTTACAGAGGCTTAATGTTTTTTATGGTTCCAGTACCCCCTGGGCCCCCACTCTGTTTATTCCTTACATTTGTATTTTTACACTTACTGCTGTAGTGTGAGAATGCATTTAATGAAAAGGAATATAAAGTTGGGTTGCCAAAAGAAAAATGCCTGCTCTTGACACTAAATAGAGTTATAAATAAAAAAGTATGTATTAATTAGTAATGTGACTTTTCTGCCTTTATTCTCTTCAATTTTCAGTCATAGATCATTGAGGCAGCCCTAGAACACAATTAAAAGTGACACAAATAAAAGTGTTTTCTATTTATATTTGCTGTTCTAAGTATTCACAGATAAGTGCTAAAAATACAACTTTAGGTGACTGCTTATTTCTGGGCCATCAAAATAATGAGCTGGTAACCCTAATCATAAGACTGGAAGTTTGTTGCAGGATCAGCACATTATTTATTTCCTCCACCCTCAATCCCTGATTTATGCCATTATAGCAATCGTTTAACTTATATCTGAAACCCTACACTTCAATGCTCTGGGAATGCACCCTGCTTTCAGACAACTCACTTCTCATTCTCGCCTTCACTTTCATGCTCACCCTGCACTCGCAGCGATCACAATGCACTCACACTGATCACCTTGCACTTACAGCGATCGCCATGCACTCACCGCGATCACAATGCACTCACCGCGATCACAATGCAATCACACTGATCACAATGCACTCACAACATTCACCCGCTCACCCTGCTCTCACAGTGATCACTCTGCACTAAAACTGTGCTTGCATTGTTCACTCTGTACCTCACCCTGCAGTCACATGCGCACACTTCTCATCCTGCACTCATGTGACACTTCACTCACCTGTTCCCCCCCTCACTACTCAATTTGTAGCTCACTCAAACAAGGCCATCACTAACCATGCACTAATTCGTCCCACTCTGCACTTACAAACGAACCCAAATCCATATGGTCACCTCACTCAGCCTGTAGTCACTCCTTTTACCCTACTCTCACACTGTTGCATTGCTCTCCATGCAGTCACATGGGCGCTCTTTCACCCACACAGTGCAGAAGGTTAAAGTACCTGGTACACAGAAGGTGTACCATTCACATCGCAGAACTGAGTGTGAGTAAACTATGAGTATTTTGTCAGACAGGTGCATTAGAGAGATGAGGTGTATTGTTGGTGAGTGGTAGTGAGGGAATTCATGGAGAAGGTGGAAAGACTGTTGCACCGTGTGCGCCCAGTGCTAGGGCCAGCCCTGGCTGGGAGTGTTAAACCCCCCTGAAGTTCGGGTCTAGTGGATCCCCTCCTTCTGCCTATTATTATTTACATTTGTAGTGCGCTACTGTTACCAAAAGGTGTCCTGGGGCTAATAACCATCTGCCTGCAATGTGAGAGAGGGATCCGGGGTTGGGAGAGGAGAGGAGAGAAGAGAGGGATGGAAGGAAGGGGTGAGAGGAAAGGGGCATGGGTAAACTGCTTAACTCTGCACAAGACTGCCAGGATTTGAAGGGCCCTTGCTGCTCCCGGCCATGGCCAGGTGAGCTTCTAATGCGGCAGCGCGTATTCCTGCGGAGTGGGAGGCCCTTCACAAAGGTCGACTAGACATCTTTCTGATGTTAATTGATGTATTTTGGTTATAAACTGGTACTGATGGGGTGAAATCTTTCCTCAGTGTTACTGTGTTTAAAAAAATTTCAAAATAATAAAGCAATGCTATCCCAAAATACACAGCATCACAGAACATTATTTACATTTTCTACTCACACCATTTAGTCAAGCCTGTCACATAATTTGGTCCTCACCTGCCTCATAATTCCAGTAGCCCTGCTAAGAGGTTTAGATTTTTTTGTCAGGAGGGGGTCCTTACGCCTGTAAATGTTGACAGGGGGGTCTCGGCATCCAAAAGTTTGAAGACCTCTGCCTTAGGGCAAAGCCACGCTAAATGGGCAAAGTCCGCGGCAGGAGCAGTGCAACGCACACAATTATCCCCAGGAATTAGCCGGAGCCGGTGGAGCTGCACTGGGGTGCAGTACAGCCTGTGCAAGTACTTAAAATGGATCATATGGAGCCGGTAATTCAGTGACAACTTTTTTGTTTGATTACAGCAGTAGAGCCAGTCAGCCTCCGAAATATAAATACCGAGATCCGCACTCCATGCCTCCCGCGCCCGATCCGAGGAAATGGGGGTGGACACTAGGGAAAAAGCATATAGTTTGGTGACTAATTTGTGCGGCGACGGGGAAGTATATATGAAGTCCATAGCCGGAATGGTGGGCGGGGCTGAGGGAATGTGGGGTGCAGCTTCCAGCAAGTGGCGCGTAGCTAATAGAATAAAATCATGTCCACCGCCTAAGGAGTCCGGGAGAGAGTAGGAGTGCTCTGGGTATAGATCCGCCACCGTCCAACCACGTTGCATGTCTAGGCATGCCGGAAGACTGAAGTGAGGGGAAATCTTGGTAGTTTACTATTGGCACGGAGTTGGCAGAGAGCAGAGGGATGCTAGAAAGCAGACCAGACCAAGCCCAACACAGCGTCTTGACCGTGTCGACCTCCACCCGAGGGTGCACAGCTGGCGTAAACAGAGCAGTGGACAAAGGCCAGGAAGAAGCTACATCGGTCTCAACTGTGACGTGGGGCTGATAGGGGGTAGGGTGAATCCAAAAGTGCAGGAAACTGGCCTGGGCACATAAGGCATAGATCCTGAAATCAGGCACGCCCATCCCACTGGCAGACATGGGGAGAGTTAGGATATCATAAGCCACACTAGGCTGTTTACCCGCCCAAACGAGCGAGATGATTAGGGAGTGCAGTTTGCGAAAGAAATGAGAAGTGAGGGGGATGGGGATGTTTAAAAACAGATAGATATTTAGGAAGGACCACCATTGGCGGTTAGAGGCTCCATCGCGATGGCAAAAAGCATGGGCGATAACGGGCAACCCTGGCGTGTGCCACGGGCAATACTAATAGGGTCGGAAACCTGCCCATTAATGCGGATACGTGCCAAGGGATTGGTGTAAAGGAGGTTAACCTTACGCAGAAAGATGTCACTGAAGCCCTTATATGGCAACATGTAAAATAAGAAGGGCCACTCCAGCGTATCGAACGCCTTAGTAGCGTCAAGTAGGGCAGCCACTGCCGGCAGATTAGGATTAATTTGATGCAAAACTGAGAAGATGGTACGAAGGTTATGCGATGTTGCCCTACCAGGAATGAAACCAGATTGATCGGGGAGGGCAATAGTGGGCATAAGAAGGAGGCGATCAATTTAGCAAATATTTTGTTACCTATGTTTATAAGGGAGAGGGGGCGGTAGGAGTCGCGACGGTGGTCAGGCTTGAGAAACAAGGTTATCATTGCCTCACACAAGGATGGTGGGAATAGACCGATATCAAAAGATTCATTTTACATGGCCGCCAGATGCAGTTCTCCAGGACGTCGGCGAACGTTTTATAGAACGAGCTGGCAGGCCATCCAGGCCAGGGGTCTGGTCACCAGGTAGACTACTGATGGCAGTCAGTATTTCGTCCCTGGAACACGGTTCATCGAGGAATTTTTGATGGTAGTCTTCGAGCCAGACAAGCGCGATAGACTCAAAGTATTGATCAACTTCTCCTGTGACAAAGGAGTGCCGGCAGAGTAACCCTCACCCACCTTTAGGTGGCATGCTTCATTATCTGGTCCCTCCTCACGCCAGGATCAAAGGTACCTGGTTTAGGCTACAACCCCATAAGTAGGGAAGGATCTCTTGATGTGTTTCTGTAATAATGTTGGTCCTTGAGGAGGTATTGCTCTGGGTGAGGAGTGCAGGGTGCTGGATACATATGGGGGGAATTTAAACTACCTCTTGGTAGGTTGAATCAACATCTTATTCTAGTGCTTCCAAGGGATGGATTAGAAATGTAGACGGTAGTGAAACTTCAACCCAATATGATAGGGATTGAAATAATTCTGTCTGACTCATGACCTTACAAAGGGTTTCTTAGGAAACAATAAATGTCACTCTGGGAAAAAATTGTAGATATTGTGTGATAAAGTGTGATTGGATTGATACAGACAGTAACCCACACTAATCAAGAGGATTCACAATCGTTGTAACCTAAAATAGTAGTACAGAAACACAATTAAACAAGACACTGAGTCACCTTTCACACTCCCATTTTAAGTGTATCAGCAATGTGTAATGGTGAACTTGCATAAGTGATATTGCACTACACACTTGTAACATTCTAGTGCATTATCATCCTAAAGTTGGTCTTACCCACAATAGGGGGGTTGGACTTCAACTCAAGCCTTATTTAGGGCAAACCTATATAACAGGGTTACATATCAATAGGCAAAAAGGTTAATCCAATGATTAACATAGTATATACACACACCAATGAGCATTCCCTTATAAAGTCTACAACAAAGGTCTGTTGGGTGAAGTGCTCCAAGACCAGATTGCTTTAGTAAGTGATTTAAAGTTAGAGAAACAACTATGCAACAGCATGGTAAAGAGAATTTCTAAAGCTCAGGAGTGGTATCTTGAAATGGACAGTGCTTGTATTATATCAGGTTAGTACTTGCCCATTAAGTTAACGCTGTTGCATCCACCTAGGTAAGCCCAACAAGGAGCCAACATGTACCGCCATTTAGAATGGCACGCAAGGAACGTTCAAGTCGTCTGATGCCAAACTTGTGTTTTTCGCAAGAGGACGCTGTAAATTTGCTGGGACTTGTGTTCCCGAGCAGATCGATCTGGATCAGTTATATTTGTTGAAAAAGTATGTTTACAGGAGGTGCTGCAATGGGCATTGTTGGAAACACTGATGATGGTGTCTTGAGCCTAACTATAACTCAAAGCATTCTGCTAGTATGAGGATAAGTGAGCACGCGGAGAGATGTAATCTATCACTAGTATCCTATTCAAGGTCTTAAGAGTCCTAGTGTTTATCATGTAACCCAAGTAAAATAACTGGTAAATAAGTAATATATTAGTACATGTAAAAGGAAAGAAACTTAATGTATTTGTGTTATATTGGCTGAGGATAGATTGTGATGGATAATTGGGTTGCTATCTTTCCAAGACTATTAAATGTGTTTAAAGTTAGAGAAACAACTATGCAACAGCATGGTAAAGAGAAATTCTAAAGCTCAGGAGTCGCATCTTGAAATGGACAGTGCTTGTATTATATCAGGTTAGTACTCGCCCATTGCATTCCGCTCAAGTCGTCTGATGCCAAACTTATGTTTTTCGCAAGAGGACGCCGTAAATTTGCTGGGACTTGTGTTCCCGAGCACATCGATCTGGATCCGTTATATTTTGTTGAAAACAAATGTTTACAAGAGGTGTTGCAATGGGCATTGTTGGAAACACTGATGATGGTGTCTTGAGCCTAACTATAACTCAAAACATTCTGCTAGTATGAAGATAATTGAGCACGCGGAGAGATGTAATCTATCACTAGTATCCTATTCAAGGTCTTAAGAGTCCTAGTGTTTATCATGTAACACAAGTAAAAGAACTGGTAAATAAGTAATATATTAGAACATGTAAAAGGAAAGATAAACTTAATGTATTTGTGTCATATTGGCTGAGGATAGATTGTGATGGATAATTGGATTGCTATCTTACCAAGACTCTTAAATGTGTGTGACAGGTTATGTTTCCGTATAAGTGAGAATGAAATCAAAAAACAGCGCATCTCAGAACAGTGTCCTTATTGGAGGAACTATGTTGCGTTATATGGATTATGACAAAGTGAATATCATTGTTGACTCCTGTGATGTGACTTATCTGAAAGAGACTATTACTTATAGATTCCTTACCTTAGAATTACCCCCAGGCGTTAGACTGGATCTGGCGAAATTTTTAGTAGCAGTACCCCTGCGTGTCGGTAGGTGGTGTCGGTCGACTATGCGTTTGTCATCGTGATTGTCGGGATGACTTTGAGGTATCTACTTAGATGCCGCCCTTTCACTCTGACGTCTGTTCTTTTTTTTTTTTCTTCACCAGCCAGCGCAGATCCAGAGAGATCAGTACCCTTAGTCACTTTTTGACTATTTTCCACTTTTGTCGACTTCATTTTGAGTCGTGTTGACTCGTGGTGCACGTAGGGATGTCACGTCGGACTGACTTCAAGGCTTGTGACTCCTGACACAAATTGATGTCGGTTACGGACCTTCACCTCGTCTGCCTTTGTTGTCTGGAGCGTGACAACGACCCGAAGTCGTGCTCCAACTGCCGGGCCATTAACCCGAAGTCTTTGTGGGAGCGGTCCTGAAAGCTTTTCAAGGCCTGGCAGACCGCTCCGCGCACCTCGAGGTCCTGGTTGAGAGGGAGTCATGGGACCTGTCACGGAGCCATCCCCAACACTCATCTTCAAAGTCTTCGTCAAAGCAAAAAAAGAAGGTGTAGAAGCATTGTCGCTCTTTGCATTCTCCCCGTCCGTCGGCCGACGCGATGTGGGATGCGTATGGTTGTTGTCCTGCGGCTCCGCCTACGGAGCATGCTGGATTAGCTCAGAGTTTCCCTCCTTTTACGGGAGCCGGAGCGACCTCTGCCCAAATTCGTAGGTTTTACGAAGCCCTTCATTGGATTTTTGGGCAGTCCGGCTCCACCGGCGTTCCTTCAGGCCCAGCAGACTCGCCTGGGGATTCTAGGTCTTCGAACCCAGCGGCTCCGGTGCCACAGGGCCCCCAGGGATCCAGGTCTGGACCCGTATCGGCGCCCGTTCACCTTACGACACCTCCAGCATCGAATCCACTGACGACACCTCCGCCACCGGTTGTGTCCCTGGCCGGCATGGACCCCGGCCTCCACACTGACCTTGACACGGAGCCAGACTGATGTCGGCATGTGTGGCATGGTGCACTTCAAAGGCTGTGCATCCCCTTTCTGCCCCTCTTTCTGAGGATCTTTTGTTCCTCCTTTTCTTGGCCCAGCAGGGCTCTGCTCTGGGCACCTTTAAATGCGATCTATCTTCCATTTTAGCCTTTCTTCGGCTTCTTGATCAGCCTTCTCTTCTCAAGTCCCCTATTGTAAATAGATTTCTTAAGGGCATTAATCACCTCTTTCCTCCTATTCCTTTCGTAATGCCCCAGTGGAACTTGAACCTGGTCTTGACTTACCTTATGTGCGTGCCTTTCGAGCTGCTACATAATTGTCCTCTCAGGCTCCTAACTCTAAAAACTGTTTTTCTGGTTGCCGTTACCTCTGCTCGCAGGGTGAGTGAGCTTTAGGCTCTGTCTTCTAAGCCTCCTTTCCTTGCTGTTCATCCTGACTGTGGAAATTAGCTGAAATCGCTGTTAGCATGAGCTGAAGCCATTTAGTTTGTGGCAGCCATGTTCTCGCCATGTGCTTCTCCCCTCTTCACTGTTGCCTGCACTTGTATTCTGCTTGAGTCATCAGTTAAAGTTAACTCCTTCAGCACTGAGCCAGAGCACTGCACATGCTCAAAAAGGCCTGAAGTTGCTAGAATGCACGTGCTCTTAAAGTAACTGTCAGGCTATTTTAACTAATGTCAGCAACTCTGTTACTCCTCCTACTTTGTTGACTAAGTATTTTCTGTTAGTCCATATATGTAAAATAGCTATTCATGTGTATACTTGTACCGCCTCTTTTTGAGTCTTCATGCTAACTCAGCTACAAACTGGGCATAAAAGGCCCATGGTTTTTGTACTCCATGGACTACCTCATACAGTGGCCTGAGGGAACTCTATTGACGAAGTCTCTCCCTCATGTGAGGTTACTAAATGTATTCTCTTTAATATTACAGCTTCCGTGCCAATGTCTTCTTTGCTGGTTTAAGGACCGGTGCATCAGTGAGCCCCTAAAAAGGATTTTTATTCCACAAGACAAGGTTGTCCTTAGAAATAGACCTTCTTTCCTCCCCAAAGTGGTTACCTCTTTCCACATTGGACAGACCATCACTTTGCCCACCTTCTTTCTGCCTCCACATCCTTCTAAGGAGGTATAGAGGCTCGACCGTCTGGATCTAAAACGTGCACTAACTTTCTATCTAGATCGTACAAAACAATTCAGGGTGGATGACCAGCTCTTTGTTGGTTATGCGGGTGCCAAAAAAGGTTGGACCGTGCAAAAACAGACCATCTCTCGGTGGGTCGTTCTTTGCATCAAAATATGGTATTCCTTGTCAAAGAAGAAACCGCCAGTAGGATTGCGCGCCCATTCCATCAGGGCAATGGCACCCACTACTGCTTTGGGACGTAAATGTAAATGTAAATGTTTGTATTTTATATAGCGCACTTCTACCCGGAGGCCTCGTAGCGCTGTATTCATACCGCTGCGGAACCCATCCTGGCTTTCCTGTGAAATGTCCACTCCTGGGCACCCCCAAGGTGAAGCCAGGCATCCACAGCGCTGCTGGGGCCGTTGTGGAGATTAAGCAAGCTATTGCCCAGAGTCACAGAGTGGGACCCATGATTAGACTAGGCACCGAGGCGAGAATTATCAGGTCCGGGGAAATTGAGCCCAAGACCCGCCGAGGCAGGAATCGAACCCTGGTCCCGGGCCAGATCTCTGCATCAGAGTCTGCCGCTCTAACCATTGAGCCACACTTCTCAATGACATCTGCCATCCAGCGACGTGGGCACCCCTGTACACGTTTACAAAACACTACTGCCTGGACAGCCAAATCCGGAGAGACGGCTTCTTTGGCCGTTCTGTTCTCCAGGACTTTCTGGTGTGAACTTAGTTTGCAGACCCACCTCCTGTGTTGGTATTGCTGGGGTGTCTATTCTAAAGTAAGGAATCTATAACTAATCCTCCTTTTCAGATGAACAAGTTACTTACCTTCGGTAACGATATATCTAAGGTGAGAGACCAATATTAGTTATAGATTCCTTAACGCCCAACCGTCCTCCCCGTTCTGCAAACGGACTTCTATGGTAAGGGAGTCCCTTTCAGGGCCCTAGTTTTGTGCACCAGTGGTCAGTGTCCTGCATGGCTCTGTGCTTCTGGCGTGGAATGTAAAGAACTGACGTCAGCACGCGAGAACAGCATCTAAGTAGATACCGCAACGTCATCCCGGCGATCACAGACCTAAGGACGAACGCGGAGTCGACCGACGCCACGTTCCGACGCGCAGGGGTAATGCTGACGAAAACTTTCCGGATCCAGTCTAACGCCTGGGTTTAATTCTAAGGAAAGGAATCTATAACTAATATATGTATGTTACAGATATATATATATTGTTACCGAAGGTAAGTAACTTGTTCCTCAATGTAAATACCCAACGCTGTCCTTTTTGAAAACAACAAGCTTCACAGGTTACACATTTGAGAGGTATAGTTGAGTTTGTCAAGAACTGTCCACTGTATGTCATTCTCACTTTCAGGAAGGTTAAAAATGTCAGGTTACTTTGGTATTGGAGTGTTTACATCTTATTATAGCTGGCAATGTGAATTCTCCAATTCATTAAATTAAATCACTATTTTAATCACATGTTCACTCGCATCCTTCCCAGTATATTTTCTACCTGGCCTCTTGTCTTCAATTTATAAATATTCTCACCTTGTACTCTTATGTTCTCCTATTCTTGTCCTTACTTTGCAACTAGTCATACCTAAGAAACGTAAGTTACACCGGTATTGAATCAAAGAGATTACTTCTAATCTATTGCAGTTGGCATGGTGTTTCAGTATCCATTGGGTTGTAAGCCCAAGTCGATCTCCGTTCCTTGTCAGGTGAGGTGACAGACAGAACAAGAACCACATGGAAATGGCCTCTGATTTTTGGATAGGTTCAAAGGTTCTCCTGATTATCGATGATTGATACCTCAGGTCTTGTATGTACCACCATGTCTTTTAAATTTCTGCTACTTTTCAAGGCAAGCCTGGTTTCTCCAGATCCATTATTTCTATATTCAGAATATGACTATTCCTAGTGACACCCTTTTTCATAGTGTTGGTCATGTGGCTGAAAGTGAAAGTCAATCTAGGCTGATTGTCAAGGAGTGGATCCATGTGTTGCTTTCTGAACTATACAGGAGGAATAATTCCTCTGTATGAGATGTTCACTGAGTTAACGGTCAGTTTTAAGAAAAATTCTAAATTAGAACAGTTTCTGGATATTCTCAAGAATTAACCAGCAGGTAAGTTGTTGCGTAGGGCCCCTGGGTGGAAACGTAAAAGTATAGAGTTTCATGCCATGGTTTTTTAAAGAGGTCTGACTATATCTACCTATTCTTTGGATATAGCAGAAGGTCCAAAAATGGAAGTTGAGTTTTACTATATTCACAAGTGAAATGTATGTGGTCATTCCTGGTATTCAGCCATTGTGTAAAATGGAAAAGCAGTTTGGATTCATGTTCCCAAAATACAAGGATTTCATCAATAAATCTTCTCCATATTTTGAGATTGGTCAGATAAGGGCTATCAGTGGGATATGTGTGTGGTTTCAAAACTAAGCACATACAAATGTACTACATTTGGGGTACTGCCCTTCGAAGTTTCTGTGGTTTGCCAGTACAGTTGATTCTGAAATAGAAAAACATTCTCCTTCATGGCTAAGGTTACACATTCCATTGTAAAGTAAGTGGGTGTCATGTCATCTCTTATTTGGCCACATAGTAAGGATTCTACCATCTGGTGAGTCGTCTTGTGGGATATTAGTATATGATGACTCCACGTCAAAGGAAAATAAGTAATGTTTTTCTATATATCGAAAGGGACATCCGTCAGAATGGTATGGACATGTTTGGTATCTTGCAAGGATGATGGCATCTTAGAGACCATGGGGCACATGGATAAAAGTTTCATTTTGCGATTAACAATTAGCGTTTTTTTTTTTTTAGAAATCGCTATTTGGTCATTGCAAAATGCAATGCAACAAAACAAACAGTAAATAGCAATTCTCTAATTGTGATTCCTTAAGAGTCGCAAATGCAATTAGGGAATCGCTATTTGCAATTGCGACTCCATTCTTTCCTATGGGCCTCAAGGCCCATAAGGGAGAATGGTCTTGCATTACCAAAATTGCGATTATCTAATTGGTAATCGCAAATTGGGTAATGCAAAGGCAATGGTCCCTGGGCCCTGAAGTGTCCCTAACACAAAAAGATGCACATGTTAGGCACACACATGCACTAGGGGCATGTGTGTGCCCCATGGTAATTTGAAAAATGCAGTTTTGTGCATTTTTCAAAGTATGCACATAGTTACCATCAACTTGAAGTTGAGCATTTCCTAAATGTACAGTTCGCATTTAGGAAAGGCTTCTTGCATGGGCATTAGAAAATTGCAAATTGCGATTCCCTTTTTGCATTCACAATTTAGGGAATCGCAAAAGATGGCGATTCCTTAAATTGCGAATTAAAAAAAAAGTAATGCATTAGAAATGGCCGATTTTTGCGAATCGCACTGTTTGCGATAGCAAAGTAGCTTGATACATGTGCACCCATAAGTCTGAAAAAAAATAGTCCACAATTTGTGAGTGGTTCTAGTATGGTTCCTAAACCAGACACAGTGGATCTATCAGGACGTGGGCTTTGTGGATCTTAAGGAGTATATGAAAATAGGGAATGTTGGTTGATTAAAAAATCTGTTTCGCTTGCAGTGATCCATTATGAATCTTTGCCTCTCTCGACCAGAGTCTTGTCATTATTTGGTTCTTACCATTCTTTGGTTCCTGGGTATTTAGTCTTGCTTCAGAGGTTTATATTATATGGGATTGTTCAGATGCTGGCTTCTTTGTTGATGATGATGTCCCTGTAACTAGTAGTCGCATTTGCAGAGTGGTGGAGAAAAGGGGCTGGGGCCTCCAACCAGCTCTCATGAATCCTGCTGTGTAGGACTTAGGAGAGTTACCAGGAAGGCTTCCTGGCCCCCAGGGTCCCACAGGAGTGAAGTGAACTTCATCCCGGGGAGCATAAGTTAGTTATCTGAGGTAACTATAACTGCCGAATTTCACTGGTTTTGTTTGAATAAAATCTGACCCAACTATAACGTCCTTGTAAACTTTGGTTTTTGTTAGTGAAAAAAAATAAATATATATATATATATATATATATATATATATATATATTTATATATATATATTTTTTTTTTTTTTTTGGACAGAACTGCGTCTGGCTATTTCATCAACTTTGATACATTTTCTGAGGATCCCAGTGAGCCCGAAGCAAATAAAACTTTCAAAGTAAAAATAAAAGAACTCTTTCATCAACTTGAGAAAACCTATCTGGGTTCACCATGGATTGAATTTTGGATTGTGTTAGGAGTACTTTTCCTCCTCCTCTGGCTCATCCTAGTTTTGAGCTTGGGAAGAATGATAGATGGAAAATATAATACAATGGACACAGCAAGTCAGAAAATCAACTTGGTCCTGAAACCTCATAAATCTGCAATCGTGAATGAAGAGATCTGTCATCAGTGAACATCACAGCCGTTCCTATACATGGTGGTATAGCATGGGACAAAACTGAGTATGACATATATGGCCCGGTAGAGCTTCTGAAGATTCCGCACCAGTTCAAGATCTCTTTAAGTGACTTTGTATCATCAAACACATTTTCTGATGATTGGGACTTTGAGACTATTAATAATATGATGTCAGATTTAGAGATGTCCGCTAAATTTACCGAACATGAATACTTGCAAGTTTCATCAGATTATGAACAAATGTATTGTTTTAATCATTATGGTCACAATTATTTGCATAAATCTGCAAACCCTAGAAATATTTAATCATATAATCAATGGGAACATTGTCCAACGCCGCCAAAAGGCAGCTCAAAAACATTCTATGAAAAGTTTCCATACTTCACAGGGTTTAATGTTACAAATCCAGCAATGTTTTATTTCAAAAATGAGAATAAGACAGGAATGAAAACAATGTTGACCAATACTAAACAAATTTATTCTGCAAACTATTATGCTCAGCTGTCTACATTAGGTTTTGACTTTTGGAAAGACTAACATCGAGACAAAAACTGTCTGGGGCACAAAAAGACTGGCAGGTGCAAGGTTTAGAAGCCCTGTTCAGAGCCTGCGTTATACCAGAACAAATAATGTTTTTAAATTACACTGTTCAACAAACTTCTTGTCTTGGCCTAGCTAAGATAAAAGATTTAAATAAACAGTCTATACCTAAACCCACATCTGACCGTGATAATGCTACAGAAGAGGAGGTAGACGTACCCTATATTTTAAAACGGAACAGAACTAATCCTGATTGGAAAAAATGGTTAATCTGGCCCACGGACACTAATGACTGTCATGATAGATTCCTGGAAAAAACACAGGGGTTCAAAATGAACAGGCCAGATCCAAGATATTCCCAGAGACAACATCCAGGGATAGTAACAACATATAGTGTAGGGAAACTATGCCTTGAGTGGCTACAGAAATCTACACTTCCGGAAATCAAATAACACTTATCTTTACTTAAAGAAGACAATGATTTGCGAGATTTCTTAATGGGACCTCGCAAACCACGTCAAAAACGTTTCATATACGCCGGTATATATGCTGCGTACAGCGAGGCTTGGAAAGTAACGCAAATAGAAACTGCGGAAAGAATACGAGAAATTGATCGTATTAATTTGGAGAAAACTCTCTCTGTTGTCGGGGGTGAGGGGTTTGTAATAAACTATTCAAGAAACGGATATCGGTGTGCTGGCTGTTCTTTTGACTCAACTAGTCAAATTGTGTTGGAATATATATATATATATATATATATATATATATATATATATATATATATCAAGAAAAACGCTTCCTCTGGCAACCCTTCGCCTTCGATAGGGGTGGCTCGTTTCCGGCGGAGCCACCGGCACAATATCCCTCAATATCCCTCAAAAACGGCGTTCCTTCACGAGCACTCGGGCATAATTCAATAACACACAGTCCACGCAGTAGTCCAAAGAAGTTAGGTTTATTCCTTCATAAACCGAACGTGACGTGTTTCGCACTCCACGGAGCGCTTGATCACACATTTTGTTGATTTCGTTATTCCTGCCTATGCTAAGGTTACTAGGTAACCGCATACGTAGACACGTAACTCACGTGATCACTTGATGACGATCGCAGGGGAAACTGTTGGTAGGCAAACCCGCATAAAGTTATTAGTGTGGATGTGAATTAAAGATATGAAAGATGAATTATGGAATAAATGTGAGATACAATGAACTCGGGCATAGGCAGGAATAACAAAATCAACAAATTGTAAACACATGAATAATTGTATTTGTATAAAATGGAATCATAAATGAGAAATACTCAAATATTCAAATAGATTGTTAATCATAACATCAGAAGCAAACAGAATCTTGAATTGATACTACAATATTATGTGGATGTGTATGATTTTATGACTATTCCAATATGGCGGAACACGATAATGTTCAGTCCGCTTTCCCTGCTTAATACCACGATACTTAAACTGTTTGTATTATGGATGACAACTTGTGTGATCAAGCGCTCCGTGGAGTGCGAAACGCGTCACGTTCGGTTTATGAAGGAATAAACCTAACTTCTTTGGACTACTGCGTGGACTGTGTGTTATTGAATTATGCCCGAGTGCTCGTGAAGGAACTCCGTTTTTGACGGATATATATATATATATATATATATATATATATATATATGTGTATGTATGTATATGTATATATGTATATATGTGTATATATATCCATCCAAAGTCGGTTCCAGCCCGCTTTGCACGATCGAGCGGGGATCATTTGGCAAGGACCGCCTAACGAACATCCATTCAGAGTTGAAACAGGAACACACCAGAGTATAGTGTGAAGTGCATATTTTATTTCCAGCACAATAAATCCAAGGACTGCTCGGCCTAGTGCCCGCCCACTGATGCTTTTTGCTTGCCTCCACGAGCTTGATCACATGACACGCTTTCAGATGGGAAGTACTAAACACAACAAGGCTCGAGCATATGGGGTGTAAAAAAAAAGTCTTCGGAGTGGCATTGCGCAGAGGGGGGCGGGTGAGAGCATTCCTTTTAGATCTGAAGCTCTCGGCCTT
Source organism: Lissotriton helveticus (assembly GCF_964261635.1). Lineage (NCBI taxonomy): Eukaryota > Metazoa > Chordata > Amphibia > Caudata > Salamandridae > Lissotriton > Lissotriton helveticus. The sequence goes on along the minus strand of NC_136061.1, from coordinate 743,425,744 downwards.
ACTGTGGCGGGTCTGATGCGATGATGCGAGGCGGCTCGGGGAGCAAATGGCAAGCGCGTGCACGGGCACATGCACTCTGCGTAATCCGCCTGCCAAAGCCCCTTGGTCAGCTTTCCTGATCCACCTCTATATGTCAAACTGCAATGCTTGCGCATTGGCAGGTCCCGACCTAAAAATGTGCTCTATCTGTTGTGAAAAGTGGCTACATTGTGAATGGCAATTGAAAACGGACTATGGATACTTTTTTTTTTTAAATCTCTTTATTGAACAAATAAGCAATCCACTCTTTCGTGTACAAGAATCATGCAAATATATGATACTTAGGGTTGCCGAGAAACTGCCCACAGATCATCACAAAAAAATATATAGTAATCAAATACATATAAAGGCATTTCTTCATTAAAACCTTGTATTTAAGCACAAACTACAAATCATCTCGTGTGCATAAATAATTCAATACATTTCTGCTCATTGATTGCACAATTGAATTGTACACAGATCACATGTATATTATGAAAGCTCAGAAGTGTCCGAATCTCATTGCGACCTCACATTAAGCAATCTATGATCTTGGCAGAGTGGAAGATGCAAGTGCATTTAGGTGCCCTCAGGTAGCCAGCATTGATGTGATGTCTAAGCAAGTGCTATCGACAAAATATTATAATGGTATATTATGAACTTGTCGGGTTTGGCGTTGGTTCTCTTTGGGGCTGTGCTGATTGTCCTATAACCTTCCCCACACGACTCTCCTAGAGTCTGAAATGCGTAATACAGACTACCAAGATCGTCCCGTGAGGGCGGGAAAGGAAGGGGACAGCGGGGAGGGAGATCTGAAACGACAAGGACAATGAGTTAGAAAACACCCCCCCAGAACCCCACAAAGGAATATCCTACAATCCTTTCTATTATCCACAACAATGTTCTATGCCCCTACCTGTGAAGGAAAATATAAGGGTCTTTGTATTTAGGGAGGAATGATGAGGGCCGAGAGTGGGAATGGAAGCCAACTGCAACAATAAGCACATAAGAACACAATAAACATATGATTTCAGAAGAGACTATGTTACTTCCTTATATCAACCTACCTACCACTCGAATACAGTGTTCTTCTTTAGGCTAGAACTATTCCCATGATCACGTACCCATTTTGCGTCTCCCCTGTGTAGTCAAATACAAAGTGCAGGAGAATGATGAAGCGAAAGAAGAATCACAAATGAAAATACGGCAGAAGAGGTTGAATTCGCCCTGTATCAAAGTTTCCTGCCAGAGGATTGAGTTTATCCCTTAGGGGAAGGAATCCGATACTTGGCACCCTCGTGTTAAGGAAACCCGATATCTCCTTCCACAAACATAGACTGATTAAACAGTTCTGATCACCGTATATGTGTCAATAATGTGCAAGAAGTTTGTGGAAATGAAAGCACTGCTTTGGTCTGATTAGACCGTAAACAAAACCTCTCCCCGCAATGAGAACGCGGACCAGCGTCTCGTCCAACAGGAAGTGGAGTGAAACCCTTGTTAAATCACAAGGTCGTATCAAGGTTCTTTGTTTGTGCACACAGCCGCATACACTCACACTCAAATCCAAAGTCTTTTACCCGACCCAGCGCGGGGTGAAAAAGAGACAAAGTCGGATAATGCTTCTCCAAACGGAGCTTACCGCTACCTCTACATACCGACCAGTCTTGGCAATAATTATCGGCACCGCGAGTGAGTGCCGGCAATGTTTATTTCCGGGATTGTGCGTGACCGACGTCTGGAACGTGACGTCGTCTCCCGGCCTTCTGGGAACTGTAGTTCGTTCCGTGCGGTCGCCATTTATCCCGCTTTAGGCGGACAGCGACCATACACGGTGGAAACCTGACAGTACATCCCCCCTCACAAGGGACGCTGTCCAGCCGCAGGCTTCCCGGGAAACAGCCGATAGGACTGCGCTACCAAACGAGGAGCATGAACCAAACGCCCAGGTTCCCACGAGTTTTCCTCCTGGTCATAGCCCTTCCAAGAAATCAGGTACTGCAAACGACCCCTCACCCACCTGGAGTCAAGAACCCCCCGAAACTCATACTCCCGGTCCTGTTGAACCCAGATCGGTGACGGAGCCCGTCGGACTGGACAAAAAGAGGGCTTCAACAGGGACACATGAAAAACAGGGTGGATCCGCAGATGGGCAGGCAAACTCAACCTAACCGACACAGGATTCACGTGTTTCTCTACCCGAAAAGGCCCAATGAACCTAGGATTAAACACACTGTGTTTCCTGAACCTGATGTTCCGTGTAGACAACCACACCAGGTCCCCCTTCTTGTACACAGGGCAAGGCCTGCGATGTTTATCTGCCTGCACCTTGTACGTTCTCTTAGCCTGGACAAGATTCTTGCGCGTTTCCGAGAGTATCCGGCGTATGCGCAACAACCTGGCCCTGACGTCTGGCAGCTTGACGTTGTCGCTCGGGAGCAACAAGGGACTGACTCTAGGATGGTGACCATACGTACAGAAAAAAGGAGAATGAAGCGTGGAGGAATGTTGTGTGCTTTTATATGCCACCTCAGCCACCCACAGCCAATCCACCCACGCGTCGGTGTTGGTCTGGACATAGCATCGCAGATACTGCTTCAGGGTCTTTCAGTCTGACCATCAGTCTGGGGATGGAAGCTGGTAGACAAGGAGGGGGACACCTGTAATGCAGAACACCATGTCTTCCAGAATCGAGCAGTGAATTGAGCCCCCCTGTCCGACACTATTACCCTCGGTAGACCATGTAACCTGACTACGTTCTCCAAAAGGAGATGTGCCAAACGACCAGCCGTAGGGACCTGATTACAAGCTATAAAATGCCCCATCTTGGTCAGATAGTCCACCACAACCAGGATAGCGGTCTTTCCCTGATCCTTAAGGAGCCCGACAATAAAGTCGACTGAAAACCTCTCCCATGGTGTTTCGGGGGTAGGCAAAGGATGCAAAAGTCCCTGTGGTCGTTGATGATCAGATTTAATTTGGGCGCATTTCATGCACTTCTTTACCCATTGCGTTACGTCACACCTTATCGAAGGCCACCAGAACTGCCTCAAGGCTTTTTCAAGTGTTTTTACCGATCCCATATGACCAGCACATGGCGCTTCATGACACCAAGCAAATACTGTTTTTTACAGAGTCCTTGTGGGAACAAGAACTTGAGACCCCCTCATAGGCACACAGTGTCTCATCCTCCACTCCGGATGATGTAGAAGCCACGTTCTCCACACACAGGTTTGTATTCCCTAGCGTACACCTTGCAGACAATCCCCCGTCTGAGTCACACCCATAACATTGGCGGGATCGATGATGGACCTGCTAGGTGTTACAGCATGCATCGCTGGGTTGTCTTGTCTCGTCAAAGCATCCGCCTTTTTATTCTCAAGGCCGGGTCTAAACGTGACAATGAATTGATATTCCTCAAAGAATAACATCCAGCGCTGCTGTCTAGGTGTAAGGTGACGGGCCGCACGTAAAAACTGAAGGTTCCTGTGGTCCGTATAGACCGTCACCCTATGAGTAGCACCCAGCAGCCAATGTCTCCATTCCAAGAAAGCATCACGTATGGCCAACAATTCTTTTTCCGCGATGGTATAATTTGTCTCTGCGGGACTGAGTGAAGGCAATGAGGTGTAACACTCTGGTGGCTTCCTCCCTCTGTGACAATACCGCTCCTACGGCTACTTCAGAGGCATCAGCCTCCACCACGAAAGGTAGGTCAGGGTTGGCATGAGTCAGAACGGGCGCCGTGGAAAAAGCTTTCTTCAGCCCATCAAACACTCCTGGTGCTTTTGAATCCCATACAAACAGAACGTTTTTTCGTGTGAGACGGGTCAAAGGTGTTACCAGAGCAGAAAATCCACGGATGAATCGCCGGTAAAAATTTGCGAATCCTAATAGACACTGGATGTCTTTTACAGTGTTCGGACGAGGCCACTCCTTTATAGCCTTTACCTTTCTCTCGGCCATGACTTGACCCGAGGGAGTGAGCATTACCCCTAAGAACTCCACCGTAGTCACGTGAAATTCACATTTCGTGATTTTACAATACAACCGGTGCTGTCGCAAGGCCTGAAGTACTTGGCTCACTTGTGTTACATGTTCTTCGGTGGTGTTGGAATATACCAAGATGTCGTCTATATACACGACAACAAAACGGTCAAAGTATTCCCTCAGAACCTCATTGAGAAAGAACTGGAAGGCGGCCGGGGCGTTACATAGCCCAAAGGGCATCACCAGATATTCAAAAAGCCCATACCGCGTCTTGAAGGCCGTCTTCCATTCGTCGCCGTGTCGAATACGGACAAGATGGTATGCACCACGCAAATCGAGCTTTGTATATATGGTGGCGGAACGGACTTGTTCTAACAACACCGGAATCAATGGCAGCGGGTATTGATTCTTAATCGTAATGGTAATCAAGGCTCGATAGTCAATACAGCACCTCTTTTCTCCATTAGCCTTGGGTATAAAAAACAACGGCGAGGCTGCAGGCGATCTTGACGGCCGTATATACCCTATGGCCAGATATTTATCCAGGTATTCCCGCAAGTATTCGTTTTCAGGCACCGTTAGTGCATAGAGACGTCCATTCGGCACCACCGATCCTGGGAGAAGGTCTATTCGGCAGTCGTAGGCTCTGTGGTGGGAGCTCTTCGGCCTGAACATCACTGAAAACGTCCTTGAATGCTTCATAACAGTGTGGCAAAGTTACCGCTTTTTCAGCAGCCGTGGCTATTCCATGGATTGAAGCCAAGACCTTTGAGGGGCCCTCTGAGTCGAGCATACAATGTGACTGACAATACTTTGATGCGAACCGTATCGTCTTGGTGGACCAGTGTATGGTTGGTTCATGTTTTTGTAACCAGGGAAGCCCCAGAATAACGCCATATTGGGGTGCCTGAATTATATTGAAGGACAATTGTTCATGATGGTTTCCACTATAGGTGAGGTCGTATTCAGGGGTATGGAACTTAATGGGACCGGCTATTAATTCACTACCGTCCACAGCGCACACCATTTCTGGCTGTTGTTTCTCAAGTAGCCGTACCCCCAATCTTTTTGCTTCTGCAAAATCCATAAAACATCCTGTTGCACCAGAATCCACCATGGCCTTAACGTTTTTTACTTCAGAATCAACAACCAACGACATGGCCAAGAACAAGTGGTTAACCTCCTGGTCCCAGCCAGGTAGTACTGAAGGGATGACATTCCGGCTTGATAGGTCCCCTTCACTCGCCTTCAAGCACTGGAGTTTTCCGACTTTTTCTCACTGCTTCCTGCTACGGTTTGTTCTGCCCTTTTTTGCCGCAATATAAACAAAGACCGAACTTTCTGCGGTGTTCCTTTTCGTGTAGCGTCAAAGCAGCCCTTACGGCTCCAATTTCCATAGACTCCGAGGAGGTACTGGACTTCTCTACTTGTCCCCCTTTATCATATGACAAAACAGGCTGTTCTTTTTTCTTAGTGTCGCCTTTTCTCTCGCGCATTCTGTGATCTAACCGCAAGGTCAGTTCGATGAGGGCAGAGCAGGGACGGGTCTGTGGATCTATATGGGCCAATACGTCCTTCATCTCATCGTATAGTCCTTGATAAAACAAGGCAGATTGTTTTATTTCAGGCCAGTCTGTCTCTGCTACCAGACTACGGAAGTTGTTCAAGTAGGTTACCAAGTCTGAGGTGCCTTGCTTCAGTACTAGCAGCTCCCTGTCGGCGGTGAGTGTTTCAGCTCTACGATCAAAGGTTTTTTCGAATTCTGCTCTGAACTCGTCCCAATCATAGAGGAGGGGATCGTCTCGCCGGACCACAGGGACTGCCCATTGTGCTGCCTCCCCCCCTAAATAGGAAATGAGAAAAGCAACCCTAGCCTGGTTGGTGGCGAACATCTTGGGTTTGCACATAAAGTGTAAAAGTACTTGTGTCATAAACACTTGAACCTTTTTGTTGTCCCCATAAAAGCGCTCCGGAGGTGCCAAAGGAATTTGCGTAGGCATTTCTACCACTACCGAAGTGGAGGGAGCAGGGCTAGACCCAGCATCAAAAGGGTTCCCCTGCATTCGGTCCATTCTAGCCCTCAATTGTGCAGTCTCGGCTCTAGAGGCCGCCACCTTCCTGCTGGAGGCCGCTAGCTCCGTCTGCACCAAAACCAATGCTGCTAATACGTCATCTATAGAGGCCATGATATCGTCAGCACAGCCAAGAAGAGAAGAACAATCGTGGGCCGATAATTCTGTCGGGTTTGGCGTTGGTTCTCTTCGGGGCTGTGCTGATTGTCCTATAACCTCCCCCACACGACTCTCCTAGAGTCTGAAATGCGTAATACAGACTACCAAGATCGTCCCGTGAGGGCGGGAAAGGAAGGGGACAGCGGGGAGGGAGATCTGAAACGACAAGGACAATGAGTTAGAAAACACCCCCCCAGAACCCCACAAAGGAATATCCTACAATCCTTTCTATTATCCACAACAATGTTCTATACCCCTACCTGTGAAGGAAAATATAAGGGTCTTTGTATTTAGGGAGGAATGATGAGGGCCGAGAGTGGGAATGGAAGCCAACTGCAACAACAAGCACATAAGAACACAATAAACATATGATTTCAGAAGAGACTATGTTACTTCCTTATATCAATCTACCTACCACTCGAATACAGTGTTCTTCTTTAGGCTAGAACTATTCCCATGATCACGTACCCATTTTGCGTCTCCCCTGTGTAGTCAAATACAAAGTGCAGGATAATGATGAAACGAAAGAAGAATCACAAATGAAAATACGGCAGAAGAGGTTGAATTCACCCTGTATCAAAGTTTCCTGCCAGAGGATTGAGTTTATCCCTTAGGGGAAGGAATCCGATACTTGGCACCCTCGTGTTAAGGAAACACGATATCTCCTTCCACAAACATATACTGATTAAACAGTTCTGATCACCGTATATGTGTCAATAATGTGCAAGAAGTTTGTGGAAATGAAAGCACTGCTTTGGTCTGATTAGACCGTAAAGAAAACCTCTCCCCTCAATGAGAACGCGGACCAGCGTCTCGTCCAACAGGAAGAGGAGTGAAACCCTTGTTAAATCACAAGGTCGTATCAAGGTTCTTTGTTTGTGCACATAGCCGCATACACTCACACTCAAATCCAAAGTCTTTCACCCGACCCAGCGCGGGGTGAAAAAGAGACAAAGTCGGATAATGCTTCTCCAAACGGAGCTTACCGCTACCTCTCCATACCGACCAGTCTTGGCAATAATTATCGGCACCGCGAGTGAGTGCCGGCAATGTTTATTTCCGGGATTGTGCGTGACCGACGTCTGGAACGTGACGTCGTCTCCCGGCCTTCTGGGAACTGTAGTTCGTTCCGTGCGGTCGCCATTTATCCCGCATTAGGCGGACAGCGACCATACACGGTGGAAACCTGACAGAACTATAATTACTGGGAATACGATGAGGACACCGAATAAAGTGCAAGTTCAGAATATCTATTAGATTGTTATTACTGGGAATGCAGTAAGGGCCACTAATAAAGTGCAAGTGCATGGAGTTATCAGAAGGTCGAAAAATAAAGATGTTAAAAAACGGGCAGAGGCTACATATATAGAAAGCCCAAATGTAAACTTTCAAATAGTGTAAATCTGTATGCTTTCTTAGCAATGTGCAAATATCGCAATAAACGGATATAAGCCAGTATTTAAACTAGATGAGAGCGGTCTGATCTAAAATTCGTCATTGCTACCCAAACTGTCTATAAAGTGCTCTAGTGCTTATATAACATAAATGATATAGATATATGTCAGAGTGCAACTCAATTTGTTGGGCAAACGGAGCGTGAATATATATATATATATATATATATATTCATATATTCTCGCTCCAAACACTCTCTCCCAGCCGGGAAAAAGTAGCAGCACTCGCTGGTTCTCTTGTTGCTCAGTTTTTATTCAGCGCTTCAACACAAACGTGTTTCGGGGCTACCCTTCGTCAGTGTGTGTAGATTTACAAAAACGAGGGGCCATTTTAAAAGCAAAGTCAAAAGGCAGTGTAATAGAGGTAGGACTACTATGGCAAAAACATTATGGGCCCCATATTGTAATGTACAAAATCCCGCTTGAGAAGGTAGAACTTGACGGTTCCACTCAGTAGGAATCGTCATTAGCCGATCCACGGCAAGATTACCAACACAATGTGCGTTAAATCCACATGAGACCATTTAGAGGTTGTAAATAGTGTATAAATATCACATATTATAAAGCATTTAATAATTGTGTTAAAATGTATAATGATGTAAATATGTACATGCAATGTTTTTATTCAAAGCGGGATTTTGCACATTACAATATGGCGCTCATAATGTTTTTTCCATAGTAGTCCTACCTCTATTACACTGCTATATATGTGTATGTATATATATATATATATATATATATATATATATATATATATATATATGTGTGTATATATATATATATGCGTGTATATGTGTATATATTTTTTTTTCAAAGAACGATGACTGGATATATTTAGATTGATTTCACAGGACAGTTTTAATTTGACAGAGTATAAGCACATAAGCCAGTATGTTTGTATCTTAGTGTGACCTACTCTCCTTTTCAGTAACTTCTGTGCATGACGTATGGAGTGTGTTACACATGAATCATTACCATTCGCTGGATAACTGAAGGTAGGGAAGCTTAACTAGAGGGTGAGGACTAGACTTATGGCCAAAGGTCTTTTAAGTGCAGTTAGTCTAAAATCTATTCTTGTTGTTTTTGTAGAAAGTTGTTGGTCCTGAGGAGAACTCTATAACAGTCGGGGTTTGAAACGCGTCGACCGACCTGGTAACTCAGAAGATACTATTGTATATTGGAAAGCAATTAATTTGAGAAAAGGGTTGATTAACACAAATCAGTGATTAGCCCAAATGCAGACAGACTCCGTGTGATTCTAGACAATCAACACTATTACTTGGACTTTACCAAAACACATTCACTAGTCTGGAAGGGGTAAGGTGACTACACACATTTTACATAATTCACTACTGCAGTCTACTGTGAATGCCTGTCTCATTCTGCGAATGCATAAGCAATGACTGGCTTCTAATACTACTAAAATTTGACAACATGACCGGTTTTAAAGCAGTTATCAGTCTGCAAATAAATGAAGTACCCAAATGCTTCTCTCACAATGGTTGCCCAAATGCTTCTCTCACAATGGTTGCCCAAATGCACACAGACTCACTGTGTGATTCTAGACAAGCAACACTGTTCCAAGGACTTTACCAAAACACATTCACTAGTCTGGAAGGGGTAAGGTGACAACACACATTTTACATAATTCACTACTGCAGTCTACTGTGAATGCCTGTCTCATTCTGCGAATGCATAAGCAATGACTGGCTTCTAATACTACTAAAACTTGACAACATGACAAGTTTTCACCCCTTCGCTGCTGCGGCAATTCCGCCGCAGAGCTAGGGGGGTGTGGGGGCCGCGTGCCGCTCCCATGCTCGTGACGGAACCGCTCCGTCACGAGCCTCAGGTGCGCTTTGCTGATGACGGAGCAGTTCCGTCACGGCCCCGCCCGCTCAACAGAATGTCCAGTGCAGGCGCGGAATCCACGCAGGCGCGCCGAGCGGGCCGTGACGGAACCGCTCCGTCATCAGCACAGCGCGTCCGTGGCTGGTGACGGAGCAGTTTCGTCACCAGCATGGGAGGAGTTAAAGCAGTTATCTGTCAGCAAAGACATGACGTTAACAAATGCTTCTCCCACAATGGTTGCCCATATGCAGACAGACTCACAATGTGATTCTAGACCAGCAACACTACTCCCTGGACTTTAGCAAGAGAAACACATTAGTCTTATTAAACACAAAGGCACCACATACAACCCCTCACAAATTATTAACTCACCTTTCAAATTGATTTGTAGATTAAGACGTATGTCAGTCACACACCAGATTTTCTTATACAGAATGTCTGTACTGCACTGCTCTTAGCAAAACCAAAAAATGGCAAACTTTCCCTCTCATTCTGCACACATATACATGTAAATATCAAATCACATTGCTTCCCACATTAATTCCAAAGCTAACACACATTTCTATTGGTTACACGTTTCGACCCTTTCCAATTGACATAACTTTGAACCCTACCCCCAATCTGCTTACTGCCTGTTACCATAGTAACAGTTCATGGAACACTCAACTGAACTCACAGGTCACAAGTTCAGCACACAATGTTGCTAATCCAAACAGCAAGTGTGCTTGACTTCTACAAATATCAGCTTATCCTATGTAATGTTCCTTTCAAACTGTTTTCATTAACCAATAAGAAACATGCTTTTGAAACACAGAAACATGTACCCTACTTTTCAGTCTATAATGTTCTCAAACAGCCAATCATTTGCCTTTTTATTTTTAAACTGCATCTTATCCACCAGTTTAGAAAAACCTTATTTGTCAAACTACCATTTCACATACAGACACCTTCTGAGTGCATCCAGACCTCCTTTCAAGATGCTTAGAGTGTGGATTGTGGGACACAGCTATATTTTCTGGAGCCAAAAGTATACAGAAATCAGAGTCATTGACAAAGACCTAGCTTTGCCAAATGTAGACATTAAATGGATTGGACAGAGAGCATTAAAGTGGCACTAATTGATGCCATTGGTTAAATCCTTTTTACATCTCCAACACTCATAATTGTGCACTGTGGTAGCAATGACCTAGGCCCTTAGACTGGGGTAGGTCTGGAAATGCTTATGAAGGACACCTTTGGAGAATTGATGTCACTTTTCCCCCATACTGCCTTTGTCTATTCTAACATATGCCAAGGACAGAAATGGAACTGGTCCAATCAATTTTGTCCATTGATTGAGAAAGCTAGGAAACATGTCAATAAAGCTGTTTCTGCTTATCTCAGAGATTATAGAATGGGGTCCATTTAAACAACAATCTGCGTTTTAATATGGATGGCATCTATTGGAGAGATGGTGTACATTTTATAGATGAGGGTAACAGTCTTCCTGAACAACTTTAGTCTCTGAATCTGTACTTATTTGTAGGTACCAAAATCTCCCAATAAACACAACGGCTATTTTTATAGCCACCCAAGATCTAAACACATAAGCTTGATATATATATATATATATATATATATATATATATCTGAAAAGATTACGGGTTTTTTTTTTGCTTGGAGTCGCGCACCCACGCGTGCACACCAGGGGGCTGTGCTGAGCGCCGCGCTGGTTGCGCGACTCCTAATTGTACCGTATAAAAAAATTAGCACCTACCACTAATTTCTATTTTCCCTGGGAACCCCATCCGCCGGGGCCTATATACAACGTTGGAGACCGTGGGGGGAGTCCCAATGCCCCCACGGTCCCATTAGGCTTCCCACGTCCTTCTGGAGCCGGCATTGCTTTTCAACATGGGGATCTTCTAACATGCAGCTCCCCATGTGGACAAGCAATCTGGTTTGCATTTTGAAAGAGAGCAGGTTTCCCTGCTCTCTCTCTTTCAAAATCCAAACCAAGTTTGCTATGACAGGGCGGAAGCTCAGCTCCCACCCTGCTATAGCAAACCGCAGTGTCCAGGGGGTGGGCACCCCGGGACACCGCAGGAGCCGGCCTGGGGGGTGGTGGTCCCCAGGGCCATCACAGGGCTGCAACATTAGCAAAGCCCCAGGGAGTTGGTGGTCCCCCGGGCTGGGGCGTCCGGACCCCCAATTTGAAAATTTAGATGCCCGGGGATGTGGCGGTCCCCGGGGCGTGTGGGGGGCTTGAGCCCCCCCACACAGGTTATATTTTTTTATGAAAGCCCCTGGGCTGGCGGTCCCCGGGGCTGTGTGGGGGGGAATTGGACCCCCCACACTTTTTTTTTAGCATGCCCCTGAGACTTGGCCTCCCGAGGGGCTAATTATCTTCGAAGCTTGGGAGCCTGCCTTCGTTTTTTATTTTATTTTCACAGCAGAATCCGCGCACCCTGCGTGGATTTTGCTGTTTTAAAAAAAATAATAATAATTTTTGGGGCCCTGGGGGTCTTTGTGTGACCCCCCTAAGCAGGCCCAGGGGGTCAGAGTATCTACCCTGCCCCTTTTTTTGCATTTTGCGCACTTTATTCAAGGATTTTTTGTGCCTCGGTTCTACCGTGGCACAAAATGGCTGCCAACACTTTCCGGTTTGGAGTGTTGACAGCCAGTTGACAGCCAATTAGCATGCAGTTCGTGATCGGGAGGGTGTGCGCAGGGTACGCTCAGGGTACGCTGATCCACCGCGGCCTTGGATATATATGTGATTTTACTTTTGATTTTTTCAGCAACTACTGAACAGATTTGCACAATTTAACAAAAAGGCACAAGTCTGAACCAAGGACTACCTCTTTGCCAAATTTGGTGTAATTCCGTTCAGCAGTTCGGGCTGGAGCTGTGACTAGAGGTTCCTATGGAAAATTGCATGGGGAAAACACGTTTTGGGATCCCCTTTTTTCTCGGCCCCCATTTGCTGAATCACCCCGATACTTTCAGGATAGGAGCGGACCGGAGCTGGCCAAATGTTTTGAAAATTTCACGAAGATTAGTCTACCGGCGCCAAAGTTATTGGGAATAGAATATAGCGGATTTCCTATGGAAAATAGGTCCTAACTAGAACTACCTCTTGGCGACCGCCAGTAGCTAATGTGTATGTATACATATGTGTATGTATTTATTTACTGGGGAAAAAAAAGGTAAAGGGACGTTATAATTAGTTATGTTAACAATACTTACAGAGCGCATGATTACCCGTAGGTGTCTTGGCGCTAGCTCTATTGAACAGGAGGATAAAATGGCCCTATTACTTTGTAAAAAGCCAAGTTGTCAAATCTTTCCTATTTAGTAGTTATAGTTCGGACCTAGTTTCAATGGGAAAGGCTTTTTTTGTTTTGCTTTAGGACTTTGGCTCGGTTTGACAAATCTTCACAACATTTTCAAAACTAGATAGCCATTCCCTTCAGCTTCTGTTTGGAAGGTTTTGAGGTGATTCGTTAAGCGGGGGCAGAGAAAAAGGGGGGGTCCCAAACCGCGTTTCCCATTGCAATTTCCCAAAGCGATTTTAGACACGACTACAGCCCGATCCGCTGAACCAAATTACACCAAATTTGGCAGAAAGCTAGATCTTGGTCCAAAAAGGGTGCTTTTTAGGTCTCGACTAGTCTGCGCATGTGCTGTGTCTTTAAGACATGCTGTATCTGAAAGAAACAGGTTAGTGTTAGATTCCTTACCTTAGAATATCCACAGGCGTCAGACTGGATCCGGAAAGATTTTTCGTTAGCAGTATCCCTGCGCGTTGGTAGGCATCGTCTGCGGCTCCGCGTCAGTCGTCGGTGTCGTGATCGCCGGGATGACGTCGTCGGAGTACTTAGACGCCGCCCTCACGGGCTGACGCCGGTTCTTCTCTTTTCCACGCCAGCAAGCGCAGATCCGGGAAGAGCTAGTACCCTAGTCATTTTTTTACTAACTTTTTGGATATTTTGGCTATTCTTTTTGAGTCGATATTGACTCCTGCTGCCGGTAGGGATGCCTGGATTCAAGCCGTGCGACGCCTGTCACCAGTGACCGACCCCCACCGCCAGGGTCTCTACTTCCTCGGGCCGACCACGACAAGTCGTGCCCCGACTGCTGGGCCTTGACCTCGAAAGCTAGGAGGGAGCAGTCCCGTAAGCTCCTCGAGATCCGGCAGTCGGCCACGCGCCGCTCACTGTCCCGGTCGAGGGACCGGTCGCGGAGCCGGAGCCCACTCCGTTCGTCGGGCTCGAAGTCCACGCACTCAGGTAAGTCGAGGCACTCTAAAAAGAAGTCGAACGGGCTACTTCGCTATTCCGACTCCCCTCGCCAGTTGCGCGACGCGGCTGAGGGTTCGGGTGACACCACCCGCGCAGCTTTGCTGGAGCCGCAGGCGTCGCATCCGGCCCCATACCCTCTGGTCCCTGGGCTGCATGCGACGCCAGAGGAGATTCGTGATTTCATCGTGGCCATGAGGATTCACTTCCCTCCTTCGAGGCCTGTCTGTGTGCCCTCGGGCCCAGCAGAGCCAACTAGGGGCCCTGGCGTGCCGGCAGCTTCGGCTTCGGCCCTGGCGCCGTCGGCGTGCCTTCGGTCCTGACGCCGCAGGGCCCCGGGGAATCCAGGTCTGGATCCCGGTTGACGCCAGTTGAGCGCACGACTCCTCTGCTGGCGCCGACACCGATGGTGTCGCTCCCGTCGCCGTCTTAGGATGACGTCGTCCCCAGTTTCAGCCCCGGTCCAGGTCCGGCATCAGAGTGGCGCCGCTCAGCGTCGTCTCCGGCGTCGGTGGGTGAGCAATTCATCTATGACCCGCTCCGTCATTTCTGCCTGTTTATCAGGACATGGATGATGGGGGGGGACTGGTAGGGGTCTGAGGACCCTCTGGCACAACCGTGCCAGTTAAGTCAGGACTGGACAGATGAGCTAGGGGATGCCAGTGGTCTGGATACATCGCCTGTTATGTTATGTTATGTTATGTAACTTTTATATAGCGTACGGCTACTCGATATGAGTGTCCCGACGCTTTCCACCTGCAACTCAGAGTAGAAATAACACAACACAGCTAAAATAAGACAGGAGACAACAGAGGAAAACAATAAAAGCAGTAAACAGTAAAACAGACTAAAGATTAAAAAGCCAGGTCTTCAGGCTCTTCCTGAATTGGAGCAAATTGGCAGTGCTGCGGAGCGAAAGAGGAAGCAGATTCCAAAGCTGGGGAGCTCTGCAGCTGAAAGACCTGAATCCCAAGGCGGCCTTCCTCACCCGCGGGACCACCGCTTTAAAGAGGGATTCCGAACGCAGGGAGCGGACTGGACGATAGAAAACCAGTCTCCGCCGCAGATATCCCGCCCCTGATCCATACAGGGCTTTATGCATCAGAGTCAGGGATTTGAACTGGATCCGCTTCCTGATAGGGAGCCAGTGAAGCGTCTGACGCAGCCCGGAAGCTCGAGCTCGTCTGCGTAGGCCAAAAATAGCCCGGGCGGCAGAGTTCTGCACCACCTGAAGGCGCTGAACCAGGTAGTCAGGGAGGCCAAGAAAGAGGGCATTGGCATAGTCAAGCCTTGAGCCGACAAGAGCCTGCACAGTAATCCTCCTGTGCTCCTCAGACAGCAGAGGCAGAAATTTACGGAGCATTTTCAGGATTCCGTAGCAGGTGCCAGCCAGGCCGAGAATATGAATTCGCAGCAATAGCTGGTTGTCTAGTTTGACGCCCAAATTTTTGGCCACCAAGGAGGACTGTGCCGGAGGGCACATGTCGGACGGCCACCATTGCTGCCACTCCGGATCGGCCACGCAACCAAAGAATAGAACCTCAGACTTGCCTGAGTTGGCCCTCAGACTGTTCCGATGGAACCAGTCGAAGACCAATGCAAGACAGTCCCGAATTCTCTCTCCATCAAACTCTTGATCTTTCCCGCATGTGAAGAGGAGTTGCGTGTCGTCGGCATAAGAGACTATCTGGGCCCCGTATGCCTCCACCAAGGCCGCCAAAGGGGACATAAAGATGTTAAACAACGTGGGGCTCAACACAGAACCCTGTGGAACCCCGACTCCCAATGGCGGCATCTCGGCGGAACTCTGGGAAACCCAGACCGTCTGGCGGCGGCCTTCAAGGAAAGAAGTAAACCACCTGAGCACCGTCCCCCTAAGGCCGATGTCATAAAGCCTAGCTAAGAGCGCCTTATGGGGGACGGTGTCGAAAGCCGCCGATAGGTCTAACATGACCAACATGGCCCTGCCGCCGACATCCAAGGTCTCCCTGATGATCTCAGTCACCTCCAACAGAGCCGTTTCCGTGCTAAAATTAGGACGGAAGCCAGATTGGGATATATGGAGCAGATTGTTAGCTTCCAGAAAGCTCGACAGGACACCGTGGGCGTGTTTTTCGTTTTTCCGTTATCTTCGCTAGCGCCGGAAGAAGCGAGATTGGCCTGTAATTGGCCAAAGCCTCGGCGTCGAGACCCGGTTTTTTTAGGAGGGGGATCACCATCGCTCTTTTCCAAGAACTAGGGACCCTCCCCTCCCTCAAGGAAGCATTGAGGATGGGGTTGACCAGTGGATTCACCACTGCCGCCATCCCGGCCAGGAATTTGGCAGGGCAGGGGTCAAGTGGCGAGCCAGATTTAATATTGGCCAGCAGCGTCCAAGACACATCGCTGGAAACAGCAGGGAAATCGGACAGCACCGCCGCAGGTATATGCGGAAGTCCACAATCCGCCCTCATGACGCTACTTCCATCCGGTCCCTCCACGAAGGTGGCCTGAATCGCCTTGACCTTATTTGTGAAGAAACCAGCAAGATCACACGCCCATGCATCCGACGAAGCTAGTGGGGGCGGATGGGAGCTGGGGGTCGTAAACTCCTTCACAATCTTAAAGATCTCCTTACAGGAGTTCGCAGATGCCTCTATCCTCCTAGCCAGATAATCCCTCTTGGCACCCAGGATATCCCGGTGGTAGGCCTTCACCGCCGCCTTGTAGGCGAGTTTAGCCTCCCCATCATACAGAAGGCGCCAGGCCCTCTCGGCCACCTTGCATTGACTACGAGCCACACGAAGCGCCTCCGTAAACCACGGTGCAGATTGCCGTGCCGCCGTGGACCGGGGGGCTGCCTTAGGGGCAAGATCGTCCAGCCTGTCAGTGAGCCATCGCTGCAGAGTCTCAGTGTCGCTATCCAAATCCCCCGAAAGATGACGAGGGTGATCCAGCAGCGCCTGCTCTAGCATGTCAGGTGTCACTGGAGTCATCTCTCCTCCCTCCGTGGCTACAGAGGGTGCTACCTATGGTGTGGTGTTGCGCAGGGCAGCCAAGGCTTTGCTCTTTGGAGCCTATGCTGCCGTTCAATTAAGCCTTCACGGACGTTCTGGTGGGCACTTGATCCAAGCCCTCCACAGTGCCCCCTGTGGATCGGGACGTGGCCAGACGCCACCGCCCGGCTCCGGGCGACCCCCGCTTTCAATCCGTTCACCATACCCCTGAGAGCCTGGTGATCCAGGCCTCTACGTCCCAGACCACGTTCCCGACTGCTCCTCCAGATCGGGAATCCGAAAGATTTGACCAGTTTGGAAAGAAACTGTTCTCCTCACTGAGTTTGGGGTTGCGGTCTATCAACACCGCTTGCCTTTTGGGATGTGAAACCCGGTTGCGGACGTGCTGCCCCAGTGTCCGGAGGAGGCCCAGGCACGGCTCGCCCAAGCACTTGCTGAGGGGCGGGATGGAGCACGTTATTCAATCAGATGTGGAATAGATACCACGGACTTGCTGGGCAGAGCGATTTCCACGACGGTGGTGATCCGTTGCCACGACTAGTTGAGGTCCGCAAATTTTTCAGGGAATGTCCTGTCCACGCTCATGGACATGCCCTTTGATGGCCGTCGCCTTTTTTGCCATACAGCAGATAGTGCGCTTGAGCGTTTCAAGGACTCCAGGGCTGCGGCTAAGTCCTTGGGCCTGTCGGGCCAGCACCAGCAGACTTTTGCTTTTCTCCTCTTTCTTGGCCATGAAAGGGACACCCCCACACGTTTGTCCAGCCACAGGCCGCAGAACCAACCTCGGCGCGGTCGTGGAAGTGGGAATCGCCATGGGGGTGCAGGGGGACAGAGGCCTGGTCAGTCCACATCCACTCCTGCAGCATCAGCCTCAAAGCCTTCCTGATGATGACTTTAGCTCAGGGTCCTGGCTGCCCTAGACCCTGGAGACTGGATGGTAGCGTTGGACTTGCCGGACACATATTTCCATGTCCCCGTCCTGCCGGCCCACTGGTGCTACCTGCGGTTCACGGTAGGCCACGAGCACTTTCCGTTTACCGTGCTCCCCTTCAGCCTCACCAGTGTCCCTCGGGTGTTCACAAAAGTGATGGCGGTGGTCGCAGATCAGGGGTTCCAGTCTTCCCCTATCTCGACGACTGGTTGTTGAAGGCGGGCTCGCCCCAGACAGTCGTCTCCCACCTCCAGACTACGGCTGACCTCCTGCATTTGCTGGGGTTCTCCTTCAACGTGCTGAAGTCTCACATGATTCCCTCTCAGAAGCTCCTCTTCATCTGAGCGGTTCTGGACTCGGCGCAGTTTTGAGTTTATCCTCCCGAGCAGCGGGTTCGGGAAATTCAGGCTTGGATTCCGATCTTTCAGCCTTCATCCCGAGTATCGGTCAGGTTGACGCTGCGACTCCTGGGGATGATGGTCTCCTGCATCCTACTGGTGCATCACGTCAGGTGGCTGATGCGGGCTCTGCAGTGGGACCTGAAGTTTGTGGCCACAGCATCAGGGCAACCTATCCGACCACGTCCTCATTTAGAGGGCACTGCGAGACAGTGGCAGTGGTGGCTCATGGACCGCGATTGGGTCAGCGGCAGATCCCTCTCCCTTCCCCAACCGAGCACGTAGTGCTGACGGATGCATCCCTCCAAGGAAGGGGGGGCCACATGGGAGAGGCAGAGATCGGCGGCCTCTGGTCTCCGGCGGAGTCACGGGTCCATATCAACCTTCTGGAGCTGCGGGCGATCCGACTTGCACTGAAGGCAGTCCTTCCTTCTGTTCGGGGAAGTGTAGTGCAGGTGTTCACGGACAACACCACCGCCATGTGGTACTGCAACAATCAGGGCGGGGTGCGGTCGTGGACCCTTTGTCAGGAGGCTCTGCGCCTCTGGCAATGGCTGGAACGCCAGGGTGTCACCCTGGTGGCTTAACACCTGGCAGGTTCTCTGAACGCCAGGGCGGACGAACTCAGCCGCCGGTGCATGATGGATCACGAATGGCATCTGAACTCGGACGTGGCGCAAGGTCTCTTTTGGCAGTGGGGAGAGCCTTGGTTAGATCCATTCACCACCGAAGAGAACTTGCAATGTCATCAGTTCTGCGCGTTGAAATTTCCAAAGCGGCACTCGCTCGGCGACGCTTTTCGTTACGAGTGGAGCTGCGGTCTGTTGTATGCCTTTCAGCCTATACCACTAATGCCCAGAGTGCTGAAGAAGATCCAGCACGACCGGGCCCAAGTCATCCTTGTGGCTCCAGATTGGGCACGAAGATACTGGTATCCCGAGCTACTCAGCATGTCAGTCGATCCCCCGATTCGTCTCCCTCTTCAGGAGAACCTTCTGTCGCAGCAACAGGGGACGGTCCTCCACCCGAACCTGTACAGTCTCCACCTACATGCATGAAGATTGAGGGGCGACAGTTGAGGCCATTTGACTTGCCTCCTGAAGTCTGTAATGTGATTCTGGCATCCAGGTGTCCCTCCACAAAAACGGTATACTCCAAACAAATTTGTGGCATGGTGCACAGCAAAGGCTGTGGATCCACGTTCTCCCCCCTTTCAGAGGTTCTCCTCTTTCTTCTTTCTCTTGCCCAGCAGGGCTCTGCTCTGGGCACTATCAAAGGCTATCTTTTGGCCATTTCAGCCTTCTTAAGGCTTCTTGATCAGCCTTCTCTTTTCAAGTCCCGGTTATAAATAGATTCTTGAAGGGCATCACACACATGTTTCCTCCTGTTCCCTTCGTGATGCCTCAGTGGGACTTGAACCTTGTACTAAAATATCTGATGTGCTCTCCCTTTAAGCCACTTATAACTGTCCTCTTCGTCTTCTGACTCTTAAAACTGCATTCCTGGTTGCCATCACCTCTGCCAGGAGAGTGAGTGAGCTCCAGGCTCTGTCTTCTAAGCCTCTTTTTCTCTCCGTCCGTCCGGACAAAGTTGTTCTGAGGACTTGTCCTTCTTTCCTGCCCAAGGTAGTCACAGCCGTCCATCACCTTGCCCACCTTCTTTCCGCCTCCGCAAACCTCGAAAGAGGAAGAGAGGCTCCACCGTCTGGACCCAGAACGTGCGCTCTCCTTTTATCTAGACCGCACACGCCAGTTCCGGCGGGTGGACGACCAGCTCTTTGTTGGTTATGTGGGCGCTAAGAAGGAACGGGCGGTGCACAAGCAGGCCATCTCTCGGTTGGTCGTTTTGTGCATCAAGGTCTGTTACTCCTTGGCAAAAAAGGAGCCTCCTGTGGGGCTGCGTGCCTATTCCACTCTGGCCACGGCGGCTACTACTGCCCTGGTTTGGAGAGTCCCCTTGCAGGACATCTGTCAGGCAGCTACGTGGGCCTCGCTGCACATGTTTGCTAAGCACTACTGCCCAGACAGCCAATCTCACAGAAATGGCTTTTTTGGCCGTTCCGTTCTCCAGGACTTTCTGGTGTGATTTTTGGTTCGCAGACCTGACACCGGGGTTGGTATTGCTGGGGTATCTATTCTAAGGTATCTATTCTAAGGTAAGGAATCTAACACTAACCTGTTTCTTTCAGATGCACAAATTACTTACCTTCGGTAACGATATATCTGTAAGAAACAGTAGTTAGTGTTAGATTCCTTACCGCCCCACCCATCCTCCCCGTTCTGCGAACCTTTATCTAGGGTTAAGGTATCTCCCTTTGAGGGCCCTAGTTTCATGGCACCAGTGTCTGTTCTTGCATGGCTCTGCGTTCCTGGAACTGAAAGCTGGGTACAGAACTGACGTCAGCGTGCGAGGGCGGGGTCCAAGTTCTCTGTCGACGTCAGCCAGGTGATCATGACGCCGACGACGGACGCGGAGCCGCAGACGACTCCTACCGACGCGCCGTGGTACTATTGACGAAAAATCTTTCCGGATCCAATCTGACGCCTGGGGATATTCTAAGGTAAGGAATCCAACACTAACTACTGTTTCTTACAGATATACCAAAGGTAAGTAACTTGTGCCTCTACTCTGTGGGCTTACGTCCCCCCCCCCCCCCATCGGTTTTGATTCGTTTCTTCACATGTCCTTTCCAAACGCCTGCTTGTATATGGGTAATATGTGCTTTTTAGCCCTCCTTTTTGTGTTTTGCTGTCTCCCATGGAGCAGTGGCCTATTACTTGTATCCTTGCATTTTTTTGTCTATTTCTGTTTGTGCATGCACACTTCTTTTTTTGTTCTTTTCAGCCCAGTGGGTGTTTTTGGAAGGTACCCATTTCTTCGTAAGGTGTCTATTTCGGTTGGTGTATACACACTTCTTTTTTCTTTGCTTTCAGCCCAGCCTGAGCCCAGCACATGTGTTTGGAAGGTTCCCATTTCATTGTAAAGTGTTTCATTTGTTCAATTTTTTTTGGTGCTTTTTTGTTACCATCAAACTGCTACCATGCCCCCTCTTCCTCACAGCACTCACTTCAAATCAAAGCCCTACGGAGGCACTTATTACTTAGGTCACCAGTTGCCGTCAGACAAATGCTTTATCGTCAAGTCACTACTGAACCCCCTCATCCCTGCAGCATTCGCTTCTAATCAAAGCCGTTTGGAGTCACGTGGCTTCCATCAAGCCTAAAAGGAACCCACACATACCTAATATAACGAGGGTAAAATGCAGCTCGAAGGCCACAGCCTTTGAATCATTTGCCTCCCTAAGACAGCACTCTCACAGCATTATATCAGAGCACTCCAGTTTCTCGGGCCTACACATGAGCAATTCATGGTTTGTATTCCTGTTTCGCCCAAGCCTCCGAATGCAAAGCGGAAACCCAGGATTGGATGGAGTACTCGCACATAGACCTGGGAAGCTCGCCCTCTGTGTTAAATATGTGTGATGTTTAAATTCAGCTATTTAGCTGCTGTAGGTGTTACCCAGTTGTCTAAAAAATAAAAAAAATATTGCACATGAATATAAATAAATTGTATACTGGAATTATCTAGCACTCCTCACAGCACGTCCAGGTAAATTTTGGCGGTCTAATAAACAACGCCGACAGGGGAGAATTTGTTTTCTGTTTGAAGGGCTGCGTTTGTTTTCTGTTTGAAGGGCTGCGTTTGGTTACCTCTTCCTTTGCGCATTGTTAGGCTGCTTCCTTTCCCTTTCCTTGGAGGAATGTGGTTATTACTGCTGTTTTTAGCCCAATTGCTTCTTCCTGTTTGCAAGCAGAGCTTTGCAGGCGCCTGTCCACAGGTGCCGAGGCGGGGCCTGGTGCAGCCCCAGCCCTGTCTGTCCCAGGGAGCAGCATAGTTTGAAACTGATTGTTTATGCGATTCAGAGTTGATTTATCGCACAGCAGGGTATGCCCACTCTACTCCCACCTCCATGTTCTTTTTTAAAAGAGGAAGTTTGCGTTCACTCAAAGCTTCTCGCTCTGGTGTTTTATCAAGGGCAATTACAGAGTCATCTGGACAGGTTCAATAGAGGTCACTTTACAAAAAAAGCATTTGCAAGAGTTTGAGCTATTGCCGTTGTAAAAGATAATGCCTTTTATTTGTGTTATGAAAACCTGAAAGCTGTGCGTAAACAGGCACTTTGAATTTATAATCCTTGCTTACGCGAAGCAAGGCTGGCCGTAAGAGATGCACAGTTACTGCCAGCCTTGCTTCTCGTAAGATTGGACTATTAGTACAAAGTGTGTCTTTACGCACAGCTTGTAGGTTTTCAAAACACATAAATGAAAGTCATTGTCATTTACAATGCTAATAGCTCAAACTCTTGCAAATGCGATACCTATTGCATTGCACGTGCTTGTTGATCTCTGAGACAGAGGTGGCAGCAGCCATAGGAAGGGAGGAACTGTGATGCCAGGCTGTGCGTTTTTTAAAAGCAGGAGGGAGGAGGAGGTAGCTGGAGCCAAAACAGACCTCGGTCTTTGAATGCACAGCAAATATGGCAAGATAAGAGCAAGATTTACAGCCTGTTTGCAATAGAGCTCTGTAAACCTCGAGCACTGGTCTCGAGTGCTCCACCTTAAAGACAGAAATAGTGCTCACAAGCTCTGAGTAACAACACATGTAACAGGGGCAATCCTTGAAAATGGGTAGAGCTTTTGAAAACCATATCCTGAATACATCATGTCTCGCAGAGACAGCGCAAGTGCTGCTTAGGTGAAACCTAAACATAACTTGATGCTAATCACAAGGACGTAGAGCGGTCGACCTCGGACCTGGGGGACCAGGTTTTAGTCTCCGCAACAACGCTACACATCCTGTGATTCTGGGCAAATCACTTAATCTCCCCGTGCCTAACAAAAAAATGAATGTGTTCATCTGTAACGAAACTGGCGCTCATGTAAAGTGCTCTGATACCCGATGCCTCAGGTCGAGTTCGCGCTATATAAAACTCTAAAAAACAAATTTAAAAAAATGTTTTTTAAAGGACGAAGCTGGGACATCTTCTGGACCTGAAATAACTCTGCAATGTGGTGGTGGGGGGTATTTTACTGTGCACAAAAGACCACTACTATGTTTCATCATAAAGCAAGAGCACTTGGTCCCATCTTCTCTGTTGGCTCATAGTGGATATATGGGATTCGCCTATAAACCAGTACCAACTTCCTCTGAGTGAATAACTACCAAGCTTGCTTCCTTATGCTCTCCAGCTGCAGGATCTGAGTCTCCCAGCTGATCTTCTGTAAATAAGGTTACCCCTTGTTCAACCTGATTGCAACATACACCTCCCCATTTATCCTCCCAACTTATCTTTGATTTGGGTGGCTTTAATGTGCCCTGTTCGTCATTCATTGCTATTAAAACATAAGTTATTCAAATTCCATTTGCTTCTGAAACGGGTCTGACTATTGTAGTCACAGCCTAGCCCTATCAAATTCTACTACTTAAACGTACTGTTCCAGAGTTCTCATCTCCTTTTACAAAGTTCTCATCTCCTTTTACATTACTAATCATGATGTACTCTTTCCTTAGTTCTGTGTTTTCTAAGCAAGGTACAGAATAAATGCACTTGTTATGTTTCTGGCAATTATAAAGTTTTCTTTTGCTTCTCCTCCTTCTAGCAGCAGTGTATTCTCTAATATTTGGTTGTGCCGAACCTAAATGTTATTTGCAAGAGTTGTGGTAGAGATCAAGGCTTACAGTAATGCTGAATTGATCTTGTTCTGCCCAACTATCAGTTGTCACTTTAATAGGGTGAACCTCTTTCCCCTAGAATGTTGCAAGACCGTCTTCTTGGCATCCTAAACGTCCACTTCACACACATAAAGAGGTTCTTCCACATGATAGCAAGTAGCTGGGGACTTTTAAGTGAAACCAAGTCACACCTCACCTCAGGCACCTTACCATCTCCTACCACAAGCCCACAACACCTTCTCCCTCTTAAACCACACCACCCTTCTTAGCAGACACCATCACTCTCTCTAATGGTGAATGCCACACATGAAGCCAGGACATCACTGGGTTTGATATCAAGAAAAAAAATTAAATAAACAAAGCTTCTTACGCTGCTCACCAAAGATCTGGACCTCAATTCCAATAAAAACATCAACAATCTAAGTCACTCACTCTTCCATATCAGAAAACAGCAGAATACCCTCCAGAGTCATGACATGAACCTTACAGCAGACACTTATGAGGAGAAGTATTATTTCTTTCTATCTTGCTTCTTTATGCAACACTCATTTTTTCGTTTTTTTACAGCCCTGTGCTGCTTAACAGTTAGGTGTGCGCAACTTAGATATGCATACATATACACATTTCCCAGAACTGCTTTAAATAATGGTTCAGTATTTGCACTTTCTACAAACCGCCTGCTCCCACTTAAGGATTTAAATGATGTAGACTCCAACATCAGAAATATTTTTAGCTCTTTACGCCCTCTCTAGGCCCAGGCCAGTTAGGTCATAACTAAACATGGTGACATGGTCACTGGAGCACGTCACAGAAAAACAGAAATAAAATAAATAGAGGAAATAAATTAACTAGGGAAAGATGAAAATCAATTCAGGTTATGGGAGTGAAACTGATGTACTCCAGGAAGAGATTGAGAATTTGAGGATTAAAAGGGGTTTAAACCACCAGAATCCCTTTTAGTTTTAAAATTTCCAATCTCTTCCTGGAGTACATCAGTTTCACTCCTAATACCCTGAATGGGTTTGCATCTTCCCCTTTTTAATCTATTTACTGTTTCATTTTTATTTCTGGCATCTGTAACGCGCTGCAGTCACCATGTGGTTAGGCCTGCTTTTCTGCCTAAACATTTGCTTTTTTCAGGGGGCCCCTTTGTCTAATAGGTCTGCATTATAGAAATACTAACAATAAATAAATAAACCTGGTAGCCTGTACTAACCACGGGTTCATATTTTGAAATTCCCTGCCAAGTAAACAAGGAGAAAGCTACCGCCAAACTAAAATATGCTGGTTAGACCAAACAGAAATTCAATATTTATTTAAAGTAATTAATCAAACCGTTACTTTTTTTATATTACCATACCTCATTAGAAAATCACAATATAAATGACATTAATACGGTGCCATATCTTTCTCCCGTTTACAATAGCTTAAATTAAATAGATAAGAAAATATTGTCAATATGTCCTTATTTTATGTATCTGCTGATTTTGCCACTCAAGTGTTTTACTTGGTGACCGACCTGCAGCCTGACCACGCACTATAGTGGGGGATCGAGATATTTGGCAGTAGAAAGGGTGGCCTGATTCATAATGTTTCATAATGCAGATGGTGACCCATACAACAAACTAGATTTCTTTCTAAAATGTGTTGCATTGCTTCCTTTTTAGGTCGCGCCTGCTGTCGCAAAGCGATCTATTGTAATCATTTCAGTCCTTTTCCCGTTCAAGGACTAGGCAGAGACAACAGACTGTCACGCGCACGCAGCCGGCCGGAATCGGATCAGGTCACGCGCTCCGATCCCGGCCGGCTGTTCACAACACATGCACACATGCACACGCAGGCACAGGCAGGCACACACGCAGGCAGGCACACACGCAGGCACAGGCAGGCACACACGCAGGCACACACAACACACGGACAGACGCACGCACACACATTCCCCTCCCCCCCCCCCTACTTGGAATCCTCGCATGCAGATGTGACTGGGAGGGAATTCATGATGGAGAAGGGGGTTACAGTGGAGAACGCCCAAAAAGACTGTCGTAACGTCCGTCTTTAACAACACTCCCCCCACCGAAGTTCGGGTCTAGTTGCCCCCTGCCATCAGGTGTTCCAGTAAACAGAAGACAACACATTGCACAGTTCGACATGTTGGATTTATTAGGGGGTCAGTGACAGAGGGGGGCTTTAGTAAGACCCAGCGTGGCCCCTGCTGCGCACAGGCTTCATGTGCACAGTGCTGTCCATTGGCACTGCTTGCAAGAGGCCATGGGTGGGGAGTCGTCCATAGCCCCCCCTTTCTTTATCATTACTCTATAGTTCTGCCACAGGACCTCAAAATAATGCTACTGAGAGCAAACAGAAAGTAAAGCGCCCCTTGTGTTTAGACGAACATTGGTGTTACTACTACCCAGTTCAGTGGCGCAGTTTTTATCGACCTCGGAAGAATGAAGGGCTGAGTAGGCCCTGGTTTTGGACGGAGCAGCAGTGTACTATAATACATCGCCTACGTACTGGCTCCGGCCCACTACTGCTCAATACTGAGGGCGCCCAGGCTGCGGGAGCGCTTCGAGGCCATTCGAGTTGTAGAAAGTGCTATATACATAAGCCAATGACATACCGTCAAACAACGCAACAGTCTCATAAGCTGCAGATACCGGGGCCTGTCAAAGGGCCCGCATGCAGCGCTGCGCGGTGCGGCGACAACGCACACAGGACAGCACTACAATTAGACAGAGCGATTTCCAAAGGGGTCTTCTCTGTTCGTCGTTTCTGATGGGACCTCTGAGGTCCACGGGGGTGACAGCGGGGGTCCGCATTTGCCGTAGGACGCTATAGGGGTCGGGGGGTCCCCACCTCATGTATGGTCGGACGTGGATTGATGAGGTGTGAATGGTAGAGTTGGGGGTGGGTCAGAGTCACAGCCCCTGGTTGCACTCACTCTACAGCAGGTGCATTGACGGTGTGGCAGGGTTCGCGCCACGAGCCCTATAGCGCCGCAAAGCCCCGGGGTGGGTGTCATGGCACCTGTAGACCCGGCTCCTTCATTCCTGCCCCACCAGTTATCGGAGCTCGCCCTGGAATCCTAGCGCGTCCTGCCCGGGGCGGGGGCGGTTTGTTGGGGCCCCTGGCCGTCGCTGGGGCCCTCGGCGTGTTTGAGGTTTCCATGGCCCAGGGACGCCGCCATGATGCCTTCCCCCCCGCCTCCCTCCTTTGTTCCTGCGCTGCCCCCTCCCTCCCACCCCCAGCCCATCCCGCCCCACTCTGCGCGGTTGAAGCCCTCACATCTCCATGATGACAGCAGCGGGAGGGGCCCCGTATCCACTGCCCCCCCCCCCCCCGGTATCAAACAACACAGCACCTGACCTCTGGGCGCTATAAAAGAGGAGGCGGCAGAACCAATCACAACGAGTGGGGGGGCGGGCGGAAAACAAAGCACAACGAGGGGGGGCGGGCAACCAACCACAACGAGGGGGGGGGCGGGCAACCAACCACAACAAGGGGGGGGGCGGGCGGGCAACCAACCAACCACAACGAGGGGGGGCGGGCGGTAAACAAAGCACAACGAGGAGTGGGCGGGCAACCAAGCACAACGAGGGGGGCGGGAAACAAAGCACAACGAGGGGGGGCGGGAAACAAAGCACAATGAGGGGGGCTGGGCGGGAAACAAAGCACAACGAGGGGGGGCGGGATACCAAGCACAACGAGGAGCGGGCGGGCAACAAGAAAGCAAGCTCAACGAGGGAAGGGGGGGTAGAAAAGGGCCTCTCACCTGCATTGTAGAAGCGGGTCCAGCACGCCGGTCTCCCCGAGGAGCGCTCCACACCACCACGTTTCTCCGAGGCAAAGCAGAAATGCCTCGGAGAAACCACCGCCATTTTCGTGATTGGGGGGCATGTTTTCGTTCTCTCCTCTTCCCATTGGAGAGAAAGTAAATAGAAAGAAAGTTAAAAAACACGCCCCCGAATCGCAAAAAGACGGGGCTTGAT
This sequence comes from Lissotriton helveticus, assembly GCF_964261635.1. Lineage (NCBI taxonomy): Eukaryota > Metazoa > Chordata > Amphibia > Caudata > Salamandridae > Lissotriton > Lissotriton helveticus. The sequence goes on along the minus strand of NC_136061.1, from coordinate 743,397,873 downwards.
CGGAGTGACGCCCCTCTCCTCCAATGGATGGCCAGCATTTACTAGGCCAGCCAATGGAGAAGAGGGGCGGGTTCCAAGCCCCCTCTAAGAATCAATAAATCTTTGGGCTCCGCCCACACTGCTTACAGCAGTGCGACGGAGTCCTCGACCTAACAAGCATTGGCATTGCCAATAGGTCTCGCTTGTGGGACCTTATAAGTATTTAGTTATGCAGCACAATATCCTTAGTGCAACAACATTAACTGTTGCATGCCTAAACACTTATAAGGTACAAGGTTTAGCCGTGCAACAGCTGATGTTGTTGCACCAAGGATATTGTGCTGCAAAACTAAATACTTATAAGGTCCCACAAGCGAGACCTATTGGCTATGCCAATGCTTGTTAAAGGTGCGTTTGATGCACACTGATGTTTATAACAGTCGGGCAGGCACAATATTGATTTAGGCAGCGACAGATTATTATTGCCTCCAAGTTGTGGTTTTTGATCTCCAGAAATAAACCATGGACTTTGGTAGCAATGCAGAACCCCAAAGATATAAATTACTTTAGGCTCCCCCAGGGTTTGGGCAAACCTTGCCTCCTTAAGAGCCCCCCTCGCAGGTTTAATTCTCCAAGAAGTTAAATTTTTTTCAGAAGGTATCTGTTCCCTGCTGCAGCATAGGCATGTTATATAGTGTGCCCTCCAAGCACACAATTAAAGCAGGTGGCGAGTTGTAATAATGTAGCTCACCACTTGATGGATTGTAACTTAGGACCAGATGTACAAAGATTTAATTCACAAAAATTGGTAACAAAATGTGCACCTATTTTTTGCAAATTGAATCGAACTATGCGAACCAATCTATGAATCAATAGGTTGGTTCACAAAATCAACATTTACAGGAGGTTACAGAATGACGTGTAGGAAAGTAGGATCTTTCTGACAGATACCCCCCGCTTTTTGCCTTGTGTGAGTGTGTTTTGACTGTAGTTCACTGGGGTCCTGCTAATTAGCACCCCAGTGGTAGTGTTCTCTCTAAATTCTCTGGTATGTACCTTGTACACCCCACAATTGGCATACTGAGTTCATTATATGTCCCTGGTATATGGTACTGAGGTACCCAGGGCATTGGTACACCAGGGGTCCCCATATGGGCTGCAGCATGTATTATGCCACCCATAGGAGCCCATGCAAACTGTGTCTGCAGAGCTGCCATTGCAGTCATTGTGAAATGGCACCTGCACCTTACACTTGGACAAGGTTTCCCTTACATCACGGTCACTGCACTTTTCACCTATAAGTCACCCCTAAGGTAGGAACTTCAGTCCAAGGGCAGGGTGCATTGTTCTAAGTGTGTGGGTACCCCTACATGAGCAGAGGTACCCCTACAAACACTGGACTCCATTTTCCGGGCTTTGTAAGAGTGAGACTGCCAGTATAAGGTATGTAGTGGACACTGGCAAGTTGAGATGTCCAACTGCATAATGGCTGCTCTAAACCTGGTCATGCTTAGTATCAAACATATTGGAATCATGCAACTACACTGATTCTAGTGTTAGTTGCATGATACAATGTACTGGGGAGCTCCTTAGAGGACCCCCCCCATACCTCACTGTGTGGCCTTACAGGGTCTGCCTGCCAGCCCACACTACTACCAACTCAAGACCGTGTTCTTCCCCCCTGCTGATGAGCTTCACTCGGGCAGGGGAAGCTGAACAAAGGATTTCCTGCTAAGGAGAGGTGACCACCTCTCATTTAAAATTAGGTAGGGTGGGGGCACTTCCTGGCACCATCAGACTGCAGTACAGGGCACATTTGGTGTCCTCCATGCATAAAGCAGTTTTACCCAGTTTAGGAGCCCTTGGCTCCTGCTCTGGTGCAAAATCACACAAAGGACAGGGGAGTCTCCTACTCCCATCCAGCTCCTCTCTAGGGAGGTGCCCAGAGCTCCTCCAGGTGAACACTTAATTCTGCCATTTTGAATCTTGGTGCCTAGGAGCATCTGCTGGTTAGGATACCCGAATAGCGTCCCTAACCCCCTCTGATAGGTGGGTCACCAGAGAAGAGGTCCTTCACCTTTTGAGAGTTACTTAAGGGCTCCCTTGACGGTAGGTTCTTAGATTAGTCCTGAGAACAACTTCTAGATCTGTCTGAAGACTGTCCTGAAGCTCTTCTGCTGGTGGACACTAAAACTCTTCTGTTCTTCATGCCAGTACCTACGACAAGACTGCTCCGGTGGGAAGCTTGCTGCTGCATTTTTGTCCCTGATCTTTTCCAAGTTCTGCAACTCCATGGCTGTGCATCCTCCGAGTCACCTAGGACTTAGCCTGCATCCCAGCCAGGAGAAATCTCCCGTGGAATGAAGGAGTCACTTGCCTGTCTCCGCAGGCACCTCTATGACGCCGACCGGTTTGATGATCCTGTTGTCCCTCGGACGTCGCCCGGCTCTGCCAAACAGGTGGTGTTTTATCTGAAAGAAACAGGTTAGTGTTAGATTCCTTACCTTAGAATATCCCCAGGCGTCAGACTGGATCCGGAAAGTTTTGCGTAGCAGTACCCCTGCACGTCGGTAGGTGTAGTCTGTGGCTCCGTGTCCGTCGTTGGCGCCGGGATGACGTCGTCGGAGTACTTAAACTCCGCCCTCACGCGCTGACGTCAGTTCTTCTTTTTTCCGCGCCAGCAAGCGCAGTACTCCTTAGTCACTTTTTGACTAACTTGTTCGATCTAGGTGCCGGTAGGGATGCCCGGGTTCAAGCCATGTGCCGATTGCAACCGACTGATGTCGGTTACCGACCCCCACCGCCGGTGCTTGTATTGCCTTGGGGCCGACCATGACGACAAGTCGTGCCCCGACTGCCGGGCCTTGACGTCGAAGGCTAGGCGGAAGCGGTTCCGTAAGCGCCTCGAGCTTCGGCAGTCAGCCCGTGCCGTTCACGGTCCAGGTCGAGGAGGAGGTCGAAGGATCGGTCGCAGGGCCACGGTCATCGAAGCTCGGCGAGTCAACACCATTCATCGGGCTCCAAGTCCACAGGTAAGAGCACAAGAAGTCGAAGAGATGACATCGCTCTTCCGACTACCCCCTACGCTCGCGCGATGCGGCCGGGAGTTCGGGCGACACCGCCCACGTGGCTCCACCGTTGCCAGCTCCATACCCGCTGGTCCCTGGGCTGAACGTCAAGCCGGAGGAGATCGATGCCTTCCTCATGGCCATGAGGTCGCTCTCTCCTCTGTCGGGTCCCACTGTGGTGCCTTCGGGCCCCGCAGCCCCAACTGGGAGCCCAAGCGGGCCAGGTGCTTCGGCCCCGGTGCCGTCGACGACTCAGGTCCCGACGCCGCAGGGCCCCACCGGATCCGGGTCGCCGCTGGTCGACCTTATGACCCCTCTGCCGGCGCCGACCCCCAGGGTGTCGCCCCCGTCGCCGTCCCAGGACGACGTCGTCCCCGGACGCTCCCTCGGTCCGGATCCGGCGTCAGACCGGCGTCGCTCGGCGCTGCATTCGACGCCGAGAGAAGAGCAATTCTTCTATGACCGGCCCCGTCCTTTGAACCTGACTATCAGGAGATGGGAGGCAAGGGGGACTGGGAGGGGTCTGAGGACCCTCTGGCACGAGAGTGCCAGTCGTTTCAGGACTGGGCAGTGGATCTAGGGGAGGCCAGTGGTTTGGACTTTTCGCCCGACACTGGCTTTGTCTCCCCTCCTACCGTGGCTACGGAGGAGGGGGCTGCTTACAGCATGTTGCTGACGAGGGCGGCCAAGGCCTTGGGTCTTGAGCTCCCTGTCACGGCCCTGAGGACAAACCTCACCGAGTTCCTTAAACCGCAGGCAAGCTCTTCGGGGCCTCTACTGCCGTTTAATGAGGCCCTTACTGACGTTCTGTTGGGCGCTTGGTCCAGGCCCGCTACAGGTCCCCCTGTAGATCGGAACGTGGCCAGGTGCCACCGCCTGGCCCCGGGCGACCCTAGCTTCCTGTTCACCCACCCCACCCCGAGAGCCTGGTTATCCAGGGCCCCTAACTCCCAGACCGCATTCCCGACTGCACCACCTGATCGGGAATCCAAAAGGTATGAGCAGTTCGGTAAGAAGCTGTTCTCCTCACTTAGTTTTGGGGTTGCGGTCGGTCAACACCGCTTGCCTCACCACTCTTTGTGGGACACGGTCGCGGATGTGCTGCCAGCTTGCCCGGAGGAGGCCCGGGTCAAACTAGCTCAAGCTCTTGCGGAAGGGCGGGATGCTGCACGGTATTCTATCCGATGTGGGCTGGATACCACGGACTCGCTGGGCAGTGCGATTTCCACAACGGTGGCGGTTCGCCGCCACGCCTGGCTGAGGTCCGCCAACTTTTCGGCTGATGTCCAGAATTCCCTCATGGACATGCCGTTTGATGGCCGTCGCCTTTTTGGCGACAAGGCAGACAGTGCGCTTGAGCGTTTCAAGGACTCCAGGGCTACGGCCAAGTCTTTGGGCCTGTCGGGCCAGCGGCAGCAAACTTCTGCCTTTCATGGCCAAGGAAGGGGCGCCCCCTCACGTCCTGCCAGCCATGTCAGCAGACTAACATCCAGCGTGGCGGAGGACGTGGTAACCGCTGTGGCGGTGCCAGGGGACAGCGGCGAGGCCAGTCCACATCCCCCCCCCACAGCATCCGCCTCAAAGCCTTCCTAGTTCGAGCTTTCAGGCCTATTCGACGCCAGTGGGGGGCAGGGTTCGCCATCATCTCCTCCACTGGTGCTCCATTACATCGGACAGGTGGGTGCTGCAAATCGTCGGAAGGGGCTACTCCCTCCCCTTCAAGGCGACCCCTCCAGCCATGCCACCGCAGTACCACCGCGTGTCAGGGGCTCACTTGCAACTTCTGCAAGAGGAAGTTAGGGCCCTCTTGGCCAAGGGGGCCATTGAGCGAGCTCCTGGGCCAGAAGTAGGGTGTGGTTGTTACTCCCACTACTTCCTGGTTCCCAAGAAGGGCAAAGGGGGCCTACGCCCTATCTTGGACCTGCGGAATGTCAACGGCTTCCTCCGGAAAGAGAAGTTCAAGATACTGACTTTGGCTCAGGTCTTAGCTGCCCTAGACCCAGAAGACTGGATGGTAGCGTTGGACTTGCAGGACGCATATTTTCACATCCCCGTCATGCCGGCCACCGGCGTTACCTGCGGTTCATGGAAGGCTGCGAGCACTTCGTTTACCGTGCTCCCCTTCTGCCTTCCCTGCACCCCTCGGGTGTTCACGAAAGTGATGGTGCTGCTCGCAGCCCATCTGTGCAGATTAGGGGTGTCAGTCTTCCCCTATCTCGACGACTGGTTGTTTAAGGCGGGCTCGTCCCAGACAGTCGTCAGCCACCTCCAGACTACGGCCGACCTCCTGCACCTGCTGGGGTTTTCCATCAATGTGCCAAAGTAACACCTGTGTCCCTCTCAGAAGCTCCTCTTCATCTGCGCAGTTTCGGGTTTATCCTCGCGAACAGCGGGTTCGGGATATTCAGGCTCTGATTCCGATCTTTTGGCCTTCATCCCGAGTCTCGGTCAGGTTGATGCTGCGGCTCCTGGGGCTGATGGCCTCCTACATCCTTTTGGTGCATCACGCCAGCTGGCTGATGCGGGCTCTGCCGTGGGACCTGAAGTTTCAGTGTGCCCAGCATCAGGGCAACCTGTCCGACCACATCCTGATTTCGGAGGCCACTGCGAGACAGTTGCAGTGGTGGCTCACGGACTGCGATTGGGTCCATGGCAGATCCCTATCCCTATCCCTAACCCAACCGGAGCACGTAGTGGTGACGAACGCCTCCCTCCTGGACTGGGGGGCCACATGGGAGAGGCGGAGATCAGAGGCCTCTGGTCTCCGGCGGAGTCCCGGCTCCATATCAACCTTCTGGAGCTGCGGGCGATTCTACTTGCACTGAAGGCATTCCTTCCCTCTGTCGGGGAAGTGTAGTGCAGGTGTTCACGGACAACAACACTGTCATGTGGTACTGCAACAAACTGGGCGGGGTGGGGTCGTGGACCCTTTGTCAGTAGGCTCTGCGCCTCTGGCAATGGCTGGAACACCAGGGCGTCACCCTGGTGGTTCAACACCTGCCAGGTTCCCTGAATGCCAGGGCGGACGAACTCAGCCGCCGGTGCATGATGGGTCACGAATGGCGTCTGAACTCTGACGTGGTGCAAGGCCTCTTTCAGCGATGGGGAGAGCCTTGGTTAGATCTGTTCGCCACTGAAGGGTACGCAAAATGTCATCAGTTCTGCACATTGGTATTTCCAAGGCGGCACTCGCTCTGAGACGCTTTTCGTCGCGAGTGGAGCTGCGGTCTATTGTACGCCTTTCCGCATTTACCCCTTCTGCCCAGAGTGCTGAAGATCAGGCGCGACCGGCCCCAAGTCATCCTTGGGGTCCGGACTGGGCACGAAGATACTGGTTTCCCGAGCTACTCAGCATGTCAGTCGATCCCCCGATTTATCTGCCTCTTCAAGAGGACCTTCTGTCGCAGCAGCAGGGGACGGTCCTCCACCTGAACCCACCCAGTCTCCACCTCCATGCGTGGAGGTTGAGCGGCGACAGTTGAGGCCATTTGACCTGAGGTCTGTGATGTGATTCTGGCAGCCAGGCGTCCCTCCACCAAATCGGTATACGCCTGCAGGTGGAACAAATTTGTGGCATGGTGTACAGCAAAGGCTGTGGATCCCCTTTCTGCCCCTCTTTCGGAGGTTCTCCTCTTTCTTCTTTCTTGCCCAGCAGGGCTCTGCTCTGGGCACTATCAAGGGCTACCTCTCTGCCATTTCAGCCTTTTTAAGGCTACCTGGTCAGACTTCTCTTTTCAAGTCCCCTGTTGTAAATAGATTCTTGAAAGTCATCACTCACATGTTTCCTCCTGTTCCTTTTGTGCTGCCTCAGTGGGACTTGAACCTTGTTCTTGCTTATTTGATGTGCACTACTTTCGAGCCACTTCACAATTGCCCTCTTTGTCTTCTCACTCTTAAGACTGCCTTCCTGGTTGCCATCACCTCTGCCAGGAGAGTGAGTGAGCTCTAGGCTCTTTCTTCCAATCCTCCTTTCCTTTCTGTCCATCCGGACAAAGTTGTCTTGAGAACGCGTCCCTCTTTCCTGCCCAAGGTAGTCGCAGCCTTCCACATCGGGCAGTCCATCACCTTGCCCACCTTCTTTCCGCCTCCGCATCCCACGGAAGAGGAAGAGAGGCTCCACCGTCTGGACCCAAAATATGCGCGCTCATTCTATCTGGACTGCACACACCAGTACCGGGTGGACGACCAGCTCTTTGTTGGTTACGTGGGCACTAAGAAGGGACGGGCGGTGCACAAAAGGACCATCTCTCGGTGGGTCGTGTTGTGCGTCAAGGTATGTTACTCTTTGGCTAAAAAGGAGCCTCCTGTTGGGTTGAGGGCCCATTCCACTCGGGCCACGGCGGCTACTACTGCCCTGGGTCGGGGAGTCCCCTTGCAGGACATCTGTCAGGCAGCTACGTGGGCCTCGCTGCACACGTTCGCTAGACACTACTGCCTGGACAGCCAAGTCCGGAGAGATGGCTTTTTCAGCCGTTCTGTTCTCCAGGACTTTCTGGTGTGATCATTGGTTAGCAGACCCACCACCGGGGTTGGTATTGCTGGGGTATGTATTCTAAGGTAAGGAATCTAACACTAACCTGTTTCTTTCAGATGCACAAGTTACTTACCTTCGGTAACGATATATCTGTAAAAAACAGTAGTTGGTGTTAGATTCCTTACCACCCCACCCATCCTCCCCGTTCTGCGAACCGATATCTAGGGTTAAGGGTCTTCCCTTTGAGGGCCCTAGTTTCATGGCTCCAGTGTCGGTTTTTATCATGGCTCTGCGTTCCTGGCGCGGAAAAGCTGTGTATAAGAACTGATGTCCGGGCGCAAGGGCGGCGTCTAAGTACTCCGACGATGTCATCCCGGCGCCGACGACGGACGCGGAGCCGCAGATGATGCCTACCGACGCGTAGGGGTACTGCTACGCAAAACTTTCCGGATCCAGTCTGACGCCTGGGGATGTTCTAAGGTAAGGAATCTAACACTAACTACTGTTTCTTGCAGATATATCGTTACCGAAGGTAAGTAACTTGTGCGTTGGTTCTTCAGAGGCCTCACCAGTCTTCCCTGCAACTTGGACGACTGTATTCCCTCTTCTGTTAATGTGAAGTGCCTCCCTGTGCACCGCTTCTGTTTGCTGTTACCAAGGCTTGAAGCTCCAGCCTCCAGCACTGCACAGCTTCAAGAACGATGTCCTGCCTGCATCCGCTGCATCGTGGGCCTTCATCTCCTGTGTGCTGTCAAGGCTTCCTTGTGACTTCCTTTTCCTGCTGCTAGAGGGTCCTTGAGGGGGCTCCATCCATTCCTGCTTTCTCTCCAGTGTGCTGAGGGCCGGCTCTGACTTACCCTTGCTGGGTTAGTCCCACAGACCTTGGTGGTCTGCAACACAGCATCTTCTCCCAAAAACCGTTGCTTTTGCCAAGGCTTGTTGGTGGGCCTTCCAGCCACTGACATTCCTGCACTCCTCGACCGGCATGGGAGAGCTCATGGATGACTCCGGTGCTTCTGCATCGTCGCCTGGGCTCCACAGCTGCTGCTTCATCCTCACCATGCTACAGCAGGAACCTCCTACAAGGGCTGGTATTGTGCTCCTGTGCATCCTGTTCACCTCCGGGTGGTTTGGATTCTGTCCTCTCTGCTTTCATGTTCTTCTTGTCTGGATTCCACGTCCTAGCTCCACCAACCTGGTCCACGAGATTCTGTAGCTGCTGATCTTCCAGGAACCTCCATTGCCATCTACGAGTGTTTCCGACTCTACTTCACCCCTATGCACCTTGTCTCCCTGGTATAGGCATCCTGGTTCCTAGGGTATCAACGAGTGGGGTGACTCTCCAACCTTCCTTGATCCAAGCAATTTTTTTCAGGGTCCTTTGGGAAGGATTCTAGAACTGTAAAATTCCATCAGCGACTTACCCTGTGTTATCCTATGGACGTTTGACCCGGTGTAACCACTCTACGTTCATGCACCTAGGGGTTCCTGGCTTCTCACCCTGGGTGGTTCCGTGCCTCCTCCGGGGTCCTTCATCCTTAAATACTAGTCCCGTGTTGGTACTATTTTAGTATATGATTTGACCCCCACCTCAACGCCCCCGGTTGGGCCCTATGTGGTTTTCTATGCTACTTACAACTTCCTAAAGCATTTCTTGTGAGTAGTTGATATTTCAGGGCAGGAGATATACCATACCAAGTTAGTCGCTAGTATGTACTAATAAATTCGTTTTTTTATACTCACCTGGTGAGGTTCTTTCTTGTGTGAAAAGCTTGCTGACTGACTATAGTGATACATGTTTTTTTTTGGTTGCCGATGCACTCAATATGATACACATTGTTCAGTAACAATATACAACAAAAAACGTAACAGATGACAGAAGTGTTTAAACAAAAACTCTGATGAAGGGTAAGTCTTGGAGTCTTTAATGCAGTATACAGCCAGCCGACACGTGTTTCATCGCACTCGCGATTCCTCAGGGCTGAAATGAACAGAAAGTTGACAATGGAGCATGTATCTCGTACGAGTATAATTACAAAAAGACCTGGTTCTTTGGTCTTTACATACTTGGTTTGTGCCTCTACTTCAGTGAGTGTACAACGATACATCTATATTTCCTGAGTGCCACCCCAACACATCCGTGTCGCAAGTGTGAGAATTATCATTCTTATCACTAATCGTGCTGGTGAATCGTGAAAATTGTGTTGACACACCGATAGAACTCGGATAATTCTCAACAGAGACAGAGTCTCTGACTATAAAGTGGTCTATCTGTGTGCGGCCCAATCATACAACATGCTTAGTGAGGTTTGTGGCTGATGTGAAACTCTGACTCTCGGCGTAAAAACGTAACATACCTAGATGGCTGTGTCCAGGTCAAATAAGGTCTAATTAATCAACAAGGAGAAAAAACAAAACGAAAACAGGAAAAATCTCATCACTAATAGTCAAACTTCATGTTAAACGGCAAAAGAATTCACTGTAATGGGGCTGTGATATAAAAAAGAGATTAAAGCTCACCGCTCCGCTGGTGATAATTCCGACCCAGCCGGGCCCTTGACCGTGAAGATACTCGGTATGAGTATGTGTATAGATAGGTACGAATCTGTAACCAGATTAAGCGACCTGAATCATTACGGGCAAGTTGGCATTTCATAGTATTATGAATGCAGCCATTTCATAGATCTAGTCTATCTATGTAGCATCAAGACATACGACTCGAAATATATATATAAAAACAGCGCATTTAGACCTCTCACATAGTCGACATAGTTATCATGCGGATGATCCCTACTATTCTCCCTCTTAAATCAGTATGGCGTTTCTCGTATCCGCCTCCAGTATGGTTCTACATGGAGCAAAAAGAGTTCAATATAAACTTACATTGGTTGACCTTGAATTCTTATCATCAGTCTCGGAGGTCACAATTTAATGTAATTTCAAAGTTTGTTGCCGCCCTCGTCGAACAAGGTGTTGTTCTGTAAAAATTGGGGGCCATAATGATCATTTGTCCCATTCACATATTTATCTATATCAAGGTTTCTTTAGGTGCCACAGTAAGTGTGCTTACCTATTTGGCGGGGAATGACTCGTGTATGCCGTTTAAGGTTCTAACGTCAATGTACGCCCCAAGCTGAAAGTAAACAAAAATAGAATTGGAGTCATGCTCCTCGTGTATAGACGATCGGTATCCAATAATAAGTCCGCAGTATATTTACAGTGCTGTCTGGGCTGCTTACCTGTATCAAGCAGAGGAGCGGCGTGTAGCGTGTCCGGACCCCCGAGCCGTGTTCCTGTTTGGACACGTGATCGGGTCCTAGGAGACGTTAAATACGTCTCCACGTAACGTCGTTGGAAGACTAGACCGATTGTTGTCTTTCGGAACGCCTCCATGTTGGATTCCCAGTAGATCCCCGGAGCTTACCGGTCAAGATAATAGTCCATTATTGTGCGATTGGAAGAGTAAGAGTATGCTGGTCACAAGAACGAGTAGCAATATGCACCAGCAATAAGAGAGGGGAGGGTGGACATATAAAAGTAGCACAGCATATATGTAATATGCCGATTTTGTAATCGGTCAAGCGCGGATTGTGATAGTGAGGAAAATAGCGGTTTCAATTACAATATCATTGGTCGACGCAAAATTGGCGGCGTAAGGAATGGGAGAAATAAAAGATCCCCCAGGTGAGCTAAACCGTGAGCACCATGAATGGACATAAACAAACTACAGGTGCCTGTCCCAGTCACACGTGGATGTCTAAATTGCAATACAATTATACATCATCGTGTTAAAAATCTCTTTTGTATATACATGAATAGAACACAGGCTACCACGTGTGAAACAATACAAAACCACAAATTATTTACAAACAAAGTACAGGAGAGGTTTTTCTAGCATGATAGAATGGTAACAATATGTTCATAATATCACAATTCATACAATACTTAGTACACTACTGTTTTTCATAAATTGTCATGTGTCACAGTACCATATCAACGGTGGACATCATGGGGTTCAATTTCCCAGGAAATATTGCATCTCCTGATCATAATTAAGTCCCCGTTCTACAGATTTCAGACGCATGATCCAGGTTGCCTCTGTGCGTCTAAGTCTCAATTCGCGGTTGCCACCTCTGACATCTTGAGGGACTGTATCTATACCAAAGAATTTGGCCACTTTGTTGGTCCTGTCTTTTTGGCAGGAAGCTATATGCAAGGCTACCGGATATTTCGGATCACAGTTCACTATTGCCCTTATATGTTCCATCATTCTCTCTTTCAGTGGTCTGATGGTGCTTCCTACGTAAAACTTTCCACATTCACATTCTATGACATAAATTACAAATTTAGTAGTACAATTGACTTTAAAGCAATATCTGAGATTAAAACGTATTCCGAGAGGATTAAGAGGCCAGATATTCCCCACCTACGACGACCTAGATGAGGACCTTATGGTAAAATGGGAGGAATCTCTTACTAACAACTCCATTACTCTTATGGAGATATTGATTGTCAGCTCAGAACGTAAAGTTACTAAACTGCAAGCAGAGATAGCAACTCTGGAACAAGAGATTAAAGATCTGAATCTGCCCGAACCAACAGTCAAGAACTATACCATTTTGGATGAAATCCTCTCAAAACACCAATCGGATATTAAGAATAGGAAAGCCAGGCAACTAAGAAGAGACGAGTTGGACTACACACGTGGCAGAATTTTTACCTTTGATAAGAAATATGACTCCCTGATCCCGAGTAGCTCCAGAACTGACAATAGGGATAAAACTAATTCAGAACCTGCCTCCTTGTCTTCTAGCAATACCTCTCTTAATTCTGTTAACACTATGGGGGGGGACTCAGATAATCAAGACAGACAAAACATGCCAGCTTTTTTTAAGGAGGTTTTACGCATACGAAAGGGCAACAGATACGTGCCCCCAAGAAACCAGTCAGAGCCAAAACAAGGAGAGGGAGGGGCAGCAAGCTCAGAAGACTATCGCAGGAAACTGAGATCAGGAGCCAACAAGAATCAGTAAATTTAGAGAATCAGGGTGTACAGGTCATCAATCTCTCGAAACTACATCTCACTCCAGATATGATCTCTCTCCTGAGTAAGAGATTAAGCTTCAACCCATATGCCACTGGAGATATTTGTAAGCTTAAGATTGATCTCTTTAAGTTTATTCGGAACCTAAAATTAAAAAAGCATTTCTTTGGATCAGAGAAAAGGGAGAGAGAAATGAGAATTACACCTGTACCAAGTACTTCCGATTCCCTGTCAATAAAAGATGTGCATACAACTCACCTTCTGTTGTCATTGACTGATATGGAGGATTCTCCTCTAGATATGGATCGGTTATTAGAGGAACTGGATATAGAATCCGATTATAGCATTGTCAGTGGGTTGAAATCTAAATCCAAGTGGATTCCCACACTACCTGGTGGCAATGCCATAGATAACTTTCATAAACGTATGGTAGAGGATCTGGATAACCTGAATTGTCATCGAAAGGACAGGATGTTCAAATACAAAGATAACCTTACCTATGGGGAGAGACATGCACTCACTACACTGATGAATGACAATACCATAACAATCAGGGAAGCGGACAAAGGGGGCAACGTGTGGATCGTGTAGATTATCAACATGAAATCTCACAACAACTACAAGACGAATCCTGCTACGAACGCCTTACGTATAACCCCATGGGTCCCTTAACATTAGAGATTAATTCACAACTCCTAAAATGGAAGCAGTCTGGGTTACTAAACGAGGAAGAGTTTCTGTATCTCAAAGTATTTAGACCAACCTATCCATGGCTATATACTCTTCCCAAAGTTCACAAAAAACTCCCTTTTCCACCAGGGAGACCAATTGTTTCTGGCATTGGGGGTCCTACCGAAAGGATAGCGGAATATGTGGATCTTTTTTTAGGTCCCCTTGTCAGAAACCTTCCTTCCTACATACAGGACAGTAAACATATTTTGAGCACCTTAGCAGACATCCAGTGGCAAGAGGGATCTCTACTTGTCACTTTAGATGTAGTCTCACTGTATACCAGTATAGATTTGGATCTAGGCATACAGGCAGTGAACAAATTTCTTCACAACCGACCGGCCACACTGTGGCAACACACGGTAATGCTATCTACAATGATTGAACTAATACTCAAAAACAACTTTTTTATGTTTGACAGAAACTGGTACTGTCAGAAGAAGGGAGTGGCCATGGGCTCAAAAATATCACCCTCGTTTGCCAACCTATTCATGGGCGCACTTGAATCCGATCTTATTTGGAGCAAAAAGGGTGCTCAATATATCGACTCCATAATATTTTGGGGTCGATATATTGACGATTGCATCCTAATCTGGTCTGGCTCTGAGGAGTTACTGAATGACTTCTTCAGACATTTGAATGATAATACTTGGAAAATCCAATTCACTATGGATTGGAGCAGGACTAATATTGAATTTTTGGATATAGAGTTCTATGTATCATCCAACTGTCTACATAGTAGACTCTTCAGGAAATCCACTGCATATGCAATGCAGTCTTGCATGCTTCGAGCTCTCATCCCTCACATCAAATCAACGCCATACCCTATGGCGAGTTTCTAAGGGCAAAAAGGAACTGTAGTGAGGACTGTGAGTTCGGGAGGTGTTTGACTAGCATGAAGGAAAGATTTTATAACAGGGGCTATACCAAAAAGACTATTTTGAAAGCTGAGAAAAGAGCTAAAAAAAGTCAAGAGAATAAACACTCTTACCAGTACACATAAACCTACCACTTCTGGAAGGGAACAAATCAGAATGGTAACCGACTTCAACTCACTCCACGACGCTTTACGGAAAAGCTTGACCAAACATTGGGGCTTATTAAGATCAGAAAGAGCCCTCACTAATTGTATTACAGATAGACCTCAAATCTCATTCAGAAGAGGTAATACACTTAGAAATAAATTGAGTCCCACGGTACCTAGAGATACCAAACGAACAACATGGATGACACAACATAGCCTAGGATTTTACAAATGTGGATTTTGCAGCATGTGCAAATGGGCTAAACATGGCATAACTAGATTCATGGGTCCAGATGGTGTTTCCTTCGTCATCAAGAGTAACATCAATTGTACTACTAAATTTGTAATTTATGTCATAGAATGTGAATGTGGAAAGTTTTACGTAGGAAGCACCATCAGACCACTGAAAGAGAGAATGATGGAACATATAAGGGCAATAGTGAACTGTGATCCGAAATATCCGGTAGCCTTGCATATAGCTTCCTGCCAAAAAGACAGGACCAACAAAGTGGCCAAATTCTTTGGTATAGATACAGTCCCTCAAGATGTCAGAGGTGGCAACCGCGAATTGAGACTTAGACGCACAGAGGCAACCTGGATCATGCGTCTGAAATCTGTAGAACGGGGACTTAATTATGATCAGGAGATGCAATATTTCCTGGGAAATTGAACCCCATGATGTCCACCGTTGATATGGTACTGTGACACATGACAATTTATGAAAAACAGTAGTGTACTAAGTATTGTATGAATTGTGATATTATGAACATATTGTTACCATTCTATCATGCTAGAAAAACCTCTCCTGTACTTTGTTTGTAAATAATTTGTGGTTTTGTATTGTTTCACACGTGGTAGCCTGTGTTCTATTCATGTATATACAAAAGAGATTTTTAACACGATGATGTATAATTGTATTGCAATTTAGACATCCACGTGTGACTGGGACAGGCACCTGTAGTTTGTTTATGTCCATTCACGGTGCTCACGGTTTAGCTCACCTGGGGGATCTTTTATTTCTCCCATTCCTTACGCCGCCAATTTTGCGTCGACCAATGATATTGTAATTGAAACCGCTATTTTCCTCACTATCACAATCCGCTCTTGACCAATTACAAAATCGGCATATTACATATATGCTGTGCTACTTTTATATGTCCACCCTCCCCTCTCTTATTGCTGGTGCATATTGCTACTCGTTCTTGTGACCAGCATACTCTTACTCTTCCAATCGCACAATAATGGACTATTATCTTGACCGGTAAGCTCCGGGGATCTACTGGGAATCCAACATGGAGGCGTTCCGAAAGACAACAATCGGTCTAGTCTTCCAACGACGTTACGTGGAGACGTATTTAACGTCTCCTAGGACCCGATCACGTGTCCAAACAGGAACACGGCTCGGGGGTCCGGACACGCTACACGCCGCTCCTCTGCTTGATACAGGTAAGCAGCCCAGACAGCACTGTAAATATACTGCGGACTTATTATTGGATACCGATCGTCTATACACGAGGAGCATGACTCCAATTCTATTTTTGTTTACTTTCAGCTTGGGGCGTACATTGACGTTAGAACCTTAAACGGCATACACGAGTCATTCCCCGCCAAATAGGTAAGCACACTTACTGTGGCACCTAAAGAAACCTTGATATAGATAAATATGTGAATGGGACAAATGATCATTATGGCCCCCAATTTTTACAGAACAACACCTTGTTCGACGAGGGCGGCAACCAACTTTGAAATTACATTAAATTGTGACCTCCGAGACTGATGATAAGAATTCAAGGTCAACCAATGTAAGTTTATATTGAACTCTTTTTGCTCCATGTAGAACCATACTGGAGGCGGATACGAGAAACGCCATACTGATTTAAGAGGGAGAATAGTAGGGATCATCCGCATGATAACTATGTCGACTATGTGAGAGGTCTAAATGCGCTGTTTTTATATATATATTTCGAGTCGTATGTCTTGATGCTACATAGATAGACTAGATCTATGAAATGGCTGCATTCATAATACTATGAAATGCCAACTTGCCCGTAATGATTCAGGTCGCTTAATCTGGTTACAGATTCGTACCTATCTATACACATACTCATACCGAGTATCTTCACGGTCAAGGGCCCGGCTGGGTCGGAATTATCACCAGCGGAGCGGTGAGCTTTAATCTCTTTTTTATATCACAGCCCCATTACAGTGAATTCTTTTGCCGTTTAACATGAAGTTTGACCATTAGTGATGAGATTTTTCCTGTTTTCGTTTTGTTTTTTCTCCTTGTTGATTAATTAGACCTTATTTGACCTGGACACAGCCATCTAGGTATGTTACGTTTTTACGCCGAGAGTCAGAGTTTCACATCAGCCACAAACCTCACTAAGCATGTTGTATGATTGGGCCGCACACAGATAGACCACTTTATAGTCAGAGACTCTGTCTCTGTTGAGAATTATCCAAGTTCTATCGGTGTGTCAACACAATTTTCACGATTCACCAGCACGATTAGTGATAAGAATGATAATTCTCACACTTGCGACACGGATGTGTTGGGGTGGCACTCAGGAAATATAGATGTATCGTTGTACACTCACTGAAGTAGAGGCACAAACCAAGTATGTAAAGACCAAAGAACCAGGTCTTTTTGTAATTATACTCGTACGAGATACATGCTCCATTGTCAACTTTCTGTTCATTTCAGCCCTGAGGAATCGCGAGTGCGATGAAACACGTGTCGGCTGGCTGTATACTGCATTAAAGACTCCAAGACTTACCCTTCATGAGAGTTTTTGTTTAAACACTTCTGTCATCTGTTACGTTTTTTGTTGTATATTGTTACTGAACAATGTGTACCATATTGAGTGCATCGGCAACCAAATCTGTTGATTAAGGGGTAGTTTTTCTACTCTAATTGAGTGGTTTAGGGTTTCTCCACTCGCCGATTTTGCACCTGAATAATAGTTAATCTGTATTGTGTGCATACATACGGGCAGTGCACCCGGAGCGTAAACTGATCCAAAAACCTTCAGAATCTATAGTGATACATGTGCTTGCCTTGCATCCCCCCTGAATAAGCCTTAGCTGCTCTTCACAGCTACCCCTTGGGAGTTCTGGTTTTCAGGGACCTAAACACGATCACTAAGGGTTGCCGGGACTCAGTGCACAGTGCCTCACCATAGGTCTACACTATATACTGAACCAGCCTCTACAACATGCCTCATTAATATTTATTAGATTAATATTCATAAGGGAAGTTGCAGTTTGTGACACCCCTAGGTTTGGTTGCAGTCACGTTGATAGTGGCCTGCCAGCCCACAAAGAATAGCAAACTACCATCCCTGTGATTGTATTCCAAAACAGATTTTTTTTATATATATATAAAGGACCTGGTGGTTCGTAAAGAAGTTAGCACTGCTTTAAGAAAGAACAAATATTTTCTTTTTGGACAATTTCAGATAAAGCAGGTAGTGGTTCCTTAGACCACAGCCTGCTCTACACGAGACTGCCACCCTAATTACCAAAGGGGAAGGCGTCCCAATGAAAAATTGCTTACCGTTTGTGAATTGGTTACCACCGCCTCTGAGAATTCACTAACTTTTCAGTGTTTTGGGACTGAAAATGCATTTGTAGATCTTTAAAAAATCTAATTCAGAATCACAATTTGGAGGGAACGCTACTTTCATACCCCTTCCAAATTGTGATGTGATATGGGTCTTCAAACCTCTGTTATGAGCCAGAAAGAGTTTTCCTACTCTGAATTTTTTTTTCACATTACAAAATTGAATTTTGTAGTCTCAAACCCAGTGATTTTTGTAAACCGCAGATTTTGCAACTGCAAAATCCTTTTGTACATTTGATCTTAGATTATGAATACATTCCACATAGCCAGTGATTTGTGCTAGAAGACTACATCTGGCATCGGATGGGTTCAGAAGTACCTGAAGAACTTTGAGAGTAAGTCAGAAGTTTTGTAGCTTCCTCAAACCATCCCTGTAATGCCTTATTTATTCTCTCTTCAATGCTACCTTTCAAAGTCGTTTTGAAGTTACAGAGCATCGTCACCTCTATTAAATGTGCCAGCAGCATGTCATAATTGGACCCTGCGGTGTTATATTATTTTCCTCTTGGAGTCATCTTTTCTGTATTTTCACCCGAAAGAGTTTGCAGAAAGAAACCAATCCTGAGTCAGAAATTCTGTGGTTCCTCTAATGGATTACTGATGGATTTCCCATAGAACTGTGTGGATTCTGCAGATGTTGGAGACATCTCTGGCTGCTGCGGACAGTGTTTTGAAACGTCTTTGGCCAGGCGAGTTGTAATACTACACAAATTACGTGCTGTTTTGATAAAGATTTACTAAGAGAAAACAATTCGCATTAGCTGAAGAACTAAACATTTACAACCTTTTGCCTTTTAAGAAGAAAGGGTGTTTGCTAAACCGACTTCTAGATAAGGAGGCACAAAAGTCAGAACGTTAGGGAAGCTGCTGGTGTTTAGCTTCTGCTCCAAGGTAGGGTCGCAAAGAAGTCCCAAAGCCGTGAATGAACTTGGGGCATTGTTACTGCAGTGTGCGACATACTGAATCAGCGGGGACATCATGTATTTCAGTTTTTATTAGGTGAATTAAACATCTTGCACAGTTACTAAATGTGTACTAGACTGAACCTACTAATGTACCATATTCAGTTGCTTGCAGAGGGTGGTAGTCGCGCAGTGCAATTCAAACAATCACCATAGCTAACAACAAATATCACTTTGAACATATTTGCTATTTTAAGAATATTTAAACATTTACATCAATTAACAAACTACTGTGTTTGGTCAAAATACATTGAAAGTATTGGTAAATATATGAATGTATTAAAAAAGTGACGCTTGGTAGCCATAGTGAATATGTTTCAGACTTGTGCAGAAAAAACATTTAACAATGAGTATTCCACAGTCGACTGACTTAATGTGTGTTAACCTCTGTCAGTTAATTAAAGCTCCATTTTCAGATATGTTCAGAGTGTGATGCATTGTGTGCAATGTTTTCTTGGAGAGATCCTATCCAAACCTTCCCAGTGTTTTCAGTTCCTGGGCCAACGTGGATAAACTCCGGAATCACTGGACCTGTATGCTTTGCAAACCAAGAGTTATGCCGTATTGCATTGTGCATGGTTAACTTTGTTACCAGATTAATACATTGGTTGCAATTTCTTGTAGTGACCATAGTATTTAGTTTGCCTGCTTAGATTCAGAGAGTATCCCGTTTGACACAATTTTAGTCTGGCTAGCAACTTTTTCCCTGTACTGATTTCTCCCCAAATGTTTACTGTTAACCTTATGAGAACCAACCTCTAAATTCTACTTTCTACAATTTTAGGTGGTAGGTAGGTGCTAAGTAGTTGAGAACCTAGAGCAATGATTCCATAGTAAACAAAAGGCCCAGCATCTGTTGCTGTGTTGGTTTTTGATACATTTATTTAGATAGTGATGTGAAAGATATACCCACACTATTATTTGTTTGTGTTTCAGCATTGATCGTACATGTTGACAAAAGAATTACCCTGGCAGCCTTCAAACAACAAATGGAACGTTTTGTTGGAGTATCTTCCTCGCAGTTTAAGGTCTTTCGAGTCTATGCTACCAATCAGGAGTTTGAGAGCGTTCGACTGAATGAATCGCTTTCTTCGTTTTCAGATGATAATAAGGTTAATACTTAACACTGTTCTTGAATATGTACAGGCATGCATTAGGAAAACTATGCACAGAAGAGAATGCCAAAAATTCTTCTGGTTTTCCCCAATGTAATTTGCAATTTCATTGAGTTTAACTTTTTTCCTAGCATTGAAATTGATTTGAAGTTCCTTAACATTTTTAGTCTCACTGGGGGGCGAGTTGAGAAATGGGGTAGCAAGATTGGACAGATCGGAGATGAGGTGACTTTTCCAGCATAAGTTTTCTCTTCGAAATGACATCCATCTTTAAACTAAGGCTCTCATTGCAGTCTAAACTAACAAGAACATCAACTTGTTGAAATCCTCCTCCACCAGTATTGAATATGATTTGTTTTGAGCTACTTTTTTTTCCTCAAGCCTTTGAAAATAGTTACTTGTGATTGGATTAGAGGCATTTACTTTACAGAACAAAAAACATTTCTTTTATGTGGCTGTACTAAAACCTTGACTAATGTTTTCTTGATAATTCACATCGCTTGAGGCTTAGCTTTACCTGTTAGTCCCATTTCCAAGCTTGCCCAACTCTATCACTCCCCCTTTAAAAAACCTTTTTTATGTGTGGTTTGAATTACATTTTACCAGTAACAACACTTTTATCTGAATGAAAAGCAGATAATTTCTGCACATGTGCATTCCACCTTGAGCTAATCAATATGTCTGCTAACTATTCCAGAGAATAATACATCAAGAGCATTGAAGCTAGCTTTCCCCTCCCGTCAAGGGCCGAGACCTGCTTTCCCTCCCTTCTTCAATATAACTCCCAGCTTCCGATCTTTTTTTTTTTCTCCGGAAAAGATGTGAAGAACTTTGCATTCAGAAAAACCATCTGAATTCCAATAACCGTCTGTTTCCAGCTGGGTACCTCTATTGCTCCTTCAGTTTTTTTGGTCTTGAACAAAGTTCTTTTTATGCTTTCAACGTCCTCATCCCTAACTAGATAAACCTCCAAGAAAATCTACAGCTCACCCAGTCCAATCTCCTTGTGCTTTTTGGTAGTAAAATAAGCTATCCTGTCCAGCCATACAGTTAATAGGAGATGCTATAGGTTCTGAATTTCTGATGGATACTTCTACCTGCAGGTTTCTCACCTTTTAAATATCACATGTATCAGATTGAATTCAGAAACTTTTCAATAGCTCTCGACGCTGATTGGGGGTGCCAGCCCCACATCCACTTGCCCATACGGGTGCCCTCAAGACTTTTCTGGCTCCATAAAACACATCAGTTGATGCACTGACATCTGTTCACTTCTTTCTGTGCCTTTGACACGTATCCAGAGCTCATTTCTCTTCAGGAGATTAATTGGCTTTTGTCGCCCTTTTTTCATAAACAATTAGAGTGTAGTTCCATTATGGGTCCCTCAAGCTTTCACGGTTTAAACCTTACAGGGACTGTGATGGGCAAATGTCCATCAGACTTGTCTGATATCTGCCTGTGGTCTTAACACAGAGTCCATGCCTGCGATTCCTGCCTGCATATGCACCCCAAAACTGTCCAACAGTGGGAGGCCAAGATGGTCATGGCCTGGGCACGAGATGAACAGTGACTGAAGAGGAGGTCTAGACCAACATCAAGAAAACTGGAGTCATACCTTTGTTGAAGTCATCAAAACACAAAGACAAAAAGAGACGTCACAACTCTGCATCAGTCTACTAAGAGCAAGTCACTTAAAGGCGCCCCACACACATCCTCTTTGGAGCCACAACCGGCGAATAAACCCAGGGATAATCCAGCGCCTGTGGCTCCTTTGTACCCATCTCCCATCCCCTGCCCGGTCAGCCTTACCCAGAGTTTCCTGACAGTGGAACGGATTCATCTCTCTTCTAGAATGCAATGTCCGACATTTTCTGATGCATCATGTCCCCATCCCCTGCCAGCCCCATGGGTCCAGTAGGATACGTCTTCGGAGCTATTCAGATGCTATACTCTGGGGCTTTCATTCTATTCTTCCAGTTGCCACTTGTCACTTTGACTCCAACCTGACCTTGATTCTGATCCTGCTACAGGCTCTGCACCACACCCGATGCCACCTCCTCTCACGATCCAGCTAGGCTCTTCACCTTTGGCGCTGGATCCACTCACCTCTCTGGCTCTGCCCTCGACTCCACAGGCTCCACAGTCCACACCACCAGTTTCTCCAGCACCTCACCCCTTAATGCCAGATTCATTGCCTTCAATGGATTTTCCACCACGCCATTCTCGAATTGTAGCTCAGCGCCTCACAGAGGAAGAGGGATACTTTTTTGGAGCCCCAACCCAATGAGGATTTCTACCCTGACCTAGACAACCAGGCTAAGCATTTGGTAATGTTAGACTCTGACTTCGCTGGTCTTAAAGATGGTAATAGCCTGGACACAACACCCGAATGGGAGCCATACTCTCAGCTGGATTTCCTACCTTCTCGGTGACCTCTTGTCATTAAGAAGATGGCAGCGGTGTTGTATATACAGATTCCATCTACTGAAAGCTAGGTGAGTGTCTTGACAGAGGTTCTACACGCTGTATCGCATGCGGCAGAACCTCTTTTGCCTTCTGACCTCTTATTTTGCTGACTTCATGTTTTTGCTGGCCTTCATATTCTGGGCAGTTTACTCCTAACCAGTGTTAAAGTGCATGCCCTCTTTCCCTAAATCTTGGTAACATTGGTACATCCACAATTCCCATAATTAATTTACGTATAAGTCCCTTGTAAAGTGTGCCCAGGACCTGTAAATTAAATATCTGAAAGAAACATTTAGTTATAGATTACTTACCTTCGAGTATTCCCCAGGCGTCAGACTGGACCCAGAAAGTTTTTCATCAGCAGTACCCCTGCGCGTCGGTAGGTGGCATTGGCCAACTCCCTGTCTGGCATCGTGGTCGCCGGGATGACTTTGCGGAAGTTACTTAGACGCTGCCCTCGCTGACATCAGTTCTCCGCGCCAGCAAGCGCAGATCCGGAGAGAGCGGTACCTCAAGCACTTTTTGTCGACATCTTTTTTGAGTCTTACATCGACTCCTGTGCACAAGGGATGCCTGGTTTCAAGGCTAGCGGTTCCTGTTCTCGACTGATGTTGATGACGGATCCGGACCACGTTTGTCTCTACTGCCTGGAGTGCGACCAAGACCCCAAGTCGTGCTACGACTGCGGGACTATGGCCCGAAGTCTTAGCGGGAGCGGTCCCGAAAACTCCTCGAGGCCCTACAGTCGACTCTGCGTCGTTCGATGTCCTGGTTGCGTGGGGGGGTTACAAGACCGATCATGGAACCATCATCACTCCTCGTCGAAGTCTTCACACTCGGAGTCAGGTAAGTCGAAGCACAAGAAGAAGTCGAAGAAGCATCATCGCTCTTCGACTTCCCTTCGTCCATCGGCCATCTTCTTACCTTCGCTAACAATATATCTGTAAGAAACCTAGGTTAGTTATAGATTCCTTACCGCCCCACCCATCCTCCCAGTTGTTCGAACTGATTTCTAGGGTTGAGGACATCCTTTCAGGGCCCTAGTTTTGTGCACCAGTGGTCAGTGTCTTGCATGGCATTACGTTACTGGTGCAGAAAGTCGTGTCCAGAACTGACGTCAGAGTGCGAGAGCGGCATCTAAGTAACTTCAGCGACTTCATCCCAGCGACCACGACGCTGACGACGGACGTGGAGTTGACCAACGGCACTTACCGACGCGCAGGGGTACTGCTAATGAAAAACTTTCCGGATGCAGTCTGACGCCTGGGGAATATTCTACGGTAAGGAATCTATAACTAACCTATGTTAATTACAGATATATTGTTACCGAAGGTAAGTAACATGTGCGTTATTAGGGGGCCTGTAGCACTGACTGTGCCACCCATTCAAGTAGCCCTTTTAAACATGTCTCATGCCTGCCATTGCAGAGCCTGTGTGTGCAGTTTTAAACTGCCATGTGGACCTAGCAAATTAACCATCTTGCCGGGCCCAAACCTTCCTTTTTAGGTCGAGCCTAGCGCAGCGCGCATGCGCTGCCTTAGGAAAACTACCTCTTGGAATCACCCTGGACTTTTTTTTAAAATCTTTTTTTATTGGGCTTTGCGTGCGTCTTTGTAAAAAGACAGCATGCAATTGGTCAAAAGCAGGTGCATGTCCCACCTTTCCCAGGAAATGTATCCGCCTATGCCTTGGGGTTACGAGCAGCAGAGCGCAGTGTGCCATCTGTTATGTGTCAGATTTCACATGAGCGCGCGCTTCGCCACTCGCGGGACGCTGCAGCTGCATTCCTTGCATCCCGTCACACAAGCGTGCTTTCTCTTCTGCTTGTTTTCCATACGACATTGTCTGTTTGGTATTTACATACACCTCTCACCCGTTGTCCATGTTGTCTTTACTCACGGCCCCCTCCCCTTGTACCTGTTGTCTTTACTCCCGCCCCCACCTATTGTCCGTGCCGCCTTTACTAATTGTCTGTGCTGTCTTTACTCACGCCCACCCACCTGTTGTCTGTGCCGTCTTTACTCCTGCCCGCCCACCCATTGTTCGTGCCGTCTTTACTACCGCCTCTATCCACCATTTGTCTGTGCTGTCTTTACTCCCACCCCCACCCGTTGTCCGTGCGGGCTTTTGTGCGTCAGCAGTGGGGGAGAAGATGGCAAAGGGGCGACCTCATAAGTGCTGCATCTACAGTTTACAGCTGCTGATCTCAGTGCAGAGGGGGGTACATCGATCCCACACCACAGATTTTTCTCACTGGCTGGTTGCCCCGCACGTGCCACCACGTCATGTCGATGTCAGTCACTCTACTGACTTTAGAGGTGCACGAGTTTTCTAGTGCCTGGATGGCGCTTTGATCTTCTGGCTTCTGTGAGCTGGATGGATCGATTTAAACACAGCCTGCCCTTGAGATTCACAGAATTCAACACCATGCACTCACTTCCCTCGCCCCCATCAGCAGGGCCGCACTGGGAAGGCAGGCACTGGACGATGATGGACCTGGGTCTTGGGGTGGGCAGAGTTGTGTTTTTAGGGCCTCCGTTACCAGCCCACGGCTGCCAGTGCATGTCGGTTGTTTCCTTCCTGTTGCTGTAGCAGATTTGGGCTTTTTCTGACCCCTTCCCTTGTCACCTCGGCTCCAATGTCTTCCAGGCCTTGGTGGATGAGCGGTGTGTTTCCCTAGGCATGGTGCAACAACACCTTTCCCAGAGGAACAAGCGTGCTTTCTCTTCCGCTTGTTTTCCATACAACGTTGTCTGTCCCCTCTTTACTCCTGCCCACCCTTTGTCCGTGCCCACTTTACGTCCGCCCACCCATTGTCCGTGCCCACTTTACTCCCACCTGTTGTCCGTGCCCTCTTTACTCCCACCTGTTGTTCGTGCCCTCTTTACTCCCGTCCGCCCACCCGTTGTCCATGATTTCTTTACGCCTGCACACCCACCTGTTGTCCGTGATCTCTTTACTCCCGCCCACCCATTTTTCGTGATCTCTTTACTACCACCCGCTGTCCGTGATCTCTTTACTCCCGCCTGCCCACCCTTTTTCCGTGATCTCTTTACATGTTGTCCATGATCTCTTTACTACCGCCCCCTCTCCCATTGTTCCTGCTGTCTTGACTCCCGCCCCCTTCCTCTCTTACTGGATTTGCAAGCTAAACAAAGGTGCTGGTTGCAAAGTAATGAGCAAACACATGTAATTTTCACTGCTAAATAGATATTTACGTTGGCTTTCATTTACAAGCATTTCAAGTACAGTAAGTTCAACAAGAAGCATTCACTTTGTTTTTGGTGGAAATACCATAAACAATGTTCCAGCTCGTCCATAGGTTCATATTTTATTGAGCAGTAAATATAGAAAAACACACAACTAACAAAACAATGTATTTAATTTTTAAAACATTACAAAAGACACTAACCGTATCACCTGCGCCTTCTCCCTCTGGGGACTGGGGCCGCTCACGGGGCCGTTCCCGTGGATGCCGTTCGGAGACGGGTTAGCAGAAGCGTAAGTCACTGAGGTCTTACTCAAGAAAACGTGACGCTGGGGCCCGCTGCTCTCGGTCCTTGCCAGGCATTGGCACCCTGCAGTCGTCTCCTCCGTACCCACCCTTTCCTGGTGCCGGAGCGACACAGTCCCAAATGGAGGCCTATACAAAGGCTCACCAATCTTTCTTTGGGTTACCTCCTCTCCCTGGTACACCTACGGGTTCCACAGAGGTGGAAGGCACTCATGTTGGTACTTCGCCGGCAGCTTCGTCATTGGCACCGGCTAAGTGCGTCTACTCCGAAGTCGATACGACACGGCCCGGAGGGACATCTCGGTCATCAGTCATGCCTGTCCGTCCAGTCGACACGCATAGCCCCGTATGGCTTTCTGCGCCGACGTCGGCTGCGGCACTGAGTTCGACGTCCTGTCAATCTCCTCCTTCCCTGTCGGTGGAGGTCGAGTCGCCGCCCATCCTCGCCTTGATTGCCTCTCCTCTGGAGGTTCTTGACGTCCACCCGACGTCGTTTCAACACCGATGCCAGCGGCTCCCCTATTGAAGGAGGTTGTGCCCCCATTGGGTTTACTAAGCCATTGGTCGTTCCACAGCCCCTTGGTGCAGGTGCCTAGTGTTCCTGAGCCTTTGGATCAACCCCAGGATGCTCCGCCTTTATTTCCTAGCAGTCGGGTTAGCCTTCAGCCATCCCAAACCGACAGTTTGTTGTCGCCTCCCTGGCTTGCAACGGAGGCTAGTACGGCCTTCGCAAGAGCTATTCGCAGGGCTGCGGATATTCTCTGCTTGCAGACCCCAGGGGTTTCCCTACCCACTGATCCTTTACTGGATCTCCTACACATGGAGCCTGTGGACGTGGAACCTTTACTGCCCCTTGGCGGATCCTTGTTTGATATTATGCTTGGTACATGGACACGGCCCTCCTCTGGTGACCCTGTGGATAGAGCAATTGCTCGCCGGCATCGCCCAGCCCCAGATGATCCGGTTTGCTTGTCATTTCACCCTAGGGTTCAGGGTCTGGTTGTCCAGGCAGCTTTCACCTTGCAGCCTTCTTTCGCTCTGCCGTTGCTCCCTCCCACTAGGGAGTCTCGGTGGCTGGAGGCACGTGGACGCAATATTTTTGCCTCCGCCAGTGCGGGCATCCGTGCCTTAAACACGGCTTGTGTGTTCGCACGTGCTTCCTTTTCCCTTTGGGACTTGGTTGAGCTCCTTCTTCCTTTTCTCCCAGAAGGGCCCCGAGCTGTCTTGAATCATCATCATCATCATCTTCTTCTTGATGGCCGCGGATTGGCACAATATTCCATTTGATCGGCCCTGGATGCTACACACTCTATTAGTAGAGCAATGGCCCGGTCGGTTGCTTTGCGCAGCCATGCTTGGCTGCGCAGTAGTCGTTTTCCTGAATATGTTCGGGAGGCTCTGCGGGATCTGCCACTCAATGGTGGGGACCTTTTTGATTGTCATGCTGATTCAGCGGTTTCCTGCCTCATATCTGATCTTCTGTGATTTGCTGGCCCTTGCGGCTTTCTAGACCTTGTGGCCTGTCTTTGTCACATGCTGTGTGGCTTTATGTTGCTTTTCCTGGTAGGCAGCGTTGCCTTCTTAGTTTTTGTCCCTGGGTTCATGACGTAATACCCAGATGGTCTGGGCGGGTACTCCGCCGGGTTTACCTTGGTTGGTACAGCTGGTCAGCTGGTTCTGCCTTCTTTGAAATGCTCTGTCTGTGAGCTTGGCTCCAGGGGAGGCCCCCTCGTTGGAGTTCAGATTTACCATATGTGGGGTATTTAGTGGCTGTTGTGAAGCTGCCTTCCTACGAGGATGGCTTGGTACGCTCCTGTGGAGTATTCCTACCATAAGATCTTCTGTGGATCACTCGGTCTTCTCTCTTACTGCTGTATGCGACCCACAGGTTGGCGTCATTCTCTTGCATTTTCCATTAAGGTTGTGGTCTCTTGTTGTCCGTACTCCTTCGACCCATTGGTATAGATTTCTTACAGTGAGGCTTCTGCCTCGCCTGCCCTTCACCGGGCATTTTTCAGCATTGCTCTGCTCATATTTGTCCATGTTGGCTGCTCCTCTTTTAGTCAGCCACTGTCCCTAGGGATGTTTGTTCTGTTCCTTTTTCACCACAGTCCTACCACGGCTGACACCTGTCATCATTTGGCGCCAGGGCGGAGCGGCTGTGCGGCATGCTTCTTTGGTGTTTGCACGTACTGGGAGTGCACCCTAATATGATTCGCTATTATAGGTTGTTTACGTTCTTTCTTCCGCTTCTACGGTACTGGTTCTACCTTCCCCTCTTCGGGATAGGTAATGATTTCTCGTACTTCAGTCATGTCTGGTCTTGTTCATAAGGGTGGCGTCTTCGCCATGTGCGTCTCTGCTGTATGTGGCCTTGCGCCCTCTATTCTGGGCACTTCCCCAACAGGAGCTTTTTCCTCCTTTCCTGCTGCTTTCTGCACAGGTGTTTTCCACACTTCTGCTTTGGGTTCCTGCTGTCATACTCTCAAGGGGAGTGTTCTCTTCAGGATACTTGCTCTTTGACCCTCTGGGCCATTAGCTTGGTCCTGACTGTTTCCACTGTCGTGTTTGGCTCCATCTCCTCATCTGTCTAGCGGGGGACCGTGTCGCCTCCCGGGCGGGTTGCTGATGTCGCTTACTGGTCCGGACTTTGTCATGTCCAATTCTGCTTCTGCATTACTGTCTGTACTTTTTCGCGTACCATAGTCTTGTATTATACAACGCAGCCTTTTACGTTCTCTTCTTATTCTATATCTGTGCTGTGCTCTTCGCACATCGGAGTTGCGCAGGCAAAGTTCCTTCCAGCGGTGTCCGTGGTCTTCGTCCCGGTCTGCTCATTCCACGAGCTCTTATGCGGGTGTCCCGCTTCCCATATGACCCCTTTTTACCGATGGCCTGCTTGCTAATGCGTCCTTCACGTCTGGGCTGCTCCCATTACCCTATGTTTTTTTTTCCTATGCTTTGTGTGGTTCTAGCGCCCACATGGTATGCTTAGGTGTGTTCCTGTCTTCCACATGACTATCAATTTTACTGTAGTCCTGTTTTGGGTGCTTCTGCTGGTTGTCGTTGGCACTCTCACATGTCTTGTGACAGGGCATCTGTGTGCTGCAGTGTCTTGTGTTTCTGGTGCTACCGACACTTGCTGGCCATGGGTCGACATCATGCCACAACTGTCCCACGTTTTTTGCCTGGTACGGGTTCGACAGTGTCTTTTTTCCACTGTTGTGCATGCTGGACAGGTATGCGTGGCTGTCATACTTTCTCGTTATCTCTGGGTTTTACTTACAGTCGACACATTGGATCCATCAGACCCTAGACTCCGTTCCTCTTCTTGCAAAGCCATGAACTCTCAATTCCGCACCAACAGTTCTAGCTTTGCTTCCTTTCTCTCAACCCGCATCTACATAGGAGGTGTTCGAGGTGTTCTTTAACAGCTTGTGGTGCCTTGGCCTCCCACTGTTCCCTGCTCTTTTTTCAGGGCTTCATGGTCTGGTGTGGCTGCGTGGCTTGCGGTCCCCACCGTGTTTCATCACCTTGCTGACAACTAAGTTCTCTTGGGAACTTGGTGGGGTTCGGTCGCAGACCCGCCTCCTCTGTGGGTATGGCTTTGGTATCTGTTCTAAGTTAAGTAATCTGCGGCTAGATGTCTCGATCAGATGGACGAGTTACTTACCTTCGGTAACGATGTATCTAGTAGAGACACAGTCTCCATTAACCTTCACCGAAGCCCCCAGCTGGCATGCAGGGAGCCACACACAGCAGCACTTGGTCAGAAAGCCTGATTGATCCACTGGCCCTCAATCTTCACCAGTGCCGCCTTATTTCATACGAGGGTCCCAGTCAGCAGCCCTCCTGAGGACAACCTGATTGGGTACACTCCTCTGGATCACCATTGGACCTCAGTCCCTCCAAGCCCCGTCCTGCTCCTCCTCAAAGGGTTCTCTGGTCTCGTCAGGCAGATGCTGGTGCTCCATGTTCCACAGTGAGTGGCCTTGGTTGCGACCCTTGACCTTGCCAGGTAGGTCGTGTGAGAAGTTGGCCTGGTATATGATGTTCACTATTCTAGTGAACACCTTGCACCAGTCCAAACAACCCTTATGGTGATGGTTGTAAGTCAACCTTATAGACCAGCTATCCTAGCGGTAGCGTGGAAAGAACAGTCTTAGGCTAAAAGACTCTTGAGGGCGTGTAAAGCCAGCTGTTTTACCATATATAACCCCTTGAATATCAAATGAAAGGACACCACACAGGATATATATAAAATAAATATGTATTTATTTACTAACACACTCCTCTGAACTCTTTATGAGATCAGAGGCCAAAGCACATAACAAGTTACTTAATCATAATACGTTAAGTTGCACAAAATACAGTTAGGCCCTAAGCAAACCATATACTAAGAAAGTGGTATAAGTACCACGTCACAAGAAAAGGAGAGGCCTAGGGCCTGGAGAATCGCTGGGGCTACACTATCTGACCCTTAGGTTGGGAGTAGGAGGACCACAGGCGCGGCGCATGCAGTGTCTTTACACACACGCGTGACTCAATGTTAAGTCAATGAGAACTTGGAGTTTAGAAAAAGAAGGATTTAGGACACTTCCGGTCTAGCTAGAAGGAAACAACTAAAAACCTAGACACTTGAATAGTCAATACCCTTGGGAGCACCGAAGTACTCGCGTTACCTCACCCACAGGAAGCGGGTGCATAGGTGTGAAGATGTGTCGGGTTTCGCCGTTGAAGTCTATGGACCCTGTGAAGAAAGATGCTGCAGGCGACCAGGAGGAAGATGTCCGGGTGGATCGAGGATAAAGAAGACCTGAAACCAGAGGGGACAGAGTCTGGGTCACTAGCCAGTGACCGGGTGGAACCAGGAAGGAACCAGACGACGTCGAGGAGCAATCAGGTACTGCCGTGAAGCTTGTCTCTTCAGCCACGCGGACCAGGAGGCGTCGAGGACGACCAGGTGCTGGAGAGGAGCTGTCCCACGAAGGTTCTCGCAGATGGAGGGTTCGACTGCCGGATTGGAGTCAACAAGCCTTGGCAAAGGTAACCCACGCAGGATTCAAAGAAGGCTTCTGATGCAGACCAGCAAGGTCTGAGGTGCCTCACCTTTGCAGGGAGGCAAGGGCCAGTCTGGAGCAACCAGACCAGTGAGGTGATTCAAAAGGATCGTCGTCACAAGGGCTACTAGCCAGCGGGCCAGCAACCGGACAACACGTCGAGCAGAACACAAGCAGAAGGGCCCCACGCAGAACTCGTGGAGTGTGGAGGGCTTATCTTCGGTGCAGGTGGAGCTCGAATTCGGGGCTTCTCAATCCCCCGTGCACAGCTTCGAGGATACCTCAGGAGCTGCACAGTTAGCAAGTCGTGGAGTTTTCAAGATGGCCGGTCCCACGTGTCTCGTCGCCTCCACGGATCTCAGCTATGCTGCAGACGTGAAGAGAGGGTCAGAGAAGTCTGGGTCTTGTCAGGCTCTGTGCTCGGGTTCCGGCGACAAAGCAAGCCGTTGATTTGCTGGATGGTGCCTGGTTACCCAGGGTGGTCACTCCTTGGCCACAAGGGAGATTCTTCAGTCTTCAGCTTTAGCAGAACGTCGAAGGTCCAGAGTTTCGTTTCAAGTTTCAGTTCAGGATCAAATCTATAGTCCTGGGGTTCAGCTCCTACCTTTATACAACTAAAAGGGGCTAGATTACTTTCTAGGTCCCTCTTATGGGTTGGACCAGGAAGGGGGGTGGTTACACCCCCTTTGCTTTGTCCAGTTTCGCGCCAGAGCTGGGGCTGGAGTGCCCCAGCAACCGGTTTGAACTGGGGTATGCATGGAGCACCTAGTGTGCCCCAGGCAGTGTCTCAATCTATTCAGCCCTCCCTGTCCCAATACACAAAGTCGTGTCTGGGGTGGTGCTCGCACCTCTCCAGGCAGGAAACCTATTGTCCAAACCTCCGTGACTGGAAGGACTCCCAGCAGCAGGAGGTCAGACTTGTGTCTGTGGCATTAGCGTCCATTTTGTGATGCTGGGGCTCTGGTTAACTTTAACCGGTATAGTCAGCAACAACATGTCTTCTCCGTCTAGAAGGGTGGAATGCTACCCCCGTCACCAGAATTGGCGAGGGGGTAGTATTCCAAAGCGTACGACACCTTACACGACATGTTTAGATAAAGCCAAACCAAAGTTAGCATTCAACCGCGAGGATTATAATGCACTTAAGAGTATATGGTATGGCAATATCATAGAACAGCTATAAGGACATGGTTCCGAAAGCTGCAGACAGGCTCAGCTCATGCTAGAGTACCATCTCACACATAACCAAGCACTCTGCCTCCAGGATTGTTAAGGCCTGCCATAGGAGTGACTTATAGGTTACTGTGTGTCTATATATAAGGGTAGATATAGGAATACTATACCTAAGCAAGGGGTGATTACACGACCTTGCCCCAGCTGAGTGGTCAGCCAGTTCTGTCAGGCTTTGACTTCACATGCCTTCGTCAAAGCCTGGATAGGCAACGTTTGGCACTAGAAAATGATGAATAAAATATTCAAAGCGCAAACATGATGTCTCCGTTGTGATGAAATATGAAGAATGATGCATGATTTAAAAGATTGGATTAATATGGATAAGCAGATAATGATGACGCAACTTTGGAAAAAATATTTTATGAAGGAATGATTTCCTAAAATCGCAGTGCGACAGTCGGGTACAGGAGAGTTGTGCCCAATTTGAGTACTAGTTTGGATGGCCAGCCAGGGGTGGCATAATACATGCTGCAGCCCCTGGTAGGCCTTGGGTGCACCTATGCCCTGGGTACCTATGGTACACTATACAGGGACTCACAAGGGTGACCCAATATTCAATTGGAGATGTACCTAGAGTACATGGAGTCCATTTTACAGTGAGAGCAGATAGCCTGGGGCTCTGATTAGCAGGATCCCAGGCCAACTAAGTAGAAAACCAACTAAACACAAGGCAAAAAATATGGGGTAATCATAGTCAGGTATCCACCTTCCTACAGGTCGCACCCCCTGCTGCAGCTCCACCACCGCTTCTGCCCTGCACCCTTGGTTGGTTCCTGTGCTGTTTTCTCGCCGCTCCCCGTGCCCACTGCACTTCTTCCCACCGCTGCTGCCCCTGCCCCCCCCCAGCCCATTCTCTAGCCCCTGCCTCCCGCCTCCTAGCTGCTCCTCCCTTCCAGCTCCCCTTAAGATGGCGGCAGCTGCGCGGCGTGCAGCGGACGCGTGCAGCCGGCACGCCGCTGGCCCGCCGAAGGCTCGCCTAAGCGCCCGTCTACGCCTGGACCGCGCCCAGCGCCAGAACCCCTGGACCCCGCGAACGCCACAACACCAGACTCCACTACGACGCCAGCAGCCTCCACACACTCTACGCTGGCCGAAACCACTCCTGCTTCCAGGCCACCCCGATACGGACCCACGGACCCTTCTCCTGCCACACCTGCAGCTTCACCTGTGACAGAACCACCAAACCTCCAAGGACTGGACCCAACCACCTCCGCTGCAAACTCCTCAACACCCGCTCCGCACGCAAACACGCCGTCGAGCTCTGGAATCTGCTCGACACCTCCGCCCCAGACGTGGCCTTCCTGACCGAGACCTGGTGGAACGACTCCTCGGAGCCCGACATCGCCGCTGCTGAAGCAAAGTCACCGAAGACCGGCTGATCACCACCCTCACCCAGAACCCACCCACCGACCCCACCAACCCAGATGCCGCAGCCCGCAGCTTCAGACAGTGGATCGACGACTGCGCCAACTCCAACAGCCACGCCAGCAAGAGAGCCACCTGGTTCACCGACGAGCTCCAGACCTCCAAGCGCCCATGCCGGAAACTGGAGAAAATATGGCTCCACAAACGCATACCGGACAACCACACAGCCCACAAGGACGCCACCCGCAGACATCACCACCTCATCAGATTAGCCAAGAGATCCTCCTTCAAAGACCGCTTGGACAACAATGCACACGCGGGCAAAGAGCTCTTCAGCATCGTAAAGGAACTCTCCAACCCCAGCGCCAACGACATCCCGCCCTCACAAGAACTGTGCGTCTCACTAGCCATCTTCTTCCACCGCAAGATCGCTGACATCCACGACAGCCTCAACACCACAACCGCCCGACTACGCCAAACTCCACCAGACTCCACCTCCCCCGTGAACACCACCAGCGCCACCCGTCTGACCTCCTGGTCCAACATCAACGACGACGAGACACGCGAGATCATGAACTCCATCCACTCAGGATCTCCGTCAGACCCGTGCCCACACCACGTATTCAACAAAGCAGATGCAGCCATCGCACCCCAACTACGGAAGGTCATCAACATCTCCTTTGAAACAGCGACAGCTGGAAGCACGCCAAAATCAACGCCCTCCTCAGGAAGCCCAAGGCAGACCCCAAGGACCTCAAGAACTTCCGGCCTATCTCCCTGCTCCCGTTCCCGGCAAAGATCATCGGGAAAATCGTCAACAGCCAATTTGCCTGCCACCTGGAAGACAACAACATCTTGGCCCCGTCCCAGTCCGGATTCAGGCGAAACCACAGCACCGAGACAGCCCTCATCGTCGCCACTGACGACATCAGGTGCCAACTAGACAACGGCCAAACATCAGCCATCATCTTCCTGGACCTGTCGGCCGCCCTCGACACGGTCTGCCATCACACTCTAAAGACACGCCTCCTAGAAGCCGGAATCCAAGAGAGGGCCCTTGACTGAACCACGTCCTTCCTCTCCAGCAGAACCCAGAGCGTCCCCCTCCCTTCCGATCCGAAGCCACCGACATCATTTGCGGTGTCCCCCAGGGCTCATCCCTCAGCCTGACGCTGTTCAACATCTACATGGCCCCTCTTGCACAAGTGTCCCGCCATCACGACCTCAACATCATCTTCTACGCCGACGACACCCAGCTCATCCTCTCCCTCACCAAGGACCCACACACCGCCAAAACTAACCTCCACGAGGGAATGAAGGCCGTCGCCGACTGGATGAGGAGCAGTCATCTGAAGCTGAACTCGGACAAGACGGAGGTACTCATCCTTGGACCCACCCCCTCAGCCTGGGACGACTCCTGGTGGCCGACCACACTGGGAACATCACCAACACCCACCGACCATGCACACAACCTAGGATTCATCCTCTACTCCTCCCTCTCTTAATGGCTAAGCAGGTCAACGCCGTCTCCTCCTCCTGCTACAACACCCTCTGCATGCTCCGCAGGATCTGCAAGTGGATCCCGACCGAAACAAGAAGAACGGTGACACAGGCCCACGTCAGCAGCAGACTGGACTACGGCAACGCACTCTATGCAAGAATCCCAGCCAAACACCTACGACGACTACAACGCATCCAAAACGCCTCTGCCCAACTGATCGCCAACGTCCCCCACCACAGCCACATCACCCCCCACCTGAAAGACCTACACTGGCTCCCCGTCGACAAGAGGATCACCTTCAAGCTCCTCACCCACGCACACAAAGCACTCCACAACGCTGGACCAGCCTACCTTAATAGCAGACTCCACTTCTACACCCCCACCTGCAAGCTCCGCCCCGCCAGCCTCGCCCTCGCCTCTTTCCCCCGCATCCAACGAACGACCTTCAGCGGCAGATCCTTCTCCCACCTCGCTGCTAAGACCTGGAACACCCTCCCTACCCACATACGGCAGACCCAAGACCTACTCGCCTTCAGACGACTCTTCAAGACCTGGCTCTTCAAGCAGTAGCAGCACCCCCTCCCCTCAGCGCCTTGAGACCCTCCTGGGTAAGTAGCGCACTTTGCAAGTACTCTGATTGATTGATTGATTGATATGGTTCCCCTGAGTGATATTTGCTCACCCAACAGGGAGACTGGCAGACCTTGATCACCAGTCTTGGTCACAACATGCAGAAGTTGTGCTGAGCTTCTCCACAATGATGTTCAGTTCCAGTTTGAAAGTTTTGGGAGGCCCATGCTCCCCTCTATGTAATCTATTTCCAGACATAAATTTAGTGATAGAGATTTAGTGTCTTAGTCTTTGAAGTTTATGTTGTGGGGGCTGCCTACTTTAAAGTGCCCACTACTATTTCCTGCAAAAGGTTACCAAGTCCCTCAGCCCAACTCTTAAGGATTCCTTTATCAACCCAATTTCCTTCCTGAGATGTACTAAGGCCCTACTGACCAGTGTCAAAGAGCCCTTTTGAAGTGCACTGGATAGTCTGGCTTTTCCTTTCTCCAATATGGGTTCCACCCAGCTCTCCGGAATGTAGCAGTCCTCAAATGTGCTTAGGGGGCTACTCCACCTGCTTATGCCTTCCTCAAGACTATTTGGTACACCCAGTTTGCCAGAACACCTTCAACCCCAATAAGAATTGATAAGTGATGGACAGGCCATGGCAAAACAAGCTATTCTGTCTGGGCTAGACACAGCTAACTTTGGATGCCCAAGCCATGGAACTTGTGTCTCACGTTAGAGCTGCACATGACTGAGGTTCAGGATTCTCTCAGGACGTCCAATCTACTCCCTTTTGATTCTTCAGGCCTCTTCAAAGCCGAGACCGAATCTGTTATGAAGAGATTCAAAGAAAGCAAGAGGACTGCAAGATTTTCGCAGGTTCCATATGCAGCAGTTACCCCGATTTAAGAAGTTTGTGGCTTTTCAAGGGGCGTTTCCTTTCAACAACAGCATACTAACCCGCTCTGCAAGAAATACCAAGACCATGGCATACAAAGAATGAGTTTTTTTTTTCTCACCGTGCCTTTCCAGTTTGGACCCAGCCATATGCATATCGGTCTTGACCCAGCGCTTAATGGGATCAGTTCAGCCCGAACTGCCAGGCCAGGTCCTCCCTGAACTGGAAACAAGCATCCGAAGCTAGCCTGGCTGAAGAGGGCTGTTAGCCCGGAAAGAGTCCCAGGATGGTTGTTTCCAGTCCAGGGAAGACATGGCTTGGCAGTTCGGGTTGGACTGTTCCCATGAGGCACAGGGTCAAGACTGATTTGCATATAGCTGTGTCTTATCTAGGGTGTCAAAGGGGGCTAAAGAATGAGGATGGATTCAACCCAGATCTGTGACTGGGGGTGAGTGTTTGAAAGGTTTCAGCACTCTGTCCATCATCTCCTTGTCTTTGCTTAGTCCATCCTTTCATACCAATGGGTCCTAAAAGATATGGAGAGGGGGTATGTGTAGGAGAGTAGGGTCTGCAATCCTATGCTCACCCCAGATTTTTGCTTTTTGCTTCCCTGGTTTACGACTTTCCCTGGCTGTGGGCCTGCTAATCAGACCCACAGCCTAGCTGTTCTCTCTCTAAATTGACTCACATGTACTTTAGGTGCATTTACCAATTGGTATTGGGACACCCAAGGCCTACCAGGGGCTGCAGCATGTATTATGCCACCCCTGGCTGGCCATTTAAACAGACTCAACTGGCTGGTAAGGCAGCTGGGGCAAGGTGGTGTAATCACCCTTTGCTGTAGATATAGTATATCTATATCTAACCCCAAAATGGACACCTATCAGTCACTCCTATGGCAGGCTTTATCAATCCTGAAGGCAGAGTGCTTGGAATTATGTGAGATGGTGCTCTAGCATGAGCTGAGCCTGTCTGCAGCTTGCGGAACCAAGTCCTTATAGCTGTTCCATGATAATGCTATACCATAGTGCATTATAATCCTCGCGGTTATTGCTAACTTTGGTATAGCATTATCAAAACATGTCGAGTAAGGTGTCATACGAATTGGAATACTACCCCCTCGCCAGAACCAGACCTCAGACCCAGACGAGACCCGGATTCCCAGACCTCTCCGACCTCTACCCACATCTGCAGCACAGCTGAGACCCGTGGGTGCGACGAGACCTCGCCTTTTAGAGGGACACGACATGTATGTAACTGTGAACCCCGGTTAAAGTTAAACGAAGCCTCAGCATCACAAAATGGATGCTGCCACCACAGACACAAGTCTGACCTCCTGCTGCTGGGAGTCCTTCCAACGAGGGAGGCCTGGACAAAGGGTTTCCTGCCTTGGGAGGTGCTAGCACCACCCCAGACAGGATGTTGTGTATTGAGGTAGGGAGGGCTGAAAGGAATGAGACATGCCTGGGGCACACAAGGTGTCCCTGTGCATACCCTGGTTCAAACCAGTTGCTGGGGCACTCCAGCCCCAGCTCTGGCGCGAAACCGGACAAAGGATAGGGGGTGTAACCACCCCCCTTCCTGGTCTCACCCATGGGAGGGACCTAGTCACTAGTACAGTCCCCTTTAGCAGGTTAAAGGTAGGAGCTGGTCCCATTCCAAATTAGATTATCCTGAACAACTCTACAAAGAAGAAACTCTGGACTTCGACGTTCTGCCCCCTAGAAGACTGAAGAATCTCCCTTGTGGGCAAAGAGGGTCCACCCTGCAACTGCAGGCACATCAAGCGTCATAGCGGTTCACTTTGTCGTCCTTCCTGCCGGAACCAGACCTCAGACCCCGACGAGACCCGGATTCCCAGACCTCTCCGACCTCTACCCACATCTGCAGCACAGTTGAGACCCGTGGGTGCGACGAGACACGTGGGACCGGCCATCTTGAAGAAACTGCACTTCGCTTCCAGCACAACTTCAGAGGCATCCTCGAGTAAGTGCTTTGGGGATTAAGACGCCCCAGCCCGAGCAGCTCCTGCACCAAAGACCAGCCCTCCAGCATCCACGGGATCTGCGTGGGGCCATTTTTGCTGGATTGCTGCTCGACGCGTTGTCTGGTCACTTGCCGGCTGGCTAGTGGCCTCCTAGATGACGATCCACGAAATCTACACCGCTGGTCTGGTTGCTCCAGACTGGCCCTTGCTCCCTCCCAAAAGAGGAGCACCCCGGACCCTCCTGGTCTGCACCAGACGCCATTTCCACTCACCGCGTGGGTTGCCTTTGCCAAGGCCTGTTGACTCCAAATCCGGATCCGACACCGCCGACGGTCCACATGGCTGCAGAGACAAGCGTCCACTCTTCACCTGATCGCGACGACAGCATCTGGTTCCTTCCTGGTTCCACACCGGTCACTGGCTAGTGACTTTGAACACTGTCCCCTCTGCTTTCAGGTCCTCTTCTTCCTCGATCCACACTTGGATCGCACCGGACATCTTCCTCCTGGTTGCCTGCAGCATCTTTCTTCAAGGCTCCATTGACTTCAACGCGGAAACCCGACACACTTTCACACCTATGCACCCGCAGCCCGTGGGTGAGGTAATAAGAGCATTTCGGTGCTCATAGGTAGAGTGACTCTCCTAGTGTCCCGATGTCCAGTCGTTTTAGTTCTAACTAGTCAGAACTGTCTGTTACTTACCTTTTCGTAATTTGTTCTGCCTATTGACTTTGTTCTGCATCTCGCGTGTGAGTTCACACTCTGCACACGCATCCCGTGGGACTCCTGCTACTTACCTAAGGTTTGGGTAGTGTAGTCCCAGCGATCCTACAGCCTCTGGGCATCCTCATTTCCTCTATCGATTTCCTTATATCATTTACTTAGTATATGGTTTGTCGTGCCCCTAGGGCACCATTGTAATTTGTGCAACTTATTGTGTTTAAAGAGATTGTTATGTGCTTAGCCCTCTGATCTCATAAAGAGTTCAGAGGTGTTTGTTAGTAATAAATATATTGTTTATTTTCATACCAACCTGTGTGGTGTCCTTTCATCTGGTATTCAAGGGGTTATATGTGGTAAAACAGCTGGCTTCACATGCCAAAAGAGTTTAGCCTAAGACTGCTTTGTCCATGCTACCATTAGGATAGCTGGTCTATAAGGTTGAATTACAACCAATCACCATAAGGGTTGTTTGGACTGATTCAAGGTGATCACTAGAACTAGTGAGCATCATATATCAGGCCAACTTCTCACAGTATGATCTACCCTTTCAGCAGGCTCCTCCACCCATTTCTCCTCTCCTTCTGTCCTTCTACCCATTCACCTTCAAATCCTACAAGGAGAGGTTTTCCTACGCAAAGAGGCAGTGGAGGTGGTGCCAGAGCAAGAATGGGGCGAGCAGTGCTACTCCCGGTGCTTCCTGGTCCCGAAGGAGAACGGCATTCTCTGACCTCTGCTAGACCTCCAGGTTTTGAACTGGTTCCTCAAGAACAAGAAGTGCATAATGCTGTGCATGGCTTAGATGATACTTGCCCTGGAAAATGGAGACTGAATGGTGTCTGTTGAAGGTTGCGTACTTTCATATACTGATTCTGTAATTGCACAGAAAGTACCTTTGCTTCACAATAGGATCCACCCAGTAATAGTTTGCAGCCCTCTTCCGTTTACACTAATTTCAGTGCCACAAGTTTACATGAAGGTGATGGCGGTGGTTGCAGCCCATCTCAGATGATCAGGAATCCCTCCATTCCCTTACTTTGATGTCTGGGTCTTCAAAGGCAGCTATTCAGAGAAGGTCTCATACTACCTTCAAGTCACAGCGAAGTTGCTGTTTGACTAGTGATATTTTCATAAACAAGCCCAAATCTCACCTTGCATCCTCTCAGCGCATTTATTTGGGGAGTTCTTTGTAAACAGATTTTATTGCATTTTTACATCTAACCATGTATTGCAGCAATTGGCGCATCTTGATGCTTGGGATGCTCAAATTTTTGAAGATCATATTAGTCTCATATATAGGTTAGTAACACTTATTCATATACATCGTACATGCTTACTGATGAAGAGTCCGGCATTACACATCTTTGACAACCAGCTGTCCATGTCTTCAACGGTTTGTGATCACAGACATTTACAAAGTCAAATCTTATCCCTCCCAACCAACCCCTCTCCCTGTCTGTTTCTGCCTCGTTCATCTTTACTGTCAAACATGCTTCGGGCTACAGCATTACGGTGTCTATATCTTCAGATACAGTCCTGTTCTAACTCCGTCCCCGTGGTGGTCTCATTACCGACCGCTGCCTGCATCCCTCCTCTCAGCCCATCTTGTTCATAGGGCAGTACAGGACATCACATCTAGTCAAGCTTTTCTCCCTTCACAGAGGGTTCAAGAAATTAAGGCTAGAGTTCGTTGTTTTGTAATGGAGCACATGTGCCAGTCCACACGGTTTAACACCTGCTAGCTTCCAATGTTCTGTTGGTCACAAATACTGGCATATCTGGACCTTCCAATGGTGTCTCCATGGACGGTATTTCCAACCTGGCAGAGATCTTCAGAGTTTCATTACAATCTCCTGGGGCACTGTGACAGATTTGGTGCCACGGAGTGTGTTCCATTGCCCACAGACAGTGGCTACAGTTATCATGGATGCCTGCACCGTAGGGTGGGGAGTTGTCTTAGAGGAACAGTAGATCAGAGACCTTTATTCTCCAGGGGAGCTGAGGCTTCACATCAGCCTGCTGGAGTTACCGGTTATCTCTAGCTCTAAAAGCCTTTCTGCCTTCCCTTTGCAGTTAGTCTATCCAGATCTTGAATTACTGTATGACATCAATGTGGTACATCAACGAGTAGGGAGGGGTAGGTTTTTATATTGTCTACCGGGAAGCTATGCTGCTCTCGCCCTGGGCTGAGAGCTATCAGATCTGGCTGTTGTTTTCAATGTACAAGTGGCCTCTTCATCCTGAAGTAGTCAACCACATCTTCAGTCTCTGGGGGATGCTTTGTGGATCTCTTTACCACTCAACAGAACACTTCCCACCCGAAATTCTGTGTCCTCCAGTATCTGTTACATGGAGCTTTGGAGAATGTGTTTCACTTGCAGTGAAAATTTCCCTTTCAATAAGCTTTTCTTCCCATCTCCATAATTCCTTAGGTTCCACCTTGACCGGGCTCCATTCATTCTAATAGCCCCAGATTAGCTAAGAAGTTTGTGATTTGCAGACCTAATACACCTCACTCTATGCCCCCTGCCCGTCTCCTTCACAGGATAGACATCCATTCGCAATTGCAGTGGCAGTTTCTGCACCCCATCCCCAAGGGTCTCCACCATCATGCCTGGAGATTGAGCGGAATTACCTGATTTTTTTTAACCTCCTAGAAAGGTGGATGTTATTCTTTGTGCCCGCAGACAATCTATCAAAATGGTGTATTCTGGAAGATGGTGAGGTGGTCCATGGGTAATTCGATAGGCCTTTTTCAGGCCTGATTATCTGACATCTTATGATCTGCCCTTTCACTAGCTCAACACGGGTGGGCAGGAGGCCCAGTTAAGGGCTACTTATTGTTTTATCAACCTCCTTGGACCAAGTGTCTTTTTCAAGTCTCCTGTAGATATTTTTGAAGGGTATCACAAACAAGTTTCGCCCCGGCCAATCATAATGGCACAATGGGACTTGAATCGTGCTTTTTTAATGAATTCCCCGTTGGAGCCATTGCACAGTTGTCTATTGCGACTGCTTACTTTCAAAACTGTTTTTCCTATTGCCATCATGTCAGGAAGTGTCAAGCCTCCCTTCACTACTTTCTTCGCTGAAAAGCTGGTTCTCAGACCAGGGCTGCTTTCCTGCCTTAGGTGGTTACACCCTTTTTAGGTCTCGGAACTGCAAACAGATCGCGAAGCGATCTGTCGTTCCGAGACTCTATTGCAATCATTCTCGCTTTCAAGGAGTCAAGGGAGACAGGAGACAAGTGAGGTGCACGCGCAACCTTGGAACTGGGATCAGGTCGCGCGCGCTTCCTGTCTCCCGTGGCTCATTGGAAGCAGACTCACACGCACGCATACACACACATACAGACCACCCCCCCGCCACGCATCCACACACTCACACATACAGAACCCCCCCCGCCGCGCATACACACACGCACGCACACACAGAGACCCCCCCCCCCTTCCTACCTCGTCTCGGCGTGTCTTCGCGCTCCCTTGTTTACTTCCTCGTTTGGGCGTGCAACCTTCATAGGTCCGCCTTCCTGTCCATGGAGAATTGGGTTAAATTACGCGATGGACCGGGATTGTGTCCAATAGCAGTTTTAAGGCGGGGCTTATCCTTTCCTTGTTCATTTTCATTGAGTCCGAATACCATCAGTCTGCGAACTGTGGCCGCCCCCTCTGCTGCAGGTGGAGGTGGACGGTGTGGAGACAGAAAGTTTGTGTTTTGAGGGTTTCTGACTGACAGCGGAAGCTGCCCAATCGTAGGGGAAGAAGGTAGGAAGAAACTGCGACTGATAGGGCCAGTCACCACTTAGGAGCAGCAAGCGGCGTTCTCTGCTCTGGGAAAGGCTACGCAATGACCGCCCTATCACTCCTGGCAACGGACCTGAGGCGTGACGTGTGCGCGTGCTGCTGAGGCGGCTGAGTGCAGGTGCCGGGAAGGGTTATAGGCGGGGCCAGAGGGACCGGCAGCGGACCAAGGGCACAGGTAACGCGCTGTACTCCGGGGTCGAGGGGGACCAAAGAAGCGGCACTTCTGGGCTACCGGGGTGGGCGGCAGAAGAGAGGCTCAGGGTCAAAGGTGTCTTGGGAAGTGGCGGACGGTGTGGGTGCAGGGACCTGTGAAAGGGACCGAAGGGTATCCAGGGCGTAGATAGAAACCGGATAAGGAATAGGTAGGCACCGACGAAAGAATAGGAAGGGAGGTGGCTGAAGGAAGGGCAAGTGTCGGTGTGTTTATGTATGGACTTAGGGCATCGACAAGAGTATGCGGTTTTTATTTTGGGTCATTGGAGGGGTATATGAGTGTGAGGCACGGGTATGTAGGACTGAAGTGCAGTGTTGGTTGGTAGTTTAGTAACAGCTTAGGGTATGTGGGAGCTGCATACATATCTAAGGCAAGAAGTGACTGGTTATTCTGGGGCCGGGACATTGAGGGGAGCCCTGTGCTGCATTAGGGAGAAGCCCTGTAGTGGTCCCTAAAAACCCCTAGAGCCCAGGCTGACCAGTGGGGGACAGACCCCTATGAGCTCCTGCTACCTACATTGGTCGGTGGTAGCAGGTAATGTAACTTCCGTGAGTAAAGTTAGCACCGTTGAATAATAAACCATGCTCTGACATCTTTTTAGTGCCACTGGCATGCTGGTGCAAAATTGTACGTACCATAATTCTACTAATACATCTTAGTTATCAGGAAGATCTTTATGAGCATAACGAGTACAGTTGTTAATAGTTTTAAGTGTTATTCGAAGCAAGTTGATTTTTGCTTGGATCGTTTCTCGAGTTATTGGCATTTTTCGTATCATCGTGTATGGTATTCTTGTTATTGGCAGTGTTAACTAAATCAAATTTATTCTTGCAAACATTATTTACAGAAAAACTTCGAAGACCGCCGAACAGAAT
The DNA here is from genome assembly GCF_964261635.1 of Lissotriton helveticus. Lineage (NCBI taxonomy): Eukaryota > Metazoa > Chordata > Amphibia > Caudata > Salamandridae > Lissotriton > Lissotriton helveticus. Next base: position 743,353,663 of record NC_136061.1, on the reverse strand, counting down.
AGAGCTACATACATTTGTGATCTATCAGTCATTAGCATGGAAGTGTCATCGTTGTAAACGTTTAATGTATCAGCTTTTGTATTTAGCATTTGGATTTTCACCCCATTGAATTCACGAAGCGATACGTAATTGGGCACAACTGAATTGATTTGAGGTGTTCTTACTTCCGCTGCACCATAGCAAGCGGACACCTTCAAGGAGAGAGATATTAATGAAATTGCAGCAGGAGTATTATTCCGAAGTGCTTACTGTGACAGAATTGTAATTACGCACACATCTTTTCAGGTTTTTGTAATGCTTCATTTTAATCTGGTTTATTTCCAGTGATGATGCCATGGTCTCTTTACTGCAACGTTTTTCAGCAGTGGGCCTTCACCAACACAGCAGTGTCAGAGAAAGCCATGTGTTTGCTCCTCAGGATCACCACACGTTTATTCTTGTTAAGATAGCTAAACGTATTGACCCCTTTCAGATCTTTCTATCTGTTTACTCATTTTCAGATCATCATGTGTTGTTTTAACCCTTTGAGATTTCTCCATGTACACATTCTATCGGCCAATATGGAACAATAACTGGGCTCTCCATCACTGTAAATGGACGTTTTATTAGGACAGGGAAGAAGTTGAACTTCTTTAACATTACATCAATTTGAAAAATCCCACTTCACTAATACATCGAATAAACTATCCCCATCACCCTTCAGCCCCCCCTCACATTAAACTTCCCTCAATGGCAACGTTCACCATTCAGCAACACCACCAACCGTCAGTACATGCTTCCACCAGGCACACACACCACCAGCCGTCAGTGCACACTTTAACCAGGTACACACACCACCAACCGTCAGTACACGCTTCCACCAGGCACACACACCACCAGCCGGCAGTGCACACTTCCACCAGGCACACACACCACCAGCCATCAGTGCACACTTCCACCAGGCACACACACCACCAGCCATCAGTGCACACATCAATTGTTAACGCATCCACAAATAACTATTGTAGCAATCGCAGTATGGCACACTTTACTTTCAAACATATTCATCTAAAGCGCAGCATGCCACCACTGCTACAAAAATAAATACACATTTTTTTGGCCTACAATGTATAGACTTTTGGTGCAATTGGTGTTGCAACATTAAGCAATGCCAATAGCTCAAACTTAATTAACCGGAGACCTATTGCATTGTAAATGCTTGTTATGTATACCAATCCATCACTCTGCCAGTGTTCTTTCCTCCTCCAAGAAAAGAGGAGAGGCTCCACAGAATGGACCTGAAAAAAGAAGTCTACTTCTACATAGACAGGGCAAGAGTTTAGAATTGAGGACTACTTATTCATCGCTTATGTATGCAAGATGAAGGGCAAAGCAGTCCACAAGAGGACATTTTCACGATGGATCATCTTCTGTATCAAAAATGTGTTTTGTCTTGACTCACAACGAACCACCAGCGAGCATCAAGGTATACTCCTCCAGCGCAAATTCTTCTACATGGGCACTGGTCAGAGGGGTTCTAGTTGCAAACATTTGCAAGTTAGCAGCTTAGCCTTCTCTCCACACTTTTGAAAAACATTATGGCTTGTACTCGGAAGTGCGAAAGGAAGGCCACTTCGCATGATGAATACTCCAGGATTTCTTAGTATAGCCAGCCATGCATCCACCTCCTGATCGGTTACTGCTTGGTGAATCTATTCAAAAGGAGAGGAATCTTCGAATATCACCTTTTGAATATCCAGGACGTCAGTCTGAATCTGGAAACTTTTCAATAACTCTCCACACTGGTAGGGGAGTGCGGGCTCCACTCCAGCACTATAAACAGTGACCTCATGATGTCACTATATCCATAAAAAACATCTGCTCTGCACTGATGTCATCCATTTTTCAACTGCCCTTTGAGGCAGAGAATGATGTAGGAAGAATCGGATGCACTGCAATTTGTGGAAATTATAGAATTGGGACCTTATTTAGTAACCAGACATAAAATAGGAAGGGGATGGGTCTGAGAGGAATCCTCAGGTAAGTAGAGTATTCACCAAAAAGATAGTAACCAAAGGTAAGCAACTTTTTCATATGAGTTGGTTTACTCCAGCAGGGCTCAGATCATAAAAGTGACAGTGTCTTGTTGGCATGCAAACAAAATGCTTGTCATAGTCCTCATACAGTGGCATGGAAAAGCACTCAAGCATATTTGCTTAGTAAGCCAAGCTGTTCCGAAACGTATGCTTTGCACATAGGAAATGCAATGTCTCTTTTGGACTTAGTCAGACCAGCGATCAAGCTGAGTCATTTAATTGCGGTCTTCTTAATTCTGAAAGAAAACTGCAAGGAATTCCAGCGAGTTGTTTCAGTTCAACATCTCATCATCATTAAAACACTTCTTCTGATAGACTTCTAACCACACATTCCTCACCTTAGAATATTCCCCAGGTGTTAGAATGGATCCGGAAAATCTTGAGTAGAACCTCTGCGCACGGCTAGGTGGTTTAGGGTGGCTTCACATTGATGTCGTTTGTACTTTTTGTTGACTCTTTTTTGTGAGCTTTGCTCCCAGTGTGCTCAGGACATGTCTCCCAACAAACCCACGAGGTTTAAACGGTGTGAAGAATTTGACAGATGTTTGTCTCTCACCCACACCTGGTTTTCCTGGGGGTCATGCCACACCTCAAGGCATGCACCGACTGCTAGTCCTTGCAGTCAAAGGCAATATGCAAGTGGGTGAAGAAGCTCCTGGCGGCGCGGCAGAAGGTGGCACTTCCCCAATTTCCGGGAGTTTCCCCTTTCCTTTCCCCCTTGTGAGGGTTGGTGTTCAGAGTACCATCTGATGCTTCTGTAGCATGAGGTTCTATCTTTGCTACAGAAAGGTGCAATAGAGGTGGTTCCTGAGCAGGAAAGGGTTCAGGGATTCTACTCCCGCTAGTTTCTGATCCCCAAAAAGGATGGACAGCTGAGACCGATCCTAGACCTCAGGATCTTGAATGTATACCTCTAACAGGTCAAATTCAAGTAGTTGACCATAGCTCAGGTTCTTCTGGCACTGCAGCAGGAAGACTGGATGGTGTTGATCGATTTACAGGACGCGTATTTTCACATTCCCATCCTGAAGCCGGATCAGAATTACTTACTTACGCACCACGGGTCTTCACAATGGTGATGGCGGTGGTAGCGGCACAACTCAGTAGGTCGGAGATTCCTGTTTTCCAATATCTGGACGACTGGCTGCTCAAAGCAAAGTCACCAGAGATGGTGCTGCATTATCTGCAAGTGACCATACCAATGTTGTTCGACTTAGATTTTGCGATAAATGTACCCAAATCTCACCTGGTGCCCTCTCAGCTCAACCTATTAATAGGGGCAGTACTGGACACTACTGTGAGTTGTGCTTTCCCGCCTCCCCTGAGAATTCTAGACATACAGGCTATGATTCCAATGTTTCAAGATGGAGCGGCTCTTCCAATTCTGAAGGTTCTACACCTGCTCGGTCTGTTCGCTACCTGCATACTGTTGGTCAACTGTGCACGCTGGCACATGAGGGCACTCCAGTGGTGCCTCCGCAGGTTTTGGTTTCAACGCAACAAAGAACTTAGGGAGGTGGTCAGAATCTCTAGAGACACTACAGGGGAGCTGTTATGGTGGAGTGTACCAAGCAACCTGTCTCAAGGGAAGCTGTTTCAACCTCCTTCCACAGTGGCCACAGTGATAACGGATGCCTCCACTCTAGGGTGGGGAGCTCATCTAGGGATCTGGAGGTCAAGGGCCTTGGGTCTCCAGAGGAAAGATTGCTTCACATCAATCTTCTGGAATTGCAGGCGATACGTTTGACTCTCAAGGCCTTTCTTCCTTCCCTTCACGGTCTGTCAGTTCAGGTCCTGACGGACAACACTAATGCGATGTTATACATCAACAAACAGGGAGGAGTAGGGTTGTATTGCCTCTGCAGATAGGGTGTACGACTGGTCCTGGTCTCAGGACCATCAGATTTGTGTAATTGCAAATAATCTGGTCTGGGTGCTGAATGTGCGTGCAGACAGTCTCAGTCGGCAATACTCCGCCAATCAGTGGTATCTTCATCCGGAGATGGTCCATCACATTTTCAGAATGTGGGGGTTTCCTCGGTTGGACCTGTTTGCCATTTACAAGAATGTGCACTGCGCGTTGTTCTGCAGTCTCCAGTATCCGATGCGAGGAGCGTTGGGGGAAGCATTTGAACAATTATATTGAGGCTTTCAGCTTCTTTATGCGTTCCCTCCCAAACCCTTGATTCCTAAGGTTCTGAGGAAGGTTCACCAAGACCGGGCCCAAGTCATATTGATCGATAGACAAAGATGGGTGTAGTACACAGACCTACCTCACCTCTCATCACACCCTCCGCTCTGTCTCCCTTTCAGGGCAGACCTCCTCTCGCAATCGCAGGAGCAGGTTCTACACCCCCACCTCCAGAGCCTGCACCCTCATGCCTGGAGATTGAACGGGGTAACCACAGTTCATTTTCTCTCCACTGGATGTGCTGGATGTTATTTTATCGGCAAGGAGACACTCCACCAAATCTGTTAATTCTGATAGGTGGTCCTGGTTTGTTAAATGGTGCAGAGAGAGATTAATTGATCCTTTGCAGGCCCATTTGTCTGAAATTGAATATCGCTATTTCCTTTGCTCAACAGGGTTGTGCGGTAGCAACTGTTAGAGGCTACTTGTTGGCCTTGTCAGCCTTTTTTTGCTTACCAGACCAACCCTCTTTGTTTAAGTCTCCCATAGTCACGAGGTTCGTTAAGGGTCTCACTAATGGGTTTCCTCCCGCTCAGTCTATCATGCCTCAGTGGGATTTTAATGTAGTTCTTACTTTACTGATGGGGGTCCCCCTTTGAGCCTCTTCATAGTTGTCCGTTGAGGCTTCTGTATTCAAGACAATTTTTCTGATTGCTATTACCTCTGCCAGGAGGTTTAGTGAGCTATAGGCTCTTAGTTCTAAACCTCCTTTCACCTCTATTTATGTAGATAAGATGATTCTTAGGACCAGAACTCCTTTCCTGCCTAAGGTGGACACTCCTTTCCACCTAGGACAACCTATAACTTTACCCACTTTCTATCCTCTCCCTCACCCTTCTAAGTAGGAGGAGAGACTTTTCTGCCTGGACCCTAAGAGGGCAGTCAGCTTCTACCTGGACTTCAGGCTAGACAACCAACTCTTTATTCTTTACATGGGGAAAAATGAAGGGCAAGGCTGCCCATAAGCTAACGCTGTCCAGGTGGATCATCCTCTTTATCAATATCTGCTACACCTTGGCCAAGAAGGAGCCTCCTGAATGTATTCGAGCTTGTTCCACCAGAGCGAAGTCGTCTTCTTCGGCTTTGACTAAAGGTGTCCCTGTTGTAGACATCTGCAAGGCGGCAACTCGGGCCTCCCTTCACACTTTTGTGAAGCATTACTGTTAGACTCAGATGTGAGGAGGGATGGCCAATTTGCACGCTTTGTGCTGCAGGATTTTTTGGTGCAGGTAGGCTGGCACCCTCCTCCGGTAGTGGGACTGCTTAGGGATTCAATTCAAAAGGTGAGGAATCCACAGGCAGATGTATCCACCCTTCGGTAACGCTTTATTTGCTGGATACAGTATCTGCCTGTGTATTCCTCACTGTTCCACCCGCCTCCCTGTTGCCTGTCTTCTAACACCAAGAAGAGTATTGTTATGAAGTTATTGTATTTTATTGTTATTCAAGATGTTGTGATGCTTTTTGCTAGGAAATGTCTATACTTTAGAATTTCCAGGTTGTTTCTCTTCTCTGTTTGGTATTTTCCGTGTACTGGATAAAATGTTGTTTACGATGTAAACTTGTGTAAAGGTTGTTGGTTCACCCGTTCGCCTCAAAGGCACGGAAAAATAGGTGGAACTGACGTCAGCACACCGACGAGGTCTTGTTATGGCTCCAATGACATCACGTGGAGTCGCAAGCGGAGTTATTCCATTGTGATGTCCTCTTCGTCGTGGGAGAGTTATGAAAAAAGTTTTTGTGGAACGCTGCCCAAGGGGTAATTCAAAAGGTGAGTAATCCCCAGGCAGAGACTGTATCCTACAGAAAAAACGTTACTGAAGGTAAGTAACTTGTTCTTTCAGGGCACAGGCCTCAGGGGCTGAGATCAGCACATGGGGGGGCCACAAGGCAGCACTAAATCTACATCACCAGCGGCACAAGGGCAGCCCGGTGAAGGGTGCATCATCGGTGTGGATGTCCAATGCGTTTGAATGAGGAATCTCGGTCGAACAAAGATGCTGCAGGCTCGTGCCAGAAGGCTGCATGAAGGTGACCACCAGCTGGGTAAGTAAGTTGGAAAGTTGAGGGATGCCTGGGCACAGTCAGCTGGGCTCCCCAAAGTCGGGGGGCAAAGGATGCACAGGTGCCTTTGGATGTTGGATTTACATTACCGGAGCTGGTTTTGGTCAGGGAGACCCTTCAGGTTAAGGCTTCAGGTGACTCCATGGGGTCTAGAAGAGGTTAGCCACCAATGAAGACGATGTCCGAATCGCTGGATAGACTTCAAAGGACAGGTAAGCCACTCAGACTCTAGTTGTGGGCGTCGGGTGCAGAGTGGGCAGGGGTTGCAGACCTGCCTGGATCCGGAATCCTTGAAGATGTAGTTTTTCTCGACAGGGTCGCTGTCCTCTGGAGATCTGGTGTGAAGAATGTCAGTCTTCCTGGGGTTCTTAGATGTTGCTGGCCACGAGATAGGCGCCGTCTTCTAAGCAAGGTCTTTGAGCAGAAGACAGGCTGGTAGTGCTGGGGCCAAATCAGTAATCATCTTTCAGGATCGGCTGCACAACGTCTTCTTCGTCCTTTTCTTCTTGGGTCACAGGAATCTGAGGGTCAAAGTTCAGGTGTGCCCCTAAATACTGAATTTAGGGGCGTTACAGGGACTGGCAGATGGTAGCCAATGAGCTGCTTGTCTTTAGGGTGACTACATTATTAGAATCTCCCCTCCCTTCGGGGAGGGGGCAGCCCTCTAACCTGATTGGGTCAAATCCTTCCATTCAAGATGAAGGATCTCCTAAGGAGGGGGTCACTTCAGTCAGGGGCACCTTAGGGGTGTCCTGGCAGAGAGGGGACACACCTCTTCAGACTTGTAATTTTGCTGCCGACCTTGCCACCAAAAGTGGGGCTTGGTCAAGGGGGCGGGCATCTCCACTAGTTGGAAAGGCCATGGCTTTCATAATAAAGGGTAGGAAGCCTTTGAGCTCACCGCTCTGAATGCTGTTCCTGCTAGGGGGTAGGTGTGAAGCGCCTCCCCCCAAAGCAACCCTCATCCCTGACCCACGAAAGCACAAGGGCTCCCACCACAGGGGTTCAGAAACATGTCTGTGTGTGGCAGACTGGTGCAGACTAGTCCGCTGGACACAAGGGAGCTGGTTGTTTTTCAGGGGAATCTCTAATATGCCCTCTGAGTGAATTTAGTAATAAGCATGGCATCAGTGTGGATTTATTATGGTGAGGAGTTTGATACCAAGATCCTTAGCATTCAGTAAAGCTTTAGTGGAGTTGTGGAGTTCGTAATTACAAACTCCCAGCCCATGTGTTAACCAATGCTATCAATGATACCGTTCCTTCTAAATCATTGTCAAATAATCGATGTACTCCATCCGCTCCATGGTTCACTAGTGCCCTTAGAGAGCAAAGACAGATATGTAGGAACCGGGAAAGGCAGTGGAGAAAAGCATATTTGCCAGAAAGGAAGGCAATATACAAAAAAGAACTTGTGACATATAAACAGATGATTATTAAAGAAAAGAGTGCCTATTACTCAGCTCAAATAGAACAAGTTAAAAATTCTAATAAGCAACTTTTTCAAGTTGTTAACAAACTATCTAAACTACCTTTGCAAACAACCCCGCCGCCTACCCAAGAATTCTGCAATCATTTGGCTGATCACTTCAATGGGAAAGTTAATGATATATATACCAACTGTTCATCCCATACTAACAAACTTCTCTCGGTCCCTCTCACTAATGAACCCAAGTCTACATTTAAGACCTTTCAAAAGGTTGAAATGTCCCAAGTCAAGGAAATTATGGCTTTAGTTAAGTCTGGATCAGTTAAGGACCCATGCCCACCAGCAAACTTCGTTCCTGTGGCAAATATTGTAGCTGCTTCTCTTACTGAAATATTTAATTCAATGTTCCTCACTGGTATTTATCCTGCCATTTGGAAAAACACCTTATTGAAACCCCTCCTAAAAAAATCTCATCTAGACCCGGAGGATGTTAAAAATTACAGACCTGTTGCTAGTTTGCCCTTTGCAGCCAAGGTGGTCGAAAAACTGATGAATACTCAAATCTCCCAGTATATTGAACATCATTCTTTACTGGACGACACCCAATTTGGCTTTCGCCAAGGGCATAGTACAGAAACCGCCTTGATCAAGGCCACAGACGAAATAGGAACAATTCTGGATCAGGGTGGGTCAGCCGTTCTGATCCTGCTGGACCTATGAGCGACCTTTGACACGGTCTATCACAACATCTTGATCCACCGTGTCAATTCCATGGGCATCCAGGATAGAGCGGGAGATATGCTACTTTCCTTTCTCTCAGAACGCTCCCAAATGGTCACGTTGGGCAATTATCACTCTGCCCAAATGACCTTACCATGTGGCGTCCCGCAAGGGTCATCCCTGAGTCCATTGCTTTTTAATTTTTATGTGATGGACTTAGCAAGAATCATCAAGCTATATGGGATGAGCCTAACATCCTATGCTGATGACACCCAATTGGTGTTAGCGATAAAAAACAATGGAGAGAGAGTAGCTGCCAATTTCCAACTAGGTATGCTTGCCATCAGCAAATGGATGGCAGAAAATTGCCTTAAGCTTAACTCCGAGAAAACGGAGGTTATGATTTTTGGCAAACTCCATCCGATCTGGTCCAGTTCCTGGTGGCCTGCTGACTTAGGCTCCCCTCCCAATCCAGTTGCTAAGGTGAAAAATCTTGGAGTTATTCTGGACGAAAAGCTTACGCTTGCTGCTCATGCAAATACCATTGCATCTGCTTCCTTTTATAAAATTAAAATCATCAAAAAGATCTTACCTTACTTACCTCCTTGTCCAGGTAGAACATTGATCACTGCCTTTGTAATGTCCTCATTGGATTATTGCAACGGGTTGTTTATGAACACCCAACAGAAAGTGATCCGTAAGTTACAATCTGTGCAGAATGCGGCTGCCAGAATGCGCTCAGCTACTCCTAAGTTCATGCCTATCGCCCATGTAATAAAAGTTACCTTTGGCTTACTGTGAAAAACAGAATAAAGTTCAAGGCTTTGTGCATTGCTTATAAAGCAACTCGCAACTAAGGACCTCGCTTTCTTTTAAATGCCCTATCATTTCATGTCCCCAATAGACCACTACGGTCTGCTAATGCCTTCCTGATGTCCGTGCCTAGAACCAGAACGGCTTCCTGGGGTGACAGACGTTTTGTGGTGTCTACCGCAAAACTATGGAACTCATTGGCCCTGGAGATACGATCCTCCCAATCCTTGATGATTTTTCGCAGAAAAATCAAAACATGTTTATTCAATCAATAACTCCCCGCTGCTCGCCTTCTAGAGTCTTAGTTTACTGTTACTAGCGCCGAGACGCCCTTGAGCATTTGTGCGCTTTATAAGTTTCATAAATAAATAATAAATAAATAAATGTGCTCAATATGGCACCACTGCACTTACAATGTCTGCGAATGGCACAGACAGTGTAGGGGCATATTGTTCATGCAGCTGTGGCTTCACAAGTGGTATAGTGCATCCTTCCTTAGGGCTGTGAGGCCTGCTAGAGGGGTGACTTAGCTATGCCACAAGCAGTGGTTGGTGGGCATGGCACACAGGGATGTGTGCCATGTCGATTCTTAAGTTTTGTCTGCACCAAAACACAGCCTGCATGTGTATGTGTTTGGTGAGGGTTTCCGAGGGTGACCCAATACATGCTGCAGCCCTTAGAGACCTTCTCTGGTCACAAGGCCCTTGATAGAAGTGGTACCTTTTACAAGGGACTTACAGGGGCGCCAGAGGTGTGCCAATTGCAGAAACAAAGGTACCGTTTATGGAAAGAGCATGGGTACTGGGAACCTGATTGGCAGGGTCCCATTGCACAGTCAAAGTGCATCAGATATCAGGCAACACGTGGGGGGGTATTCATGCAAAAAGGGGCACTTTCCTACAGGGACATGCATACTTCTAGAGTCTGAGATTCTGCTTTGGACTTGATCACTGCTCTGTTGCACATACAACTTGGAACAGCTCTATTAGGAAGATGGTGCACTCTGCCATTATCTTTGATCGTACTCTTGGAAAGGATGGAGCCCTCTACCAGGCTCTGTATTTGGCAGCCTTCGGTAAGGTGTGCATTGCAGATTTGTGCAAAATACACAAACCTTGGTATGGTGTCAAACATTGACTGGTAGTTGTGACTGGTACATGCTGTAGCAAGTGAGATCAAACATATGGTTGTGATGGGCATTTGAATCATGCGCCGCATAGTTAAAGTTCAACACATCTTTATATTTTATCCTCCAAACATTTATTTGACCCACAAAGTCAAGCCAATCCTTCTTCTCCGTTGCACATCAAATCTTAAAACTGATCTTTCTTCAGAGCTATCCATCATGTGTGAACTCTGTGGTTACTATAACGCTAAGAAACATGCCTGCCTAATTTGCTACCAATCTTCTGATTGTACACAGGAATCTTCTAGAACAAAGAATTGATATACCCATGGAAAAATGCTGCACAGTAAACTATCTTAAACGCATTCTGCACTAGTCCCACTGGAACAGATGTATTTCCTGCAGGAAGTCACCGCCTGCTTTCGTCAAATAGCTCAAGACTACATATCTCTCAGTATGCAGTTAAGTCCATTAATGTTAAAGAGTACAATTTTCACCAATACAGCATGTCAATGAGAAAACAAGGTTGCTCCCAATCCGAACACCCGAGTCACAGGAGATGTCCTAGGGATCCCTGTAAGATGTCTTGTCAGTTTCCCTCTACCGCCTACCTCCAAACAAACCCCTTGAAACCAATCATCAAAGAACAAAAGCACTGTAAACCAACCTGCAAAATGTATCACAACTGTATATAGTTAGTAATGCCTTAGAAGTACTCTCTGTTCTTTCCCCGCTACAGGAGCAAAGTTAAGCATGTTGTAGTAGAAGTACCAGCCACTCAACCCCTGTTAATTCTTCTTCCGATCCATATCAGTGTGGTATCATGAGTGGCAATCAAGCCAGATGTTAGACTCTTGTTCACTGGAGTCTGATCTAAGATTCACTGACTCGTGGTCAATCACTAATCCCGCTCGATTCCTTGATATCTGACAACTGAGGATGTTTCTGTTTTCTAGATCTAAGTACTTTCTGCCATGTCAGAGCTCCCACAGGTTGATGGGGTGTACTGTCGCCTATGTTCAAGAGGCCCAAAATAGATCTCGCATCCGACAGTGTGTGGATTGTTCTCCTCTGCCCTTCCAAATTAAAGAAGGCTCTGAATGGGTAAATGGTCAGTCAATACCTTAAACTTATATCTCCTTTTCAAGGTTTCTGACGGTCATGGAGAGTTGAACAGTGTTTCCTTAAAAGCAAACTGATCCTTTGAGCAGGCCATAATTATTATTTATTGTTTTTCCTTGTAAGCATGAGACTTTATCAGGACACTGGGCAAATTATTCCTAAGTGGATCAACACCCAATAACCTGCATACTAAGTCCAAGAGTTTTTGAGGGTCGTCTGGCGTGCCTCTAATGGAGTAGAGCAACTTACAAATATAGGGCTGGCTATTTCTTCACTCCCTTATGTAATTATGATTACCTCTGGATCGGTTTTTAATATCTTCTTGTTTGGCCACTAGTTCTTCATATTTCACCTAAAAAAATATCTTCCCTACTTTCCTGTGTGATATTTTCCTCTGAAAATTCATCAACTACCTTTTCCACTTCATATACTCTGTTTCGCATTCATTGATATTCTTTTTTTGAGATCATGTAGGCAAGCTTTCAGATCTGTTTTAATCGAGCTGACTTTGGAACAATTGTTTTGCAGTAATTTCTAGAGTCAGTCCTGAGATATGGCTGGTGGCAGTGCCACTTCGGAAGAGTTGTAAGGTGTTTATTTGGCAGAGTTTAGGCACTAAGGGCCAGATGTAGGTAATCCTGAAATACCGAGTCCTTAATAGCGTATTTTACCGATTCGTTATTAAGAATTCGGTATTCCAGATGTACCTAATGAATCGGTAAAAATTACATATTCGGTAAAAATCGCTAAAAAATAGCGATTCGGAATGAATCGGTAAAAAATCAATACCGAATCCCCATTACCACTTTGCTATCACCGAATCCTCAATACCGAATCGGTAATTTAAAAAAATCGGTAACTGTGGAATCAGCCAATCCTGTGCATCCTCATTACCTCCCAAACAGGAAGTGGCCATACCCATGCAGCTGCACTGAACCTGGAGCTGACTGTGAGGCAGGGAGCAAAGCAGAGAAGCCAGGATCAACTCAACTGAATTTTGCAACCAATACTTAGCAACATGGCCTACCAGGAGAGGGAGAAGGAGGCAGCTAAAAAAAAAGCAAGCACAAATTCAGTGAGAGGCAGGTTTAGGTCCTCATTGAGGATGTGACCAAGGACCACGAAAAATTATTTGGGAAACAGTCCCTGCACGTGCCAGAGTCACAGAAAAGGCAGATCTGGCATGCAATTCAGGAAAAAATAAATGCAATCGGAGTCACCCAGCGCTCCATTGTGGACCTAAAAAAAAAGATGGTATGATCTGAGGAAGACTGTTAAGGCGAGGCTGACAGAGAGGAAGAAGCAGGCCGACCGTACAGGTGGACGAAGGAGCATAGCACCTGCACCAACTGCTCTGGATCTCCTGGTTGAGTCCACCCTCCAGCCGGAGAGTGTGAGTGGGATTGGCGATGCAGACAGCTCAGCCAGAGCTGCCAACAAACAAGGTAAGATGCATTCACAGCATGCTGTGCCCCCCACTCCCTACTCCCACTCCAGTACATGTTTTACTTAAAACCTGCAATACATTATGGGAGATGTAGTCAGAAGTAACACGTCGGAACAGTCAGTCCACTGAACCCAAAGGCATGTGACACCCTTTAGCAATTAGCAAGCAGAGGACAGTCTGTGTGATTGGCAGGCATGACATTTATTACAATGCAAATGCTGCCAGATAAGTGAGCATATGTACATTCTGTCTCCACAGGCGAGTCATCTCGCAGGGCAGCAGAGGGGAGCAAAGGAAAGGCACCCAGGACAGAGAGGAGACAAGAGGAGGAGGTCCAGTCGCCTGCAGGGCACACCACTCCACCACTATCACCACAACCACCACCCTCACCACCATCAACGCCACCAGCACCGAGAGGCAGGAGGCATTCAGTAGCCACCCTCCAGCAGATGGAGGTGTCCGAGGAGGACAGCACAGGAGGACAACAGTCCCATGTGGCTGAGGATGCCAACGGGGCAGGGTCACAATCCCCCACAGAGCGTGCCCACACACGTTCCAGACGCCGCAGGGCAAGGGAAGCCAGTCCTCATTCTCAGGGCGAAGAGGAGTGTATTCGCTGGCCTTGAAGGGAACATGTTGAAGGTCCAGCGCCTGCAAGGAAGAGCAATTAGGTCAGTGCAGCGGGAAATGGCACACATGAATGCCCACATGCACCGTATTGAGAAGGGCATCAATTCCATGAACACTACTATGGCTGAGGGCATGAGGGACGTGTCCGAGGCTGTGAGGCTGCTGTGCAGCAAATGAGATGAGGACCGTCTGTCAAGGCGCAGGGAGAGGCAGAAACTTGATAATTACACCAAGGCGGTGAACCGCCTCTCCACTGCCACCTCTCTGCTGTGCAGGCGCTCGGTGGCCATACAGGAGGAGATGGCACACTGCAGCCGTGATGTGGCAAGGGGGCTGGTCACAGTGACCAGTGCATTTGAAGTGCTACAAACTGACAAGATGGTGATGGGGGTGAAAGTGAAGAGGATACTAGCCGCAGTAGCATCACGCCCCCTCCCACAGAGTTCAGGAGGCGCAGCGAACGCCACAGCGCTGCCACTGGACAGACACTGGCAGTGCGGACAGTGGGGCGAAAGAACGCGGCAGTGCAGCGCGTGGGCGCAGAAAGTAGATCCAGCCATGACATGGTTTTACTGAAATGGGTGATGTAACCCATTTTATGAACACTGCATTTGATTTAGGCCTAACATGTGACGCACTTCAAGTTGTAGTGGTGTGCTATGATCATTAAACACCATCACTCACATACAGTAACTGGCTATGTCTCCTTACTTATTCAGAAATAGTTGCGTGTTATCTCAGCCCGTCTGTGTCTCCCATCCGGTGCTGCTGCCACACCTGCTGCGCTGTGCTCTGGCTGTGGACAGTCGTCACCCTCATCCTCCAAGTCAGTTAGTTCCACTGCTGTTCCTTTCTTTGTGGCAAGGTTATGCAGCATTGCACATGTTGCTATTATTTTGCAGCAGATGATGGGGCGGTACTGACGTGCACCTCCACTTTTGTGGAGGCAACGGATCCTGCTTTTTAGTAGTCCAAAGGTGCCCTCCACAATGTGACAATGCTTTTATGTGCCATATTGTATCTCCTCTAACTTGGGGTGGAAGGGTAGAGGTATGGAGTTAGCGCATATGCCGTGCGGGCATTTATCCTGTCATCTAAATGGGAAAGGAAGTGCCATTAATTGGAGTCACCAATACATTAATCCAAGGTATACATAAGGGTGTGTCACCTTGATTTACCTAGCAGGTATCCTTCTCCAAATTCACCACCAGCCAGACGTGTGTAGATTCCACTGTTCCTGAATATGTAGAAGTCATGGGTACTCCCTGGAAATGTGGTCGTGATGTCAGTGATGATGTTGTCTGCATCACATATCAACTGCACGTTGATGGAATGCGTGGACTTGCGGTTGCAGTATATGTATTTTGTAGCAGCAGGTGGGCAGATTGGTATGAGGGTCCCATCAATGTACCCTATTACATGTCGGAACTGTGCCTTTTGGTAGAAATCCAGTCTTCTGCAGTTCAGCCTGTGTGCTGGGGAAGCGTATGTAGTGATGCATTCTTTGCATCATGGCATCCAAGAAGGAGTGCGTAGGAGAGTAGGGTCTGCTTCCTATGGTCACCCTCACTTTTTGCTATGATTCTCTGTTTTTTTTACTTTAGTGTGGCTGTGGGCCTGTTAATCAGATCCACAGCCCAGCTGTTCTCTCTCTAAATTGATACCATGTACTTTAGGTACATACCTGATTGGGTATTGGGTCACCTCTGTGAGCCCATGTACAGTGTACCATATGTACCCAGGGCATAGGTGCATCCAAGGCCTACCAGGGACTGCAGCATGTTTTATGCCACCCCTGGCTGGCCATCTAAACTGACACCACAGGCTGATCACTCAGCTTGGGTAAGGTGGTGTAATCACCCCTTACTTAGATATAGTATATTGTTTGTTGTAATACTTTATTCGACAAAAAATCGTCATAAAAGAACAGACATACAAACTCATAGACATACATAAAATACATAAAAGCAGTCCGTCCCAAGTGTTACAACAAGAAGGATAAATTTAAAACTTAAGAAGTAAGTAAATATAACTAGCTGTTCGGTTCAAGCGGGTTTACCGTGTCACTTAGCAGTTTTGAGCGAATAAACCAAGCACCCGCAAGGTATTTTGAGACCCCACAGACAATATACAATGAAGCTGTATTGGTTGACATAATACGCAAGGCAGATTTATGATCATTCACGCCCATGGATCTACATATTGGTTTTAGCCATTTATTCCTAACATGCTTATAGGCTGAACATGCAAATAAAAAATGCCCCAAGGATTCTTTCGGGCAACTGCAGCCTGGGCAGTTTAGGTCTTTCCCCTCCATGCTTTTCCATCCTGCCGTTATTTCTTTGACAGGTAAAGTTCCATGTCTAAATTTCAAGAACAAAGTCCTATCTCTAGGTGATTGGATGAAATCCAAAAAGGGTTCGATTTTGCGCCCTACTTTGTGTTCTAGGAACTTGGTGGTCAGGGAGCCAAGATTTGAATTAGCATGTATCTTGGAGTCTACCCATTCCCAATATAACTTTTTTACTTCTTGTTTAGTGGGAGGGCATTGTGAGGTCCAGGATGCCCCCAGACCTAATGAGTGTACCAAAAGCTTGAGGTTGTTAAGCCACTTTATTTTATTATTCACATTAAGGATGATTAGCTCGTCCAGGACTCGGGCATAGTCTTTCAATTCTTCCGTCCTTCGCAGTCGCACCCAAAATAATAGGGGTCTAAGATAGACTTTATCAGCTATACATTTCATACCCATGTCAAAAAATAGTGGCAGCAAGGGAGTTGACATGGGAAGTGAGACCAGTTCTCGGATAAACTTGTTCTCTATGACTGTCAGGGCTCTAGTGCTATCAGCGCCCCAAATTTCCGAACCGTAGACTGCCGATGCTACCGCCTTCCCCTCATAGACTGAAATGGCTGGAGCGATTGGTCTACTGATGGATTGGCGCTGGTTTTTAATTATAGCACCAGAAACCCTTTTAAGATTAAGTATCATTTTGGATATGTGCGGACCCCAGGACATATTATTAGATAGTCTAACACCCAGGTAGTCAAATTCATTTACCACCTCAAGCGGGGACCCGAAGAGTGAATATTTACATTCCTGGACTTCTTTTTTAACGAGAAGACCATTAGCTTTGTTTTCGTGGTGTTAATTGTTAAGCCCTGCTTACTACAAAAAAACGAAAAGCGGTCTAACAGTTTCTGGAGGCCTGACGGGGTCTTGGACATCAGGAGGGTATCGTCAGCAAAGAGGAGTGTAGGGTTCTTCTCACCGGCAAGGACGGGCGCATCCGCGGGGTCCTCCCTCAAATGGTCTACCACCCCATTTAAGAAGAGGGAGAACAGCGTTGGTGCCATCACACATCCCTGCCGCACTCCTCTATTGACTGGTACCCTCTCTGTCAGTTGCCCTTGGCTTCCCCAACGTATCCTCGCAAAATTGTCCTCATGGAGCTTGATAATAAATTGCAGGAGATAGTTAGGAAAGCCCATTTCCAATAAAACTTCCCACAATTTGGGGCGGGGAATGACATCGAATGCGGTTTTAAGATCAATAAAAGCCAGATACAGGCTGCCTTTGTTAATGGATACTGACTTCCAATAGACCGTGCAAAACCGAAACACCTGGTCTATTGCGCCCACATTCTGTCTAAACCCTGCCTGGAAGTGGGTTAATACCTCTTTTTCCATAAGCCAGGTCTCAATTATATTCACAATGACCCTGCCAACCACCTTTTGTATGGTATCAATTAAACTAATTGGTCTATAGTTGGCAGGGTCCTCTCTATCGCCTTTTTTGTAAATTGTGATTACCTCGGCCCCTTTACAGGAGTCTGGGACGGGAAAGCCCTGTTGAATTAAATTCATTAAACTAGCTATAAAAGTCGCCCAGACCAAAGGGTCATGAGCTAACGGGTCACCCGGCAGACCGTCTGGGCCAGGTGCTTTACCAGGCCGGATTTTAGAGATAGCATCTTTAACCTCTGTTACCTCAAAAGGGACTATCTCTGTCGGTGATTCTATTCTTAAAGCCGGAAGTATTTCTGGGACTAGATGAGCTTGAGTCTCATCTACGCAATATAACTTTAAAAAGTGAGCGTGCCATTGCTGGGAATTTATGTGATTTAAAATTGGGTCAGCTCCTCTTCGATCTAAAATATTAATCAGTTTCCAAAAGGAGACAGAATTTTTATCCCCTGCTGCTATTTTAAGTTTCTGCCAATGATCTTCCTCCCAATTCTTTTTTGAAAGTATCAAAGTTTTCCTATAGTCTCCCCTAGCCAATCTTACAGCTCTGGAGTCATTTAGCTTTATTGCCCGTGTGATTGCCTTTCTCTTTTCCCTGCAGTCAGCGGTATACCAAAGGTTTGTTTTTAAATGCTTCTCTACAGGTGGATCTCCCTTGGTGGTTTTTTGAAAGACCTTGCCTATTTTGACTACAAGGTCGTGATAGTGAGTTAAAAATAGTGGGCCATAGGTGTTAAAGGTAGCCAGATCCATCTTTATTTCTAACATAGTGGAAGATTTCATTTTAACTAAGTCCCTAATAGGAGCACCTCATCTTCAAGCTTGATCACCTCCCATCTCAATTTCCTATTGCAATTGGTTGGGATGGCCTCCTTAGTAATTAATTTCAAGTCTGAAGACTCGCTTCGTTCGTTAGGCCATTTAATTGACATACATAGCGGATTGTGATCAGTGTCCATAGTTTGTCTAATCTCCATATCTACAAGGTTGGACCAGGAATGAAGGTCTAAGAAGATATAATCAATTCGCGGTGGGGAGACTATCCTGTTATATGTCATCGCCCCATTGCGATCAGAGATGGTCCGGCCGTTTAGGGCTCTTAGTTTGTGGGCCAATGCTAGGGCATTCAGCTGTATTACTCTAGGATACCATTTCTTGATGGGTGCTAGATCTAAGGTGGGAACGGAGTACTTCCAATCCTCCGCTGTCCAGCCCAAAATATCCTCATCATCCAGAGGTTCGAAAGTACAATTAAAATCGCCACCCACCAGAATTTTTGATCCCGGGGCTAATTCTAATAACTTAGAATCCAACAACTCAATTGTTGGCGAGGTTTGGCAGCCCTGCGATCCCCTAGCATAAATGCAGAAAATATGTATTTTACCCCCTTTTGGACTTTTCAAAGAGATGTGCAGTAAGTCATCTGAGGGAACACTATACACATTAACAGCCAAGTTAAGATTGACTTTCACCCATATATGAAGTCCACCAGATGGGCGACCTTTCCCTGAGGGGACAGCCGGGACATAATACGTAGAGTACCCGTTTTTGTACTGAGGAGACAGACACCACGTTTCCTGGAACATGCATATATCGAATGGATCAATAAAGTTGTTCCAATCTGGGATTTCAATTTTTTTTTTGAGCCCTGCTATGTTCCAGGACAGGATATTTATAGGGGGGCTGTCTGTAGTCGGGACAGTTAATAAGTGGGAAGGAGCTATTTCCGTTTCAGTGCTACTAAGACCACCTACTTCAAGAAATAACTCATCCTGCCCAACACTACCTACTTTAGTCACCAAATATTCTGTATTTTCCACCCTTGTTATTTCTCCGATTTTATTTGAGTTATGAGGTACAGGAAACTTGGTTATAGGCCCAGGATTATGGGTTTTTAAGTGGACTTGAGTCACTCCTGTCATAGAGACTTCTAGACTGGGTACTTCTATCCCTATAGTATATCTATATCTACCTTATATATAGACACATAGTAACCTATAAGTCACTCCTATGGCAGGCCTTAACAATCCTGGAGGCAGAGAGCTTGGTTTTATGTGAGAGGGTGCCCTAGCATGAGCTGAGCCCCTCTGCAGCTTTCGGAACCATGTCCTTATAGCTGTTCTATGATATATCCATACCATATACACTTAAGTGCATTATAATCCTCGCGGTTAATGCTAACTTTGGTTTGGCTTTATTAAAACATGTTGTGCAAGGTGTCAAACACTTTAGAATACTACCCCCCCCCCGCCAATTCTGGCGGCGGGGTAACATTCCACCCTTCTAGAGGGAAAAGACATGTATGTTACTGCTTTACCCAGTTAAAGTTAAACAGAGCCTCAGCATCACAAAATGGATGCTGCTGCCACAGACACAAGTCTGACCTCCTGCAGCTGGGGGAAACTCCAGCAAGGGAGGCCTGGACAATAAGTTTCCTGTCGGCACCTCCCAAGACAGCCTGTAGTGTATTGGGGCAGGGTGGGTTGAATGGAAAGATGCTTTTCCAGACACTGCCTGGGGCACACGAGGTGCTCCATGCATAGCCCGCTTCAAACCAGTTGCTGGGGCACCCCAGCCCCGCTCTGGTGCGAAACTGGACAAAGGGAAAGGGGTGTAACCACCCCCTTCTCAGGTCCACCCGTAGGAGGGACCTAGCAGATAATCCAGCCCCTAAAATAATTATAAAGATAGGAGCTGTGTCTAGAGACATTAGATTATCCTGGAACGAAACTCTGAAACGGAACTCTTGGATCTTCGGCGTTCTATTCGGACTAGAAGACAATCTCCCTCGTGGTCAAGGAGTGACCACCCTGTGCAAACAGGCACCACCAGTAACTTGCCGGTCTGCTTTGTCGATGCTCCCGACGGATCCGGAAGACTCAGCGACTCAGGAACTGGACTCTCAAACTTTTCTGATTCCGACCCACATTCACAGCAAAGCT
This sequence comes from Lissotriton helveticus, assembly GCF_964261635.1. Classification (NCBI taxonomy): domain Eukaryota; kingdom Metazoa; phylum Chordata; class Amphibia; order Caudata; family Salamandridae; genus Lissotriton; species Lissotriton helveticus. The sequence goes on along the minus strand of NC_136061.1, from coordinate 743,333,357 downwards.
GAGACCCGCGGAGGACACGAGAGACGTGGGACCGGACACCCTGGACATCCTGCATTTTGCTAACTGTGCAACTACCGAGGCATCCTCCCAGTTGTGCATAGGGGTACGAGAAGCTGCAGACCCAAGCGCCATTTGCACCGAAGCTCAGCCCTCCACACTCCATGAGTGCCGCGTGGGGCCCGCTCTTGCATTTCAGCTCACCGCGTCTTCCCGGTTTCTAGCACGTTGGCTAGTGAGCCCTCCGAAGACGAACCTTTGAAACTAAACTGCTTTCCTGGTTGCTCCAGGCTTTCTCCAGCTTCCGTACAAAGGAGAAGCTCCCCAGACCGTGCTGGTCTGACTTGAAGCCAATCTTCACTTCCTGTGTGGATTATGTTTGCCAAGGCTTGTTGGGTCCAATCCGGATACCGACACCACAGTCAACTAGATCCTTCGTGGGACAGCTCGAATCCAGCTCCTGGTCGTCGTCGACACCTCCTGGTCCTCGTGGCTGCAGAGACCAGCTTCACCTCTTCACCTGAAATCAAATCGACATCGCCTGGTTCCTTCCTGGTCACTGGCTAGTGACCCCGACTCTGTCCCCTCTGCTTTCAGGTTCTTCAGTTCTTCGATCCACCCTTGGATCCACCCGGACACTCTTCCTTTGGCCGCCTACAGCACTTCTCTTGCAGATCTCCATTGAAAGCATCTACGAAACCCGACACGAAAAGACACCTATGCACCCGGCTTCCCTGGATGAGGTAACTCGAATACTCCGGTGCTCCCGTGGGTATTGACTATCCAAGTGTTCTAGTTTAAAGGGGTTTTGTCGTAGTCCATCCGGAAGTGCCCTAAAACAGTAACTTTGTAACTTCTTCATTCTCCATTATAAGTCGATGGTAACTCGCGACTGTGTTCAGACACTGAACGCGTCTCCCGTGGGTCTCCTACTTCCTAACGTTTGGTTGTCTAGTGTAGCCCCAGCGATTCCCTAGGCCTATTCACTATTTCTGAAGTGGTCCTTATACCACTTACTTAGTATATGGTTTGTGAGGCCCCTAGGGCAAAACTGTATTTGTGCAACTTATCGAATGCTAATTGAGTAACTTGTAACTTGTGATGTACTTCGATCTCTGACCTCATAAAGAGTGCAGAGGGGTTGTGTTAGAAATAACTACATATATATTTGATATATACGTTGTGTGGTGTCCTCTCATTTGGTATTCAAGGGATTATAATTGGTAAAACAGCTTGCTTTACATGCTCTCTGAAGTCTTCGCCTATGACCACTAGGATAGCTTGTCTATAAGGTTGACTTTACAACCACCATCAATAAGGGTAGTTTAGACTGGTGCAAGGTGCCCACTAAAATAGTGGACCTCATATGCCAGGCTAACTTCTCACATTGGTGTGCAGCGGATGGGATAAGAGCTTGCTGTTGTTTTACCATATAATCTTAAAATATCATTTGGACGATCACATTAAGGTACCTATAGGTACATATAAATCAAGTTCTTATAATACTTTAAGTTCTACTGAACTTAGCAGTTGTAGAGGAAAGGGCTTAGCACACCCTGACTACAACTCCTAGAGAGGTTCTAGTGGGAAACCATTTAGTGTAGGTAGGTGCATACACCACACCTCACTAGAAAATGTCCTTGGAAGCATGCCCTAGTGGACCTCTTCAAGAAGACTCCCAGAGAGTGCCCTCTAAGTGTGACTCATTCACTTTTAATGAGCTTAGAAGCCTGTACGCAGGCAGAAAATTGAGACAAGGACAGAGTCTAACCTTTAACCACCTGGTAGATATCTTAGTGGCCCATGATACAGAGAATGCATCAGACACAGATAGCCGAGGTAGTAGTGAGGGAGGCCATTCATCCACAGAAGAGCATGTTGGGGAAGATCCAGCACTATCTGAAGAGGAGGTGGATGCTGAACAGGATGAGGTTGATGAACCTATCCTGGGCAACACAGGACTATCTGGGGGTAGGGAGGGCCTTGGTGGGCCCCCTCCTAACTTTCCAAGTTTGCCTAACAGGAGACACAGAAGGCACAGGTCACTGTCCAGTGGCTCTGAGCATTCTGATGACTCAGTAGGGTTTGATGCCTCTGCTCTAAGGAGGATGACTTCCCCTCAGAGGAGAGAGCACAAAGCTAGGATGAAGGAAGTAAATCTTAGGATCAAGCGGCAAGAAATTGCCCTTGAAAAAGAGACCCTGGCTCTTGAAAGAGAGAAAAAGTTAAGTGGGTTAGAACCCGCTAGTGGCAGCAATATTCCTAGAGATAGGGAAAGGTCTCATGACCATAGAAACCTGAATAAGATTGTCCCTCCCTATCAGGTTGGGGATGACATCCACAAATGGATAACTGCTTTGGAGAAGGCTTTCAAAGTACAGCAGGTACCCCAAAATCAGTGGGCAGCAATCTTATGGCTCTCCTTTTCAGAAAAAGGGAGAGACACGCTCCTGACAGTAAGTGAACAGGATGCTGACAACTACAATGTCCTGAAGAGTGCTCTGATAGATGGGTTTGGCTTAGCCACTGAGCAGTACAGGTTGCTGTTCAGAGATACTCAGAAGACACAGACTCAGGCCTGTACTGACTTTGTAGATTGTGCTTCTAAGGCTCTGGAAGGCTGGTTACTGGGCAGTAGGTTTAATGACTATACAGGATTGTATAATTTGATCATGAGAGAACAAATACTTAACAACTGTCAGAACCAGTTATTGCATCAACACCTGATTGACTCTGATCTGACCTCTCCCCAAGAATTGGGAAAGAAGGCAGACAAGGGGGTCAGAACCAGGGTGAAGCAGAAGGTACAGAACCAAGGTGGTGATCAGAAGAAGCAAGACCAAAAGGGTGGGGAGAAAGCAAAAGACCAGAAGTCTTTTCAAGGTCCTCAAAAAGCTTCTAATGGTGGGGGTCCCCAAAAGTCTAAAAAGAAGGTGCAAAGAAACCATGGTGCAGCTTTTGTAAGGGTAACACTCACTGGGCCAGTGAATGCACCAAGAAGGAGGCAGCTCCAACTACCATTGCCCCTAAGGCAACTGTTCCCCCTAGTACAGCTAATAGTGGTGGTTCTCAACAGAAAGGTGTAGTAGGGTTAATCCTGGGAACGGAGATGGATTCTGGCCTAGTCAGAATACCAGATCAAGCTGTTCTTGTCTGTGATGTGAACATGGCTATTTCCTCTACTGTGAGCCCCAATAACTTGGGCAAGTACATGCAGACTCCTTTAATTAATAACAAAGTGGCTCAGGCCTACAGGGACACATGTGCCAGTGTCACCATGGTGACACCTAACTTTGTCGACCCTGGACAGATCACACTAGGTGACAATTACCTAGTGACTAATGCAAGCAATGTAACTACCACCCATAGTATAGCAATTGTTAATTTCTCCTGGGGAGGGGTAACTGGCCTCAAAAGAGTTGTTGGTAGTTCAGACCTCCCTGTAGAATGTTTGCTTGGCAATGACCTAAAATCTTCAGTCTGGTCTGAAGTGGTGTATAGGACCCATGCAGAGATGTTAGGTATATCAGCACATGTTCTTGCTGTGATCAGGTCACAGGCCAACAAGTGCCACACTGAACAGGCCCTGGATCCTGCAACTCTGGACCAGTTGCCTACCAGGAGGAGAAGCAGTAGGGTTAAGACAGTGCCTTCCCCCTTGCCTCAGGATGAGGATCAGCCTTCCAAGGAAGCTGATTGTGAGACCTAAGAAGGAACTGTCCTAGAAGAGCTTGAGCCTGATTAGGTTGAGTGTCTTGGGACAGGGGGACCTTCAAGGGCAAATCCGAGCCAGGCGCAGTTGGACTGCCCTTCTCTTGAACCCCTCAGACAGCAAGCTGCTGCTGAGGCTGCTGGGAATGCTAATGGAACCCATAGAGTGTATTGGGATGAAGGGTTCCTGTTTTCAGAGGCTAGAGACCCCAAGCCTGGTGCTTCCAGGAGGTTGATCATACCTTTGGCATTCAGGGGCTTCCTTCTTACATTAGCCCATGATATTCCCTTAGCAGGACATCTTGGCCAGAACAAGACAGGCTTGTCCCTCACTTTCACTGGCCCCACATGTCAGAAGATACCAAGGAGTTTTGTCGGTCCTGTGTCACCTGCCAAGCCAGTGGCAAATCAGGTGGCACCACAAAGGCCCCCCTAATACCACTACCTGTGGTGGGGGTTCCCTTTGAAAGAGTTGGGATTGACATTGTTGGTCCAATGGACCCCCGAACAGCATCTGGGCTCAGGTTTATTCTGGTGGTAGTGGATCATGCCAGCAGATACCCAGAAGCTATTCACCTAAGGACCACAACAGCACCTGTTGTGGCAAGAGCCCTCCTGGGAGTTTTCTCGAGTGGGTTTTCTGAAGGAGGTTGTCTCAGACAGAGGTGCAAACTTTGTCTGGATATTTGACTGCTATGTGGAAAGAGTGTGGAGTGAACTACAAGTTCACCACACCTTACCATCCACAGTGCAATGGTCTGGTTGAAAGATTTAACAAGACCATAAAAGGGCATGATCAAGGGTTTACCTGAAAAGCTTAGGCGAAGATGGGACATCCTTCTGCCCTGCCTTTTGTTTGCTTACAGAGAGGTCCTACAGAAGGGGGTTGGCTACAGCCCTTTTGAACTTCTGTTTGGGCACCCTGTAAGAGGACCCCTTTGTCTGGTGAAGGAAGGATGGGAGTTACCTCTCAAAAAGCCTAAACAGGACATTGTGGATTATGTACTTGGTCTCCGCTCCAGGATGGCTGAGTACATGAAAAAGGCATCCAAAAACCTTGAGGCTAGCCAGGAACTCCAAAAAGGCTGGCATGACCAAAAGGGTGTCCTGACTGTTTGCCAGCCAGGGCCGAAAGTGTGGGTGTTGGAGCCAGTGGCCCCAGCAGCACTCCAAGACAAATAGTCTGGTCCCCACACTGTTGTTGAACAGAAGGGAGAGGTAACCTATTTGGTTGATTTTGGAACTCCCGTGAGCCCCCACAGGGTGCTTCATGTCAACAGATTGAAACCATATGTTGACTGGGCAGACATGGGCTTGCTCATGGCTACAGATGAGGGACAGGAGGAGGAGAGTGACCCTCTCCCAGACCTGCTTTCTCAGAACCCTGATGATGGATCAGTTGATGGTGTAGCCTTGGCAGGCAGCCTCACTGATCAGCAACAGAGGGACTGCAGACAAGTTCTCCAGTCCTACAGATATATGTTTTCACTGACTCCAAGTCAGACTAGCTGGTGCACCCATGAGGTAGACACTGGTGACAGTCTGCCTGTGAAGAGTAAAATCTACAGGCAACATGATCATGTCAGGGACTGTATCAGGACAGAGGTCCAAAAGATTTTGTAGTTGGGAGTCATTGAGCCCTCAGAGAGCCCTTGGGCCAGTCCCGTAGTCCTTGTGCCTAAACCTCACACCCAAGATGGTAAGAGAGAGATGAGGTTTTGCATGGATTACAGAGGCCTCAATGCTGTCACTAGGACAGATGCCCACCCAATACCAAGAGCAGATGAGCTCATTGACAGATTGGCTTCTGCCAAGTTTTTGAGTACATTTGACTTGACAGCTGGCTACTGGCAGATCAGATTAGCTGATGATGCAAAAGCCAAAACAGCATTCTCAACCCCAGGAGGTCATTATCAATTTGTGGTAATGCCATTTGGTCTGAAGAATGCACCTGCCACATTTCAAAGGTTGGTGAGCCAAGTCCTCTCAGGTCTGGATGACTACTGTGCAGCTTATCTTGATGATATTGCTGTCTTTAGCTCCACTTGGGAAGATCATCTGATCCACCTAAAGAATGTTTTGGAGGCCCTGCAAAAGGCAGGCCTAACTATCAAGGCTGCTAAGTGCCAGATAGGGCAGAGCAAGATTGTATACCTGGGCCACCTGGTAGGTGGAGGTCAGGTTCAACCATTGGAGAGCAAGATCCAGACCATAAAGGACTGGACTCCTCCCACCACCCAGACACAGGTCAGAGCTTTCTTGGGTCTGTCTGGGTACTACAGGAAGTTTGTCAAGAACTATGGATCCATTGTGACTCCTCTTAATGACTTAACGTCCAAGAAAATACCACATTGTCTACATTAAATTTGGTTCCAGGCTTGGAGGAAAACTAAATGTTTGATGCTTGTATCTCTGACGGGCAGAATAAATCATTCAAGCACATTAAGAAAGACTTCAGTCTGCTAGAGACTGAGAATTTGTGGCGCCGCGGCCAGGGCGACTGACGCTGGAATCTGGGGATCACGGTTCGATCCCCGGCTCCGGCGGCAGGTTAGCCCAGCACCATGTGACTCTGGGCAATAGCTTGCTTAATCTTCCCGACGGCCTCCAGCGCCTAGAGACCCTAACGGGTGATTGTGCGCTTTACAAATGTGGATTATTATTATTATTATTATTATTATTATTATTATTATTATTAGATTGCACAGAGGTTTACACTCCCTAATGAAAGGGGAGGTTTAATGAGAGCTAAACATTTTTGAAAGGTGTGGCTGATGAAGGGGATTCACTGTAGCTATTTCATCCCTGCAGTATACAATGTATATGAAAACTATTAGGCTTCCTCTGGCAACACATACGGAGACAAAAGATGGGAAACAGAATAGTGTAAAGTGATAATGAAAGAGAGTGGCAATGCACTGGTACGTTATACCAGAAAAGATTAATGGGAGAAATGGGTCTAATAAAAGCTGCTGAACTTGTAGGGTGGCTGGACCACTGGGAGATTACTTTGGCATTACCTATAGCTCGGGAGATTTTGGGATGATATCTTGAAATTGATCATCAAAATGTTTAACATTCAGATTCCTCAAGATCTGATTTTTTTATTTAAACAAACTCTATTAGGTTTTATTAAGCAAGACATTGACATCTCTCAGTTCACAAGCCCAGTCCCCCTCCCTTCTTGATAACATACAATCGTACGAACGTAGGATTTCAGCACATCCTTAAGGCCCATTTCCGCTATGTCCTTGAAGAATAAGAATCAGGCAACGAGGAGAACAACGTCTCATACTCAATTGGGCCCATAGTAAATATCCTCACTATTCCTAATAAATCTATCCTAACCCCAAACTCCCTTCCCCACTCCCTCTAGGCATGTCACATCCCCCATTACTATGTACTCATCAAAAAACCATTAGCAATGCTTAACCGGTGGTCTCCAAAAGGTAGACAATAAAACTTTGTACAGGCTGCCACTTTGGATTCACTTATCCTGTATTTATCGAACTTGGTAGCATGGTTATTTCTACTCGCTATAAAGGGATTAGCCTGTTACCAGCTCTCCGAGGTCAGTGTCATCATCACTCTCTGCATCCAGCTCTTTCAATATTCCCACCAATTGTTCCCACGTCCTAGCTGCTTCAAGTGCTCTGTCACTCCCTTGCCTCTTTGCCAGCTGTAGCTGAACTATTCCGTCACAGTCCGCCCATTTGATAAACTCTCTTCCATTGACCTAAGCTCAGGAGCCCATTCGTCTTCCAGTGCGTTGTGATTTCCCTCTTGGCAACTACTAATCCCATATCTATAAACTTGCTGGTGATCTTCGTTTTAGCTGTGTGGGGAAACCAATGCAGTATACAAGTTCCTAACGCCAGATCTAGCTCCCTGTCCGTCACTGCCTTCAATAGTGCAAGCACGTCATTCCAGTAATTAGCCAGGAGCGGGCACTCCCAGAGCATGTGAGAGAAGTCTACCCCTTCACCCCGACATCTTGAGCGTTCTTCTGGGTCAGTGTTAAAATATGCTTAGAGTTTTGCCGGCGTGAGGTAAGCATGATGTAAATCATAAAAAGGGAGCAATTGAAAGCGGGCATTCCTGGTGCTCTTCCACGCTTTCCACTATCTCAGCCCAAGCCCTTTCCGGAATCTCTCTCCCTACGTCAACCTCCCATTTGTACTTGAGTATGTCCAAAGGGGGTAGCTTCTCAAGAGTCATGCGCTTGTACAGACAAATGATTGCTTTAAATCTCCCCGTTGCAGTCACTATGTATTGACACCCTAAAGAAACCTTAGGTTCTGCTTTGCCCTCGCTCCAATGCGCACAAATAGCCGCAGTGAGCGCTGCGTGAATACGAAATTCCCCCTTCTCAATTCAAACCGCTCCTGCAAAGTACAAAAGGGCAACATAGTCCTGACCTCATATAGATCCCCAAGAGTAGCCAGCCCCCTTTCAGCCAAATCATGCATCTCCGGCCAAGAACCGCGTGGGGAAGCGCCTCGCACATAAGAGTGGGATATCTGATAGAGAATACTAGCTGCAGATTCCTTAATGTAGAATTATCCCCAGGCGTGAGACTGGATCCGGAATTTTTTTCTTTGCCCCAGCAGCTCTGTGCGCCAGGGGGCGGTACCGCGTGACTCCGCCCTGACGTCGTCCGCGGGCGTGATATCAGCGAGGTCACATGAGCCCCACCCCGGCGCGCCAACATCAGTTTTTTCCTTTTCCGCGTACAACGTAGATCAGTTTCGTGCTCTGGGCCTGTTTAGGCCTTTCCCTTTGCTATTGCGTGTGCTTGTGTGAACAGTGTGCAGATGACTTTGGGCTTTAAAACGTGTTCGTCTTGTCGACGTCTGATGTCTTGGTGGAATATCACGGCTCCAATGATTGCAAGGCGGGCCAGCGGTTGAAGCCGAAGCCGCGGTGGGAGCACCAGATGAAACTTCTCTCGGCTCGTATGTCCTGTCAGCTTCATCACCTCGATCAGCTTCTGCGGAAGGTTTTTAAAGCAGCCGTCATCGTCGTCATCCTCATCCTTCTCCTGTGCTGCAAGAGCGTCGCTCCCCTGTCGGTAAGTATCGCAGTTTGTCCCCGAGGGCTGGTTTCCGGCCTGTTGGAGCCGTGGGTTCTCCGCAGGTAATGCGGCACCGTGTATCGTTCCCCTATCCACTGTTTCCCAGTGAGGGGGCGTCGAGAGCCCAGATGGAGACATATGCAGCGGCTTTGCAGGCCTCGCTGGCTTCTCCTTCTTCTGGGACGTCGGCGGATCCCTTGCGCTGTGCGGGGCCTATCGTGGCGTCGCCGGTGGCTCCGGCGCCAACTGGTTCGGATCCAGGCTCGTAGGATGTGGTGCCGTTGGGCAGCGGCCCTTTGGGGGTCCCTCCTTCGGACCACAGCACCCTGGATTCCCCGCAAACTCCTGCGGGAGTCCCTGTGGTGTCGGGGGAGGTCGCCGGGGCTCGAGTCGCATCCCCGAGCCCCTCTCAGCCCTTGGCACCGGCGATGCTGTCTAAGGCCGAGGTGACTCCGCTACGGCGCCGGCAGCTGTTGGCCCTGACGGCGTCACAGGGGTCAGTGGACCCCCTCGTCCCATCATGGGGCAAGGCTGGCGGGGGACCCCTCGTCCCTCCACGCAGGCGGCCGCCTCGTCGGAGGTTAAGTCTGCCTTGGCAGCGCCACAGGGCTCCGGGGGCCCCTTTCGTCCCGGGGTCGAGTCGGCGTTGGCGCCGCCACGGGGGTCTGCGGGCCCCTCTCGTCCCCTTATGGGTCGGGGCTAGCGGGGTGCTCCTTGCCACTCCCCGGGTGCCTATCGTCCTTCTACACAGGCGGCTGCGGCATTGGAGGTCGAGTCGGCGCCGTCCCTTAGCCGCCTCGACTCTGGCCCAGTGCTGTGTGATGTGGCGGAAGCCTGTCCGGCGTCTCCGGTGGCGCTGGACGCCGACTATGATGCCCTGCTACAGGTTGCGGACTCTACGGCACCGGACAGGCGTCAGGTCGTGGACTTGTCTTCGGACATCCCTTCCTCCCCGGAGGTTCGGAGCCTGCAGTTGTCGTCCTCGCCGGAGACGTGCCGCCGAGTCGTGGCTTTTTCCCCGACGTCATCCAAGGGTGGCTCCTCGCCGTTAGCGCGGCTGCAGTTTTAGCCAGTGGAACCACACCTCACTCCTCGGCGCCTCTTTCTCCTTTTCGGCCCTGGCCCTTTCCCACTCCGATTGGCTTAGAGGATGGCCGCCTTAGCTTGCAGCCGTCGCCAACAGAGGAGCTGCTTTCCCCACCGCGGGGCCCAACAGAGGTGGGTGCGGCCTTCGCTCGCTCCGTTTCTACGGCTGTGGGAATTTTGCGCATGGGTGATCCGGCTGCCCATTTCCCTGTGAATCATCTTTTGGAAGTTCTTCACCAGGGCTCTGGTGGGAGGGAGCTGCTGCTTCCTTTTGAGGGGTCGCTCCATTCCTCTCTGATGGGGACTTTGGGGCGCCCCGCCACGGGTGATCCGGTGCCCCAACACCTTCTGCACCGGCACCTTCCAGCACCGCGTGACCCGGTGTGACTTTCATTCCACCCCTCTGCCAATGGCCCCCTTTTGCGGACCGCCTTTCCCCCCCTGCCATCGCTCCTGTCTCCACGAACACGTGAGGTCCGCTGGCTGGACTCTTGGGGCCACAATATGTTTGCTTCCACCAGTGCGGCTCTGCGGGCCCTTAGCACCTTATGTGTGCTGGTTAGGACCACCTCTTGCTTGTGTGACTCGGCGTAGTCCCTTGGATCTGCAGCTTCCCAGGAGGGTGCCGGTGTGGACTTGCGTCACCATGCGTTAGATGGCTGCGAGCTGGCGGCGTTTATTCTACGCTCCGCTCTGGACATCTCGCAGGTGCTTGGTCGTGCCACGGCTTCTTCGGTTGCTCTTTGCCGCCATGCTTGGCTTCGGGACATTGTGTTCCCGGAGAATGTTCGGGAATGGCTGGTGGATCTTCCCTTTGATGGCACTCTTTTGTTACATGCCCCGGCAGACGCGGCCATCCGGAGGTTCTTGGCAGGGCTTAGGCCACCTCCTCCTCCTCCCTCAGTGAACTGTGAGTTGATCTGGGTGTTAGGAGCTGTTCTTTCGTTGGGTCGGGTCGCCCCAGTTGGGTGATCTGTAGGTTTTCATGTGCCTGCGAGTCCTCTTGTTGGAACTGTGGCTCTGTTGGCTGCTGGTCGGCCCTTCTTGACTGTTTGTTTTTGCTTTGGGTTATTTACACCATGTTGGCCCTGAGATTAGGCCTTCTGCTTTTTTTCTATTTGGCTGCTTGACAAGCCTGCTGCGGGTGTCTCCCAGCGGATCTTTCTGTTGTCCTCTGCTGCAGAAGTTTCTTCCTAAGAGGGTTCCCATGTCTTGGTTCTAACATACCCTATGTGGGGTAGTGATAGCTGTTATATAGCTTGTTCTGTACTTGGGCGTAGTTGTTGTTTTCGAGCCTCTGCTCTCCCTGACGTTTAAGTACGTTGCAGGTGCAATTCCCTTCTGGTTGGTATGGAATGCCTTTAAATTGCGCCATGGGGGGCCTTCTCCGGAGTCAATGCGCCGTTCGCCTGGTCAGTCCTGTGGTTTGCTGCCTGGCGTCGAGGCTCTGGTTCCACGTTCTTTTGTCGTGTGGACCCCTCTCTGTGGTGTGTCCGGGCCCTTCTTCTCCCTCCCGCGCTCTGTCTTGGGGGCTGAGATGGGTTTATGTTACTCCCTCTTTCAGGCACCCTGCCCGGTCTTCCTGGGTGCCCCCGGGCTACTCCTGCTTCCGCCTGCTTTTTTGCTGTTGGCGCTGTTCTGTGTGATCTATTGCCTTCTGGCTGTGGTAGGCTCAGCTGCCCTCTTCGCGGGGTGTGTTCCCTGTGGGGGGGCTTGCCTTCTTTCTGCCTCGTTTCCTTGGTGTCTCTAGGTTGATCTTCTTCCTCTGTCTTGGATGGAGGTTTTGTTGAGTGATGTGGGCGTGGGGGGCTTCGGCCTCCTCTTGCCTTGTCCCTGTTTCCTCTGCGGATTGTGAACCAGCTTCCCCTTCCTTTCTTCTTTCCGCAGCCCCCTGGGGATCGGTGGTGTTCTGCCGGTAGGGGTTCCCCTTGCCTGGGGGGATGGGGCTCCTCACCTTGTCCGTCGGGCTCGTCCCCTGTGGGACCCTCTGTTATGTCCGGGCTAGTGAGGTCCTCTCGCAGACCCTCCTTCCCCGTGTGTATGGCTCAGGTATCTATTCTTCGTTAAGGAATCTGCAGCTAGTAGTCTCTATCAGATGTATAAGTTACTTACCTTCGGTAACGATGTCTCTGGTAGAGATGATTCTAGCCGCAGATTCCTTCACTACCCGCCCTTCCTCCCCGTTCTTCGAGGGTCCTTAGCTTGCTCTTTAGCACTCGCCTGCCTCTGGGTGCTTTGTCTTCTGCGAGGGCCCTATTTCACTCCTCCCTTGCGGGGTGCTTGTTTGGTGGGTTTGTATCCATTCATCCTTTCTGGTCCTTGACTGGTAGGTTCAGGGGTGCTCCTGCATCCCTACACTCTGGTGTTTCCGGTATGGGGCCTTCTCATATTTTCCCCTCCTTTTTGCTTGTTTGGAGTTTCTGGCCCATCTGCAGTCCTCTGAGTTGGGGTCTCTTGGCTGGGCCTCAGTCTTGGCTCCTTTCAGGGGACGGGACTCTCCTTGGTGGTGTTGTCTTGGGGTAATTTGTTGATACTCTTCTGTCCCTCACTGTTATCGGACTGTGGTTGCAGGATACTTTCATCTGCTGCACAGTTTTTCATATGTTTTTTTCTGTCTCCAGGGAGAATGTTGTATTTGTTTGCAGGGTTGCTTGAAGTGGCTGTGCTCTGCTCTTCCATTCTATGACTTTTGGTGCCACAGTGCCTGGCACTTTCCCGAATGGGCTGTTCCCCTCCATTCGTTTCTTTCCTTTCTGTTTCTCTGCTGTTTGCACACTGTTCCCATATTCTCACAGGGACTATGGGGGACTCGTTGTTAATCAGTGGCATAGCTGTGTGTTTCTTTTTGGCCAGCTTTTCCTGGGGGCTGCAAAACCGAACCGCAGCCTCTTGCTGCGTGCTCGCTCACCCCCCGCCGCCGCATTTTCCAAGCTCGTTGCGGCCGCTGAGTTTGGGAGAGCGACATGGACAGAGGACCACAAGCCCCAGCAGCCCTTGCGGCCGGAAGCCGCACTCGGGAGAATCGCGCCAGGAGGCGTTTAAAAACTTGCATCATTAAAAATTTTACAAAAAAACTTGCATCACTCCCGGTGGAGCGGGGACTCGTTGTTAATCAGTGGCATACCTGTGTGTTTCTTTTTGGCCAGCTTTCATGGGGGCCGTTTTCAAAACGGAACCGCAGCCTCTTGCTGCGTGCTCGCTCACCCCCCGCCGCCGCATTTTCCAAGCTCGTTGTGGCCGCTGAGTGGGGGAGAGCGACAGGGACAGAGGACCACAAGCCCCAGCAGCCCTTGCGGCCGGAAGCCGCACTCGGGAGAATCGCGGCAGGAGGCGTTTAAAAACTTGCATCACTCCCCGCGTCGCGGGAGCGTCCCGGGAGAAACCCGGGACAAGGGCGGGACCGTCTGTGGCTGTCAGAGGCCAGTGAGGCCGGGCTGGGCCACCCATCTGTCATCTAGGACATTGAGATAACGAGACTCTGGTTAGTGACTCAAGCTTATCTAATAGTTCTCCTGGTTGTGTGGTCGTTATGGCAACTAGTCGGAAAAATGTCCAGAGAGCGGGAGCAGGTGTAGTGGGATCTATGGATGCATTCCTAATTAGAGCAGAATCTGTTTTCCAGAAGGAGATAATCATGGCGGAAAAAAGACTATCTGTCGAAATATCTGAGTGTTATAAGAGGTCATCTTTGGGCGCAATTAGCAAAGCTATATCTCCAGCCGTCCATCCCTTGATCAGGGTTAATAATCAGGGGCAGGAGAAAGGGATAGGCAGTGCAAAGCACGTAGACATGGTTGCTGCGAACAGAATAAATGATGCTCCAATCGAGTCACCTCCTATTTTGATAGCACCCACTTCGGACACACCGCAAATGACCCCCATAAGCCCGATATTGGTTTCACCAAATGCATCCTGTTTATCGAATACCCCAAAAAAAAACCCCTGGTTTCCTCATCTGAGGAGGATATACATAATACTAGTCCGACCCTTGTATCTCGGCTCCGTAACCATAGACCAGCTTTGGGGCCTAGGGGACGAGGAACTAGCGTGAGGAATAAAATCCCAACCCCCCCGGAGAGGAATAATAAAAACAGTCACACCAAGAAACCCGGGGGATTACTAAAAAAGAATGTCCCTAATCCAGAGGGGGTTGGGAAAATGGAAGGCCCCAAAACTAAAACAATAAGTACTCAAACTGATTATGAAAGCTCACCTTTTATTCCATCCAATGAGCAATCTATTATAAACCTTGAAGCCAAGCTCAAACTCTCACTGGAATCCATATTAAAGGAGACAGTGGACAAGCTAGGAAAAACCTTGATGGCTAGCCTTTCCAGGTTATTTTAAGCACGAAGCTTCTTTCCAAGAAGTTGGAGAATTTAGAAGGGAACGACACTCCGCTGCCATTAAACCTCTGTTTGAACAAGAGTAGCGCTCCCCAGCAAACTATCCCAGAAAGTCAGGAACGGGGGACCCAAAAAAAAACCATACAACCCCTGTGCAGGTGTCCACTAGCCAAACCGAGGGGAACACACCGGACATGCATGGTGCTGGGAGTATACAAAGAGCACCATTACAGGGAAGCCCGACAAAAACCTTAAGCGGGAAAATGGTGCATAGTCCAAAAGGAACAGATTTAATCCCCAGTACTGATATTCTGCAGCTCCCACCGGCATCTTTACCCTATGTTTTAGTGCTAGCAGGGGTACCCTCCCTAAAAAGAGATCAAAAAGAATCCTGGCATAATTTACATAACAAAGTAGTGGACTGGCTGGGGAAATTTAAAAACTTTAACCCAGCTGGTAGGGAAAACATAATGATGGTCCGCAGAGTTGGGTGGGTAGGCACATCGCCTAAGAACATCCAAGGTGATTGTGTAGTTATCAATTTTAGGCGCCCACATCAAATAAGGAGAATACTAGAAAACAGGGAGGAGGTTCACTGTCAAAACACATCTATTAGTGTCCTCCCTTTGGGCCACTTCTATAGGTCGCACTTTGCTACCACTCTTAGGCATCAGACTCCTCTAGTGTCTTTGGAAAGCAGATTTGACTGTTTTTCCACACTGGATGAGCTGGATTGACTGCCAAATGGAAGTTTGGATCCAATCCTTATAGTCGCTCAACGGAAATAGACCATTTTCAGTGAAAAGATACAGCTCCCTGACACGAAACAGATATTAAAGACGCCGAGTGAAAGGGTTGATATAGATCAGATACTACCGTTAAATTCTAGTAACCAAGACCCCTCAGCAGGCTCAAAGGCAGTTAACATTAATAAGGGGAGCCCTGTCTCTTATATCAACCACCAACTATCAGGACCCAGCACGGTACTGGGAGTAAAATTCCTGTCATGGAATATAGCAGGGTTAAATAAAAATCTCCATGATGCATTCTGGTGTACCTATATAGATGAATGGGATATAATACTATTACAGGAGACCTGGTCACTGGCGGCCCGCATAGAATTGGCTACAAAACATTTAATATAAATGCCTCCCCCTCAGTAAGAGGTAGACTGTCTGGGGGCTTGGTGATTTGGATTAGGATCATAATACCGTTTATTTAATAAACGTGTATAATAGGCCAAATTCCCCCAATAAGGAATCCCAGACAATAGAGCAGCTTGACTCCTATCTCATTACTTTAGGCCCTAGTCCCCAAGTGGTAGTTGGTGGTGATTTTAACTGTAAATTTGAACCAATACTGTATATTTGAAGAACAAGACGGGGCAAATGACATTCCCACTCTAGATAGCAAAGGAGAGGTTAAATGTACAGTAGCAGCAGTCCAAATCTTGCAACTAACTGTGGCCCATGAGTTAAGGGCATGCAACGGCCGCTGTCAGCTAGATCGCCCATCAGCACCTACATTCACTAGAGGGACCTCAAAGAGTTATATAGATTTTATATTGGTCTCCATTAGGCTGTGGTATTTAATATTAGACTTTAAAATCGATTCTAGGACGGAGAGTGACCACTTCCCGTTACAACTAATACTAGAACCAAAGCCTTTTAAAACTCCCCGAGCAGAGGATGAAGCGACAAGCTTGAATGATGCCGATACCCAAATAACTAACAATAGACGAGCCTTAAAATGGCCATACATTCTGTCCAATGATGCAACAATGACAAGTATTTATCATGCTTTTGCAGACATTGTTGCACCTTTCCAAGATCTCCCCCTTGGAGATCGTGGTGCATTAGATATGCACCTTAAATTGGTGGACACACTACTACCCCTTTTGAGTAGAATTTACACGGAGATAAGGGAGTTAAGGATACTCAACCTGCATTAGGTGGTGCCTGGTACAATAAAGAGTGTCGTTTAGCCAAGACCTCTTTAATACAGACAGTAAAGAACAAAGATACCCAGGAAATAAGGAAGAGGAGGGATATATATAAAAAAAACTCTTACCACCTCAAAAAGAGCTTGGGATGATCAAATCTGGTCTGACTTACTTGCTGCAGCAAAACTTAGAGACCTGACTACCTTTTGGAATTTAATATCCAAAGGAAATAGGAAAGGCAGGTCCACAAAAGATATCTTTCTTGATGAAAAAATCTGGGTTGATCACTTTACCAAGCTCTACTCAGACACAATAGGGGAAACAGAAATAGTGGAGCGCGAATTAAAGGTAGTACTAAAGACACCTGTCCTGTATTTCGAACTCGGGGAGACTATAGAAGCCATACAAGCCATTACGGCGGGAAAAGCGCCGGGACCAGACAAGGTTCATGGCGATTTGTTAAAACATGACTTAGAAGTATGGGGACCATACATACATTTCTTATGCAACTCAATAGCAGCAGGCACACCAATTCCTGACTCATGGAAAGGGGCTGAGATTGTCACCATTTTTAAAAATGGAAATCGACATGATCCAGGTAATTATCGCCCAATTAGTTTAATTGATCTTTTACAAAAAAAATTTGCCAGACATATTTTAAATAGACTTTTAGACAGGATAGAAGAGAACCACATTCTATCAAAGTACCAAGCTGGATTCCGTATAAAAACAAGTACCACGGACCAAATTTTCAGGTTCACATGTATTTGCTAGAAATATGTAACTCTAAGGAAGGGCAGCCTGTATGTTGCTTTTATAGATCTGAGGGCTGCCTTCGATTTAGTCCCACGAACCTTATTATGGGAGACACTGAAAGATATAGAGGTCCCAAGTGAGTTACTAGACCAGCTGATAAGACTACATGCAGGGAACTATGCGAAAGTGCGGTGGGAACCAAGGGGCGAAACATCTGAAGCCATACCAGTGAGGCGGGGTGTACGACAAGGTTGCGTGTTGGCACCCACGCTTTTCTCACTCTATGTAAATGACATCCCCTCCTTTCCGGGTAATTGCAGCCACGACTCCCCAAAGCTTGGGGGCGAAGCTATCACAGCATTATTATTTGCTGATGATACTATTCTTATTTCCCAGACGCCCCAAGGGTTTGCAAAATCTAGTGGATGCATTCCACAACTACTGCATGCAAAAAGGTCTAGAAATTAACTCAACCAAAACTAAATACATGTCTATAAATCCGCAAAAATCTTTTAGCAAGAACCTTGCCCTGAATAATCGAAAATTAGAGTATGTGGGAAGTTTTAATTATTTGGGAATTATGTTAGATAGTAAATTATCCTGGAAAGGACAGCTAGAGAAAAACAGGATAATGTTTCGTCAAAATGCATTCCCAATACTAAAAAGGCATGGAGACAGCCAGTCCAAGGCTATCTCTCCTGCCTTGGAAGTGTTTAAAGCTAAGGCTCAGTCTGCGGTACTGTATGGGGCCGAGATCTGGGGCCCCTTTTGCAAAAATAACTTTGAACGGGAGGAAAATAAGTTTATACAGAGTTTATTGAAAATTCCAATTAGAACACCTCTGACCCCAGTACTCTTAGATAGCAACATCAAACGCACCGACCATCATGCAGCCCTAAGACCTTTTATTATATTGGATAAGGTTATGGACCACCCCGGAGCTGATTAGCTATAGAGATGGCCTGATAGAGATTATGCAGATCAATGGTTTTAAGAGCATTCCCTGGATACAGCATATCTCTTTCTGGGCGAATAAGCTAGGTCTAAGCCATTACTGGGAAGAACCCTTAAAACGTATAACTCCTTGTAAACGGTTTTTAAAACAAACATTTTGGTCCCACAAGCACAGCGGACTACTTTACAGCTCTTCTACAGGGTCACTTACCCAGAAGTTCCTTGAATTTAAAGATGAAGTCTCCTTCGAACCCTTTTTTGATGAGATAGGCCCCCCGTTAGCCAAAACCTTATTCTTAAAATATAGATATGGCATTCTGGAGATAAATGCATATACCTCTAAATGGGGGGGCTTGAACAAAGGAAACAACGCATGTACTATCTGTATGCAGAAGTCAAAGGAAAATTAGGTCCATCTACTCTTCCTTTGTCCATCATACAAAGCCGTTCGGGATCGATGGATTAGACCCTTGTGTAGGAACCCAGGTGTGAGGACTTGTAGTGAAGCTGAACGCATATTGAAATCTAATACCTCACAACTAGTGTTATTTTGTACAAGTAGATTTCTATATAATATGTATTTGATTAGAAAAAAGGTGGGACTAAAACTTTAGTAGTCCTTCGAACTTTGGGTTTGCAAGGTTAAGAGAACCACTTATATCGAAAAACAATTCTCTTTATCATTTTAAATATCTGGCTTTTAAAGTTTTTTAGTATATTTATGATATTTGATGATAGGTTTTATGGCGTAAACTGATCATGTGTACATAACTCTGACTATTCCTACCCCCAAACATTTCTTGTACCTGAGCTGCTTGAAGTTCTGTTAGGTAAAATGAATTGTAAAAATGTGTTTTTTAATTGTTCTTTATGGCTAAATTAGCCGAAATAAAGATTAAATGAATGAATATTCTCACAGTTTTTGTTTGTGATGGCTCCGCGTTGTGGTGCGGAAAAGTTCTCTGAAGAAAACTGATGTTGACGCGCTGGGGTGGGGCTTATCTGACCTCGCTGACGTCACGCCTGCAGACAACGTCAGGGCGGAGTCTACATTTCCATTGGACTCCCTCTGTGTCATGCAACTCGCACCTATTGCCATCAGTGAGGAATAAGCAGGATTTAGCCCAATTAACTCTGATGCCAGACATCTCCCCTAGTTCACGCAGTGCCGCCTTTGCCCCCAGCAATTATCTCTCTGTCCCCTAGATTCATAGGCACATCGTCCGCATACAGGGCTATATGATGTATTTGACCTCGTACCCGCAGAACCTCAAAATATCTCCCAGTCCTAACTTTCGCCGCCAATGGCTCAATGGCCAGTGAGAACAAAAGAGGGGAAAGTGGGCATTCCTGCCTCATGCCCCTGGTCACAGTGCAAGCGTCCGATATCACCCCTCCCGCCCGGACCCGGCCTGAAGAGGATTTATAAAGTAAAGCCATCAACGCTATAAAATCTATCCCCAATCCGAATCTGGCCATGACATGAAAGAGATGGGGCCATTCCAAACTGTCGAAAGCCTTCTGTATGTCAACAGCAAATATCGTGGCGCTGGCCTTGGGATAAGAGTCCGCTTCGAGTATGCGCAACAATCTCCGAACGTTGGGGCCGTATTCCGAGTAGGAATAAAGCCAGATTGGTCGAGATGGATTATGGTTGACATATAGGGCAACAGAGAGGTGGCTAGGATCCAACTTAAAATCTTATAGTCCGTGTTAAGCATGGACAGCGGGCGATATGACGTCCGATCTCACACCACTTTACCAGGTTTCAGTAGCTGGATAATAACCGCCTCTCTTGTGGACACAGGGAAATAACCCAGGTGCCGCCCCCTATTGTACAAAGTCACCAACCGCAGCACCAGCTGCTCAGAGTAAATAGCATAAAACTCGATCGGGAGCCCATCCGTTCCCAGCGTTTTGTTCTGTGCCTTGTTCTGCGCCTTGTGTTTATTAGCCGCCCGCACCTCTCGGAGTTCAATATCCCCGCCAAGCGCCTCAGCCGGTTCTCCCTCCAGTTGCAGGAGCTGGAGTTCGCGTGTAAAGCCCTCTAATTCCGCCCCCGTACTGTCAGTCTTGTTCCTGTACAACTCCTTATGGAAGGCGTAACACTGCTCATTTATTCCTGCTTGAGGGAAGCAGGCGCCTCCCTGCGTATCTCGAATCTCCAAAATTGGCGACCCCCTCCGCATTGGATTGGCCAGCCAGGCCAGCAAGGCTCCAGACTTATCCCCCTCGACATGTGCGTGTTAGATATGCCTTGTGGTCGAAGCATCTTAGGCACTCCACCTGCCCCGCCAGTACCCCCATTGCCTCTTCCAAAGCCGCTGTCCATGAGGATTTTCAGGGCGCCATTTCTCAACATCCCGCAAGTGGTTATTGGCCTCTTCTAGTGCCGCCAACAGCACTCTGCGCACTCCCACCATTTCAGACATGCAGCGCCCCCGAAGCACCACCTTAACCCCTTCGACGTTGATGACGAGCTGGGCTCATCATGAGGTAGCCTCCTGCTACGCTGATGACGAGCCCAGCTCGTCACGTAACATGCGCTTTCGCATATCTCAGCGTGCGAGCGGAATTCCGCCCGCACGCATGCGGTTAAAGGCGTCCCATTCCACTAGTGGTGTGGAGGCAGTTCCCCCGTTATCCTCAAAGTATTGGGTGATGGACGTACTCAGCGCCTCCTGAAACACTGGGTCCTCCAATATCTCTGGGCGGAGCTGGCAGGTACGTATCCAAGCTCGAATTCGCGACCAACACATCCGGAGATATACTGGATTATGGTCTGATTGTGTCCTGGCAAGATATTCACTGCTCTGCCCCCGGTCTGTCGTCCGGAGTACGCAACAATCCACCAGGCGCACGTGAAGGTCGTGCAAAGCAGAGAAATAGGAATAATCCCAGTCAACCGGATGTTGGGTCTGCCAGGTATCCACCAGGCTCCATCGGACCTGCCAAGTCCTCCTGGCTTCTGCAACCTTATAGGTGGGAGCATTAGGGAGGGGGGGGGGGGGGGTGGGAGCGGTCCACAGCCACATCTGTTACACAATTAAAACCCCCTCCCACAAAAACCGACCCGGTAAGGTAAGGTGCCAACTTCGTGGACAACTGTGCAAAGAAGGTTGGCTACTCCACGTTGGGAGCATATATACTACCCAGAACGATGTCACGCCCATCTAGTTTCCCAAGGACCACGCCAAATCTGCCCTCTGGATCTATAAGCTTTTCCCTACAATGGAAAGGCACCCTCACCCACACCAACGCTCTTCTGGCTAAAGCAGAATAAGTTGTGTAGTACATCTGACCTTGCCATCGCCACTGCAACACTGCCCCTTCCTGCGCCTGTAAGTGAGTTTCCTGTAACAGCGCAATATGCACACCTCTCTGCACTAAATATGCATGAAGCTTTTGGCGACGCCACATAGAATGCATGCTCCGCATATTGCAGGATATATACACTTCAAATCATTTGGAGAACCCAGTCCAACTGTGTTAGGAAAGCAACCCTCTGAGTTAGGTTATTGACATGCCAGGACCTAACATCCCCTGAGACTAAGAAACAACCCCAACTCCCCTACCCCAAGACAGCTACATTCCTCAAGATCTGATGACAATTCTACTGAGTCTTGTATACCCTGTGGATTGCTCCACTAGATCTTCTAATGGCAAATGTGTACCTATAGCTTTAGGTGCAGTCATTTAAACCATGCTGACCTATTGGAGTAAGCATGGGCTCTAGTCGTGTAGATATTGACTTGGTTGAAGCTGCGACTTTCTAGCAATGGAAAAGATAACTCTGTCAAATATGTTTACCTTGTTTTCCAAAGACTCATTTTCATTCCTTAACTACTTGGAGAGGGAACTCTATGAACTTACTGGTTCCTTAATATTGATAACATTTGATATTTCACAATTTGAATGAGGAGTTTAAATTGATTTTTAATTGTAAAGTTATTTGATGGCTTCTTGTGTCTCTACATGTCTAGGGGCTCAGTTGGTCTGGATGAAATTGGCTATGGTGGTTGTTCAAGTTATTTAAGCTTAATTTTATTCTGGAGTGACAGTTGTGGTTGTAGTTAAATAGTACATCTGAAAGAAACATGTTAGTTATAGATTCCTTACCTTAGAATTACCCCCATGCGTCAGACTGGATCTTTTAAGTTTTTCATCTGCAGTACCTCTGCTTGTCGGAAGGTGGCGTCGGTCGGCTCTGCATTAGTCGTTGGCGTTGTGTCGCCGGGATGACGTTGCGGCAGCTACTTAGACGCCGCCCTCATGCACTGATGCCGGTTCTTTCTTTTTCCGCACCAGCCAGCGCGGATCCGGGATGAGCAGTACCTCCAGTCACTTTTTGACTGACTTCTTTCTCGACTTTTGTCGACTTCTTTTTCGAGTCTTCGACTCCTGGTGCACGAGGGATGCCCAGCTTCAAGGCATGCGGATCCTATAACCGACTGGTGTCAGTGACGGATCTGCCCACGTGTGCCTCTTTTGCCTGGAGCGCGACCCCAATTTGTGCTCCGACTGCCGGTCGATGGCGCCGAAAGCTTTGCGGGAGCAGTCCCGAAAGCTGCTTGAGCGCCAGCAGTCGGCTCCGCGCCGTTCAAGGTCACGGTCGAGGGACCGGTCATGGAGCCACCACCATTCATCCAAGTCATCGAAGTCTTCGCTCCTCTTCGACTTCTCCTCGTCGGTCGGTCGACCCGAAGAGGGATGCCGGTGGTGCCCTGCTCCCCCCTCCCCCCCCACTGCTCCGCGTGAGGAGCACGAAGTGTTGACTCCGTGTTTCCCTCCCTTCCTGGGACCCGAAGCGACTCCCGGTCCAACTTCATACGTTCTACGAGGCAATGCATGCCATCTTTGGGCATCCCAAACCCGCTGGCATGCCTTCGGGCCCTGCTGACTCGGTTAGGGGCGCCTAGGCCTCAACCACCGACGGCTCTGGCCCTGGCGCCGCAGGCCCCCCTTGGATTAACAGCTGGATCGGTGCCAGTTGACCGGATTACACCTCCACCGGCGCAGCTTCCTCCGGCACCAATCCCGCATCCATCCCGACGTGGAGCCGGACCGGCGTTGCCCGACACTCCATCAGGCGCCAAAAGGGGTTTTTGTGCCACTGTTCACTCCTGGGGTCCCTTTTCGACCATAACGTCAAGTGACCCTCTGACCGACCAGTTAGATGAACAGGACAGGAGAGAGGAACTGGGGGATGCCAGTGGTCTAGACACCTCCCCTGATCTTGGCATGTTGTCTCCTCCTACCGTGGCTACGGAGGTGGGAGCGTTGTACGCAGTGGTGTTGCGTAGGGCGGCCGAGGCTCTCAACCTCGAGCTTCCTACGGTGGCATTGAGGACTAACGTCCTGACAGAGGTGCTTCAACCGGCTGCAAGCTCTTCGGAGCCCATGCTGCCTTTTTAATGAGGCCCTCACTGATGTCCTTTTGGGCACGTGGTCCAGGCCCAACACTGGGCCTCACATGGACAGGATGATTGCACGACGCCACCGCCCGGTCGACTCCACTTTCCTATGCCAACACCCCACCCCGCAGAGCTTGGTGGTCCAAGCCTCCAGTTCCAAGAGCGCATTCCCTACCACTCCACCGGAAAGGGAATCCAAGAAGCAGGACCATCTAGGGAAGAAGATTTTCTCTTCAGCTAGCTTAGGACTGCGGTCCGTAAACACCGCATGCCTCTTGGGCCATTATTCCCACTCTGTGTGGGATACGGTTGCGCAGGTGCTGCCTCAGTGTCCGGAGGAGGCCCGGGCAGTGCTCCGCCAGGCTGTCGCCGCTGGGAGGGATGCGGCGAAGTTTACCATCCATTGTGGGCTGGACACCTCTGACTCTCTGGGCAGGACCATTTCAAAGTCAGTAGCACTTCGTCGCTACGCCTGGATGAGATAGACTCGCTTTTCGGGGGATGTCCAGAACACCTTGATGGACATGCCCTTTGATGGCCGTCGCCTTTTTGGTGACAAAGCAGACAACCCTCTAGAGCGGTTCAAGGACTCGTGTGCTATGGCCAAGTCCTTGGGCCTCTCCACCCGCCCTGCGCACTCTGCTTTTTGCCCCTTTCGTGGCTACGAAAGGTGTGTCCCGCTACGTCTCCGCCCAGAGCAACAGGCCGCAGCAAGTTACCCAAACTTCGTGCGGCCGGGGACGTGCTAACAGCCGTCGTGGTTCTAGGGCCCTGCGGACAGGCCAGTACACCAACCCCCGCCCCCTCTGCAGCAGCCTCCAAACCATCCTAGTCTGACATTTTAGGCCATCAAACGCCAGTGGGCGGCAGGATTCTCCATCACCACCCCCAATGGCGCACCATCACGATGCACAGGTGGGTTTTGCAGACAGTCCGAAGGGGCTACTCCCTCCCCTTTGGGCCTACCCCTTCAGCCATGCCACCGCAATACCACAGCATATCGGAGGATCACCGGGCCCTTCTCCAGCAGGATGTTACGGCTCTTTTGCCCAAGGGAGCCATTGAACGTGTTCCTGTCCTAGAAGTAGGCCGTGGTTGTTATTTCCACTAATTTATGGTCCCCAAGAAGAAGGGCCTGCGTCCTATCTTGGATCTCAGGAACGTCAACTGCTTCCTCCGGAAGGAGAAGTTCAAGATGTTGACGCTTAAGATGAACAAGTTACTTACCTTCGCTAAGTATATATCTGTAAGAACATTAGTTATAGATTCCTTACCGCCCCACCCATCCTCCCCGTTCTGCAATCTGATTTCTAGGGTTAAGTTTATCCTTTCAGGGCCCTAGTTTTGTGTACCAGTGGTCAGTGTCTTGCATGGCTCTGCGTTTCTGGTGCCGAAAGTCGTGTATAGAACTTACGTCATCCAGGCGACACGACTCCAACGGCGAACGCGGAGCCGACCGAAGCCACCGTCCTAGGCGCAGAGGTACTACTGACGAAAAACTTTCTGGATCCAGTCTGACACCTGGGGGCACATCTAAGGTACGGAATCTGTAACTAACTAATGTTTCTTACAGATATATCGTTACCGAAGGTAAGTAACTTGTTGTTTGAAAAACTTTGAATTAAACAGTTAAACAAAAAGCTATTTAGCTGCAGAATCCTAACCTGTGGGGGTTGAGGTTGTTTGTCTCTGATGTATTGAGGTCTGTCCTGCTCTCCAAACTGGGCCAAGCACTACCTCGTCAGCACTTGATTCTATGTACAAGCAAAAGTGAGCAGTTATAGGCTGGTGAGTAGTGCAGGGATGCCAAGCTCAACACTCGAATAAAACACAGAAGCGCAATAGGTGATTGTCCACCCTGGTAGTTCACTTTCAAGAAACCCTTTTTCTCCCTTTCAGTGCCTTGTGGCCTCCCAAAGCCTAAAAGTGGATGGCTGTGACTAAATATAGGGCTTCTTCTTTCACAATATAACTCTGGGTTAGTGCTTCATGGTGTTCAAAAATGGTTGTTGTTCGACCTGACAGCATTAGGGTGGTCTTCCACCAAGTTTTTGCCTTCCTCATCCACTTATTCTGACACTGTTTTTGTTTTGCTGCCATTAGGACTCTGAGCACTTTACCACTGCTAACCTGTGCGTGCTAAAGTGCATGTACTCTCTCCCTAAAACATGGTGATATTGGTTCATCCCCAATTGGCATATTTAATTTACTTATAAGACCTTAGTAAAGTGCACCACATCTGCCCAGGGCCTGTAAATTAAATGCTACGGTGGGCCTGCAGCGCATATTGTGCCACCGACTGAAGTAGCCCTCTAACCGTAAATCAGGCCTGCCGTTGCAGAGCCTGTGTGTACAGAGTAGACTGCCATTTTCATCTGGTAAAATAAACCTTTTGCCAGGGCCATACCTTCCCGTGTTGTACACATAAGTCACCCCTAGGGTAGGCCCTAGACAACCCAAAGGTTAGGGTGGAATGCTTTTAAAAAGCAGGACATGTACTTTTAAGTTTTGCATGTCTTTGTAGTAAAAAACTCTTAAATTAGTTTTTAACTACTGTAATGCCATTCTCCCATAGGATAACATTGGTATTACCTTATTACATATTATAAGTGTAACTCCCAGTTGTGAAGGTATAGACTTTTCAAGTTTGGTGTCTCTGGAATCCCAAATTGAAATCCAAACTCCTGCTGAAGTCACATTTTAAATAGCAATTCTGAAAATGGCACTTTTAGAAAGTTGCTATTTTCTTACTTTATCCATTTTGCCCCTGTTGCCTATTTTCTGATCACATGTCTGGTCTGGGTGGGCTTTGTGTATTCACCCTAGACAGCTACACACAATGGAAGCTTTGGTGTGACTTGATGGGCCATCCTAGCAGGCTGGGAGGGAGGAGCTGGACCCAGCCTCACTTACAGCTGAATAGGCTGTGTCCTGTCCCCACAAAAGGGGCTTCATACCCCCCGTAGTGAGTCTCAAGCCAGGGCAGGAAGGATGGACCACTGTGCACTTTAAAGGCATGTCTATGAAGTCTCCCACACTTCAAAGTAACAACTGAGTATAAGTACTGGACCTCTAATTTGTGAAGACTTTTCCAAGTAGAAGGGCTGCTGTGCTGCTGAAAGGACTGCCACTCTGCTGCATTCTTGCTTTGCTGTGCAGACCTGCTGCCCTCCTGCCTGGGTGAGAAGGTCTAGGCCTGCATCACTTGAACCCAGAGTAACTCCAAGGGCTATCTGGCTGGCCTCCTGATCTTAAGTCTCAGGGATATATAAAGACTTCCAACCAACCTGCTTCTGCACCTAGACCCTGCCATCTGTGAGTCTGCCCTGCCAAGTGGTGCCACCCTAGTCCTTGACCCTTGAAAGTGGACCTAAGTAATATCTCCATTGAAACCGATGCATCCTCTGCTGAGTGACGCATCCCCAAGTAGAACCGGCGCATCTTCTCCGCTGAGAAGCACATCTTCGAACAGAACCGAAGCATTTTGTGGATTGGACCTATTGCAAAGGGCTATTATCGCTGGAGCGTCCTGCATCTGGGACCGACACATCGCATTCCGAACTACTGCTGCGCCAAGCTTTACCTGGTGCAAGCTTCTCGCATCCTCGTCAATGAATATCCGCATTATAGCTTCACCGCTCATCCGAACCGACCGATTGCATGTGCTATGTCTCACATTCTTTTTTTTTTTCCCCCACAGTGAAATAGAAGAAGAAACAGACCCCACATTTTCATCGAAGTAATGGTCAATAGATTTCAGCAGTTCAGAGCGGGTTTTAGGATTGCGGAGATACCAGGGATTTATGGGAGCCACTCTACCCTCGCCACCCACCCCAGCCTCAACACAAAGCCACAGAGGGGAGTGATCAGAAATGCCCCTTGGAAGATGACGAATCTCTCTGATGGAGGAAGATTGCGCTGCTGGCATTAAAAAATAATCTAACCTGGATGGGCCCCGGAGTGAAAAGTATATTGCAGCTGCGTAGGGTGCATCAACCTCCAACTATCTATAAGCCCAAAGGTGTCCAGTAGGTCAGTCAGCCATAATTGAGACCTAGCTAAATCCCTAGGAGGGTAGCGATCCAAAGTGCCAGAGACCACGGAGTTAAAGTCTCCACCCAGGATCAGAAGACCATCAGGAAGCCCCAGTATGAGCCGTCCAAGGTCAGCAAAGGTCGACACCTGCAGGCCCGGAGGGACATACAGTGTGAGTATAGAAAGTGTCTTACCCTCCCATCTACCAGTGAGCGCAGCGTAGCGCCCCCTGTCGTCGAGTATTACCTCATCAATTTCAAAAGTGAGAGAGGACCGGATTAGAATACCCACCCCTCTGGAGCCGGAGGTGAATCCATAGTGAGCGACTAGTCGTATCCACGTCTATTCATAGCCTGGCATGCGTTACCAATTAAATGCGTTTCTTGCAAAAGAACAATATCGGGGAATGACGTCTAAGGAACTGCAACACAGCCCCTCGTTTTATCCTGTCTCCCAAACCATTGACATTCCAGGACAGCAGTCTCAACTCACTACTCCCCATCCCCGAGAAGGAACCAGAGCACACCCCTCACAGGACCCAATGATCGACACAGATGAGAAAACAATACGATGCCTTGTGAAAAGGAACAAACACACGAACACCCCCCACCACCCCCCAACTTAAGCCCGTTACAACGCCCCCCACCCTGCACCACTGCGTACGACTCAAAAGCCACCCCAACTTGCAGTGTGCCTGTCGCCCAATCATGAAACTAATCTACACAAAGAACCCAGGAGGAGGAACAGTCCCCTTATACCCCCGCCACCCTCGGGCCAACCTAAAATAGAACAAAAGAACAAATATCCAAACTCAGCTGACAAACAGTTGGAAAGTTCAGACGTCGGGAACCACAATGTCACTCCTGCTCCAGCGAGCCACCGTCGGCGCCACCGGGGTGCTCAGTTCGATCATCTCTTTTTGGTAAGGAATCAAGCCAGTCACTGACATTGTCCGGACGATCAAAGAAAAATGTTCGTTCCTCATATTCAATCCGAAGTCTGGCTGGAAACAACATGGCGTACTTAAGGCCTAAATCGCGCAGCCGTCGCTTCACTCCCTGAAACCCTATTCTCTGCCGCTGAACCAGTGGAGTAAAGTCGGGATAGAAGTTCACAGTTGCGTTTTCAAACTTCACAGGGCCGCTCTCCCGAGAAGCTCGAAGGATAGCGTCTCTATCCCGAAAGTGGAAGAGTTTGGCAATAATGGGTCTCGGGGGGTGGGGGGGGGCACCCGGCTTCAGCTTCCCGCCCGGAAATCGATGGGCCCGTTCGACAGCAAAGAATTTACTGAGTCCGGCGGGGGCGAGGTAATTCAGGACCAGATCTTCCACCAGGAGGTCGGTGGCGGAGTCCTCGGGATTTTCAGAATCCTCAAGCCGACGGGCCATCAAGTCCTGTGAAGAACGCAAGTTGCCGATCTCAGTCTGTACGTCCGTGACATCAGTAGTCAGGCTGGAGGTCTTCAAATCCAACGCCTTGACCCTCTCATTAGTCTTCGCCAGGTCCGCTCTAATCAGCGTGACATCGACAGGCACCATATCAATCTTGGAGGCGAGGGCCTCGTACTGTTGTCCCATGGAGGCCTTCATACTGGTGATGGCACTCATGAAGTCCTGAAGCGATACCTTCGTAGGCGCAGCAGGATCTACCATGGGGTCTTCAGGAGTACGGCCAGAGCCACTGGGGGATCCTTTAGGATGGGTGTAGCGATCCATCACGTTGGTTTGAGTACGTCCCCCTCGGAGAGGCGTTTTTGTCTTGCGCCTCTCGGTGTCCGGTCTGCTGGCCATATTGGAAATAGGGCCCCGGAGGGGCCCTCGAGACCTGGTGAAAATGGCCGATCGCAATGAGGCCAAAAGTATACGAAAGTGGGCCAAATTAACGAAAATGCCAATAGGGCTGGAGGCCCAACGCGCACGGAAGAAGATACTCAGCAGTAGAGCGAAGCCAAGCCGGATCGGGGGTGGATCTGAGAGAATGCCAGTCAAGGAGAACCCGGGGTAGGAAAGCAAAACTGAAAGTTGAAATGAGGCCGCCTGGGGGAAGACCCCTCTGGCTGTTGTTGTTCAACTACTCCTCGGTCAGCAGAGCAACAGGGCCCCGGCCTCGTCCCGGGGCAGGCCGTAAAAGTTCGAGTCGATGTAGAAGCGGCTCCCGACGTCCGATTTCAATTTTGAAACGAATATTCAGGTCAGCCAAAGGTTGCCTTCAAAAGCCCATCTTCAGAATCAGGATATAGTCAGGATATTTGCGAAGGGCGGCTCACGCGACCATCTTGGATGCCCCGCTATACCAGTGATGTCTCACATTCTTGACACCAGAATTAACATCAAGCCCCATCGGCAGGATCCTCAACGTTGATACATCAGGACTTTGCACCGCAGTCGCACCTCACTTCGGTACCGACGCATCACCTCTGCTGCACGACGCATCTTTGATGCGGATCCTCAAAAGCACTTGTCAACCTCTTCCTCGTGCGCACAACATGTTTGGATCCTCTTATAAAGAACCGCAGGCTTATCGACAGACTTAAAGCATTTGTCGACAGGGCTGACATGGGCTTGCTCATGGCTACAGATGAGGGGCAGGAGGAAGAGAGTGACCCTCTCCCAGACCTGCTTACTCAGAACCCTGATGATGGGTCAGTAGATGGTGTAGTCTTTGCTGACAGCCTCTCTGAACATCAGCAACAGGACTGCAGACAAGTTCTTCAGTCCTTCAGACATCTGTTTTCCCTGACCCCAAGTCAGACAAACTGGTGCACCCATGAGGTGAACATTGGTGACCGTCTGCCTGTCAAGAGTAAAATCTACAGGCAACCTGACCATGTCAGGGACTGCATTAGGACAGAGGTCCAAAATATGTTGGAGCTGGGAGTTATTGAGCCCTCAGAGAGCCCTTGGGCCAGTCCAGTAGTCCTGGTGCCAAAACCTCACACCCAAGATGGTAAGAGAGAGATGAGGTTTTGTGTGGACTACAGAGGTCTCAATGCTGTCACTAGGACAGATGCCCATCCCATCCCCAGGGCAGATGAGCTCATTGATAGATTGGCTTCTGCCAAGTTCTTGAGCACACTTGAACTGACAGCAGGCTACTGGCAAATCAGATTAGCTGAGCATGCAAAAGCCAAGACAGCATTTTCGACCCCAGGAGGACATTATCAATTTGTGGTCAATCAATCAATTTATATAGCGCGCGACTCACCCGCTAGGGTCTCAAGGCGCTGGGGGGGGGAGGGGTCCGTTACTGCTCGAAAAGCCAGGTCTTGAGTTGCTTCCTGAAGGAGAGATGGTCCTGGGTCAGCCGTAGGTGGATGGGGAGGGAGTTCCATGTCTTGGCTGCCAGGTAGGAGAAGGATCTTCCTCCGGCGGTGGCTCTGCGAATGCGTGGAATGGTGGAGAGGGTGAGGCTGGTCGATCGCAGCTGGCGGGTGGGCGTGTAGAAAGTGAGGCGGTTGTTGAGGTCCTTGGGGCCCAGGTCGTGGAGAGCCTTGAGTGCGTGGGTGAGGAGTCTGAACTGGATCCTCTTGCTGACGGGGAGCCAGTGCAGGTCTCTCAGGTGGGCGGAGATGTGGTTGTGGCGGGGGATGGCCAGGACGCGTCGTGCGGAGGCGTTCTGTATGCGCTGGAGTCTTTTCTGTAGTTTGGCTGTGGTTCCCGCGTAGAGGGTGTTCCCGTAGTCCAGTCGGCTGGTGACGAGTGCCTGGGTGACCTTCTTCCTGGTTTCGGTGGAGATCCATCGAAAGATCTTTTGGAGCATGCGCAGGGTGTTGAAATAGGATGACGAGACGGCATTGACTTGTTTGGTCATCGAGAGGGAGGAGTCCAGGATGAAGCCCAGGTTTTGTGCGTGGTCCGTTGGCTTGGGGGTGGTGCCCAGGGCAGGGGACCACCAGGAGTCGTCCCAGGCGTAGGGGGATTATCCTAGGATGAGGACTTCCGTCTTGTCTGAGTTTAGTTTCAGGCGGCTGTTCTTCATCCACTCAGCGACATCTTTCATTCCTTCGTGTAGGCTGGCTCTGGCGGTGGCGGGGTCGTTGGTGAGGGGGGATCAGCTGGGTGTCGTCGGCGTAGGAAATTATGTTAAGGTTGTGTTGGCGTGCGATGGCCGCGAGGGGGCTCATGTAGACTTTGAAGAGGGTATGGCTGAGCGAGGATCCTTGAGGTACGCCGCAGATGACTCAGGACTATGGACACTGGGGACTGAGACACCCCGACACCGAGCTCCACCTGCACCGAAGACCAGCACTCCACGAGATCTGCGTGGGGCCTTTCTGCTTGTGTTCTGCTCGACGCGTTGTCCGGTTGCTGGCCCGTTGGCTAGTAGCCCTCTGATGACGATCCTTGTGAAAATCCATCGCTGGTCTGGTTGCTCCAGACTGGCCCTCGCTTCCCTGAAAAGGTGAAGTACCTCAGACCCTCCTGGTCTGCACCAGAAGCCTTTTGTGTATCCTGCGTGGGTTGCCTTTGCTTAGGCTTGTTGGCTCCAATCTTGAAGTCGACCCCTCCATCTGCGAGAACCTTCGTGGGACAACTTCTCTCCAGCACCTGGTCGTCCTCGACGCCTCCTGGTCCGCGTGGCTGCAACAACAAGCTTCACGACAGCACCTGATTTGCTCCTCGACGACATCTAGTTCTTTCCTGGTTCCACTCTGTCACTGGCTAGTGACCTAGACTCTGTCCCCTCTGCTTTCAGGTCTTCTTCAACTCCGATCCACCCTTGGATCCACCCGGACATCTTCCTCCGGAACGTCTGCAGCATCTTCTTCCGAGGCTCCATAGGAAAAGACGAGAAAACCCGACACACTTTGACACCTATGCACCCACAGCCCGTGGGTGAGGTAGCGCGAGTACTATGGTGCTCCTGTAGGGATTGACTATCCTAGTGTCCAGTTTTGCTACTTGTGTAATACTAGTTAGACCGGAAGTGTTCTAAAACTTAATTACTTACCTTTTTACGTTCCATTGACTTTCTATCGACTCTCGTGTGAGAGTACTGACTCTGCACGCGCCGCCTGTGGGCCTCCTACTCCTAACCTAAGGGTCAGGTAGTGTAGCCCCAGCGATCCTCTAGGCCCTAGGCCTTTCCTTTTCCCGGATCGTGGTTCTTATACCACTTACTTAGTATATGGTTTTACGCGCCCCTAGGGCCTAACTGTAAATTGTGCTATTTAAAGTATTTCTCAGTGTAACTTATGTGCTTTGGCCTCTGATCTCATAAAGAGTTCAGAGGAGTGTGTTAGTAAATAAATAAATATATATATTTTATATATCCTGTGTGGTGTCCTTTCACTTGGTATTCCAGGGGGTACATATGGTAAAACAGCTGGCTTTACACGCCCTCAAGAGTCTTTTAGCCTAAGACTGTTCTGTCCACGCTAACTCTAGGATAGCTGGTCTATAAGGTTGACTTACAACCATCACCATAAGGGTTGTTTGGACTGGTGCAAGGTGCTCACTAGAATAGTGAACATCATATATCAGGCCAACTTCTCACAATGTGCACTTCTGTCAGTGTGGGTTTTTGTGACAGTAACGTGCAGGATGAAATGTGTGTGTCCTTCAGGATATCATAGCTTTTCAAGCTCATACAGTGAGGTGCTTCAACTCTGAACTAGTAATAAGACCGAAATAAAAGAACTGTTGCCTGTGTTCTTGTCTGTAGACGTGTAATCTTTAGCTAGGTTTGATCTTTGGCCACTGGCAACTTGGTCAGATTCAAAAACGAGTGAATGGCAAAGTTACAATTTTTCAATCATTTCTGCCTTTCAGTCGATTCTAAATTCTTGCATGACCTACCTTTCTTTCGAACTCAGAAACAGGCCTGAGAAGCGCGCGTTGTCCCCTGGACTTCCAAAAGTTATTGGAAAGTGTAGCTAGGGTAAAAGAATAGTGAAAGGTTGCTATTTTGAACATCTTTTTCTATTGTGTTTATTACAAAAACTGCACTCTTTCATTTCACCCACACTAAGTGCATTCGAAAGTGGGGTAAGGTGTTTTGTGACTGTTTTGAGTTGGGCAATGCTGCTACTTTAATATTGCCACGTGTGCTACTCAGTATATACACTTTGAAGTGCTTGCAATGACATATTTGGTGTGCATTACATTTTTGTCTTTTTTTAATAATCATTTTAATTTTCAGATCACGATTCGACTCGGCAGAGCACTGAAGAAAGGGGAATATCGGGTCAAAGTTTTCCAGCTATTATTAAATGAGCCTGAGGTAGGTTAAACCATAATCAATATTTATCATTTGGACTTGATTTAAGGGATTGCTTACATCCCCTGACTTCATGTGGCATTTTTCTTTCACTTAGTAGTGGATCTTGTAAAGCTAAATGTCTATTTACAAATAAGTGTTGATAGACATAACCTAAGAGGAATTCCGGGATCTGTTAGATTTTAAATGTTGTGAGTTTCTTTTAGCGACTGGCTTTTACCAGTCTTATCCATGGCGCTGCATTTCTTGTGCATTCATTGCAGAAATGAACATGCACCTCTGGTGTCACATTTTTTGGAACACAATCACACGCCCTCTGATCTAAGATGGCAAGTGATTGAATTGGTAAAAACTCCACGCAGGGGAGGTGACATTACGAACATGTTAAGCCAAACCGAATGTCGTTGGATGTTCTGATGTGACAGTATCAAGTAAGGGGCTCAACAGTCTAGAAGAATGTACGGCTGTACTGTTCAGCTAAGCTGTTGCGTAAACTGAGATCTGTTTTTTCCTGTGATATGGAGACAATGTCTTGTCATTTAAGCTGTTCCAAACCGATTTTTCTTTAAGACTTTTGCTATGCACAAGCTTTCTGTTTCTGTGTAACAATGTCTCCTATTCTCTCTGAATATGTTTTATTAAACACATATGAAAATATATCTGATATGGGTATTGGTTTATTACATGTTTATACTCTAGAGCTTTCCTGTAATCATTGTCAAGCTATCAATACCACAGACAAAATTATTGCACTCGATTTATCTATGTAAATGGTTCTGTGTAAAAATATGTTGGAGTCCGATTGTAGGCCATAGAGTCAATACTAATACTTGGCGGAATATCGAATACTGACCGCCCATTTTGTATGTACAATTTTCTTATTGTTATGAACTTTTTTAAGTAGTCAAATGCAATGCTGTACATTTTGAAAATATATGTTCATGATACAGGCACACAACCAGTAAATAAGTAGATGATGTTGCTTAATATTTCATGCTTTTCAAATATTTTTGAATTCTACTATGTAACCATAGAGGTACAATGCATGTTGTGTTGCCGATGGTATCTGAAAGAAACAGGTTAGTATTAGGTTCCTTACCTTAGAATATCCCCAGGCGTCAGACTGGATCCGGAAATTTTTGGTAGCAGTACCCATGCACGTCGGTAGGAGTCGTCCGCGGCTCGGCGTCCGTCATCGGCGTCGTGGGCGCCGTGATGACGTCGTCGGAGTACTTAGACGCCGCCTCTGCGCGCTGACGTCAGTTCTTCTCTTTTCCGCGCCAGCAAGCGCAGATCCGGAAAAAGTTGTACCCTAGTCAATTTTTGACTAACTTTTTACGATCCTTTTTTATCTACTTTCGAAGTCTCACGACTCAGACGGTGCCTGTGGGAATGCCCGGGTTCAAGCCCTGCGCCGACTGCAACCGACTGATTTCGGTCACCAACCCCCATCGCCGGTGCCTGCACTGTCTAGGCCCGGACCACAACGACAAATCCTGTTCCGACTGCCGGGCCCTGACATCTAAGGCTAGATGGGAGCGGTACCGCAAGCGACTCGAGCTCCGGCAGTCCGCCCCGCGCCGCTCGAGGTCCCGGTCCGAAAGGAGGTCGCGGGGCCCGAGTCACCACAGTTCCGGGAGTCGTCATCGGTCTTCGGGCTCAAAGTCTTCAGGTAAGAGGCACAAGAAGTCGAAGAGGCACCATCGCTCTTCTGACTCCCAACGACGCTCGTGCGATGCGGCCGGGGGTTTGGGCGACTCCGCCCAAGCGGCTCCGCTGGAGCCGCAGGTGTCGCGGCCTGCTCCATACCCGCCGTTCGCTGGGCAGAACGCGATGCCGAGGGAGATTGATGACTTCTTCATGGCCATGAGGTTGCTCGACCCAGCCCCATCTTTTGAGCCTGAGTACCAGGCGATGGGTGATGAGGGGGATTGGCAGGGGTCTGAGGACCCTCTGGCATGTGAGTGTCAGTCTTCTGCGGACTGGAAAGGAGAGCTTGGGAATGCCAGTGGTCTGGACACTTCGTCCGACACTGGTTTTGTCTTTCCTCCTAGCGTGGCTACGGAGGAGGGGGCTGCCTATAGCGTGGTGCTGATGAGGGCAGCCAAGGCCTTGGGCCTTGAGCTCCCCGTCGCGGCCGTGAGGACTAACCTCTCCTCACTGAGGTCCTTAAACCGCAGGCAAGCTCGGCCAAGCCTCTGCTGCCGTTTAATGAGGCCTTATCAGACGTTCTTCTAGGCACTTGGTCCAAGCTCGCCACAGGTCAGCCTGTGGATAGGAACGTGGCCAGGCGCCACCGCCTGGCTCCGGGGGACCCTTGCTTTCTGTCTACCCACCCCACTCCCGAGAGCCTGGTCATCAAGGCCTCTAATTCCCAGACCGCATTCCCGTCGGCTCCCCCCGACCGGGAATCCAAGAGGTACGAGCAATACGGAAAGAAAGTATTCTCCTCCCTGAGTTTAGGATTGCGGTCAGTCAACACCCCATGCCTCTTGGGCCGCTACACCCACTCTCTGTGGGATACGGTCGCGGACGTGCTGCCAGAAGGACCGGTGGAGGTCCGGGCTAAACTCGGGCAAGCCCTTGTGGAGGGTCGAAATGCGGCGCGTTATTCCATCCGGTGTGGGCTGGACACTACTGACTCACTAGGCAGAGCGATGGCAACGACGGTGGCGATTCGTCGACACGCCTGGTTGAGGTCTGCCAACTTCTCGGCTGATGTCCAAAACACACTTATGGACATGCCGTTTGATGGCCGTCGCCTCTTTGGCGATAAGGCAGACCATGCGCTTGAGCGCTTTAAGGACTCCAGGGCTACGGCCAAGTCCTTGGGCCTCTCGGCCCCGCACCAGCAAACGGCTGCCTTTCGCCCCTTTCGTGGCCAAGGAAGGGGTGCCCCCACACGTCCTGCCAGCCACGGGCCGCAGACTACCATCCAGCGCGGTGGCGGACGTGGAAACCGCCGAGGCGGCGGTCGGGGACAACGGCGAGGCCAGTCCACACCTCCCCCTGCAGCATCAGCCTCAAAACCCTCCTAGTCCGTGCTTTCAGGTCCATGTGACGCCAGTGGGGGACAGGGTTCGCCATCACCACTTCCACTGGCGCACTGTCACGTCAGACATGTGGGTGCTGCAAATCGTCCGAAGGGGCTACTCCCTCCCCTTCGAGACGACCCCTCCAGCCATGCCACCGCAATACCACCACGTGTCGGGGGATCACTTGCAACTTCTGCAAGAGGAAGTTACGGCCCTCTTGGTCAAGGGGGCCATCGAGCGCGTTCCTGGGCCGGAAGTAGGGTGTGGTTGTTACTCCCACTACTTTCTGGTACTCAAGAAGGGCAAAGGCGGCCTACGCCCTATCTTGGACCTACGGAACGTCAATGGCTTTCTCCCCGGAAGGAGAAGTTCAAGATGGCTCAGGTCTTAGCTGCCCTAGACCCTGGAGACTGGATGGTAGCGTTGGACTTGCAGGGCGCTTATTTTCACATCCCCGTCCTGCCGGCCCACCGGCGTTACCTGCGGTTAATTGTAGGCCACGAGCACTTTCAGTTTACCGTGCTCCCCTTCGGCCTTACCAGCGCCCCTCGGGTGTTCACGAAAGTGATGGCGGTGGTCGCAGCTCATCTGCGCAGGTTAGGGGTTTCAGTCTTCCCCTACCCTGACGACTGGTTGTTGAAGGCGGGCTCGCCCCAGACAGCCGTCAGCCACCCCAGACTACGGCCGACCTCCTGCACCTGCTGGGTTTCTCCATCAATGTGCGAAGTCACACCTGTGTCCCTCTCAGAGGCTCCTCTTCATCGGAGCGGTTCTGGACTCGGCGCAGTTTCGGGTTTATCCTCCAGAACAGCGGGTTCGGGATATTCAGGCTCTGATTCCGATCTTTCAGCCTTTATCCCGAGTGTCGGTCAGGTTGGCGCTGCGGCTTCTGGGGCTGATGGCCTCCTGCATCCTTCTGGTGCATCACGCCCGGTGGCGGATGCGGGCTCAGCAGTGGGACCTGAAGTTTCAGTGGGCCCAGCATCAGGGCAACTTGTCCGACCATGTCTTGATCTCGGAGGGCACTGCAAGACAGTTGCAGTGGTGGCTCACGGACCACGATTGGGTCAGCGGCAGATACCTCTCCCTACCCCAACCGGAGCACGTAGTTGTGATGGACGCGTCCATGTGGTACTGCAACATACAGGGCGGGGTGGGGTCGTGGACCCTATGCCAGGAGGCTCTGCGCCTCTGGCGGTGGCTGGTACATCAGGGCGTTGTAGGAGAGTGGGGTCTGCAATCCTATGGTCACCCCAGATTTTTGCTTTTTGCTTCACTGGTGTACGACTTTCCCTGGCTGTGGGCATGCTAATCAGACCCACAGCCTAGCTGTTCTCTCTCTAAATTGACAACCATGTACCTTAGGTGCATTTACCAATTGGTACTGGGCCACCTTATCAGTCCCTGTACAGTATACCTTAGGTATCCAGGGCATAGGTGTACCAGGGCCTACCAGGGGCTGAAGCATGTATTATGCCACCCCTGGCTGGCCATCTAAAATAGACACAACTGGCTGCACGACAGCTGGGGCAAG
The DNA here is from genome assembly GCF_964261635.1 of Lissotriton helveticus. Taxonomy (NCBI): domain Eukaryota; kingdom Metazoa; phylum Chordata; class Amphibia; order Caudata; family Salamandridae; genus Lissotriton; species Lissotriton helveticus. The sequence goes on along the minus strand of NC_136061.1, from coordinate 743,295,254 downwards.
GTGGTGTAATCACCCTTTGCTGTAGATATAGTATACCTATATCTAACCCTAAAATGGACACATATATTCCTATCAGTCACTCCTATAGCAGGCCTTATCAATCCTGAAGGCAGTGCTTGGAATTATGTGAGATGGTGCTCTGGCATGAGCTGAGCCCGTTTGCAGCTTGCGGAACCAAGTCCTAATAGCTGTTCCATGATAAGGCTATACCATATACTCTTAAGTGCATTATAATCCTCGCGGTTAAATGCTAACTCTGGTATAGCATTATCAAAACATGTCGAGTAAGGTGTCATACGATTGGAATACTACCCCCTCGCCAATTCTGGCGACGGGGATAGCATTCTACCCTTCTAGAGGGACACGACATGTATGTAACTGTGAACCCCGGTTAAAGTTAACTCGAGCCTTGGCATCACAAAATGGATGCCACCACCACAGACACAAGTCTGACCTCCTGCTGCTGGGAGTCCTTCCAGCGAGGGAGGCTTGGACAAAGGGTTTCCTGCCTTGGGAGGTGCTAGCACCACCCCAGACAGGATTTTGTGTATTGGGTAGGATAGGCCTGAAAGGAATGAGACATGCCCGGGGCACACAAGGTGTCCTGTGCATACACCGGTTCAAACCAGTTGCTGGGGCATCCCTGCCCCAGCTCTGGCGGGAAACCGGACAAAGGATAGGGGGTGTACCCACCCCCCTTCCTGGTCCCACCCAGGGGAGGGACCTAGTCAGTAGTGCAGCCCCCTTTAGCAGGATAAAGGTAGGAGCTGGTCCCATTCCAAGTTAGATTAATCCTGAACTACTCTACAAGAAGAAACTCTGGACTTCGACATTCTGCTCCACAGAAGACTGAAGAAGTCTCCCTTGTGGGCAAGGAGTGTCCACCCTGCACAAGCAGGCACCATCAAGCGTCCAGCGGCTTCACTTTGTCGTCTTCCCTTGAGACCCGGATTCCCAGACCTCTCCGACCTCAACTCACATCTACAGCAAAGCTGAGACCCGTGGGTGTGACGAGACATGTGGGACCGGCCATCTTGGAAGAGACTGCACTTCGCTTCCAGCATGACTCCCGAGGTAAACTCGACCAAGTGCTTTGGGGACTGAGAAGCCCCATCCCCGAGCAGCCCCTGCACCGAAGATCAGCCCTCCAGCATCCACGAGATCTGCGTGGGGCCCTTCTGCTTGATTGCTGCTCGACGCGTTGTCTGGTCACTTGCCGGCTGGCTAGTGGCCTCCTAGACGACGAACCTTTGAATCTTTGCTGCTGGTCTGGTTGCTCCAGACTGGCCCTTGCTCCCTTCCAAAAGAGGGGCACCCCGGACTCTCCTAGTCCGCACCAGACGCTTTCTCCACTCACCGCGTGGGTTGCCTTTGCCAAGGCCTATTGACGCCGATTCCGGATCCAACACCGCCGACAGCGAGAGCCTGCGTGGGACAGCTCGTGCCTCCATCCTGGTCGTCGAAGACACCTCCTGGTCCACGTGGCTGCAGAGTCAAGCGTCCACTCTTCACCTGATCGCGACGACGACATCTGGTTCCTTCCTGGTTCCACACCAGTCACTGGCTAGTGACTTTGAACATTGTCCCCTCTGCTTTCAGGTCTTCTTCTTCACCGATCTACCCTTGGATCGCACCGGACATCTTCCTCCTGGTCGCCTGCAGCATCTTTTCTTTCAGGCTCCATAGACTTCAACGCGAGAACCCGACACGACTAAGCACCTATGCACCTGCAGCCCGTGGGTGAGGTAACGAGAGCATTTCGGTGCTCAAGGGTAGTTTAACTGTCCAAGTGTCCAGTTCCACAGTCGTTTTAGTCCTACCTAGTCAGGATTGTCCGTACTCACCTTTAACTTGAACTGTACTGTCCATAGACGTTGTTACGCAACTCGCGTGTGGGTTCACACTCTGCACACGCGTTCCGTGGGCCTCCTATTACTTACCTAGAGTTAGTGTAGCGTGGTCCCATCGATCCTACAGCCTCTGGACAGCTCCATTCCTTCTATTGACTTTCACATTCCACTTACTTAGTATATGGTTTGTCGTGCCCCTAGGGCACCATTGTAATTTTGTGCAACTTATCGTATTTTTCCCAAGAGATTGTCATGTGCTTAGCCCTCTGACCTCATAAAGAGTTCAGAGGTGTTTGTTATGAAAATAAACAGTATATTTATTAATAACAACCTGTGTGGTGTCCTTTCATCTGGTATTCAAGGGGTTATATTGTGGTAAAACAGCTGGCTTCACATGCCAAAAGAGTTTAGCCTAAGACTGCTTTGTCCATGCTACCATTAGGATAGCTGGTCTATAAGGTTGACTTACAACCAATCACCATAAGGGTTGTTTGGACTGATACAAGGTGATCACTAGAACTAGTGAGCATCATATATCAGGCCAACTTCTCACATTGGTGTGCAGCGGTTGGGATTTGAGCTTGCTGTTGTTTTTACCACATGTAATCTTGAAATATCATTTGAAAGATCACATAAGGTACTATAGGTACATATAACAAGCTTAGAAATACTCTGAGTTCTACTGAACCAGCTGTTGTAGTAGAAAGGGCCTAGCACACCCTGACTACAACTCTTAGCAAGGAATCAGTAAGAAAACTCATAGTGTAGGTAGGTGCATCACTTACACCTCACTAGAAAGCATGTCTACCCATGGAGAGACTTCAGAGACTCCCCTAGTGGTAAGTGACCCTCCACAGGTCCTTTCCAGATATGCAGCTCTCAGTTTCCAGGAGATGAGACAATTGTGTACCTCCAGGAAATTGAAACAGGGTTCTAACCCTACCACTCCTTTTCTGTTATGTCTCTTAGAGACATATGATGCCAGAAGGGCTGCTAACACAGACCCCTCTAATCCAGATAGGAGCATGCCCCCCTCAGAAGGTACTCTTGGTGAACCAGATCTCCCTGAAACAGAAGATGTAGATGAGGAGGAGGAGGATGAGGAACCCTCTGGGGATGAGGCAGACAAAGGTCCTATAGTAGTCAGCAGACTAACCAGGGCCAACTTAGACATGCATAGGGAAGGATCTGGGGGACCCCCAGTACTGACCCTGAGCAGGCCTAACTTTGGGGTCAGAAGAGATAGGTCTCATTCTAGGGGGTCCAATAGATCTGTGCACTCTCATTCATCTGCTCAGAGGAGAATGACTTCTCCCCAGAGGAGAATGACTTCCCCTCAGAGGAGAGAGCATGAAGCAAAGATGAGGGAAGCTAATCTGAGGATCCAGAGGGAAGAACTTGCCCTTGCCAAAGAAAAGCTTGCCTTTGCTAGAGAGCAACAGTTGAGTGGGGTACTCCCCACTGGCGGCAGCAATATCCCTAGGGATAGAGAAAGAGGTTTTGATACTAGAAACCTGAGTAAAATAGTGCCCTCCTATAAGACAGGAGATGATATCCACAAGTGGATAACTGCTTTGGAGAGAGCCTGCAAAGTACAGCAGGTGCCCCAGAGTCAGTGGGCAGCTATATTGTGGCTCTCCTTTGAAGGCAAAGGTAGAGATAAGCTCCTCACTGTTAGAGATGAGGATGCTAATGATTACCAAGTCTTGAAAAATGCTCTGATTGATGGGTTTGGTTTAACCACTGAACAGTACAGGTTAATGTTCAGAGACACCCAGAAAACTCAGGCTCAAGATTGGACTGACTTTGTTGATTGTGCCACTAAGGCTTTGGAAGGCTGGTTACTGGGAAGTAAAGTTACTGATTACACAGGATTGTATAAATCTAATTATGAGAGAGCAAATCTTAAATAATTGTCAGAACCAGTTGTTGCATCAGCACTTGATTGACTCAGATCTGACCTCTCCCCAAGAATTGGGAAAGAAGGCAGACAGATGGGTCAGGACAAGGGTCAAGCAGCAGAACCAGAACCAGGGTGGTGGCCAGAAGAAAGCAGACCAGAAGGGTAATGAGAATGAGCAAAATGACCAGAAGTCTTCAACAGGGCCCCAACAACCTATGGAGGGTGGGTCCAAACTTCCCAAAAGAAGAAGAATGATGGTCCTAAGAAACCATGGTGCCAATACTGTAAAAGTAAGACTCCCTGGTTTAGTGAGTGCATAAAGAAAGGCCAAACTCCTACCACTACTGTCCCTAAGACACCTGCACCCCTTAGTACAGTTAGTAGTGGTAGTGTGCCTCCCAAGGCTATAGTTGGGTTAACCCTGGGAACTGAGCTGGGTTCTGACTTAGTTAGAATTCCTACTCAGGCAGTTCTTGGGGACATGGATATGACCCCTACTGTAAGTCCTAGTACTCTGGGCAAATACAGGCAAACGCCTTTGATAAATGGAAAGATGGCTCAGGCCTACAGGGACACTTGTGCCAGTGTCACTATGGTGACACCAACATTTGTGGACCCTGACCAGATCATGCTAGGTTCAGACTACCTAGTGACCAATGCTAGCAATGTCACTACCAATCACAGTATGGCAGTTGTTAATTTCTCCTGGGGAAGGGGTAACTGGCCTCAAAAGGGTTGTTTGGACTGATACAAGGTGATCACTAGAACTAGTGAGCATCATATATCAGGCCAACTTCTGGTGGTTCAACACCTGGCAGGTTCTCTGAATGCCAGGGCGGACAAACTCAGCCGTCTGTGCATGATGGATCACGAATGGCGTCTGAACTCGGACGTGGCGCAAGGTCTCTTTCAGCAGTAGGGAGAGCCTTGGTTAGATCTATTCGCCACAGAAGAGAACGCGCAATGTCTTCAGTTCTGCGTGTTGGAATTTCCAAGGCGGCACTCGCTCGGAGACGCTTTTCGTCGCGAGTGGAGTTGTGGTCTGTTGTACGCTTTTCCACCTATACCACTTCTGCCCAGAGTGCTGAAGAAGATCAGGCGCGATCGGGCCCAGGTTATCCTTGTGGCTCCGGACTGGGCACGAAGATATTGGTATCCAGAGCTACTTAGCATGTCTGTTGATCCCCCGATTCGTCTGCCTCTTCGGGAGGACCTTCTGTCGCAGCAGCAGGGGACAGTCCTCCACCCGAACCTGTCCAGTCTCCACCTACAAGCTTGGAGATTGAGTGGCGACAGTTGAGGCCATTTGACTTGCCTCCTGAAGTCTGTAATGTCATTCTGGCAGCCAGGCGTCCCTCCACAAAGTCGGTATACGCCTGCAGGTGGAACAGTTTTGTGGCATGGTGCACAGCAAAGGCTGTGGATCCACTCTCTGCCCCCCTTTCTGAGGTTCTCTTCTTCTTTCTTTCTCTTGCCCGGCAGGGCTCTGCTCTGGGCACTATCAAGGGCTACCTTTCTGCCCTTTCCGCCTTCTTAAGGCTACCTGATCAGCCATATTTGTTCAAGACCCCAATTGTAAATAGGTTTTTGAAGGGCATCACACACGTTTCCTCCTGTTCCATTCGTGATGCCTCAGTGGGACTTGAACCTTGTCCTTACTTATCTGATGTGCGCTCCCTTTAAGCCACTTCATAACTGTCCTCTCCGTCTTCTTACTCTAAAGACTGCTTTCCTGGTTGCCATCACCTCTGCCAGGAGAGTGTGTGAGCTCCAGGCTCTTTCTTCCAAACCTCCTTTCTTTTCTGTCCATCCGGACAAGGTTGTGTTGCGGACAAGACCCTCTTTCCTGCCCAAGGTAGTCACAGCCATCCACATCGGGCAGTCCATCACCTTGCCCACCTTCTTTCCGCCTCCGCATCCCTCGAAAGAGGAAGAGGCTCCACGGTCTGGACCCAAAACGTGCGCTCTCTTACTATCTTGATCGCACACGCCAGTTCCGGGTGGATGACCAACTCTTTGTTGGTTACGAGGGCGCTAAGAAAGGACGGGCGGTGCACAAGCGGACCATCTCTCGGTGGATCGTATTGTGCATCCAAGCGTGTTACTCTTTGGCTAAAAAGGAACCCCCTGTTGGGCTGAGGGCCCACTCCACTCGGGCCACGGCGACTACGACTGCCCTGGGCCGGGGAGTCCCCTTGCAGGACATTTGTCAGGCAGCTACGTGGGCCTCGCTGCACACGTTCGCGAGACACTACTGCCTGGACAGCCAAGTCCGGAGGGATGGCTTCTTTGGCCGTTCTGTCCTCCAGGACTTTCTGGTGTGATTATTGGTTCGCAGACCCACCACGGGGTTGGTATTGCTGGGGTATCTATTCTAAGGTAAGGAATCAATCACCAACGTGTCTCTTTCAGATGCACAAGTTACTACTTTTGTAACGATATATCTGTAAGAGACATTAGTTAGTGATAGGTTCCTTACCGCCCCACCCATCCTCCCCGTTCTGCGAACCGATATCTAGGGTTAAGGTCATCCCCTTTTAGGGCCCTAGTTTCATGGCACCAGTGTTGGTTCTATCATGGCTCTGCGTATCTGGCGCGGAAAAGCTGTGTATCAGAACTGACGTCAGCGCACGAGGGCGGCGTCTAAGTACTCCGGCGACTTCATTCCGGTGCTAACGACGCCGACGACGGACTCGGAGCCGCGGACGACGCCTACCGATGCGCAGGGTTATTGCTACGCAAAAGTTTTCGGTTCCAGTCTGACGCCTGGGGATATTCTAAGGTAAGGAGTCTATCACTAACTAATGTCTCTTACAGATATATCGTTACACAAGTAGTAACTTGTGCGTTAAGAAGGTGTCTACACTACGGAATCTACATAGCCTTAGTCATAATGACTGCACTATTTGCCATGTCTGGGTGAGGCAAGGGCCTGTGACTGGGAAGAGCCAAAAACATAGGGATAAAGGGTATAGCACCGCAAATTCTACGCGCTACATTTTTTTTAGGTCTCGTCTGCCAATGCGCTTGCGCATTGCTGGAGAGAGATATAGAGGGGCACCAGAAAATCCTACCAAGAGGGCTTTGGAATGTGGATTATGGCCAGTGCATGTGCGACGCGCGCTCGCTGCTCCCCACCCCCCCCATCAAACTTGAAAGGAAGCCGCTCGCACACCACCATTTGTCTGTGCCTCGCATCAGACTTCAAAGGCTGCCGCTCCCCCCAATCACACTTCAAAAGCTGCAGCTCCCCCGCGCCCTGCGTGCACATCGCAAACCACCACTCTCCTACTTAACCTCCCACGGCCGCTCTTCCTATTCACGTGCTCTGCAGGTCACCATTTGCCAGCATGCGGCCGCTAGCGCTTTCATCCCTATCACTCCCCCCTCTCCTACTTCCCCTCCCACCTCCCAAACAGTATCGAGCCGCGAAGACTTGTTTAACGCTTATTTGTATCTTCTTACCCTCGCCGCCCTCACACTGTTTGTTCACTTCTGCCTCTCTCCCGACCTTCAGTCTACCAACCTAAACTCTCATACATATTCTTTGCCTCTCTTCTCATTTTCCCCTTCACAACCTCTTACCTACATCATCTCTTATTTACCCTCGTTTCTTATCTATGATGTGTTAGTGGAGCATAGAATAACAAGCAGAGCTTTTGAAATGAACTAGAGCACTCATGTGGTGTAAACATTAATATAACTATTTGGAATGATTACATTCAGGTTTCAGAAGCTGTGCTGAAGTACATACGTACACACATATGACTGTTTTCCCACAGGCAACTTGTGACCTTACCGATTGCTTGGCTGCAGGCTAATTTACATCAGGAGTGGCTCTCCTCATAGCCCTCATTCTCGCTCACAGTTCCCAGAAACATAACTTACGTCCTATCCCGTCACTTGGTCGTCGCTGCCATTTTCAAACATCACCCGCCACCACCGTTCGAAGACCGCAACCGCTCGCTCATTGCTCCATGTTTAGTGATGCATGGTTACCACGTTCCCCAATATGGCGGCCATATTAGAATGGAGTCACTTAGGATCCAGAGATAACTTTTTCTTAATTTCTCCCCGCTTGTCAACTTGGGTATTGCACTCTTTTACATAGAATAGACATATTATGCCGTTCTTCAATGGGAGATTTCAAAATGTAAACTCCATTTATTGCAGGAACAGACAGTAGCAGCACATATTCAGAGTTTGTTTCTTACCGAGCACGCATACTTTTGAATCCGTAAGCTCTTTAAATGTTTGTGTTAACACTTTGGAGCACATTCGATTACCATTTCTGATTTTATTTTAGTTATCGTTGTAGGAATCATTGCAACAATTTTTGCGCTGGCGGGTGCATAGGGGAAAAGAAAGACAACCTACATTAAATGTTCAATTAAAATGCACATGTACAGTGTATTTTGTCGGTTCTGTTTAGGTGGGGCTGCAGGCAGCCCTATCTGTTTGTTGCTATAACTCATATTGACCACTCTTCAAAACAAGTTTTGGCAAAGTCAATAGGTCAGGCCTTATTCGGGTGCTTAGTAGATGTTTGTGGATTTTACATTTTTGAAGAACACACACCTGTAAAAAGATATTTCTTTTTTTTATAAAGTCTGCTGAAAGCTTTTTATTTAACAACCTCCAACGATTAGCTGGATGTTAATTACAGGTTATAGGTAGTCCTCCATTGATGGTGGGGGTGTCGAGCACAGTTCAAGGGCACTCGGGGGCACCACCACATCATTCGTGGACACCACCACATCACTCGTGGACACCACCACATCACTCGTGGACACCACCATATCACTCGTGGACACCACCATATCACTCGGGGATACCATCGGGGACACCACCACATCACTCGGGGACACCACCACATCACTCGGGGACACCACCACATCACTTGGGGACACCACCACATCACTCGGGGACACCACCACATCACTCGGGGACACCACCACATCACTCGGGGGCACCACCACATCACTCGGGGGGCACCACCACATCACTCGGGGGCACCACCACATCACTCGGGGGCTCCACCACATCACTCGGGGGCTCCACCACATCACTCGGGGGCTCCACCACATCACTCGGGGACACCACCACATCACTCGGGGACACCACCACATCACTCGGGGACACCACCACATCACTCGGGGACACCACCACATCACTCGGGGACACCACCACATCACTCCGGGACACCACCACATCACTCCGGGACACCACCACATCACTCGGGGACACCACCACATCACTCGGGGACACCACCACATCACTCGGGGACACCACCACATCACTCGGGGACACCACCACATCACTCGGGGACACCACCACATCACTCGGGGACACCACCACATCACTCGGGGACACCACCACATCACTCGGGGACACCACCACATCACTCGGGGACACCACCACATCACTCGGGGACACCACCACATCACTCGGGAACGCCACCACTTCACTCGGGGACACCACCACTTCACTCAGGGGCACCACTCAGGGGCACCACCACATCACTCAGGGACACCAGCGGATCCCCCGACTTCCTGTCACCATTTCCTGCAATCTCCGCACCGGTCACTATTTTTGTGGTAACGGAGCCTTAATATTTTAAACACAGGCATTGGTATTTATTGTCGGCAATGTATTCCTTATGTTTATTTGTTTAGAGCAATCGCGCCTGATCTATTTTTTTTAACATTAGCCTCTCGCCATTTTATACGACCATTATTCTGTAGTGGGCTTCAATCTCTTTTTTCCTACTTACCTGCATTTGGTGCCCCTGGTCCCCGTTCCGCTGCGGCTTGTGCCGTTTGTTGCGGAGGGACCTCTGAGGCATTCCAGGCTCCTCACTTCCGGCCTGGTGTGAGCAGGACGGTTGGCGGTCTAGCTGTGACGCCCTCCCCATAGCTATTTAAATCCAGCTTGGGGCGCGGATGCGCAGCGGACGGGCGCAGCGGACCGTGCAGCGGACGGGCGCAGCGGCGCGCCAAAGGCAAGCCTCTCTGCGCCAGACCGCCGCCAGCCGCCATACCCCTGGCTGTTTTATCCTGGATACCCCTTCTATCACTATGCCAATAATCAGGTACTCTAGTGCAGAACTTAGAGTCCTAAATAAGTCCCCATTTGCTGGAGCATCCTCTACATTAATAGGTAAAAGGGTCCCTATTCCCCCCTCAGTGCAGGACTTACCGGGAGCACCCTTCCCGAGTTTAAAACGGGAAGGGACTGCAGCCACTGTTCCTAAACAACTGAAGGCCATATATTTGAATGCTCGGTCTATTCCTAAGCACACACTAGAGCTGTGGACTCTTTTAGATCAGGAGAAACCAGATATTTGTTTCATAACTGAAACATCGCTTATTGACCAGGCACTTCCTGATATAGCCATCGCTTTTCCCTTTCCATATAAGCTAATTAGACTTGATAGAGCATCTAAGAGAGGAGGAGGGATAGCAATTGCCACGACAGATACATTAGAAGCTACCATTATAGACTCCCTGAATTTGGGTAAGGCAGAAATCTTAATTTTTAAATTCACAACACAGTCATCAAAAACTTGGGACAGGAGCCCTAGTGTATAGACCTCCAGGACCTAGAGCCAATTTTGTAGATGGGTTATTCGAACTCATTGCGCCCTTTGTTCTAGGATCAAACACTTTTATCCTTATTGGAGATTTTAACTATCATGTCGACCTACTGTCAGACCCAGATACTGAACAATTGATAACATCACTACAGACATTAGAGCTGGAACAATTGGTAGTTGGCCCAACCCATCAGGCCAGGCATACATTAGACCTTCTATTTACAAACTCGAATAAGCTTGTAGTTGGTCAGCCTCTGTCGCTTCTTTGGACTGATCATTATTTAATTGAGTTCAGTCTTTTAATGGCTTACCATATAGTGAATTGCGACAAGAACCGTACTGCCATTAGATCTTGGCGCAAGGTCACTCCTGCTTCTTTTTCTACTCACTTTAATACTGCAGTTCGTCCCGGTACAGATAACATAGAAGAGGCCACTAAGGCATTTGAAGATGCCATAACATCTACACTGGACATCGTTGCCCCTATGTTAAGAGTTAAATCCAGGAGTAAAACCTTCTCCCTGGTTTACCGCAGCATTAAAAATTGAGAAATTGTCCACCAGGGCCGCATAACGCCTCTGGAGGAAAACACAATCTGTCAGTGACCAAGCCAAATATAAAGAAACTCATCGCTTATATCTAAATAATATTAAACAAGCAAATAAGCTGTACTTAACAGAGAGGATTGAGAATGCTGCCAGTTCCAGTAAGGAACTATATAACATTTTGAAAGAGTTTACCTCCCCAGAAGCCATTCAACCCTCTGTTGTTCCTACACAGGATTGGGTCGACAAAATATCTTTCTTATTTGATGACAAAGTTAAAGCCATCTATAGATCCTTCCCTCAAGAAAGCAAAGTCCTTACGACCTTAGTTATGAAGAATCACTCACCCGTACTTTTGCTGATGAAATTTAAACCAGTTACTTGTGAACAGGTGCCAGAAGTTATGGTCAAAATTAAATCTGGCTCTCCTGCCGATCCTCTTCCCCTCCCCCCCCCCGGATCTACAGAAAAATAGCCTCCTAGCTTACACCATAGTTAACAGAGATTTGTAATATGTCTCTGGAACAAGCCATTGTACCAAGAAACTGGAAAGTAGCGCAAGTCAGACCTATTCTAAAGAAGCCTATATTGGATATAAACGATCCTGGAAGCTACCGTCCTATTTCACTGCTGCCTTATTTCGGCAGAGCTCTCGAGGCCCTGGTAAACAAACAACTAACAAATCACTTAGAAAGCCACAAGCTTCTTGATTTATCTCAATCAGGGTTTCGAGGGGCACACAGTACCGAAACTGCCGTACTTGAAATAGTAGACAACATCAGGCTGGCGTTGGACAATAAGGAATCAGCTATGCTGGTTCTTTTAGATCTTTCGCTGCGTTCAACACCATCTCCCATGATATTTTGTTACAGTGACTCTGGTAGATGGGGGTCCAAGGGAAGGCCTACGATTGGTTTAACAACTATTTAAGGATCGTTTTACCACCGTGCACTTAGGCTCACAGGCTGCATGTAGCAGACCAGTATGTATTGGGGTTCCCCATGCTCTTCAATATGTATGTTACACCGCTGTAATCAACCAGTAGGGAGGAGGAGTAGAGATCCATTCAGTTCCCCATTGCAATAGTCAGTTAATCAAAAAGGAGAATGGACACTTGTAGCTTCATAACCATTGGTTATAATGGATCACCCTCATAAACGCTGTGATGTTAAATGGGGTGTATATCTGTTATCCGCCCCACGTTCAGCGTTATGGCATAGTCATCGGGTGTCCAATTACGTGCTATATGCCAGCCTCATCCTGAGGCAACCTCTGGTCTGGGTAGCAGTGTCTAGAGAGTGAAGGACACCCCCAGAGGGAAGGTGAAGAAAAGAAAAGAACGTTTCAACTAAAAAACAAGGCCTCTCCAAAAGGAAGCTTTAATGTAAAAAGCAGAGGTAATGGTATTAAAATAGATTGGATATGGTGGTCAATCAAGTTACTGGATCACCTTATATCTCTTAAAAAACGGTCGACATGTTTCTGCTCTCTCTGGCCCAGCCGGGTCTATAGAGCATTCGTCAGGACATACAGGACAACAGGTAAGTACTTACACCATTTGTGTAGTTTTCAAACACTTGATTGAACTTATACTTTTGATTCCTAAAATAGAGAAACAAAAAGACAAACATCCACATTATGAATGTAAGAGGTTATACAATATAGCACTGTGAATATTCTCTGATTTCAGAGGGTTGAATGGGTAAGCGTGCATCACATTCTAAGCACTCTGGACAAAAGAGAGGGAGGAATCAATGGGGGCACAACGGGTCCTAGCTGGTAACACTTGGAGCTTAATTGCGATACAGTGTGTAAGTCATAGTTATCTTTATGGGTGAAACAACGAGTTATTGGCACAGATATTGGTTTGCTTCCCATAGTAAGTGTGGGCACTCAAAAATCTTTAGAAAAATCTTTAGAAAAACCATCTCTCACTCTGTGAACATTAACACTTGGTAATTGTAATGACAAAACTCGGCCGTGAGACTGTGCCGGTTTTGCATCTATTGGTTCATAACAAATCGAGAAGTAAACTTTAACAACCCTACAGTAATTGCTAAACTGGCATTGTCTGTGAGAGCACTATTATGCATTTGAATGTTTTTATTTAGAAAAAACGTTTTAAGCTTGTGTAAAACTATTCTCTCTGTGAATGTAACTGCATCCTAACCCCTTAAACTCATCATGAAAAGCAAGCTATGCCGATTTGCGTTCCCCTATTAGTTCAGGGGGAGTATTTGAAATATAAGATTCAGCCATTTTTACGCAAGTACTGTTACAACGGTCTAATGCGTGTTGCTGATGGAACTATGTAAACTAATTACACAAACGTTGAAGGCTGGATATTACGTGTAGGTTTTAGAAAATGTACCTTAATTAAGGAGATCGCATTCGTCTTCAGGGTGTGTGGGTATTATATAAACCCGAGCTATGGTGGATAAAAAGGGGGTGGGGGGGACCGTAAATTAACGGGTTCAAGCGCCTTTCTGTTGTATCTTCTTGTTAAGTCTCGCAGTGCCGCCATTCTGATTAACTGACTGTTACACCGCTGGCCAAGATTGTTAGATCCTATGGGTTTGAGGCCATCTCTTATGCAGACTATACTCAGCTGCTGATCACCTTTGGCCCAGACCCAACTGATTCCATGATCCGGTTTAAAAACTGTATGACCCACACTGACAACTGGATGGGCCAAAATAAATTGCAGTAAAATAACAGCAAAACCGAGATCAATCTGTTTGGCAAGGCCGAAGATCACTGGTCAAGCAGCTGATGGCCCCAGACACCAGTCCATCCCCAAAACAAACCGTCATGTGAATCGTGTACTGGGCACCTGTTATGCCATCTTACGGAAATTACGAATCTTTAAATGGCTACCTATTGAAACCCGGAAGCCACTGGTGCAGGGCCTTATCAGCCGCATGGATTATGGAAACGCCTTATTGGCCTCTATAAACGAAGATCTCTTTTCCAAATGACAGATTTTGCAGAATACGGCCGCCCGATTAATTCTGGATCTGCCTCTCCCAGGTCGCCATCCGCCCCCAATTTGAAGACTCTCCATTGGCTTCCAATTAGGAAGAGAGGGCAGTATAAAATTCTGAGCCTCACACATAGAAGCTTTTATGGCACCGGTCCTGGGTATCTTGAGAAAAAATTGAAAAAACATCAACCAGTGAGAACTCTCAGATCCAGCTCTAAGCTTCTTTTACTTCCCCCGCGTGTTTGCTCTGTACGCAACAGTGGTCGGTCTTTCTCCCATCTCGCCCCGTATTTTTGGAATCCGCTTCCGTTCCATCTTACGTCCATCCCAGATAATCGTCGGTTCTGTAGTGAATTAAAAACATGGCTGTTCTCCAAGTGAAATGAGCTATGACCCAGCCAGTTGAAGGATCTGCAAGAGCCGTGAGACCTAGTTGTGATATGTGCACTATACAAGATATTTTGACTTTGACACCACCACATCACTCAGGGACACCACCACATCACTCAGGGACACCACCACATCACTCAGGGACACCACCACATCACTCAGGGACACCACCACATCACTCGGGGACACCACCACATCACTTGGGGACACCACCACATCACTCGGGGGCACCAACACATCACTCGGGGGGCACCAGCACATCACTCGGGGGGCACCAGCACATCACTCGGGGGGCACCAGCACATCACTCGGGGGGCACCAGCACATCACTCGGGGGGCACCAGCACATCACTCGGGGGGCACCACCACATCACTCGGGAACACCACCACATCACTCGGGAACACCACCGCATCACTCGGAAACACCACCGCATCACTCGGAAACACCACCACATCACTCGGGAACACCACCACATCACTCGGGAACACCATCACATCACTCGGGGACACCACCACATCACTCGGGGGGCACCACCACATCACTCGGAGGGCACCACCACATCACTCGGAGGGCACCACCACATCACTCGGAGGGCACCACCACATCACTCGGGAACACCACCACATCACTCGGGAACACCACCACATCACTGCGTCCATCCCAGATAATCGACGGTTCTGTAGTGAATTAAAAACATGGCTGTTCTCCAAGTGAAATGAGCTATGACCCAGCCAGTTGAAGGATCTGCAAGAGCCGTGAGACCTAGCTGTGATATGTGCACTATACAAGATATTTTGACTTTGACACCACCACATCACTCAGGGACACCACCACATCACTCAGGGACACAACCACATCACTCAGGGACACAACCACATCACTCGGGGACACCACCACATCACTCGGGGACACCACCACATCACTTGGGAACACCACCACATCACTCGGGGGGCACCAGCACATCACTCGGGGGGGCACCAGCACATCACTCGGGGGGGCACCAGCACATCACTCGGGGGGCACCACCACATCACTCGGGAACACCACCACATCACTCGGGAACACCACCACATCACTCGGGAACACCACCACATCACTCGGGAACACCACCACATCACTCGGGAACACCACCACATCACTCGGGAACACCACCACATTACTCGGGGACACCACCACATCACTCGGGAACACTACCACATCACTCGGGGACACTACCACATCACTCGGGGACACCACCACATCACTCTAATACACATCATCACTCAGCACCACAACAGCACTGTCCTTGCTTGCTACCAATAAGCATTGCCATAGCCGATAGGACTCGCATTAGGAAAGTGTAAGCTATTGGCTTTGTAAATAACAATGCTATTAATTTATATATTTTCAATGCCAACACATTAAAAAAATGTGTCATTTACAATACCAATAGCTCACACTTTCCTAATGCGCGACCTATTGCATTGCAAATGCTTGTTTAAATATGTTTTTAGCCAATTGTGCATTGGACATCCACACAAGTGAGGTATCCTTTTACTCAGGAGACTCAGGGGAATGCTGTGGGGTAGGACATTTATGCCGGCTCGGTGATCCCAAAATATGTGGATACTGTGGGTTTTTTCAACTAAATTTGAGGTTTTCAGGGGTTTCCTGGTAGGAAAACGTTGGGGGATCCACGGAAGCCATACCTCGCTGGACTCCAGCGCGTGTCTAGTTTTCAGAAATTTGTGGGTTTGGTAGTTTCCCAAGGTTCCCAAGATGGCTGCTGAGCCTGGGGCCAAAAACCCACGTGACCCACCCCCCTTGTAAAACCTGATTGGTTTGTGATAGGTAATTTTGATGTCTCCTCATTACGTTTTGGCCCCTTGCCTCGCTCAGGTACTTGACTCACCCACATGAGTGAGGTACCATTTTTGTCCGGAGACCTGGGGGAACATTGGGTAGTAGGAAATTTGTGTCAGCCCGGTGATCCCACAACTTTCCCACATAGAAATGTTAGAAAAATGTGGGGGGTTTTCCAGATACATTTGAGGTTTGCAGGAGATTCTGGGTAGGAACTTGTTGGATGGGGGGGGGGGGGGAGTGAGGGGGGTCAACGCAAGCCATACCTCCCTGGACTCCCCCGGGGTATCTTGCTTTCAGAAGTGTGTGGGTTTGGTAGGTTTCCTTAGATGGCTGCAGAGCCTGTGACCTAAAATGCATGTGATCCCCTTGAAACACCAGGTAGGTTTGTGATAGCTAGGTGGGCACCTGTGTTTTTGGTCCCGGGTTTACAAGCATCTAGGGGAACCTAAAAAACCCAGACATTTCTGTAAACTAGACACCTGTGGGAGTCCAGGAAGGTGTGGCTTGCGTTGATCCCCCAACATTTTCCTTCCCAAATTTTCTGCAAACTTCAAATTTAGCTAAAAAGCCAGAACGACTGTGATTTATTTGGGGTGTGGGAATTGACATGCCCATTTTGGCAGCACCCCCACCCTAAATCAATTGGCAAAACAAATCCCTGGCGTCTAGTGGGCATTCTGTCTCCCAAGGAGGGCAAATTGGGGGCTACAATACCTCTCTGGTATTTGCCTTTGTTTTATGAAACAATAACAACAACGAAATAATCTAAGCATGAATCTCAACTGATTCAAAGACTCGACAACGGAGGAGATTGTAAACGCGTCTCAACCCTTAAAACGAGAGTTAAGGCTCAGGGCAGTGTTGACTAAACTTTAATGGGTAATCACACGTTTTCGCCTGCATGAGACGTCACCATTTCCTGTCTCGCCAATGGGAGAAAGAGAACGAAATTCCCTTCAATATCCAACACATTAACACTGTTTACAGAAAAGAAAGCCAAGGTTGGTCTGAGAAGCACCCTTACCGTACCTCGACCTCCTCTCGAGCGTCCGCTGTCACAAAATCCACAAAATAATCGGCAGCTTCGGGACAGCGTTTCCCGGCTATATCCGGTTTTCCTGACGACACGCTCACCCCCCTGTGGTGCGCCAGTAACATGAAGGGTGATGGGAAATTGAGTTCATACAGCCCCAGAGTGTCTCACGCACTCCGACTCCGCAGCTAGCTGTCAGTGTACACTGAGTCGATGTGCCCTGACAGTTGGATACGATGTTGCTGGTGCCTCTCGAAAAACATATCCCAGGTATCCTTGGCAGCTTTGAACCGGCTGCCATATTGCAGGAGCTGGTTTGTCTGTTTTCAAATGTCTTCATTGCTTCCCTTAAAGGTCTAAATTTCTCATGAGTTTAATGGCCATCATTCCATGTTTTAACAAGTATTTCGCAGTCCCCTCTGCAAAAAGGTAGGAAATCTTCATGGGGGTACCCCTGTTGTATGGGGTGACATTACATTTCCATCCTCTTTGCCCGTTGCCATTGTTACACTGTGTATATTATCAAGACCCTTTGCATGTTGTCTGCTTTTGTTGGTGCAGAAACGCAATCATTGGGATTTCACTCATCTGAAAGCAGGTCTCCGACTATGCGTGACCCTTAAAAAAGCTGCTGGTAAGAAAGGGGAATGCCAACTTTCTCCTATCTCCATTTCATAGTGACCCATTTTACCCTGATTCAGGATGCTATCCATTTGGCTCAGGATATTTTTAATAACTCTTTATTAATGTTGACATGTCAATCAACAACACCCCCCGCCTCCTTTTCCCCTTCTGTCATTTAGAGAATCTCACCTCATACATTGCATAAAAAATACATTAGTGAACAGAAATCATAGCTTACAACCATATGTTGCAAAATGCCTATACTGTTCAACGTAAGGCCTTAATTACAGTGCTGAAGAATGTTAGTCAGGGTCCTTTGTTCTTCTGAGTATTCTCCCCGGTCCTCTTCATTTAACTCTCTTCAAATGCAACATCGACCAAATCCCATTCTAAAATACCACCCTGACCTCCCATTTGGTTTTACAGTTTTTTACCACGTTACCACATCCTGCCTTCACCCACTTACTCATTTCAGTGTCCCATTGGGGTTTCGTTGGGGCTGTTAATTTTATCCATCTAAACCAGTGGTCGAAGTGGGGGGAAAAAAGTAGGGGAACTGTGTGCGGAGAATCAGAGGGTGGAAATAACCCAAGGATTGGGGTAGTGGACGGAGTCAGAGGTGTGGCCAGAAGGAGCAAAACATACCAATTTTTAGTATTTGTTTTGCATTTCACTGACCAGTGACAGCTCATTACGTTATTTAATTCAAATTGACATTAAAATACATTCACAAATTGGGATACGTATCCAATCACAGAATGTCCCAAATGCCCTTCAAAGTGCTATCACAAGCCATTTGTCTCTCAGCCGTGCAGTTTGTCATCAGCGCTTTTCCTCCCCTTTTCCACAAAAGTAGTTCTCAATTGCGGCATAATTCCAGTGACTTCAAAGCAGGCAGCACGTGTTAAAAGTGCTTGTGCATGAAGCAAAGAGACTGTGAAGTTTGTGAACTTATTTTGGTGTGCGTGCAAATCCTGCATTGCCGAGCCCTGATGAGTTGTAGCTACTACTGCTATAACAAGGCCAATGAAGGTACCAATGGGTGAGGCGGACCGACATTAAGGGTCCTGTGACCTCAGGGACAGAGTCACTATCGCTCTAGGGTGTGCTTCTTAATATGCCTGTCAACAAGACTGGAGGTGAGCTTCAATATGGATTGCTTTGAAAATTAACCCACACTTGCTCCCCTGAGGGTCCACCTGCTGATGCTAAGACACCAGGGCTTTTAAGGTCTAGCGGGGCCTTATAAGGTCTAGCAGGGGAATGTGTTCTCAGGACAGTGGCCTGGTGGACTCGTCATGAAGGCTGATCCTGGTTCCCCAGTTCCAAATTCGCATCTCTGGCCGAAGTGCCACATCCTCTCCCCCACTGGACACCATTCTGCCCCACTTAGAGAAAATTGCACTGCCTTCAACTACAACCAAATTGTGCCCCTCTATAATCACGTAGATGAGATTCAATTCAAATTATACACTAGACAAGAGTAACATGCTGGCTGAGAAAAGTAAAACATTCTGGAAAAAGCAAGTACCCTTAACGGATACAACTTAACACTTTTACACTCATTATTCAGAAATCAATGAGCGTTTTTGCCTGAAAAGTTAAGCACATGACTACAGGACCCAGAAAGGGACCCTTTTCAGTGTCCATTGCTTATTTTATTACAAAACATAGGCAATATGGTTTAAAAAGACCACATCCATGAACACATTTTATGAACTAAACATTAAACGTTTAGCACTCCAGTCATCAAGCAGGTATTGCAGTACCTCCAAGAATGGCACACTTCCCCACTTGGGGAATAATGCTGTTCAAAGAAAGATGAGAAAAGAAAAGTAGCGCTTCATTGGCAACCTCTGTAAAGTGGCGCTAATGTGTTTGGGGGGTGAATAAAATCATTCAGACCAATTTGTGACCACTCTCTCTTGCTTAATTTAGTTATGTATTTATTTTGCAAATTTTAAACCTTTTTTCTCTCCTCCCGAGGCTGCATTCTGGAATAGAAATAGGTCAGAAACAGACATTTGCAGCAAAAGTGTTTCCTCTTTTTTTGATCCATTTAGCAGGGAAATGAATGAAGGAAAGCAGAGGAAAGAAAAGTCACGGTTTTCAGCAATTGACCTGGAGCACGACAAAAAGATAGAGAAGAAGAGAAAGAGCGGGTGGAGCAGGATAAGTGGACACTGTCCTGGACTTCTCTAGGCTAGAAGGAAAAGACATCCCTTTTCCTTCTCTGCCGGCCCGTCCTTGATCAGCTACGAACAGCCGGGCTATTTCGGCCATCCTGGGACGCATATCTAAAATAATAAAGTAGGGGAATGGACTGTATTAAATTAAAGAAGTAGGGGCACTGCCCATCCCGTCCACTTCGACCACTGATCTAAACGCAATACATTTCTTGGCCCCCACTAATCCTAATTCAGCTATTCAAGACATCTGATGGATGGCTTTTGTTCTAGTTCCCAAACCCAGTACTCATGTTCACATGTTTAATTTCAGCAGACTTTTTGTCGACTTCTTTTCAAGTCGTTTGACTCCTGGTGCACAGGGAGGTCACATCGGCGGACCGGCTTCAAGCCTTGTGGCTCCTGCCACAAGCTGATGTCGGTGATGGACCCACATCTAGTGTGCCTCTGGTGTCTGGAGCGCGACCACGACCCGAAGTCATGCTCCGACTGTTGTGCCATGTCCCTGAAGTCTTTGCGGGAGCGGTCCCGAAAGCTTCAGGAGGCCCGGCAGTCTGGTCCGTGCCGCTCGAGGTCCCGGTCGCAAGGGAGGCCGCGGGACTCGTTGCGGAGTCATGACCACCACTCCTCGTTGAAGTTTTCATCTTTGGGTAAGTCGAAGCACAAGAAGAAGGTGAAGAAGCACCGTCACTCTTCGCCTTCTCCCCGTCCATCGGCTGCGGACATGCGATGCGGACGGGCGGCGTCCTTCTGCTCCATCTGCAGAGCCTGCTGGGTCGGCTCCGAGCTTCCCCCCCCTTTCCGGGAGCCGGAGCGACTCCTGCCCAACTTCGTACATTTTACCATGCTCTCCACTCCATCTTTGGGCAGCCCGACTCAACCGGAGTGCCTTCAGCCCCGCGGACTCGTTGGGGGTTCTAGGCCTTTGCTGCCGGCGCCGCAGGACCTCTGGGGATCCAGGCATGGATCTGGATCTGCGTCTGTTGACCTGACGGCACCTCCGGCTCCGAATCCAACACGCTGGTTGTGTCCCCAACCGGCATCGACCCCGGGCGCCCCCCCACCCCCTCAACTTAGATATGATGCCGGTACCGTCGCTGACAGGATATTTTGTGCCTCTTTTCCATCCTGGCATTCCCTATAGCCCTGAGTGGCAGCCAGAAGAGGGTGAGGAGGACTGGGAAGGGTCTGTTGACCTCTTGCAGACCAACTTGAAGATCCAGACTGGAGAGAGGAGTTGGGTGATGCCAGTGGTCTGGAACCCTCCCCAGTCCTTGGTATGCTTTCTCCCCCTACCGTGGCTATAGAGGAAGGAGCCTCCTACGCTGTGATGTTGTGTAGGGCAGCTGAGCACTTGGGCCTTGAGCTTCCTACGGCGGCAGTCAGGACTAACCTCCTGACTGAGGTGCTTCAGCCGGCAGCAGCCTCTTCGGGTCCCCTGCTGCCATTCAGTGAGGCCTTCACGAACATCCTTCTTAACACTTGGTCCAAGCGTAGCACAGTGGCACCTGTGGATAGGATGATTGCCCGACGCCACCGCCCTACTCCGGGCGACCCCATTTTCCTGTCCCAACACCCTACCCCTAGGAGCTTAGTAGTCCAAGCCTCTACATCCAAAAGCTTGTTCCCTACTGCTCCCCCCGATAGGGAATCCAAAAAGCTGAAACACCTTGGTAAGATGTTTTCTTCCGCCAGCTTAGGACTGCGGTCGGTGATCACTGCATGTCTCCTGGAGCGTTACACCCACCCCATGTGGGATACGGTTGAGCAGGTGCTGAAACAGTGCCCGGAGGAGGCCCAGGCCACACTCTCCCATGCGGTTGCCGAAGGGAGAGATGCAGCAAAGTTTGCCATTCCCTGTGGGCTGGACACTGCCGACTCGATAGGCAGGACTATTTCAATGTCGGTAGCCCTGGCTGAGATCCACTGGCTTTTCGGTTGAGGTCCAAGCTACACTTTTGGACATGCGCTTTGATGGCTGTCGCTTGTTTGGTGACAAGGCAGACCACGTCCTTGAGCGCTTCAAGTTTTCTAGGGCTATGACCAGGTCTTTGGGCCTCGCGACTACTTATTGCCCCATGCAGTCTGCCTTTCGCCTCTTTCGTTGCTGCGGAAGGGGTGCTCCGCCACGTTCTTCCCAGAGCAACAGGCTGGCGCAAGCTGTCCAGCCTCTGCGCAGCCGGGGACGTGGGACCCAGCGCCGTGGGTCTGGGGGCCAGAGGGTGGGGCAGTCCACCAGTGGCCCCTCTGCAGCAGCCTCCATGCCGGGGCAGCAGGATCCGCCATCACCTCCGCCACTGGCAAACCATCACGTCGGACAGGTGGGTCTTGGATAGTGTAAAGGGGCTACTCTCTCCCCTTCGAGACTACCCCTCCATCCATGCCACCACAATTCCATTGCATGTCGGAGGATCACTTGGCCCTTCTCTGTGTGGAAGTTACGGCTCTCTTGGCCAAGGGAGCTATCGAGCGAGTTCCTGCCCCACAAGTAAGTCGTGGTTGTTGTTCCCACTACTTTCTGGTGCTCAGGAAGGACAAAGGCATGGGTCCTATCTTGGATCTCAGGAACGTCAACCACTTCCTCCGGATGGAGAAGTTAAAAATGTTGACATTGGGTCAGGTTCTGTCTGCCCTCGATCCTGGACTACCATGGTTGCATTGAACTTGCAGGATTCTTATTTTCACATCTCGTCCCTGCCTGCTCACTGGTGCTACCTATGATTTATGGGAGGCCACAAGCATTTTCAGTTTATCTTGCTCCCCTTTGGCCTTACCAGTGCCCCTCGGGTGTTCACGAAAGTGATGGCGGTGGTCACAGCTCATCTGCGTAGATCAGGGGTTCCAGTATTCCCCTAGCTCGACGACTGGCTGCTGAAGGCAGGCTTGCCTCAGGCTGTTGTCTCCCACCTCCAGACTACGGCGGACCTTCTGCATTCATTGGGGTTCACGATCAACGTGCCGGAGTCGCACCTGATTCCCTCTCAGAAGCTCTTCAGCGGTTCTGGATACAGCACAGTTTCAGGCTTATCCTGAACAGCGAGTCTGGGGAAATTCGGGCTATGATTTTGATGTTTTAGCCCCTAACCTTGGTTTCGGTGAGAATGACCCTGAGGCTATTGGGCCTAATGGCCTCCTGCATCCTGATGGTAGATCATGCCAGGTGGCCCATGTGGGCTCTGCAGTGGGACCTGAAGTGCCAGTGGGTACAGCATCCGGGGAATCTTTCCGATTGCGTCCAGATCTTGGAGGACACTGCACACTAACTGCAGTGGTGGCTATCGAACCAGGATTGGGTCTACTGCAGATCCCTCTCCCTTCCCCAACCAGAGTTCACGGTGGCGACAGATGCTTCACTCCTGGGATAGGGCAGTCACATGGGAGAGGCTGAGATCAGAGGCCTCTGGTCTCCGGCGGAGTCCGAGCTCCACATCAACCTTCTGGAGCTCCTGCGGGCGATTCATCCTGCACTGAAAGCATTCCTTCCTTCTGTCAAGTGAAAAGTAGTGCAGGTGTTCGAGGACAACACCACTGCCATGTGGTACTGCAACAAACAGGGCGAGGTGGGGTAGTAGACCCTATGTCAAGAGGCCCTTCGCCTCTGGACATGGCTGAACATCAGGGCATGCCCCTGGTGTTCAACACCTGGCAGGTTGCCTGAACGCCAGGGCAGATGAACTCAGCCTTCGGTGCATGGTGGATGATGAATGGCGGCTTCACTCAGAGGTCGTGAGAGGTCACTTTCAGCGGTGGGGAGAGCCTTGGTTAGATCTGTTCGCCACCGAAGAGAACGTGCAATGTCAGCAGTTCAGCAAGTTGTAATTTCCAAGGCAGCACTCGCTCGAAGACGGTGATCATCACAAGTGGAGTTGCAGTCTTCTATATGTCTTTCTGCCTATACCACTTCTGTACAGAGTGCTGAAGAAGATCAAGTGCGACCAGGCCCAAGTCATTCTTGTGGCTCCGGATTGGGCAAGAAGAGTCTGGGATCCCAAGCACTTTTCCATGGCTATCGATCCTCCGATCAGACTGCCTCTTCGGGAGGATCTTCTGTCGCAGCAGCAGGGGACTGTCCTCCACCCGAACCTGTCCAGTCTCCACCTCCTTGCGTAGAGATTGAGCGGCGGCAAATGACATCATTTGACTTGCCTCCCGAAGTTTGTGATGTAATCTTGGCAGCGAGGCGTCCCTCTACTAAGACGGTATACGCCTGCCATTGGAACACTTTTGTGGCACGGTGCACAACAAAGGCTGTGGATCCCCTTTCTGCCCCTCTTTCTGAGGTTCTCTTGTTCTTTCTCTCTTTGTCCCAGCAGTGCTCTGCTCTGGGCACTATCAAGGGTTATAATTCGGCCACTTCTGCCTTTATTCGGCTTCCTGATCAACCTTCTCTCTTCAAGTCCCCGGTTGTAAATCGCTTCTTAAAAGGCATAACTAATCTCTTTCCTCCTATTCCCTTCGTTATGCCTCAGTAGGACTTGAACCTAATCTTAACCTATTTAATGTGCGCTCCCTTTGAGCCGCTTCACAACTGCCCTTTAAGGCTTTTAACTCTTAAGACTGCATTCCTGGTGGCCATCACATCTACCAGAAGAGTGAGTGAGCTCCAGGACTCGTCCATCCTTCCTTCCCAAGGTTGTCATCTCCTTTCACATTAGGCAAACCATCACTTTGCCCACCTTCTTTCTGCCTCTGCATCCTTCGTAAGAGGAGGAGAGGCTCCACTGTCTGGACTAAAAACGTGCGCGTTCTTTTTATTTGGATCGCACCAAACAATTCCGGGTGGATGACCAGCTCTTTGTTGGCTACTTGGGCTCCAAGAAAGGTCGGGCTGTACAAAACTGAACCATCTCCAGATGGATCATGTTTGGTATCAAAGCCTGCTATTCTGTAGCAAAAAAGGATACTCCAATGGGGCTGCGTGCCCATTCCACTAGGGCGACGGAAGATACTATTGCTTTGGGACGAGGAGTTCCTCTAAATTACATCTGTCGGGCAGCTACGTGGACATCGCTGCACATGTTTATGAGACACTCCTGCCTCGACAGCCAAGTCCGGAGAGACGGCTTCTTTGGCCGTTCTGTTCCCCAGGACTCTCTGATGTGAACTTGGTTCGCAGACCCACCACCGAGGTTGGTATTGCTGGGGTATCTAATCTAAGGTAAGGAATCTATGACTGTAAGGACGGCGTCCTTACCCGACGGGAATGGTGGCGTCCGCCCCATACTGATGTCTCGTTTCCGGCTTCTCCACAGAGCCCCGAGTGGGAACACGGATATGCCTCTGACGGCGAGAGCGAGGACGATGTGCCCTTTAAGTGGGCGTCACCATATGAGGGGGAAGTCCCGGCCCCTCATGACGTCACGGAGACCGCATTGGTCAAAAGAGAGGAAGTCCGGTATACCGGGTGTGGAGACACCCCAAGGAGGGAGGCGGAACCAGCGGAGACGGAGTATCGAGACGTGAGAGCAGACGGAACCCGGAGCATCGGAGAAGCCCAAGACGAAGCAGAACCACGAGGAGAGCCTGGAGGCCAACGACCCTGCGGACCGCCGTGCCACACTCCCGAGGGAGGAGTGTGGCTGACACAGGTACGGCGGCGTTTGGCGAGCTGGATAGGCAAGCGTACCACTAGTGCCTAAAAGTCACCGCGCATACCGCTCTTGCTGCATCCTACCCCTTGTCCTTCTCCCTACCCTCCTTGTCCCTCCCTCCCGACTCCAACCACACGAAGCACGCCCCTTTGTATATAGTAAGCACTCGGTGTTATCCCGTCACCCCCTGGGCCCCCCTGGTGCAAACCCAGTTGAAGATTGTGTCCTAACGGCATTCCGCCCTGTTGGTCTTCTCTATTGCATGTGGTGAGACCCCTGGTGCCCGAGGAGAAGAACCAGCTACCCAAGCCGGACCCTCAGACGAGCAGCGCCACGGACCCCAGTGCATTCGCCCGGGAGAGACTTACTTTCAGGACTAGAAAGACGTTTGTCCACAGCCCTTTGAGAGGATTAAAAATAAAACCTTCCTTAAACCCTACAGCCAGTGTCACGGTCGTCCCTTCACCCACGTCAACAATGACTAACTGTTTCTTTCAGACGTACAATTTACTTCCCTTGGTAACGATATATCTGTAAGAAACATAGGTTAGTTATAGATTCCTTACTTCCCCACCCATACTCCCCGTCTGTGAACTGATTTCTAGGGTTAAGGATATCCTTTCAGAGCCCTAGTTTTGTGCACCAGTGGTCAGTGTCTTGCATGGCTCTGAGTTTCTGGTGCAAAAAATCTGAAAGAAACAGGTCAGTATTAGATTCCTTACCTTAGAATATCCCCAGGCGTCAGTCTGGATCCGGAAACTTTTGCGTAGCAGTACCCCTGCGCGTCGCTAGGTGTAGTCTGTGGCTCCGCGTCCGTCGTCGGCGTCGTTGGCGCCAGGATGACGTAGCCGGAGTACTTAGACGCCGCCCTCGCGCGCTGACGTCAGTTCTTCTTTTTTTCTGCGCCAGCAAGCGCCGATACGGAAAAAGTGGTACCTTTTCGTCTTTTTTTGACTAAACTTTTTCGATCCTTTTTGATCTGTTTTTCGAGTCGAACGACTCCATCGGTGCCGGTAGGGATGCCAGGGTTTAAACCCTGTGCCGACTGCAACCGACTGATGTCGGTTACCGACCCCCATTGCCAGTGCCTGTATTGCTTAGGGCCCGACCACGATGACAAGTCGTGCCCCAACTACCGGGCCTTGACGTCAAAAGCTAGGCGGGAGCGGTCCCGTAAGCGCCCCGAGCTCCGGCAGTCGGCCCTGCGCCGTTCGAGGTCCCGGTCCAGGAGGAGATCGAGGGACCGGTCGCAGGGAGTCATCACAGCTTGGCGAGTTGCCACCACTCGTCGGGCTCCAAGTCCTCTCACCGCTCTTCTGACTCACCCCGACGCTTGCGCGACATGGCCGGGGGTTTGGGCGACACCGCCCACGCTGCTCCACCGGAGCCGCAGACGTCGCGGCCTGCTCCATACCCGCCGGTCCCTGGGCAGAACGCAACGCCGGAGGAGATGGATTCCTTCCTCGCGGCCATGAGGTCTTCCACACCCCCGTCGGGTTCCGTGGTGTCTTTGGGCCCGCGATCCCGACTGGGAGCCCGGCGCCGTTGGGTGCTTCGGCCTCGGCGGCGACTTCGGTCCCGACGCCGCAGGGCCCCGCTGGATCCGGGTCGCCGCTGGTCGACCTTACGACCCCTCCGCTGGCGTCGACTCCTAGGGTGTCACCCCCAACGCCATCTCCGGATAATGTCGTCCCCGATCCTCCCCTCGATCCGGTTCCGGGGCAGGAACGGCGTCGCTCGACGCCGTATTCGACGCCGAGAGAAGTGCCTTACTTCTATGATCCAGCCCCATCATTTGAACCTGAGTACCAGGCAATGGAGGACGAGGCAGATTGGGAGGGGTCTGCCCGGTCTGAGTCTTTTCAGGACTGGGCAGATGAACTAGGGGAGGCCAGTGGTTTGGACACTTCGACTGACACTGGATTTGTCCCCCCTCCTACCGTGGCTACGGAGGAGGGGGCTGCCTACAGTGTGGTATTGACGAGGGCAGCCAAGGCCCTGTCTCTTGAGCTCCCTGTCGCGGCCGTGAGGACTAACCTCCTCACTGAGGTCCTCAAACCTCAGGCAAGCTCTTCTGAGCCTCTACTGCCGTTCAATGAGGCCTTAACTGACCTTCTGTTGGGCACTTGGTCCAGGCCCGCTACAGGTCCCCCTGTGAATAGGAACGTGGCCAAACGCCACCGCCCGGCCCCGGTCGACCCTTGTTTCCTGTCCACCCACCCCACCCCGAGAGTCTTGTTATCCAGGCCTCCAATTCAAAGAACACATTCCCGACAGCTCCCCCTGATGGGGAATCCAAAAGGTATGAACAGTATGTGTAGGAGAGTGGGGTCTGCAATCCTATGGTCACCCCAGATTTTTGCTTTTTGCTTCACTGGTTTACGACTTTCCCTGGCTGTGGGCCTGCTAATCAGACCCACAGCCTAGCTGTTCTCTCTCTAAATTGACAACCATGTACCTTAGGTGCATTTACCAATTGGTACTGGGCCACCTTATCAGTCCCTGTACAGTATACCTTAGGTATCCAGGGCATAGGTGTACCCAGGGCCTACCAGGGGCTGAAGCATGTATTATGCCACCCCTGGCTGGCCACCTAAAATAGACACAACTGGCTGCACGACAGCTGGGGCAAGGTGGTGTAATCACCTTTTGCTATAGATATAGTATACCTATATCTAACCCTAAAATGGACACATATATTCCTATCAATCACTCCTATAGCAGGCCCTATCAATCCTGAAGGCAGAGTGCTTGGAATTATGTGAGATGGTGCTCTGGCATGAGCCTAGCCCGTTTGCAGCTTGCGGAACCAAGTCCTAATAGCTGTTCCATGATAACGCTATACCATATACTCCTAAGTGCATTATAATCCTCGCGGTTAAATGCTAACTCTGGTATAGCATTATCAAAACATGTCGAGTAAGGTGTCATACGAATTGGAATACTACCCCCTCGCCAATTCTGGCGACGGGGGTAGCATTCCACCCTTCTACAGGGACACGACATGTATGTAACTGTGAACCCCGGTTAAAGTTAACTCGAGCCTTGGCATCACAAAATGGATGCCACCACCACAGACACAAGTCTGACCTCCTGCTGCTGGGAGTCCTTCCAGCGAGGGAGGCTTGGACAAAGGGTTTCCTGCCTTGGGAGGTGCTAGCACCACCCCAGACAGGATTTTGTGTATTGGGTAGGATAGGCCTGAAAGGAATGAGACATGCCCGGGGCACACAAGGTGTCCTGTGCATACACCGGTTCAAACCAGTTGCTGGGGCATCCCTGCCCCAGCTCTGGCGGGAAACCGGACAAAGGATAGGGGGTGTAGCCACCCCCCTTCCTGGTCCCACCCAGGGGAGGGACCTAGTCAGTAGTGCAGCCCCCTTTAGCAGGATAAAGGTAGGAGCTGGTCCCATTCCAAATTAGATTAATCCTGAACTACTCTACAAGAAGAAACTCTGGACTTCGACGTTCTGCTCCACAGAAGACTGAAGAAATCTCCCTTGTGGGCAAGGAGTGTCCACCCTGCACAAGCAGGCACCATCAAGCGTCCAGCGGCTTCACTTTGTCGTCTTCCCTCGAGGATCCAGACTTCAGAGCCAGATGAAACCCGGATTCCCAGACCACTCCGACCTCAACTCACATCTACAGCAAAGCTGAGACCCGTGGGTGCGACGAGACACTTGGGACCGGCCATCTTGGAAGAAACTCCCCTTCGCTTCCAGCACAACTCCCGAGGTAAACTCGACCAAGTGCTTTGGGGACTGAGAAGCCCCATCCCCGAGCAGCCCCTGCACCGAAGATCAGCCCTCCAGCATCCACGAGATCTGCGTGGGGCCCTTCTGCTTGTTTGCTGCTCGGCGCGTTGTCTGGTCACTTGCCGGCTGGCTAGTGGCCTCCTAGACGACGAACCTTTGAATCTTTTCTGCTGGTCTGGTTGCTCCAGACTGGCCCTTGCTCCCTTCCAAAAGAGGGGCACCCCGGACTCTCCTAGTCCGCACCAGACGCTTTCTCCACTCACCGCGTGAGTTGCCTTTGCCAAGGCCTGTTGACGCCGATTCCGGATCCAACACCTCAGACAGCGAGAGCCTGCGTGGGATAGCTCGTGCCTCCATCCTGGTCGTCGAAGACACCTCCTGGTCCACGTGGCTGCAGAGTCAAGCGTCCACTCTTCACCTGATCGCGACAACGACATCTGGTTCCTTCCTGGTTCCACACCGGTCACTGGCTAGTGACTTTGAACATTGTTCCCTCTGCTTTCAGGTCCTCTTCTTCACCGATCCACCCTTGGATCGCACCGGACATCTTCCTCCTGGTCGCCTGCAGCATCTTTTCTTTCAGGCTCCATAGACTTCAACGCGAGAACCCGACACGACTTCGCACCTATGCACCCGCAGCCCGTGGGTGAGGTAACAAGAGCATTTCGGTGCTCAAGGGTAGTTTAACTGACCAAGTGTCCAGTTCCACAGTCGTTTTAGTCCAACCTAGTCAGGATTGTCCGTACTCACCTTTTTCTTGAACTGTACTGTCCATAGACGTTGTTACATATCTCACGTGTGAGTTCACACTCTGCACACGCGTTCCGTGGGCCTCCTATTACTTACCTAGAGTTAGTGTAGCGTGGTCCCATCGATCCTACAGCCTCTGGACAGCTCCATTCCTTCTATCGACTTTCACATTCCACTTACTTAGTATATGGTTTGTCGTGCCCCTAGGGCACCATTGTAATATTGTGCAACTTCTCGTTTTTTTCCTAAGAGATTGTCATGTGCTTAGCCCTCTGACCTCATGAAGAGTTCAGAGGTGTTTGTTCATAAATATACTGTTTATTTTCATAACAACCTGTGTGGTGTCCTTTCATCTGGTATTCAAGGGGTTATATTGTGGTAAAGCAGCTGGCTTCACATGCCAAAAGAGTTTAGCCTAAGACTGCTTTGTCCATGCTACCATTAGGATAGCTGGTCTATAAGGTTGACTTACAACCAATCACCATAAGGGTTGTTTGGACTGATACAAGGTGATCACTAGAACTAGTGAGCATCATATATCAGGCCAACTTCTCACATTGGTGTGCAGCGGTTGGGATTTGAGCTTGCTGTTGTTTTTACCACAGATAATCTTGAAATATCATTTGATAGATCACATAAGGTACTATAGGTACATATAACAAGCTTAGAAATACTCTGAGTTCTACTGAACCAACTGTTGTAGTAGAAATGGCCTAGCACACCCTGACTACAACTCTTAGCAAGGGATCAGTAGGAAAACCCATAGTGTAGGTAGGTGCATCACTTACACCTCCCTAGAAGCATGTCTACCCATGGAGAGACTTCAGAGACTCCCCTAGTGGTTAGTGACCCTCCACAGGTCCTTTCCAGATATGCAGCTCTCAGTTTCCAGGAGATGAGACAATTGTGTACCTCCAGGAAACTGAAACAGGGTTCTAACCCTACCACTCCTTTTCTGTTAGGTCTGTTAGAGATATATGATGCCAGAAGGGCTGCTGATACAGACCCCTCTAATCCAGATAGGAGCATGCCAGCCTTAGAAGGTACTCGTGGTGATCCAGACCTCCCTGAAACAGAGAATGTAGATGAGGAGGAGGAGGAGGAGGAAGAGGAATCATCTGGGGATGAGGCAGGCAAAGGTCCTGTAGTAGTCAGCATACTCACCAGGACCAACTTAGACTTACTTATGGATAGTACTAGGGGACCCCCAGTGCTGTCCATGAGCAGGCCTAACCTTGGGGTCAGAAGAGATAGGTCTCATTCTAGGGGCTCCAATAGATCTGTGCACTCTCATGCCTCTGCTCAGAGGTGAATGACGTCTCCCCAGAGGAGTATGACTTCCCCTCAGAGGAGAGAGCATGAAGCAAAGATGAGGGAAGCTAATCTGAGGATCCAGAGGGAAGAACTTGCCCTTGCCAAAGAGAAGCTTGCCTTTGCTAGAGAGCAACAGTTGAGTGGGGTACTCCCCACTGGTGGCAGCAATATCCCTAGGGATAGAGAAAGAGGTTTTGATCTTAGAAACCTGAGTAAAATAGTGCCCTCCTATAAGACAGGAGATGATATCCACAAGTGGATAACTGCTTTGGAGAGAGCCTGCAAAGTACAGCAGGTACCCCAGAGTCAGCGGGCAGCTATATTGTGGCTCTCCTTTGAAGGTAAAGGTAGAGATAAGCTTCTCACTGTTAGAGATGAGGATGCTAATGATTACCAAGTCTTGAAAACTGCTCTGATTGATGGGTTTGGTTTAACCACTGAACAGTACAGGTTAATGTTCAGAGACACCCAGAAAACTCAGGCTCAAGATTGGACTGACTTTGTTGATTGTGCCACTAAGGCTTTGGAAGGCTGGTTACTGGGAAGTAAAGTTACTGATTACACAGGATTGTATAATCTAATTATGAGAGAGCAAATCTTAAATAATTGTCAGAACCAGTTGTTGCATCAGCACTTGATTGACTCAGATCTGACCTCTCTCCAAGAATTGGGAAAGAAGGCAGACAGATGGGTCAGGACAAGGGTCAAGCACCAGAACCAGGGTGGTGGCCAGAAGAAAGCAGACCAGAAGGGTAATGAGAATAAGCAAAATGACCAGAAGTCTTAAACAGGGCCCTACCAACCTAAGGAGGGTGGGTCCCAAACTTCCCAAAAGAAGAAGAATGATGGTCCTAAGAAACCATGGTGCCAATACTGTAAAAGTAAGACTCACTGGTTTAGTGAGTGCACCAAGAAAGGCAAACTCCTACCACTACTGTCCCTAAGACACCTGCACCCCCTAGTACAGTTAGTAGTGGTAGTGTACCTCCCAAGGCTATAGTTGGGTTAACTCTGGGAACTGAGGTGGGTTCTGACTTAGTTAGAATTCCTACTCAGGCAGTTCTTGTTTGTACTGGGGACATGGATATGACCCCTACTGTAAGTCCTAGTACTCTGGGCAAATACAGGCAAACGCCTTTGATAAATGGAAAGATGGCTCAGGCCTACAGGGACACTTGTGCCAGTGTCACTATGGTGACACCAACATTTGTGGACCCTGACCAGATCATGCTAGGGTCAGACTACCTAGTGACCAATGCTAGCAATGTCACTACCAATCACAGTATGGCAGTTGTTAATTTCTCCTGGGGAGGGGTAACTGGCCTCAAAAGGGTTGTAGTTAGTTCAGACCTCCCAGTAGATTGTCTTTTGGACAATGATTTGGAATCCTCACTGTGGTCAGATGTGGAGTACAGGACTCATGTAGGAATGCTAGGTCTCTCCTCACATGTCCTTGCTGTGACTAGGTCACAGGCCAGGAAATGCCCAGCTGAACAAGTGCTGGATCTTGGAAGAATGGACTAGACACTACCCAAGAGGAAGAGCAGTAGGGGTAAGGCTGAGCCTTCCCCCTGCCTCAGGTTGAGGATCAGCCCTCTCAGGAGGCTGACCCCAAGACCCCAGAAGGAACTGTCCTAGAAGAGCTTGAACCTGAACAGGTTGAGTTTCTTGGGACAGGGGGACCTTCTAGGGCAGACTTGAGGCAGGCCCAGTTAGACTGTTCCTCCCTTGAACCCCTCAGCCAGCAGGCTGCTGCTGAGGCTGCAGGGAATGCTACAGGTGCCCATAAGGTATATTGGGATGATGGACTCCTATACTCTGAGGCAAGAGACCCCAAACCTTGTGCTACCAGGAGGCTGGTCATCCCCTTGTCTCTTAGAGGTTTCCTTCTCACCTTAGCCCATGAGATTCCCCTTGCAGGTCACTTAGGCCAGAACAAGACTTGGGACAGGCTTGCCCCACACTTTCACTGGCCTCATATGTCTGAGGACACTAAAGAGTTTTGTCGCTCATGTGTCACCTGCCAAGCCAGTGGCAAATCAGGTGGCACCACAAAGGCCCCCCTTATACCACTACCTGTGGTGGGGGTCCCCTTTGAAAGAGTGGGGATTGACATTGTTGGACCAATGGACCCCCCAACAGCATCTGGGCACAGATTTATACTGGTGGTAGTGGATCATGCCACCAGGTATCCAGAAGCTATTCCCCTTAGGACCACTACAGCTCCTGTTGTGGCCAGGGCCCTGCTTGGAGTTTTCTCCAGAGTGGGGTTTCCTAAGGAGGTTGTCTCTGACAGAGGTGCAAACTTCATGTCAGGATACTTGACTGCAATGTGGAAGGAGTGTGGTGTAAATTACAAATTTACCACACCCTATCACCCACAGTGCAATGGGCTTGTTGAGAGATTCAACAAGACCCTCAAAGGGATGATAAAAGGGTTACCTGAAAAGCTTAGGCGAAGATGGGACATCCTTTTCCCCTGCCTTCTGTTTGCTTACAGAGAGGTCCCACAGAAGGGCGTTGGTTACAGCCCTTTTGAGCTTCTGTTTGGGCATCCTGTAAGAGGACCCCTTTGTCTTGTGAAGGAAGGATGGGAGTTACCTCTCAAAAAGCCTAAACTTGACATAGTGGACTATGTACTTGGTCTCCGCTCCAGGATGGCAGAGTACATGGAGAAGGCATCCAAAAACCTTGAGGCCAACCAAGAACTTCAAAAAGCTTGGCATGACCAAAAGGCTGTCCTAACTATTTATCATGCAGGACAGAAGGTGTGGGTGTTGGAGCCAGTGGCCCCAGCAGCTCTCCAAGACAAATGGTCTGGACCCCATACCATCATTGAGCAAAAGGGAGAGGTCACCTACCTGGTGGACCTTGGAACTCCCAGGAGCCCTCACAGAGTACTTCATGTGAATAGGCTCAAAGCATTTGTTGACAGGGAGGACATGGGCTTGCTCATGGCCACAGATGAGGGGCAGGAGGAAGAGAGTAACCCTCTCCCAGACCTGCTCACTCAGAACCCTGATGATGGGTCAGTAGTGGGTGTAGTCTTTTCTGACAGCCTCTCTGAACATCAACAAGAGGATTGTAAGCAGGTCCTTCAATCCTTTAGACAAATGTTTTCTCTGACCCCCAGTCAGACAAACTGGTGCACCCATGAGGTGGACACTGGAGACAGTCTGCCTATAAAGAGTAAAATCTACAGGCAACCTGACCACGTCATGGACTGCATAAAGAAAGAAGTACAAAAGATGTTGGAGTTGGGAGTCATTGAACCCTCAGAGAGCCCTTGGGCTAGTCCTGTAGTTCTAGTACCAAAGCCTCACACCCAGGATGGTAAGAGAGAGATGAGGTTTTGTGTAGACTACAGGGGTCTCAATGCTGTCACTAAGACAGATGCCCACCCAATACCTAGGGCAGATGAACTGATAGACAAGTTGGCTTCTGCAACTTTCTTAATTACATTTGACCGAACAGCTGGTTATTGGCAGATCAGGTTAGCTGAGGATGCCAAGGCCAAGACAGCATTTTCTACCCCAGGAGGTCATTACCAATTTGTGGTGATGCCCTTTGGTTTGAAAAATGCACCTGCCACTTTTCAAAGGTTGGTGAACCAAGTTCTCACTGGGTTGGATGACTTCTGTGCAGCATATCTGGATGATATTGCTGTCTTTAGCTCCACCTGGGAGGATCACCTGATGCAAAAGGCAGGCCTCACTATCAAGGCTACTAAGTGCCAGATAGGGCAGAGTCAGGTTGGGTACCTGGGCCACCTTGTGGGTGGAGGCCAGGTTCAACCATTGGAGAGCAAGATACAGGTCATAAAGGACTGTGCTCCTCCAACCACCCAGACACAGGTCAGAGCTTTCTTGGGCCTGTCTGGTTACTATAGGAAGTTTGTCAAGAATTATGGGTCCATTGTGACACCACTCAATGACCTGACAATCAAGAAAATGCCAAAGAAAGTTCAGTGGACAGTTAGCTGTCAAAAGGCATTTGATGACCTAAAGCAGGCCATGTGTACTGCACCTATTCTCAAGAGTCCTGACTACTCCAAAACCTTCATTGTCCAAACAGATGCATCTAAGTTGGGTGTGGGAGCCGTTCTATCTCAACTGAATATTGATGGTCATGACCAGCCCATTGCTTTTATAAGCAGAAGGCTGACCCCTAGAGAGAAACTTTGGTCAGCTATAGAGAGGGAGGCCTTTGCTGTGGTTTGGGCCCTGAAGAAGTTGAGGACCTACTTGTTTGGAACTCACTTCAAGATTCAGACCGACCATAAGCCCCTCTTATGGCTAAATCAGATGAAGGGTGAAAACCCCAAACTTCTTAGGTGGTCCATTTCCCTACAGGGGATGGACTTTACAGTGGAGCACAGACCAGGGACTGACCATGGCAATGCAGATGGTCTCTCCAGGTATTTCCACTTAGAACAGGAAGACTCACCTGGTCATGGTTAGTTTAATGTCCCTAAGTTTGGGGGGGGGGGGGTTATGTAGGAGAGTGCGGTCTGCAATCCTATGGTCACCCCAGATTTTTGCTTTTTGCTTTACTGGTTTACGACTTTCCCTGGCTGTGGGCCTGCTAATCAGACCCACAGCCTAGCTGTTCTCTCTCTAAATTGACAACCATGTACCATAGGTGCATTTACCAATTGGTACTGGGCCACCTTATCAGTCCCTGTACAGTATACCTTAGTTATCCAGGGCATAGGTGTACCCAGGGGCTGAAGCATGTATTATGCCACCCCTGGCTGGCCACCTAAAATCGACACAACTGGCTGCACGACAGCTGGGGCAAGGTGGTGTAATCACCCTTTGCTGTAGATGTAGTATACCTATATCTAACCCTAAAATGGACACATATATTCCTATCAGTCACTCCTATAGCAGGCCTTATCAATCCTGCAGGCAGAGTGCTTGGAATTATGTGAGATGGTGCTCTGGCATGAGCTGAGCCCGTTTGCAGCTTGCGGAACCAAGTCCTAATAGCTGTTCCATGATAACGCTATACCATATACTCTTAAGTGCATTATAATCCTCGCGGTTAAATGCTAACTCTGGTATAGCATTATCAAAACATGTCGAGTAAGGTGTCATATGAATTGGAATACTACCCCCTCGCCAATTCTGGCGACGGGGGTAGCATTCCACCCTCCTAGAGGGACACGACATGTATGTAACTGTGAACCCCGGTTAAAGTTAACTCGAGCCTTGGCATCACAAAATGGATGCCACCACCACAGACACAAGTCTGACCTCCTGCTGCTGGGACTCCTTCCAGCGAGGGAGGCTTGGACAAAAGGTTTCCTGCCTTGGGAGGTGCTAGCACCACCCCAGACAGGATTTTATGTATTAGGGAGGATAGGCCTGAAAGGAATGAGACATGCCCGGGGCACACAGGTGTCCTGTGCATACACCGGTTCAAACCAGTTGCTGGGGCATCCCTGCCCCAGCTCTGGCGGGAAACCGGACAAAGGTTAGGGGGTGTAGCCACCCCCCTTCCTGGTCCCACCCAGGGGAGGGACCTAGTCAGTAGTGCAGCCCCCTTTAGCAGGATAAAGGTAGGAGCTGGTCCCATTCCAAATTAGATTAATCCTGAACTACTCTACAAGAAGAAACTCTGGACTTCGACGTTCTGCTCCACAGAAGACTGAAGAAATCTCCCTTGTGGGCAAGGAGTGTCCACCCTGCACAAGCAGGCACCATCAAGCGTCCAGCAGTTTCACTTTGTCGTCTTCCCTCGAGGATCCAGACTTCAGAGCCCGACGAGACCCGGATTCCCAGACCTCTCCGACCTCAACTCACATCTACAGCAAAGCTGAGACCCGTGGGTGCGACGAGACACTTGGGACCGGCCATCTTGGAAGAAACTGCACTTCGCTTCCAGCACGACTCCCGAGGTAAACTCGACCAAGTGCTTTGTGGACTGAGAAGCCCCATCCCCGAGCAGCCACTGCACCGAAGATCAGCCCTCCAGCATCCATGAGATCTGCGTGGGGCCCTTCTGCTTGTTTGCTGCTCGAAGCGTTGTCTGGTCACTTGCCGGCTGGTTAGTGGCCTCCTAGACGACGAATCTTTGAATCTTTTCTGCTGGTTTGAATCTTTTCTGCTGGTCTGGTTGCTCCAGACTGGTCCTTGCTCCCTTCCAAAAGAGGGGCACCCCGGACTCTCCTAGTCCGCACCAGACGCTTTCTCCACTCACTGCGTGGGTTGCCTTTGCCAAGGCCTGTTGACGCCGATTCCGGATCCAACACCGCCGACAGCGAGAGCCTGCGTGGGATAGCTCGTGCCTGGTTGTCGAAGACACCTCCTGGTCCACGTGGCTGCAGAGTCAAGCGTCCACTCTTCACCTGATCGCGACGACGACATCTGGTTCCTTCCTGGTTCCACACCGGTCACTGGCTAGTGACTTTGAACACTGTCCCCTCTGCTTTCAGGTCCTCTTCTTCACCGATCCACCCTTGGATCGCACCGGACATCTTCCTCCTGGTCGCCTGCAGCATCTTTTCTTTCAGGCTCCATAGACTTCAACGCGAGAACCCGACACGAATTCGCACCTATGCACCCGCAGCTCGTGGGTGAGGTAACGAGAGCATTTCGGTGCTCAAGGGTAGTTTAACTGTCCAAGTGTCCAGTTCCACAGTCGTTTTAGTCCTACCTAGTCAGGATTGTCCGTACTCACCTTTAACTTGAACTGTACTGTCCATAGACGTTGTTACGCATCTCGCGTGTGAGTTCACACTCTGCACACGCGTTCCGTGGGCCTCCTATTACTTACCTATAGTTAGTGTAGTGTGGTCCCATCGATCCTACAGCCTCGGGACAGCTCCATTCCTTCTATCGACTTTCACATTCCACTTACTTAGTATATGGTTTGTCGTGCCCCTAGGGCACCATTGTAATTTTGTGCAACTTGTCGTATTTTTCCTAAGAGATTGTCATGTGCTTAGCCCTCTGACCTCATAAAGAGTTCAGAGGTGTTTGTTATTAATAAATATACTGTTTATTTTCATAACAACCTGTGTGGTGTCCTTTCATCTGGTATTCAAGGGGTTATATTGTGGTAAAACAGCTGGCTTCACATGCCAAAAGAGTTTAGCCTAAGACTGCTTTGTCCATGCTACCATTAGGATAGCTGGTCTATAAGGTTGACTTACAACCAATCACCATAAGGGTTGTTTGGACTGATACAAGGTGATCACTAGAACTAGTGAGCATCATATATCAGGCCAACTCCTCACAGTATGGAAAGAAGATGTTCTGCTCACTTAGTTTGGGTTTGCGGTCGGTCAACACCGCTTGCCTTTTGGGCCATTATACCCACTCTCTGTGGGACACGGTCACGGACGTGCTGCCCCAATACCGGGAGAAGGCCCGGGTTAAACTCGCCGAAGCCCTTGCGTAGGGGCGAGATGCAGCACGGTATTCCATTTGATGTGGGCTGGATACCACGGACTCGCTAGGCAGGGCGATTGCAACGACGGTGGCGGTTCGCCACCACGCCTGGCTGAGATCCGCCAATTTTTCGCCCGGTGTCCAGAACACCCTTATGGACATGCTGTTTGATGGCCATCGCCTCTTTGGCGACAAGGCAGACAGTGCGCTTGAGCGCTTTAAGGACTCCAGGGCTACGGCCAAGTCCTTGGGCCTGACGTCCCCGCACCAGCAAACTGCTGCCTTTCGCTCCTTTCGTGGCCAAGGAAGGGGCACCCCCACATGTCCTGCCAGCCACAGGCCACAGACTAACATTCAGCGCGGTGGCAGACATGGTAACCGCCGTGGCGGTGCCAGGGGACAACATCCACCCCCGCAGCATCCGCCTCAAAGCCCTCCTAGTCCGAGCTTTCAGGCCCATTTAATGCCAGTGGGGGGCAGAGTTCGCCATCACCTCCTTCACTGACACAACATCACATCGGACAGGTGGGTGCTGCAAATCGTTTGAAGGGGCTACACCCTCTCCTTCGAGGCGACCCCTCCAGCCATGCCACCACAATACCACCGCGTTTCGGGGGATCACTTGCAACTTCTGCAAGAGCAAGTTACGGCCCTCTTGGCCAAGGGGGCCATCGAGCGTGTTCTTGGGCCAGAAGTAGGGTGTGGTTGTTACTCCCACTACTTTCTGGTTCCCAAGAAGGGCAAAGGGGGCCTACGCCCTATCTTGGACCTGTGGAACGTCAACGGCTTCCTCTGGAAGGAAAAGTTCAAGATGCTGACTCTGGCTCAGGTCTTAGCTGCCCTAGACCCGGGAGACTGGATGTTAGCATTGGACTTGCAGGACGCATATTTTCACATCCATGTCCTGCCAGCCCACCGGCGTTACCTGCGGTTCAGGGTAGGTCACAAGCACTTTCAGTTTACCGTGCTCCCCTTCGGCCTTATCAGCGCCCCTCGGATGTTCACGAAAGGTATGGCGGTGGTCGCAGCTCATCTACGCAGATTAGGGGTGTCAGTCTTCCCCTATCTCGACGACTGGTTGTTGAAGGCTGGCTCGCCCCAGACAGTCGACCGTCACCTCCAGACTATGGCCGACCTCCTGTATCTGCTGGGGTTCTCCATCAATGTGCCGAAGTAACACCTGTGCCCCTCTCAGAAGCTCCTCTTCATCGGAGCGATTCTAGACTCAGCGCAGTTTCGGGTTTATCCTCCTGAACAGCGGGTTCGGGATATTCAGGCTCTGATTCCCATCTTTCGGCCTTTATACCGATCCTCGGTCAGGTTGACGCTGCGGCTTGTGAGGCTGATGGCCTCCTGCATCCTTCTGGTGCATCACGCCAGGTGGGGGATGCGGGCTCTGCAGTGGGACCTGAAGTTTTAGTGGGCCCAGCATCAGGGCAACTTGTTCGACAATGTCTTGATCTCGGAGGGCACTGCAAGACAGTTGCAGTGGTGGCTCACGGACCTCAATTGGGTCAGCAGCAGATCCCTCTCCCTTCCCCAACCGGAGCACGTAGTTGTGACTACGCGTCCCTCCTGGGCTGGGGGGGGGGGGGCACATGGGAGAGGCAGAGATCAGAGGCCTCTGGTCTCCGGCGGAGTCCCGGCTCCACATCAACCTTCTGGAGCTGCAGGCGATCCGACTTGCACTGAAAGCATTCCTCCCCTCTTTCCGGGGGAGTGTAGTGCAGGTGTCCACCGCCATGTGGTACTCCAACAAGCAGGGCGGGGTGGGGTCGTGGACCCTATGCCAGGAGGCTCTGCGTCTCTGGCAATGGCTGGAACATCAGGGCGTGACCCTGGTGGTTCAACACCTGGCAGGTTCCCTGAACGCCAGGGTGGACGAACTCCGCCGTCGGTGCATGATGGATCACGAATGGCGTCTGAACTCTGACATGGCGCAAGATCTCTTTCAGCAGTGGGGAGAGCCTTGGTTAGATCTATTCGCCACAGAAGAGAACACGCAATGTCATCAGTTCTGCGCGTTGGAATTTCCAAGGCGGCACTCGCTCAAACGTTTTTTGTCGCGAGTGGAGTTGCGGTATGTTGTAAGCCTTTCCGCCTATACAACTTCTGCCCAGAGTGCTGAAGAAGATCAGGCGCGACTGGGCCCAAGTCATTCTTGTGGCTCCGGACTGGGCACGAAAAATACTGGTATCCGGAGCTACTCAGCATGTCAGTCGATCCCCCATTTCGTCTGCCTCTTCAGGAGGACCTTCTGTCACAGCAGCAGGGGACGGTCCTCCACCCGAACCTGTCCAGCTTCCACCTCCATGTGTGGAGATTGAGCGGCGGCAGTTGAGGCCATTTGACTTGCCTCCTGAAGTCTGCGATGTGATTCTGGCAGCCAGGCGCCCCTCCACGAAATCGGTATACGCCTGCAGGTGGAACAAATTTGTGGCATGATGCACAGCAAAGGCTGTGGACCACTCTCTGCCCCTATTTCTGAGGTTCTCCTTTCTCTTGCCCAGCAGGGCTCTGCTCTGGGCACTCTTAAGGTCTACCTCTCTGACATTTCTGCCTTCTTCAGGCTCCCTGATCAGCCCTCTCTTTTCAAGTCCCCAGTTGTAAATAGGTTCTTGAAGGGCATCACTCATGTGTTTCCCCTTGTTCCTTTCGTGATGCCTCAGTGGGACTTGAATCTTGTTCTGACTTATTTGATGTGCGCTCCCTTCGCGCCACTTCATAACTGTCCTCTTCGTCTTCTCACTC
Source organism: Lissotriton helveticus (assembly GCF_964261635.1). Classification (NCBI taxonomy): domain Eukaryota; kingdom Metazoa; phylum Chordata; class Amphibia; order Caudata; family Salamandridae; genus Lissotriton; species Lissotriton helveticus. Next base: position 743,253,741 of record NC_136061.1, on the reverse strand, counting down.
TTAAGACTGCATTCCTGGTTGCCATCACCTCTGTCAAGAGAGTGAGTGAGCTCCAGGCTCTTTCTTCTTAACCTCCTTTCCTTTCTGTCCATCTTTCCTACCCAAGGTCGCCACAGCCTTCCACATCGGACAGTCCATCACCTTGCCCACCTTCTTTCCGCCTCCGCATCCCTTGAAAGAGGAAGAGAGGCTCCATCGTCTGGATCCAAAATGTGCGCTCTCATATTATCTGGATCGCACACGCCAGTTCCGGGTGGATGACCAACTCTTTGTTGGTTACGTGGGCGCTAAGAAGGTACGGGTGGTGCACAAACTGACCATTTCTCGATGCATCAAGGCTCGTTATTCACTGGCTAAAAAGTAGCCTCCTGTGGGGCTGCGTGCCCATTCCACTCTGGCCACGGCGGCTACTACTGCCCTGGGTCGGGGAGTCCCCTTGAAGGACATCTGTCTGGCAGCTACGTGGGCCTCTCTGCAACGTTCGCTAGACACTACTGCCTGGACAGCCAAGTCCGGAGAGATGGTTTTTTCGGCCGTTCCATTCTCCAGGACTTTCTGGTGTGATTATTGGTTCGCAGACCCACCACCGGGGTTGGTATTGCTGGGGCATCTATTCTAAGGTAAGGAATCTAATACTAACCTGTTTCTTTCAGATGCACAAGTTACTTACCTTCGGTAACGATATATCTGTAAGAAACAGTAGTTAGTTTTAGATTCCTTACCGCCCCATCCATCCTCCCCGTTCTGCGAACCGATATCTAGGGTTAAGGTCATCCCTTTCAGGGCCCTAGTTTTATGGCACCAGTGTTGGTTTTTATCATGGCTCTGCGTTTCTGGCGCAGAAAAGCTGTGTATAAGACGCTGACGACGGACGCGGAGCCGCAGACGACGCCTAGCGACGCGCAGGGATACTGCTACGCAAAAGTTTCCGGATCCAGACTGACGCCTGGGGATATTCTAAGGTAAGGAATCTAATACTAACTACTGTTTCTCACAGATATATCGTTACGGAAGGTAGGTAACTTGTGCGTTGTGTACAGAACTGACGTCTGCGCGCAAGGGCGGCGTCTAAGCAGCTATCGTAACGTCATCCCGGGGGCATGACGCCAACGGCAGATGCGGAGCTGACTGACACCACCTTCCAATGCGCAGAGGTCCTGCTGCCGAAAAAACTTTCCGGATCCAGTTTGACACCTGGGGGTAATTCTAAGGTAAGGAATCTATAACTAGACTGTATGTCTTACAGATCTATTGTTACCAAAGGTAAGTAACGTGTTCTTATAGTCATTTTCCTTTGAGGACTTGGCCGTGGTGCTGTGCTTGCTCCACCTCTGCATTCAAACATTGCGTTCTTGAAACCCTACCACCCCTATATATTATAAAAGCTCACAGGATGAAAACTTTTCAAAGGTTTGTGTGCTTGCACTGTGTTCTACATGAAATGATCAACTATTGCAGAACTTTCCCTCCGAGGACAACCAGGAGTGAAGGAGTAGACTGCCATTCTGCCGGTATTATTCCCACCTTCACATGTCACACTTTTCATATTGTCTTTGGGAGAGAGGATTACAGTGAACTGGCAGAGGAATCCATGGATGATTACAGTTCTGGCAGTAAAACACAAGACATTTCAGGCCAGAGGTAGTCTGTGTTTTTTGCTCTCATTCTCTGACATTCATGTTAGGTGTGTAGCTGTCTGAAAGAATCACATCTGAAACAGCTGCTGGGTCACATGAACCAGTGAAGCACTTGACATTAAACTAAAGCTATGTGGGTGTTATTTATCGTAATTGGAGGGTTCAGTGATACTGCAGGCAGTACATGGATATGACCATATTTTCTAGTGTGCCCCATTTCACTCCCCTTCACTCCCTTCTTTCAATCTTGCCTCCAATTCCCTGTCCTCTTACCTTTGATATTTTCTTTAAAAAAAAGCACATTTCCTTTATTTGCAATACATGTTTTAAGGGATACTGGAGGTTACCTAGTCATGGATGTAATGGGGTTTTGCTTCAATAACAAGTGAGGAATGAGGTGGCATAGGTAGGACCCATCAAAGATGTTCACCTTGATGTCAAGAGCTGCCGGGAAGATTTCCTTATCTAGACCTTCCTGTTGAAGTAACGGGCAAGTAGCGACAACACAGTGTGTCACGTGGCCCTTGGGGACATTGTCATCTTCCCCAAGTTAGCATGAACACGCTGCAGACTGACCGCTGCTTTGCATACATTACTACATGAGTTTATTTTGGAAATACCGCTTTTAATATTTTCACATGAGAACCTACTGTTGTGCTTACACTTTGCAGGTTCCTGTGATTTAGTCTGAACATTGTGAACAAGGTTGAACAACAAGGCCCCTTGTTATTTTGTTCTGGTCAGGCCCTAGCACCTAGACAAAACATTCAGATGCAGCTGTTGTTTGGGAATACGTACTTTGGTCTTATTGGAAAACATGGATAGGTAGCCATCACTTGGAGAAGGACCTTTCCAGAGAGAAGAGCATGGCAGCACCTATGATGTAGAACTACCACCTGTAGACTGAGGTACGGGGTCTGCAGAGAACACTCCGAGATCTTCTAATATATAATCATCCGGAGTCTGTGCAAAGGGAGGGAGGTTAGGCTACGCTGTCTCCCACTGTGACGATACGGCCCGGAAGTGCTGATTGAGAGAGTGGACTTGTGTAAAACTTTTACTCCCGTGAGGAGCCATGTGTTCCGTATTTACGGACGGCTGCCGACGCCCAGACTTGCTCCACTTAAGGAATCTTACCTATGACTTGGGCTCGTGGTAACTCTAAGACAAGCTGACATTTGTACGTTGGCCCGACGTCCGTCTACATAAGATATTTGACGACTCTTGCAGCGTCCACGCGATCATACAAGTGGGCCTCTTTGATTCACCCTGTGAAGTCTTCTGTTACATCGCCCAGTGGTAAATTGCTTTACCACTCACCATGAACAACCTGTGCCCCCCTGGGCCCCTTTCCCTTGTGTCCTGATGAAGACCCCGGCGTGAGGCGCTAAAGAACACCTACAGTTGTAGTTTTGGGGTCGAAGCGTTGACGGCTACTTTCTTTTAGATCAGTTGACGCTACCCCTTTTTTGGATATCAATTATTTGATTGTTTGGCTCAGGGCTCTGATTTGTGTATTGTAATTTACCAATATATATTGTGTCTGTATTTTTATTCACGCTGCACATCCCAAATCCTCCCTCACTTTATCACATCACTATCTCCTTGCTCTCCCTGGGGCACTTTTGCTAAGATATTGTTATTAATATTGTCTTCAATGTACTGTGAAGCTAGCTCATTGTGATTAAATAACAGTGTGCTCTAAGTGATAATTTGATGATTTTTTCTTGATTGTTTTTGTTGATTAATTTGAAGAAACAAATAATGGTTCACTGGGACCCCCTAGTATATACCAATCTGAAAGAGACACGTTAGTATTAGATTCCTTACCTTAGAATATCCCCAGGCGTCAGACTGGATCCGTAAACTTTTGCGTAGCAGTACCCTTGCGCGTCGGTAGGCGTCGTCTGCGGCTCCGCATCAGTCGTCGGCGCCGTGATGACGTTGTCTGAGTACTTACACGCCGCCTCCGCGTGCTGACGCCAGTTCTTCTTTTTTCCGCGCCAGCAAGCGCAGATCTGGAAAAAGCAGTAACCCTTAGTCAATTTTTGACTAACTTTTTGGATCATTTTTGATCATTTCTCGAAGTCTTACGACTCCGATCGGTGCCGAAGGGATGCCTGGCTTTAAGCACTGCGAGGATTGCGACCGTACGATGTCTGTCACGGATCCTCACCACCTGTGCCTAACTTGTCTAGGCGTCGACAAGGCCTGCTCTGACTGCCGGGTCCTCTCTTCGAAAGCCAGACGGGAGCGGTCCCGCAGGCGACTAGAACTCCGGCAGTCGGCCCCGCGCCGCGAGAGTTCTCGGTCCCACGGGAGGTCGAGGGACAGGCCGCGGGCTCTGAGCCACCACAGTTCCAAGAGTAGGCCGCACTCCTCCGGGTCGAAGTCGCCGTCAGGTAAGAAGCATAAGAAGTCCAAGAGGCGTCATCGCTCTTCGGACTCCCCCCGACGCTCGCGCGATGTGGCCGGGGGTTCGGGTGACACCACCCACGCGGCTCCGAAGGAGTCACGAGCGCCGCGTCCAGCTCCACACCCTACGGTCCCTGGGCTAGACGCGACGCCGGAGGAGATCGAGCGCTTCCTCATGGCCATGAGGAAACTCTCTCCTCCGACGGGCTCCGTGGCGCCTTCGGGCCCAGCGGCCCCCGTCTGGGGCCTCTAGAGGGTCGGGGGCTTCGGCCCCGACGCCGCCGACGCCTTCGGGCCCGGTGCCTTCGGGCCCCACAATCCCGACGCCGCCGGTGCCTTCGGGCCCGGCGCCGCAGGGTCCAGCGGTCCCGGCGCCTTCGGGCCCGGCGCCGCGGGACCCCGCTAGACCTTCTTCGGGATCTGGGTCGTCGCCGGTGGACCTTACGACCTCCCCGGCGTCAGACCATCCGGTGTCGCCTGCAGCGCCGTCCTCGGTGGGCGCCGTCCCTTCGTTCCTGTAACGCCATCGGGATGGCCCGATGGGCGCCGCTCCAGACGTCGTTTGGGGAGTTTCACTTCTATGAACAGGCCCCATTGATTGAGAACGCTGAGTATCAGGAGATGGGTGATGAAGGGGATTGGGAGGGGTCTGAGGACCCTCTGACCCGAGAGTGTCAGTCTCATGAGGACTGGGCAGGAGACCATGGGGAGGCCAGTGGCCTGGACACCTCTCCAGACACTAGTTTTGCCTCCCCTCCTACTGTGACTTCGGAGGAGGGGGCAACCTACAGTGTGGTGTTGATGAGGGCTGCCAAGGCCTTGGGCCTTGAGCTCCCCGTCGCGGCCGTGAGGACTAATCTCCTCACTGAGGTCCTTAAACCGCAGTCAAGCTCGGCCGAGCCTCTGCTGCCCTTTAATGAGGCCTTGACCGACGTTCTTCTGGGCACTTGGTCCAAGCCCGCTACGGGTTCGCCCGTAGATAGGAACGTGGCCAGACGCCACCGCCCAGCCCCGGGCGACCCATGTTTCCTGTCCACCCATCCCACCCCCGAGAGCCTGGTCATCCAGGCCTCCAATTCCCAGACCGCATTCCCGTCGGCGCCGCCGGACAGGAAATCCAAGAGGTACGAGCAGTACGGTAAAAAGATCTTCTCGTCCCTTAGTCTGGGACTGCGGTCTTCCAATACCGCATGCCTCTTGGGCCGCTACACCCACTCTCTGTGGGATACGGTTGCGGAAGTGCTGCCAGAGTGTCCGTTGGAGGTACGGTCCAAACTCGGCCAAGCCCTTGTGGAGGGCCGGGATGCAGCCAAATATTCTATCCGGTGTGGGCTGGATACCACCGACTCACTGGGTAGAGCGATGGCAACGACGGTGGCGGTCAGACGCCATGCCTGGTTGAGGTCCGCCAACTTTTCGGCCGATGTCCAAAATACATTGATGGACATGCCGTTTGATGGCCGTCGCCTCTTTGGCGACAAGGCAGACCATGCGCTTGAGCGCTTTAAGGACTCCAGGGCTACGGCCAAATCCTTGGGCCTCTCGGCCCCGCGCCAGCAATCGGCTGCCTTTCACTCCTTTCGTGGCCACAGAAGGGGTGTACCCACACGTGCTGCCAGCCACGCTCCGCAAGGTAATACCCAACGCGGTGGCGGCCGTGGGAACCGCCGTCCCGGCGGTCGGGGACTGTAGTGTAGTTCCTATTATCCCAATAGGCTCTGCGCATTGGAATAATATCTTCAATAGTATAGACCTAGGGCAGAGGTTAACTAGGTCTTCTACCGACGATATTAGACTTAGTTTTGTGTTTGCCAGCTAGCTCAGAGTTCACTAGAAACTTTCTCGAATAGGCAAGGAGGATCTGAACCTCCCTGGATAGACAAGAAGGGATTTAGTTTCTGACAACCATAGAACATGACAACTTTGCTCTCTCCTAATCAAGAGTGTATCTCTAGAGTCGTGTGAAAACAAAAGACAACTTATTTTACTCAGTCAGTTCAGTGCATTCTTAGTTTCACCAGATTGTAGAGAAAGGAAGAGATGGGCGTGTTCAATAAAAGATGTTATTTATTGATCAGTCTCTTTTCTCGTACAAGAGAAATGGATCGCTATTATTGCAATACTTATAGTTAAGTAAAGTGCATACAGTAAAGACAGAATTATAAAATAATACTGTAAAAGCATTGATATGGTTTCTAAGCCATATGATATTTAAAATGGATAAAATATATACATACATACATACATTGACTAATCGTACTCAACTGGTGCTTCTAACCACGCCTACCCCAGTGTACCTGACCTAAGCCTAATACGTGGGCGGGAGTAGATAAGTAGCAGTTTAAGTTAAGTTTGTTTTGCCAAGGGACGGACTCAAGAATTCTCTGCAAGGGGTTATTCAGTTCTGTACCTGGGATCTAGAAGGTTTGAGGGCTGGTATCTCTTATCCCAGGTCTTGATATTCCAGCTGCCTGCGAGGGCTGCTTGGAAGCGCCGGAGCTGGATTTCTCGGCAGGAGAAAAGCAGCGTCTCTCTCTCAGCGCGTCAGGAAGGAGGGGCAGCGTCTGTGGGCTTCGCTCTCAGCTGGGCTCCTCGGCAAGTCTCGCTGCTCCAATCTCGTCACCACCGCGTGTGTTTGCTTAAGGCAATGTCGGTAATATTTATACCTGAAAGGTGCCGAGATTGACGTAAGGATCGACATAAATACGTCAATAAGGATGTCATACGAACTGATCGTTAGCACATTCTTTACTGAAGTTCTCGGTGAAATCAAAACAATGGCTGCGGGGATTTCCCAGGTCGCTGTAGGTTTGATTTGTTTTGAGAACTCCGTATGCCTATCAGGGGGCTGGAGGAATATCGCTTGCCTAATTAGATGGCATGCGTTATGACTTAATCAGATAACGCGCTTCTGTGCCGTGGTGTGGCTTAATCAGATAACGGGTTTTTGCGCCGTTGAATGGCTGCTAGTTACTTATTAACCAGACAAGGGTCAGGAATAGGGGGATCGATAAAGTACCCATAGGAAATACATCACACTCACTCCACGTAATCTATGTCCATATATACAAATCTAGGCATAGTAAAAAAACTATTAGTGTATGTGTATACCGTACCACCCCAAAATACAATCATATGTATTTCGAAAACTGGAAATGTGAAATACACGAAAAAGATGCGAATAGTTACTATATGCACGCAAGCAATGAAAAATCTGTTACGCATATTTCTAAATCAGCATAAATGAAAACGCGAAATTTACACATGAAATGGCTCTTAATACAGAAGAAAAATTGCGAGACCATTCCATCACAAAGCATAAAATACTTATGAACATGCTAGAGGGTAGCTAAAGTCTCTAGAGTATCTAATAATAGAAATTTAGTTCTCTAAGAATAGTTCTACCTTAAGCAGAAGATAAGTGTCCCAAAAATTTGTAAATATTTTGGATTGGAAAAAAAATTTGTTCCCGCTGTCTGAAAAACTGATGAGAAAAACTTCCCATATCGCTTTTTAAAGTTTGAAGGCCAAATTCAGGATGTGAGGAACGCCGTGTGATAGCTTGCTCAAAGTCATTCTTTCTGCTCGGGTGAAAACATCATATCATTTAGACTGTTGAAAAAACTGTCAACAGTTTCTTGCGAAAGTTCCACTAACTCGGAAAAAGTTGTTACCATGCATTCTTGAGCATGATTGTCTTCATTGATGTTATGACCAGCATAGCTGACAGAAGGTCGTACCTGATCGATGCTGCTTTCATCTTGTACTTCACTACCCCTTAATCGTAGTGGTGAAGCCTCCACGAATGCCGTCATCAGGATTGGTAGCCGCTGGGGACAGCACAATGCATGAGCCGTTACCGGACCCAACAATGTTTCTGCGTCCATTGGCACATCCGATTGTAGTGTCAGACAGGTGTCCAACACGCATTCTTCTCCGTATAGCAAGCACCTTAATACAGGCATAACACAACGTTGCCACAAGGGTCTAAATGAAAGAAACCAAGTCATGTTGAGGTCTCTCAGCCGGGCTTGTCCAAGGACTTTAGTTATGCGGTCCCTGTAGCGCATGGCTAGTATCGTTTCTTCCATCGTCGCTGGTGTCTTGTCTGTGACACGGTTTGCCATAGCGAAGCAACAGGATCAAAAATAGGATGCCTGCCACTAGTCCCAATAGGAGAGGAAGTCCGCCAAAAATGGAATGGACAAAATCAGGAAAAATACCCAGGATGGCTTTGAATTGTGTTAAAGCTCCTGAAAACACTGTCTTAAATACACTTGAGACACCACTGGTATCAGAAATATTTAAGATTTTGTTCAGTATTTCTGCGAAATGTATGGGGTAATTAGTTGATAACAATGAATGAATCTCTGCCGTTGTCCTTGCAACTTGGAGATCATACGTTTCTTTAGATGACGTTAGCCTGGTCGGCGTCTGTAGGAGCACTGTCTTCATTCTGCTTAAAGTATCCATTCGAATAGAAGCAATTTTCAAGCTGGGCCATAACCTTGCCTCCCTGTCTGGAGAATCGTTAGGGAACAATACTCGTTCACAGCACATGACCTTCTTAGTCACAGTTATGAGATAAGGTTTTCCGGGCAGCAAACTACAACATCTGCGATCTACTATTAGAATGTAACTCCCGTTCGAGAGCCTCCTAAAGAATGGTTCTATTTGTGTTGCAGGTGTGCCTAGCTGGTAACATGAAAGGTTATTTGAAGTCCCTTCACAGGCTCCATGCAAACTAATACCCTGACACAGAAGTGTACCGCTTAGTGACCTTGCACAATTATTGCCACTAAGAAACACTTTCTGGCCTTTATTACTGACACATGCGTGTGTATAGGGCAAGTTCCATGTTGACTTAATGTACCCTTTACCCAACCTTTCATACTGGCCTGCCTGTATATATTTTTGGCAGTATTGAAACCTGAAAGTTGATATCGGAATATTAATTATCCCATGTATTATCCATTTAATGACAGGTCGTTCTGACATTGTCAATGGCAATCTCTCGAGTTTCTCAATGCTCAGGATTGTATAATCAGCACCCTTTTGTGCCATACTGATTTGTTTATCAGTAAGGTTAAAGATATTAAATAATGACGTTGTGTTGATTAAACGCCAAGGCACATAGCCTGAATGCAGATTTTGTAACGTCCAGCCAAGCTGTACAATAGAACGCAATTGCGACTGACCGTGTTGTAACATCAGTAAGTCTTGCGATATTATATCGATTGCTGAAGACACAATGCTGTCCAGAGAATATATTCTGGAGGACAGAGTCATTAACCCGTTGTCCACCACAGAAAGTGATTTTTCCAAATTAATACGGTCAATTTCCCGTATTTTCTCCGCTGTCTCAATTTGAGCTTCTTTCCAGGCTTCGTTATATGCTGCATATATAGAGGCCGATATGAAACGTTTTTGACGCTGTTTGCGTGGTCCCTTAATGAAATCTCGCAAGTCAGCACCTTCTGTAAGTAAAGTTAGGTGTTGCTTAATTTCTGCCAGTGTGGATGTTTGTAGCCATTGAAGGCAGAGCTTGCCCACACTGTAGGTGGTTACTATCCCTGGATGTTGTCTTTGGGAATATCTAGGGTCTGGCCTGGTCAATGTGAACCCCTGTATTTTGTTCAGGAATCTGTCTTGACAGTTATTTGTATCTGTGGGCCGGATCAACCATTGTTTCCATTCAGGATGTGTTCTGTTTTGGTTTAATATATGGTTTACGTCTATCTCAACATCTATAGAGCTATTACTGTTCACTGTTGGCTTTGGAATAGACGGTTTGTTTAAATCTTTGATTTTGGCTAAGCCAAGACAGGTAGTTTGTTGAATAGTGTCATTCAAAAATATAATTTGTTCTGGGATCATGCAGGCTCTAAACTATGATTCTATACCTTGTACTTGCCAATCTCTTGTACCCCAAATAGTTTTTGCTTCAATAGTATTGTTTCAGAAATCAAAACCAAATGTATTCATTTGCTCAAAAAATGAATCTGAATATATCAATTTTGTGTTTGTAAGCATGGTCTTCATACCTGTCTTATTTGACAATTTGAAATAAAATGTTTCTGCTTTACTTGTGTTAAACCCTGAAAAGTATGAATATTTATCATAAAATGTTTTCGAGCTACCTTTTGGAGGAGTAGCACAATGTTCCCATTGGTTATAATTTAAAACATTTCTAGGTTGTGCAGATTTATGTAGATAATGGTTACCATACTGGTTGTAGCAGAACATCTGATCATAATTAGACGAACCCTGCAAATAATCATGTTCTGTAAATTTAGCAGACATCACTAGGTCAGACATCATATCATTAATACTTTCAAAGTCCCAATCATCAGCAAATGTGCTTGGGTTTACAAAGTCACTCAATGAGATCTTGAATTGGTGTGGATACTTCAGGATTTCAACCGGACCATAGATTTCATAATCAGTATTGTCCCATGCTACCCCGCCGGGTATAGGGTTGGCTGTGAAGTTGACTGAAGAAAGTTCTCTTTTCTCGACGTGTGAAGATGTGTGTGGTTTAAGGACCAAGTTGATTTTCTGGCTTGCTGTGTCCATTGTTGCATATTTTCCCTCAATGAAATGTCCCAAGCATAGTACCATGATGAGCCAAAGTATGAGGATAAATGCACCTAATGCCACCCAAATTTCAATCCATGGAGAAATCAGATAGGTTTCTTTCAGTTGTTGAAAAAGTTCCTTAGCTTTATCTTTAAAAGTTTTTGTTGATGGCTGTTTCTCAGATTCACTCAGATCTTCAGAGAAATCATCGAAGTTGATGAAGTAGCCGGATGCTGTTCTGTCAATTGTTCCAATTGATTCTGGATTACTTTTTGCTTTTGGAGTTTGCTTTGTTTCATCAGCATAGTCATTTGTTACTTCATTGTAGATCGGTGTGTCTTGGCTAAATGTTTTTATTTGGGTTTTAAGAGGTTTAAGTTCCATTGCTTTGTTGCATAGTCCTTGTTGATTTACTGTAGAGTTTTCGAATGTGATTAGTCTCTCAGTTTGAACCTCTGTAATCGTAGCAAACTTTGGTGTTCTACTATTTCTTTGGAGTCCACTTGGCCTTCTGTTTGTTATCGGCCACATGATTGTGGTTTTACCAGGTCGATGGATACAACTCGGTTCTCCTTTTTACCAGCAAGGGGCGGTAGTACTACTGATCTTGTCCCGTTGACAGACAAGACAGGAACTGCTTTTCTGTAAGAAGGCCCAAATTCCTTCTTTACCGCGATCTTTTCTCTGACTAGATCCCCGACTTTTGGAATCCAGACAGGCCTTGCTGGGACAGGTGGTTTCTCTTCAGTGGTTGTTGGCTGCTGTTTCAACTTTATGTTGCTCAGGTCTTTCCTTGTTTCATTTAAGTCCTGTAAAATAGCCAAACGATCTTTGATATCAAAGCATTTATCTTTAACCACTCAAGTCGGACTATCAAGATCTTGGATCATCATTCTAGTCCCGAACAATAGTTCGTACGGACTGAATCCTTTCAGAGAATTTCTTGGCAGGTTATTTAGACTACGTTGGACACTTATTAAATGTTTGACCCACCCAGCTCCCAAACCTAATACCTTTGCTGTTATAGATTGCTTTATGTCACGTTTCTTTCTTTCTACGATTCCGTTTACCTCAGGATGAAATGGACAAGAGTACCGCAATGCAATGCCCATGCTGGTCATGGCCTCCTTATAAGCTCGAGAGCTAAAGGCAGGACCCTGGTCAGAATGTAGCATGCCAATTGCGTATGTGCCTGTAGGAGAGTAGGGTCTGCAATCCTATGATCACCCAGATTTTTGCTTTTTGCTGCACTGGTTTACGACTTTCCCTGGCTGTGGGCCTGCTAATCAGACCCACAGCCTAGCTGTTCTCTCTATCCAAATTGTACTCAGGTACTGAATTGGCACTGGGCCCTCTCCAAGTCCCTGTACCCAGGGCTGAGGTGTACCCAGAAGTCTCCCAGGGGCTGAAGCATGTATTATGCCACCCCTGGGCTGACTAACTAAACTGACACAACTGGCTGCACGACAGCTGGGGCAAGGTGGTGTACTCACCCTTTGCTTTAGATATAGTATACCTATATCTAACCCTAAAAATGGACACACAGATCTCCTATCAGTCACTCCTATGGCAGGCCTTAACAATCCTGAAGGCAGAGTGCTTGGAATCGTGTGAGATGGTGCTCTGGCATGAGCTGAGCCTGTCTGCGGCTTTCGGGATCCATCCCTTAGCCGTTTCCATGATATCGCATACCATATACTCTTAAGTGCATTATAATCCTCGCGGTTATATGCCAACTCTGGTATCGCTTTATCAAAACATGTCGAGTAAGGTGTCATACGAATTGGAATACTGACCCCTCGCCAACTCTGGCGACGGGGTTAGCATTCCACCCTTCTAGAGGGACACGACATGTATGTAACCCCTAACCCCGGTTAAAGTCAAACAGAGCCTCAGCTCCACAAAATGGATGCTGCCACCGAGACACAAGTCTGCCCTCCTGCTGCTGGGAGTCCTCCCAGAGCAGGAGATAAGGACAAAGGGTTTCCTGCCAGGGGCGGTGCCAGCACCGTCCCAGACAGGGTTTTGTGTATTGTAGGTAGGCAGGGCTTTAGAGGAAGGTGACTGCACGTGGCACCCCGGTGCTCACTGTGCATAGGCTGGCTGGAACCAGTTCCAGGGTCACTCCAGACCCTGTGCTGGGGAAAAGCCCGCCAAGGAAGTGGGTGTAACCACCCCGCTCCTAGTCCCACCCCTAGGGCAGGACTTAGTCGCGTGCCAGCCCCTTTTTACAGGATAAAGGTAGGAACTGGCCCCCTTCCAAATCAGATCATCTTTGAATCCTGAAACTACTTTCCACGAAAGGAACTCAAGACTTCTTCCTAAGATTTCTCCCTTGTGACTAAGGAGTAGTCACCCTGCATCCGCAGGCACCATCTTAAGAACACTGCGGTCTGCTGCAAGTCTCTCCTCCGGATCAAGACTGCCCAGCTCGACGAGAACCGGCTTCCCTGGCACCTCTGACCTCTACCTACATCATCAGTCACGCTGAGATTCGTGGGTGGGACGAGACCTCGAGGGACCGGCCATCTTCAAGACTGCACGACTTCTGCACAGCAAGCCCGCCGAGTAATTTCCTGGTGAGTGCTTTGGGGTCCGAGAAGCCCCGACCCTGAGCAGCTCCAGCACCGAAGAGTAGCCCCCCAGCATCTCCACGATCTGCGTGGGGCCCTTCTGCTTTTTGCTGCTCACCGCGTTGTTTGGCTACTAGCCCGCTGGCTTGTGGCCTTCTGAACGACGCCCGACGACATCACTGCTGCTGGTCTGGTTGCTCCAGACTGGCCCTTGCTCCCTTCCAGAAGAGGAGCACTCCTGACCCTCCTGGTCCACTCAAGACGCCATTTTGAGTCCACCGCGTGGGCTTGAATTAGCCAAGGCTTGTTGCCCAATCCTGGGTAACTTCGACGCCGACAGCTTCATCCATCGTGGGACAGCTCGCCTCTCCATCCTGGTCGCCGACAACGCCTCCTGGTCCGTGAGATCTGCAGAGCCAGCGTCGCCCACTCACCTAGTCGAGGTGACTTCGCCCGGTGCCATCCTGGTGCCCACTTAATCACTGGCTAGTGATTCAAGAACTTGGTCCCCTCTGCTTTCAGGTTTTCTTCTTCCTTGATCCAAGGCTTGGATCCATCGAACTTTCCTTCACTGGTCGCCTGCCAGCAACTTCCTTCTTCCAGGCTCCTGGTCCGGCAACGAGATCCCCGACGTCTTTTCAGACCTATGCAGCTGCAGCCCCTGGGCTAGGTAACTTCGGCACTTCGGTGTCCCAGCATAGCCTCACTATCCTAGGGTCAGGATCCACTGTCGTTTTCTTCCTACCAGGTCGGGTTCGCCCGTGAACACTAACTTTGTCTTTACTAGCCTCCATAGACTTTGTCCCGCATCCCGCGTGAGAGTGCACACTCTGCACCCGAGTCCCCTAGGTCTCCTAGAAGTAATCTAACGATTCCCTAGTTAAGTCCTAGCGATTCCAAAGCCTATTAGTACTGTACTTACCTGCTAGTAATTTCGCATTCCACTTTTAGAATATATGGTTTTTCGTGCCCCTCGGGCATTTGTGTATAACGTGCTAACTTAAGTATTTTCATAAGAGTTTTGTTGTGTGCTTAGCACCCTGTCCTCATAAAGAGTGCAGGGTTGTTGTGATTCTAATAAATACATTGTTTATTTTCATAACACTTGTGTGGTGTCCTTTCACTGGGTGTTCAAGGGGTAATGTGATGGTAAAACAGCTGGCTTAACACGCCCTCTAGAGTCTTAGCCTTAGACTGCTCGTATCCATGCTACTAGGATAGCTGGTCTATAAGGTTGACTTACAACCAATCATCAATAAGGGTTGTTTGGACTGATATATAGTGATCACTAGAATAGTGAGCACTGCACATCAGGCCAACTTCTCACATTGGTGAGCAGCGGTTGGGATTTGAGCTTGCTGTTGTTTTACCACACATATCCTAAGAATATCTTGTGAAAGATCACATAAGTACTAAAGGTACATATAACTTAGCTTAGAATACTCTGAGTTCTACTGAACCAGCTGTTGTAGCTCCTAGGGCCTAGCACACCCTAAACTACAACTCTAGCAAGGGATCAGTAGGCAAACATATAGTGTAGGTAAGTGCACCACTTACACCTCACTAGAAAAGCATGTCTACCCAGGGAGAATCTACTGAGACTCCCCTGGTCAGTGTTGACCCTCCACAGGTCACTTCAAGATATGCAGCTCTCAGCTTCCAGGAGATGAGAGAGATCTGTGTCTCCAGGAAACTGAAGCAGGGGTCTAACCCCACCATTCCCTTTCTGATAGGTCTCTTAGAGACATAGGATGCCAGAAAGATTTCTCAGTTACATGAGAATATGCCAGCCTTAGAGGGAACCTCTGGAGATCCAGACCTCCCCAACACTGCCACAGCAGTTGAGGGAGAGGAGGATCAGGAGGAACTCTCTGGGGATGAGGTAGACAAAGGTCTTGAGGTAGTCAGAAGGCTAACCAGGGCCAACTTAGACTTACTTGGGCTAGGATCTGGGGGACCCCCAGTACTAACCCTAAGTGGGCCTAACCTTGGAGTTAGGAGAGATAGATCTCTTTCTAGGGACTCCAATAGATCTCTGCACTCTAATGCCTCTTCTCAGGGGAGAAGGAATCCTCCACAGAGGAGATTTACTTCCCCTCAGAGAAGGGAGCATGAGGCTAGGATGAGACAAGCTGAACTGAGGATTGAAAGGGAAGAACTTGCCCTGGCCAAAGAGAAGCTTGCCTTTGCTAGAGAGCAGCAGATGAGTGGGTTAGCACCCACTGGTGGCAGCAATCTCCCAAGAGATAGAGAGAAGGGTTTAGATACTAAACACCTGACTAAAATAGTGCCCCCCTTTAAGCAAGGGGATGATATCCAGAAATGGATGGCTGCTCTGGAGAGGGCCTGCACTGTGCAGTGCATTCCCCAGAGTCAGTGGGCAGCTATACTGTGGCTCTCCTTTGATGGTAAAGGTAGAGATAAGCTCCTCACTACAAGAGTAGAGGATGCTAACAATTACCAGGTCCTGAAGAATACACTGGTTGATGGGTTTGGTTTAACCACTGAGCAGTACAGGTTGCTGTTCAGAGACACCCAGAAAACTCAGTCTCAGGACTGGTCTGACTTTGTGGATTGTGCCACTAAGGCTTTGGAGGGCTGGTTGCTGGGTAGCAAGGTTACAGATTACACAGGATTGTATAATCTAATGATGAGAGAACAAATTTTAAACAATTGTCAGAACCAGTTGCTGCACCAGCACCTTGTTGATTCAGATCTGACCTCTCCCCAAGAATTGGGAAAGAAGGCAGACAAATGGGTCAGGACAAGGATCAAGCAGAACCAGAACCAGAACCAGGGTGGTCAGAAGAAAGCAGACCAGAAGGGTAATGTTAAGAATGAGCAAAATGACCAGAAGTCTTCACCAGGTCCCCAACAAACCAAAGAGGGTGGGGGTCAGGCTTCCCAGAAGAAGAAGACTCAAGAAGGCCAGTCAAAAAGGTGGTGCCAGTACTGTAAAAGTAAATCTCACTGGTTTAGTGAGTGCACCAAAAGAGGAGGACAAACTCCTGCCACTACAGCCCCTAAGGCAACTGCACCCCCTAGTACAGTCAGTAGTGGTAGTGTACCTCCCAAGGCATTAGTTGGGTTAACCTTGGGTACTGAGGGGTCTGACAACTTAGTTGGCACACTCACTCAGGCTGTCCTTGTCTGTACAGGGGATATGGATATGTCCCCTGAAATAAGTCCCAATACTTTGGGCAAATACAGGCAGACACCTTTGATAAATGGCAAAATGGCTCAGGCCTATAGGGACACTTGTGCCAGTGTCACCATGGTGACACCTAACTTTGTGGACCCTGGACAGATCATGCCAGGTACTGATTTCCTGGTGACCAATGCCAGCAATGTCACTACTAGTCATAGTGTGGCAATTGTGGCTTTCTCCTGGGGTGGAGTGAAGGGACAAAAGAAAGTTGTAGTCAGTTCAGACCTCCCAGTTGATTGTTTGTTGGGCAATGATTTGGAGTCATCACAGTGGTCAGAAGTGGAGCAAAGGACTCACATGGAAATGTTAGGTTTGCCAGCACATGTGCTTGCTGTGACTAGGTCACAGGCCAGAAAATGCCCCACTGAACAGGTGCTGGATCCTGAAATTATGGACCAGACACCTTCCAAGAAGAAGAGCAGTAAGGGTAAGGCTTTGCCTTCCCCCTTGCCCCAGGTTGAGGATCAAGTCTCTGAGGAGGCTGATCTGGAAGAGCTGAGGGAAACTGAGCCTAAAGAGCTTGAACTTGATCAAGTTGAGTTTCTGGGCTCAGGGGGACCCTCCAGAGCAGACCTGGGGAAGGAACAGTTGAGCTGCCCTTCCCTTGAACCCCTCAGACAGCAGGCTGCTGCTGAGGCTGCAGGGAATGCCACAGGTGCCCACAGGGTATACTGGGAAGATGGACTCCTGTACTCTGAGTCAAGAGACCCCAAGCCTGGTGCAACCAGGAGGCTGGTCATCCCCTTGTCTCTGAGAGGTTTCCTTCTCACCTTGGCCCATGAAATTCCCCTTGCAGGTCATTTAGGTCAGACAAAGACTTGGGACAGGCTTGTCTCACACTTTCACTGGCCCCATATGAATGAGAATACCAAGGAGTTTTGTCGCTCCTGTGTCACTTGCCAAGCCAGTGGTAAGTCAGGTGGCACAACAAAGGCCCCCCTCATACCACTACCTGTGGTGGGGGTTCCCTTTGAAAGAGTGGGGATTGACATTGTTGGTCCAATGGAACCCCAGACAGCATCAGGGCACAAGTTTATACTGGTGGTGGTGGACCATGCCACCAGGTATCCTGAAGCTATTCCCCTGAGGACCACCACAGCTCCTGTGGTGGCAAGAGCCCTAGTTGGAGTGTTCTCCAGAGTGGGTTTTCCAAAGGAGGTCGTTTCTGACAGAGGTACAAACTTCATGTCAGGATATCTGACTGCCATGTGGAAAGAGTGTGGTGTGAACTACAAGTTCACCACACCCTATCATCCACAATGCAATGAGCTTGTTGAGAGATTCAACAGGACCCTCAAAGGGATGATTCATGGACTACCTGAACCTCTTAGGAGAAGATGGGATGTCCTGATCCCCTGCCTCTTGTTTGCTTACAGAGAGGTCCCACAGAAGGGGGTTGGCTACAGCCCTTTTGAGCTTCTGTATGGGCATCCTGTGAGAGGACCCCTGTGTTTGGTGAAGGAAGGATGGGAGAGACCTCTCAAAAAGCCTGCCACCAACATAGTGGACTATGTACTTGGTCTCCGCTCCAGGATGGCTGAGTATATGGAAAAGGCATCTAAAAACCTTGAGGCCAGCCAGGAACTTCAAAAAGCTTGGCATGACCAAAAGGCTGTTCTGACTGTATACCAGCCAGGACAGAAGGTGTGGGTGCTGGAGCCAGTGGCCCCAGCAGCTCTGAAAGACAAATGGTCTGGGCCCCACACCATCATTGAGCAAAAGGGAGAGGTTACCTACTTGGTGGACCTTGGAACTCCCAGGAGCCCTCTCAGAGTGCTCCATGTTAACAGGCTCAAGGCATATGTTGACAGGAAGGACATGAGCTTGCTCATGGCCACAGATGAGGGACAGGAGGAAGAGAGCGACCCTCTCCCAGACCTGCTCACTCAGAATCCTGATGATGGATCAGTTGATGGTGTTGTCTTTTGTGGCAGCCTCTCTGAACATCAGCAACAGGATTGCAGGCAAGTTCTGCAATCCTTCAGACATATGTTCTCTCTGACACCCAGCCAAACTGATTGGTGTACCCATGATGTTGACACTGGGGACAGTCTGCCTGTCAAGAGTAAAATCTACAGACAGCCTGATCATGTTAGAGACTGCATCAAAACTGAAGTGCAGAAAATGTTGGAGTTGGGAGTCATTGAGCCCTCAGATAGCCCTTGGGCTAGCCCAGTAGTTCTAGTGCCAAAGCCTCACACCCAGGGTGGTAAGAGAGAGATGAGGTTTTGCGTAGACTACAGAGGCCTCAATGCAGTCACTAAGACTGATGCCCACCCAATACCAAGAGCAGATGAACTTATAGATAAATTGGCTTCTGCCAACTTCTTAAGTACATTTGATTTGACAGCTGGGTATTGGCAAATCAGGTTAGCTGAGGAGGCCAAACCCAAGACAGCATTTTCTACCCCTGGAGGGCATTATCAATTTGTGGTAATGCCCTTTGGACTGAAAAATGCACCTGCCACCTTCCAAAGGTTGGTGAATCAAGTCCTCACTGGGCTGGATGACTTCTGTGCAGCATATCTAGACGATATTGCTGTCTTTAGCTCCACCTGGGAGGATCACCTGGTCCACCTGAGGAAAGTGTTAGAGGCCCTGCAAAAGGCAGGCCTCACTATCAAGGCCACCAAGTGCCAGATAGGGCAGACACAGGTTGTATACCTGGGCCACCTTGTAGGTGGAGGCCAGGTTCAGCCACTGGAGAGTAAGATACAGGCCATCAAGGACTGGACTCCTCCAATCACCCAGACTCAGGTTCGAGCTTTCTTGGGCCTGACTGGGTACTATAGGAAGTTTGTCAGAAATTATGGGTCCATAGTGACCCCTCTTAATGACCTGACAAGCAAAAAGATGCCAAAGAAAGTTCAGTGGACAGCAAGCTGTCAGAAAGCATTCAATGACCTAAAGCAGGCCATGTGCACAGCACCTATCCTAAAGAGTCCAGATTACTCCAAGCCATTCATTGTCCAAACAGATGCTTCTGAGTTGGGTGTGGGGGCTGTAACTGAATTTTGATGGTAATGATCAGCCTATTGCTTTCATTAGTAGGAAGTTGACACCCAGAGAGAAAAATTGGTCAGCTATTGAGAGGGAGGCCTTTGCTGTGGTCTGGGCCCTGAAGAAGCTGAGGGCCCACTTGTTTGGCACTCACTTCACCATTCAGACAGACCATAAGCCCCTCTTGTGGCTAAATCAGATGAAGGGTGAAAACCCCAAACTGCTTAGGTGGTCCATTTCCCTACAGGGGATGGATTTTACAGTGGAGCATAGACCTGGTACTGATCACAGCAATGCTGATGGGCTCTCCAGGTATTTCCACTTAGAGCAAGAAGACTCACCTGGTCAAGGTTAGTTTATTGTCCCAAAGTTTGGGGGGGGGGTCATGTAGGAGAGTAGGGTCTGCAATCCTATGATCACCCAGATTTTTGCTTTTTGCTGCACTGGTTTACGACTTTCCCTGGCTGTGGGCCTGCTAATCAGACCCACAGCCTAGCTGTTCTCTCTATCCAAATTGTACTCAGGTACTGAATTGGCACTGGGCCCTCTCCAAGTCCCTGTACCCAGGGCTGAGGTGTACCCAGAAGTCTCCCAGGGGCTGAAGCATGTATTATGCCACCCCTGGGCTGACTAACTAAACTGACACAACTGGCTGCACGACAGCTGGGGCAAGGTGGTGTACTCACCCTTTGCTTTAGATATAGTATGCCTATATCTAACCCTAAAAATGGACACACAGATCTCCTATCAGTCACTCCTATGGCAGGCCTTAACAATCCTGAAGGCAGAGTGCTTGGAATCGTGTGAGATGGTGCTCTGGCATGAGCTGAGCCTGTCTGCGGCTTTCGGGATCCATCCCTTAGCCGTTTCCATGATATCGCATACCATATACTCCTAAGTGCATTATAATCCTCGCGGTTATATGCCAACTCTGGTATCGCTTTATCAAAACATGTCGAGTAAGGTGTCATACGAATTGGAATACTAACCCCTCTCCAACTCTGGCGACGGGGTTAGCATTCCACCCTTCTAGAGGGACATGACATGTATGTAACCCCTAACCCCGGTTAAAGTCAAACAGAGCCTCAGCTCCACAAAATGGATGCTGCCACCGAGACACAAGTCTGCCCTCCTGCTGCTGGGAGTCCTCCCAGAGCAGGAGATAAGGACAAAGGGTTTCCTGCCAGGGGCGGTGCCAGCACTGTCCCAGACAGGGTTTTGTGTATTGTAGGTAGGCAGGGCTTTAGAGGAAGGTGACTGCACGTGGCACCCCGGTGCTCACTGTGCATAGGCTGGCTGGAACCAGTTCCAGGGTCACTCCAGACCCTGTGCTGGGGAAAAGCCCGCCAAGGAAGTGGGTGTAACCACCCCCCTCCTAGTCCCACCCCTAGGGCAGGACTTAGTCGCGTGCCAGCCCCTTTTTACAGGATAAAGGTAGGAACTGGCCCCCTTCCAAATCAGATCATCTTTGAATCCTGAAACTACTTTCCACGAAAGGAACTCAAGACTTCTTCCTAAGATTTCTCCCTTGTGACTAAGGAGTAGTCACCCTGCATCCGCAAGCACCATCTTAAGAACACTGCGGTCTGCTGCAAGTCTCTCCTCCGGATCAAGACTGCCCAGCTCGACGAGAACCGGCTTCCCTGGCACCTCTTACCTCTACCTACATCATCAGTCACGCTGAGATTCGTGGGTGTGACGAGACCTCGAGGGACCGGCCATCTTCAAGACTGCACGACTTCTGCACAGCAAGCCCGCCGAGTAATTTCCTGGTGAGTGCTTTGGGGTCCGAGAAGCCCCGACCCTGAGCAGCTCCAGCACCGAAGAGTAGCCCCCCAGCATCTCCACGATCTGCGTGGGGCCCTTCTGCTTTTTGCTGCTCACCACGTTGTTTGGCTACTAGCCCGCTGGCTTGTGGCCTTCTGAACGACGCCCGACGACATCACTGCTGCTGGTCTGGTTGCTCCAGACTGGCCCTTGCTCCCTTCCAGAAGAGGAGCACTCCTGACCCTCCTGGTCCACTCAAGACGCCATTTTGAGTCCACCGCGTGGGCTTGAATTAGCCAAGGCTTGTTGCCCAATCCTGGGTAACTTCGACGCCGACAGCTTCATCCATCGTGGGACAGCTCGCCTCTCCATCCTGGTCGCCGACAGCGCCTCCTGGTCCGTGAGATCTGCAGAGCCAGCGTCGCCCACTCACCTAGTCGAGGTGACTTCGCCCGGTGCCATCCTGGTGCCCACTTAATCACTGGCTAGTGATTCAAGAACTTGGTCCCCTCTGCTTTCAGGTTTTCTTCTTCCTTGATCCAAGGCTTGGATCCATCGAACTTTCCTTCACTGGTCGCCTGCCAGCAACTTCCTTCTTCCAGGCTCCTGGTCCGGCAACGAGATCCCCGACGTCTTTTCAGACCTATGCAGCTGCAGCCCCTGGGCTAGGTAACTTCGGCACTTCGGTGTCCCAGCATAGCCTCACTATCCTAGGGTCAGGATCCACTGTCGTTTTCTTCCTACCAGGTCGGGTTCGCCCGTGAACACTAACTTTGTCTTTACTAGCCTCCATAGACTTTGTCCCGCATCCCGCGTGAGAGTGCACACTCTGCACCCGAGTCCCCTAGGTCACCTAGAAGTAATCTAACGATTCCCTAGTTAAGTCCTAGCGATTCCAAAGCCTATTAGTACTGTACTTACCTGCTAGTAATTTCGCATTCCACTTTTAGAATATATGGTTTTTCGTGCCCCTCGGGCATTTGTGTATAACGTGCTAACTTAAGTATTTTCATAAGAGTTTTGTTGTGTGCTTAGCACCCTGTCCTCATAAAGAGTACAGGGTTGTTGTGATTCTAATAAATACATTGTTTATTTTCATAACACTTGTGTGGTGTCCTTTCACTGGGTGTTCAAGGGGTAATGTGATGGTAAAACAGCTGGCTTAACACGCCCTCTAGAGTCTTAGCCTTAGACTGCTCGTATCCATGCTACTAGGATAGCTGGTCTATAAGGTTGACTTACAACCAATCATCAATAAGGGTTGTTTGGACTGATATATAGTGATCACTAGAATAGTGAGCACTGCACATCAGGCCAACTTCTCACAGTGCCGATAAAGACTCGCAAATCTTTTATAACAGTTCTGGCGTCAGCCGATCGCTGGGGCCACATCCATATGAATCTCGTACATGAATCCACTGCGACCAAGATATATTTATAGTTACCATCCCTTTGTAAGGGACCACAGTGGTCCAGATAAACACAGGCTAGTGGTTTATCTGAGATTAGAAGGGGCGTCTGTGCTGGTCGTCTCACTGTTGATACCTTCATTCTTTGACATATTTCACATTCTAGAACATAGTTCCTTGTCTGTCTTCTCATTTGTGGCCACCAGTATCTCTGCTTTAATAATGATACTGTGGCTGAAACGCCAGCATGTACAGAAGCAAGCCCTTCGTGTGCCGCTTTGATGAGTCCTAACCTATGTTCCATGTTTGGAATTGCCCTATCCCCCACTCCAGGGATTCGAGCAAACGGAACATTATTTGCATCAGTTATGTATGAGTACTTTACTGGAAAGCCTTTCGGGAGTGTTTCTATAGCTTCTTTTACTGTAGCGCTGACAGCCTGTAATATTTCGCTGTCTATTTTTGTTTTTGACCGGCTGATGGCAGCTACGGAAGCCGTTTGCACAGCTTCCTTCGCGGCCTCATCAGCCAATGAATTCCCTGCAACGTGAACGCCATCACGTTGATGACTCAGTGTATGTATCACGTGAATCTTTGGTAGTTCCTTTTGTAAAAGAACTACTTGTTCCCAAAGCATCTTATGCTTGATTGTGCCACCTTTTGCGTCTTTAAAACCATTCTGAACCCAGATCTGCAAGTATTCATTGTATGATTGAACGCAATAATACGAATCACACACTATGAGTGTGGGGAATTCTCGATCAGTATTTTCAAGCGCCATCTTGAATGCCAGTAGTTCTGCTCGCTGAGCTGTACAATCTCCTAGAGATTGCGTTTTAGTGACCAGTGGTTTAAATTTTCCTTCGTGCCAGCGACCTTTAACAATCGCGCACGCAGCACTGTAAGCTTGTTTACCCCCCACTGCGGGTTGTGCTGATCCGTCTGTATATATTATACAGCCGTAATGTTCTAGAGGCAGAATTTCGGTTGGCGGAGGACATTCAAATTCATATTGGAGAAATTCTTGTGTTTTTAAGTTGGGATCAAATTCGTATACCACGTCTGTTGCAGCAAGAGAGTTAGCCCACTGTATCCACCTTGGATGGAGTGCTTTAGCATTCGGAATGCTTGCCTTTGTTACCGCCTCCAGGGCTGGTATCGGTGTCACGATGATTATTCGTTTACCTTGTGCTAGGGTCCGTTCCTTTGCCACAGCAGTCTGTACCGCGGTCAGAATTTTTTCCGTTGGGCTAAATTTCATTTCAGCTTTTGTGTACAAGTGTGATTTGTATGCAATTGGTACCTTTTCTCCCTCATTAGAGGTCAGGTATGTGAATCCGCATCTTCCTGGGATGACTCGAATCACAAGGTTGCGTGTGTTATCACGTGTTTGTAATTTTGTTTTAACTAACATGTCTGTTTGTAAAGATCTCAAAATTTCTGTGTGTTTTTGAGTCCAGTTGATTCTTTTAACTCCTTCGACGCTTGTAGGAAGGTAGAGCCCTGACTATGGTTGCCCCCAACTTTTTGCCTGGTGTTTTGCTGGTTTTCTGACTTAGTTGACCTGGGGCCCTGCTATTCAGGACCCCAGGCCTACTGCTCTCTCTGTAAAATGGATTCCATGTACTTTAGGTACATATCTAAATTGGATACTGAGTCACCTTATCAGTCCCTGTACAGTGTACCTTAGGTACCCAGGGCATAGGTGTACCCAGGGCCTACCAGGGGCTGCAGCATGTATTATGCCACCCCTGGCTGGCCATCCAAATCTGACACAACTGGCTGCTTGACAGCTGGGGCAAGGTGGTGTAATCACCCTTTGCTTTAGATATAGTATACCTATATCTAGCCCTAAAATGGACACACAGATCTCCTATCAGTCACTCCTATGGCAGGCCTTAACAATCCTGAAGGCAGAGTGCTTGGAATCGTGTGAGATGGTGCTCTGGCATGAGCTGAGCCTGTCTGCGGCTTTCGGGATCCATCCCTTAGCCGTTTCCATGATATCGCATACCATATACTCTTAAGTGCATTATAATCCTCGCAGTTATATGCCAACTCTGGTATCGCTTTATCAAAACATGTCGAGTAAGGTGTCATACGAATTGGAATACTAACCCCTCGCCAATTCTGGCGACGGGGTTAGCATTCCACCCTTCTAGAGGGACACGACATGCATGTAACCTATAACCCGGTTAAAAGTCAGACAGAGCCTTAGCATCCACAAAATGGATGCTGCCACCGAGACACAAGTCTGCCCTCCTGCTGCTGGGAGTCCTCCCAGAGCAGGAGATAAGGACAAAGGGTTTCCTGCCAGGGGCGGTGCCAGCACCGTCCCAGACAGGGTTTTGTGTATTGTAGGTAGGCCGGGCTTTAGAGGAAGGTGACTGCACGTGGCACCCCGGTGCTCACTGTGCATAGGCTGGCTGGAACCAGTTCCAGGGTCACTCCAGAACCTGTGCTGGGGAAAAGCCCGCCAAGGAAGTGGGTGTAACCACCCCCCTCCTAGTCCCACCCCTAGGGCAGGACTTAGTCGCGTGCCAGCCCCCTTTTACAGGATAAAGGTAGGAGCTGGCCCCCTTCCAAATCAGATCATCTTTGAATCCTGAAACTACTTTCCACGAAAGGAACTCAAGACTTCTTCCTAAGATTTCTCCCTTGTGACTAAGGAGTAGTCACCCTGCATCCGCAGGCACCATCTTAAGAACACTGCGGTCTGCTGCAAGTCTCTCCTCCGGATCAAGACTGCCCAGCTCGACGAGAACCGGCTTCCCTGGCACCTCTGACCTCTACCCACCTCTACAGCCCAGCTGAGAACCGTGGGTGCGACGAGACCTCAAGGGACCGGCCATCTGCAAGACTGCACGACTTCTTTCCAGCAAGCCCGCCGAGTGAATTCCTGGTGAGTGCTTTGGGGTCCGAGAAGCCCCGACCCTGAGCAGCTCCAGCACCGAAGTGCAGCCCCCCAGCATCTCCACGATCTGCGTGGGGCCCTTCTGCTTTTGGCTGCTCACCGCGTTGTTTGGCTACTAGCCCGCTGGCTTGTGGCCTTCCCGACGACGCCCGACGACATTTCTGCTGCTAGTCTGGTTGCTCCAGACTGGCCCTTGCTTCCCTCCATCGGAGAAGTACCCTGGACCCTCCTGGTCCGCCCAAGACGCCATTTTAGGTCCACCGCGTGGGCCTTGCATTTGCCAAGACTTGTTGCCCAATCCTGGGTCCAGCGACGTCGACAGCAAGAACCTTCGTGGGACAGCTCGCACCTCCATCCTGGTCGCCGACAACGCCTCCTGGTCCGAGAGACTGCAGAGCCCAGCAGCGCCCACTCACCTGACTGCGGTGACTTCGCCCGGTGCCATCCTGGTGCCCACTTAATCACTGGCTAGTGATTCAAGAACTTGGTCCCCTCTGCTTTCAGGTTTCCTTCTTCCTTGATCCAGGCTTGGATCCATCGAACTTTTCTTCACTGGTCGCCTGCCAGCAACTTCTTCCTTCCAGGCTCCTGGTCCGGCAACGAGATCCCCGACGTCTTTTCAGACCTATGCAGCTGCAGCCCCTGGGCTAGGTAACTTCGGCACTTCGGTGTCCCAGCATAGCCTCACTACCCTAGGGTCAGGATCCACTGTCGTTTTCTTCCTACCAGGTCGGGTTCGCCCGTGAACACTAACTTTGCCTTTACTAGCCTCCATAGACTTTGTCCCGCATCCCGCGTGAGAGTGCACACTCTGCACCCGAGTCCCCTAGGTCTCCTAGAAGTAATCTAACGATTCCCAAGTTAGGTCCTAGCGATTCCAAAGCCTATTAGTACTGTACTTACCTGCTAGTAATTTCGCATTCCACTTTTTAAGTATATGGTTTTTCGTGCCCCTCGGGCATTTGTGTATAACGTGCTAACTTAAGTATTTTCGTAAGAGTTTTGTTGTGTGCCTAGCACCCTGTCCTCATAAAGAGTACAGGGTTGTTGTGATTCTAATAAATACACTGTTTATTTTCATAACACTTGTGTGGTGTCCTTTCACTGGGTGTTCAAGGGGTAATGTGATGGTAAAACAGCTGGCTTAACACGCCCTCTAGAGTCTTAGCCTTAGACTGCTCGTATCCATGCTACTAGGATAGCTGGTCTATAAGGTTGACTTACAACCAATCATCAATAAGGGTTGTTTGGACTGATATATAGTGATCACTAGAATAGTGAACACTGCACATCAGGCCAACTTCTCACATTGGTGAGCAGCGGTTGGGATTTGAGCTTGCTGTTGTTTTACCACACATGCCCTAAGAATATCTTGTGAAAGATCACATAAGTACTAAAGGTACATATAACTTAGCTTAGAATACTCTGAGTTCTACTGAACCAGCTGTTGTAGCTCCTAGGGCCTAGCACACCCTAAACTACAACTCTAGCAAGGGATCAGTAGGCAAACATATAGTGTAGGTAAGTGCACCACTTACACCTCACTAGAAAAGCATGTCTACCCATGGAGATTCTACTGAGACTCCCCTGGTCAGTGTTGACCCTCCACAGGTCACTTCAAGATATGCAGCTCTCAGTTTCCAGGAGATGAGACAGATCTGTGTCTCCAGAAAACTGAAGCAGGGGTCTAACCCCACCATTCCCTTTCTGATAGGTCTCTTAGAGACATATGATGCCAGAAAGCTTTCTCAGTTACATGAGAACATGCCAGCCTTAGAGGGAACCTCTGGGGATCCAGACCTCCCCAACACTGCTACTGCAGTTGAGGAGGAGGAGGATCAGGAGGAACTCTCTGGGGATGAGGTAGACAAAGGTCTTGAGGTAGTCAGAAGGCTAACCAGGGCCAACTTAGACTTACTTGGGCTAGGATCTGGGGGACCCCCAGTACTAACCCGAAGTGGGCCTAACCTTGGAGTTAGGAGAGATAGATCTCTTTCTAGGGACTCCAATAGATCTCTGCACTCTAATGCCTCGTCTCAGGGGAGAAGGAATCCTCCACAGAGGAGATTTACTTCCCCTCAGAGAAGGGAGCATGAAGCTAGGACGAGACAAGCTGAACTGAGGATTGAAAGGGAAGAAATTGCCCTGGCCAAAGAGAAGCTTGCCCTGGCAAGAGAGCAGCAGATGAGTGGGTTAGCTCCCACTGGTGGCAGCAATCTCCCAAGAGATAGAGAGAAGGGTTTAGATACTAAACACCTGACTAAGATAGTGCCCCCCTTTAAGCAAGGGGATGACATCCAGAAATGGATGGCTGCTCTGGAGAGGGCCTGCACTGTGCAGTGCATTCCCCAGAGTCAGTGGGCAGCTATACTGTGGCTCTCCTTTGATGGCAAAGGTAGAGATAAGCTCCTCACTACTAGAGTTGAGGATGCTAACAATTACCAGGTCCTGAAAAATGCACTGGTTGATGGGTTTGGCTTAACCACTGAGCAGTACAGGTTGCTGTTCAGAGACACCCAGAAAACTCAGTCTCAGGACTGGTCTGACTTTGTTGATTGTGCCACTAAGGCTTTGGAAGGCTGGCTATTGGGTAGTAAGGTTACTGATTTCAAAGGATTGTATAATCTAATTATGAGAGAGCAAGTCTTAAATAATTGTCAGAACCAGTTATTACACCAGCACCTGGTAGACTCTGATCTGACCTCTCCACAAGAATTGGGTAAGAGGGCAGACAAATGGGTCAGAACCAGGATTAGGCCCAAGAACCAAGGTGGTGACCAGAAAAAGGAATCAACCAAGCCTCAAGAGAAGGGTGGGAATAAATCTCCAGATCAAACCACATCAGGGCCCCAAAAATCCTCTGAGGGGGGTGGGTCCCAGAATCCTTCCAACAACCAGAAGAAACCTTATTGTTATCCCTGTAAACAGGTGGGTCATTTAAAAACTGACAGCAGTTGCCCAAAGAATAACAATAAGGAGAACATACCCCCAAGTAACATTCCCAAACCTCCTGTTACTACTAGTAGTAATCCCCCAGGTGGTGGGAGTGCCCCCAAGAATTTGGGTGCATTTACTTTGGGAGTTCCTGGGGACTCTGGCCTAACCAGGTCCCCTGACTTAGATACTCTTGTCTGTGAGGCTGGCATGGGGTTTGCCAACTTCACAACTTGTCCCAACACTTTGGGCAAGTACAGACAGGAGCCCCTCATCAATGGTATAAAAGTTGAGGCCTATAGAGATACAGGGGCTAGCATCACTATGGTGACTGAGAGTCTAGTCCCCTCAAGGCAACTTTTACCTGGTGCCACATACCAGGTGACCAATATTGATGGAGTACAGAGAGATCATCCCATGGCAGTGGTCAATCTCAGCTGGGGAGGTGTCACTGGCCACAAGAGAGTGGCAGTGTCACCAAACTTGCCTGTAGATTGCCTACTGGGGAATGATTTAGAGCTCTCAGCCTGGGCTGAAGTTGAGCAAGAAACCCATTCTAAAATGGTAAACACCCATGGTAAGGTTAGTGGGGCAGTGATAGCCACAGCCCCAGTCCAAGATGTCCTCCCTGAACAGGTCAGGAGGGTTGTGCCAGTCACAACCCAATCTCAGACAACTTCCTTCCCAGAACAGGTTGTCAAGGCTGTGATGGTCACAGCCCACACCCAAACTGAGCCCCCTCCTGAAAAGGTTGGGAGAGTTGTGATGGCCACAGCTCAAACTCAGACAGATGATAGTGTTGTGAAGCCTGAAACTATGGATCACTCCACTCAGACAGAGAGCATTGAGGAGGAAGAGAAATCTCCCTCCCACCAGACTTTAGGAAAGGGTCAGCCTCCTCAGGGAACTGATCTGACCCCTTGTGAAGAAACTGCCACAGAGGTAGTCAGGCCTAGCCTGACAGAACCCCTGATGTCAGTGGACCCTTCCAAGGTGGGACCCAGTCTGGAGCAGGTAACCTGCCCCTCTCTACCCTGCCTCAGTCAGCCCAGGGCTGTAGAGGTCAGGGAGGCCACTCCAAAGGGCCCCCTGTCCAAAAGAATTCCCCAATCAGCAGATTAAGGGCACTGAAGCTAGTAGTCCTAGCCAAGTGAAAATAAAACACACTCCTGAGGGATCCCCTTAAAATTAGTTAGGGACCTCCCACAGATGGACACTGTTGGGCACAGCCAAACTTGGGACCTGAGGGCCCCAGACCTGACCTGTCCCTCCAGTAAGCCAAACAGAGGGACCCAACCTCCAGCTGTAGGTAGCCAGAGGTTGACCCTGAGAGCCCAAAACAACTCAGTCTTGGAAAGAAAGGCCTCTATGGTGGAAAATGATTGGAGGAAGCTGAGCCCAAAATTAGTGGAGCCTCACTTCAGTACTCCATTTCAGCACCAGCCTT
Organism: Lissotriton helveticus; assembly: GCF_964261635.1. Taxonomy (NCBI): domain Eukaryota; kingdom Metazoa; phylum Chordata; class Amphibia; order Caudata; family Salamandridae; genus Lissotriton; species Lissotriton helveticus. Next base: position 743,223,858 of record NC_136061.1, on the reverse strand, counting down.
TTCCTTTGACAAAACACACCACAGGTAGAGATTCCCTATGGTGGAGACCCTCAGATACCCTTAGGGTGAGGGATTGCCTAGTGGACCATGAGATAGGGGGTAACCATGCCAGTGCTGGTACTTCCTTATATGGCCACTCAGGCAATATAGGCTTACCTGGCAAGGCTAGCCTTATCTCCTTTCGTTTGGGGGGGGGTTATGTAGGAAGGTAGAGCCCTGACTATGGTTGCCCCCAACTTTTTGCCTGGTGTTTTGCTGGTTTTCTGACTTAGTTGACCTGGGGCCCTGCTATTCAGGACCCCAGGCCTACTGCTCTCTCTGTAAAATGGATTCCATGTACCTTAGGTACATATCTAAATTGGATACTGAGTCACCTTATCAGTCCCTGTACAGTGTACCTTAGGTACCCAGGGCATAGGTGTACCCAGGGCCTACCAGGGGCTGCAGCATGTATTATGCCACCCCTGGCTGGCCATCCAAATCTGACACAACTGGCTGCTTGACAGCTGGGGCAAGGTGGTGTAATCACCCTTTGCTTTAGATATAGTATACCTATATCTAGCCCTAAAATGGACACACAGATCTCCTATCAGTCACTCCTATGGCAGGCCTTAACAATCCTGAAGGCAGAGTGCTTGGAATCGTGTGAGATGGTGCTCTGGCATGAGCTGAGCCTGTCTGCGGCTTTCGGGATCCATCCCTTAGCCGTTTCCATGATATCGCATACCATATACTCTTAAGTGCATTATAATCCTCGCGGTTATATGCCAACTCTGGTATCGCTTTATCAAAACATGTCGAGTAAGGTGTCATACGAATTGGAATACTAACCCCTCGCCAATTCTGGCGACGGGGTTAGCATTCCACCCTTCTAGAGGGACACGACATGCATGTAACCTATAACCCGGTTAAAAGTCAGACAGAGCCTTAGCATCCACAAAATGGATGCTGCCACCGAGACACAAGTCTGCCCTCCTGCTGCTGGGAGTCCTCCCAGAGCAGGAGATAAGGACAAAGGGTTTCCTGCCAGGGGCGGTGCCAGCACCGTCCCAGACAGGGTTTTGTGTATTGTAGGTAGGCAGGGCTTTAGAGGAAGGTGACTGCACGTGGCACCCCGGTGCTCACTGTGCATAGGCTGGCTGGAACCAGTTCCAGGGTCACTCCAGACCCTGTGCTGGGGAAAAGCCTGCCAAGGAAGTGGGTGTAACCACCCCCCTCCTAGTCCCACCCCTAGGGCAGGACTTAGTCGCGTGCCAGCCCCCTTTTACAGGATAAAGGTAGGAGCTGGCCCCCTTCCAAATCAGATCATCTTTGAATCCTGAAACTACTTTCCACGAAAGGAACTCAAGACTTCTTCCTAAGATTTCTCCCTTGTGACTAAGGAGTAGTCACCCTGCATCCGCAGTCACCATCTTAAGAACACTGCGGTCTGCTGCAAGTCTCTCCTCCGGATCAAGACTGCCCAGCTCGACGAGAACCGGCTTCCCTGGCACCTCTGACCTCTACCCACCTCTACAGCCCAGCTGAGAACCGTGGGTGCGACGAGACCTCAAGGGACCGGCCATCTGCAAGACTGCACGACTTCTTTCCAGCAAGCCCGCCGAGTGAATTCCTGGTGAGTGCTTTGGGGTCCGAGAAGCCCCGACCCTGAGCAGCTCCAGCACCGAAGTGCAGCCCCCCAGCATCTCCACGATCTGCGTGGGGCCCTTCTGCTTTTGGCTGCTCACCGCGTTGTTTGGCTACTAGCCCGCTGGCTTGTGGCCTTCCCGACGACGCCCGACGACATTTCTGCTGCTAGTCTGGTTGCTCCAGACTGGCCCTTGCTTCCCTCCATCGGAGAAGTACCCTGGACCCTCCTGGTCCGCCCAAGACGCCATTTTAGGTCCACCGCGTGGGCCTTGCATTTGCCAAGACTTGTTGCCCAATCCTGGGTCCAGCGACGTCGACAGCAAGAACCTTCGTGGGACAGCTCGCACCTCCATCCTGGTCGCCGACAACGCCTCCTGGTCCGAGAGACTGCAGAGCCCAGCAGCGCCCACTCACCTGACTGCGGTGACTTCGCCCGGTGCCATCCTGGTGCCCACTTAATCACTGGCTAGTGATTCAAGAACTTGGTCCCCTCTGCTTTCAGGTTTCCTTCTTCCTTGATCCAGGCTTGGATCCATCGAACTTTTCTTCACTGGTCGCCTGCCAGCAACTTCTTCCTTCCAGGCTCCTGGTCCGGCAACGAGATCCACGACGTCTTTTCGGACCTATGCAGCTGCAGCCCCTGGGCTAGGTAACTTCGGCACTTCGGTGTCCCAGCATAGCCTCACTACCCTAGGGTCAGGATCCACTGTCGTTTTCTTCCTACCAGGTCGGGTTCGCCCGTGAACACTAACTTTGCCTTTACTAGCCTCCATAGACTTTGTCCCGCATCCCGCGTGAGAGTGCACACTCTGCACCCGAGTCCCCTAGGTCTCCTAGAAGTAATCTAACGATTCCCAAGTTAGGTCCTAGCGATTCCAAAGCCTATTAGTACTGTACTTACCTGCTAGTAATTTCGCATTCCACTTTTTAAGTATATGGTTTTTCGTGCCCCTCGGGCATTTGTGTATAACGTGCTAACTTAAGTATTTTCGTAAGAGTTTTGTTGTGTGCCTAGCACCCTGTCCTCATAAAGAGTACAGGGTTGTTGTGATTCTAATAAATACACTGTTTATTTTCATAACACTTGTGTGGTGTCCTTTCACTGGGTGTTCAAGGGGTAATGTGATGGTAAAACAGCTGGCTTAACACGCCCTCTAGAGTCTTAGCCTTAGACTGCTCGTATCCATGCTACTAGGATAGCTGGTCTATAAGGTTGACTTACAACCAATCATCAATAAGGGTTGTTTGGACTGATATATAGTGATCACTAGAATAGTGAACACTGCACATCAGGCCAACTTCTCACAACGCTGATGACGAGCTGGGCTCGTCATGAGGTAGCCTCCTCGCACGCTCATGACGAGCCCAGCTCGTCACGTAACATGCGCTTTTGAAAATCTCAGCGTACGGGCGGAATTCCGCCCGCACGCATGCGGTTAAAATCTGGTTTTATTAGATCATAGAGAGGTTTAACTCTCTCTGCATAATTTATAATGTAAGTTCTTCCGAAATTCAGGAAGCCTAGAATTGATTGTAAGTTTTTTAATGTTTTAGGTGCTTGGATTACAGCACATTTCTCTAGGAAATTGTCAGCCAGGCTTTGCCTTCACTTGATAGTTCATATCCTAAAAATAGGACTGTTAGATGGGCAATTCTTGACTTTTTTTTTTTTTTTGAAACTTTTTTATTGATTTTATAAACACAAACAACTTGCAAGGAACAAGGAACAGGAGAAGACATCATTACAAGTAACGTTGCACTATGTGGTGTGTGAGCGGGAAAGGTCGATCATTGAGCAGAAGGGTTCTTCAAATAAAGAGTCTCGTGCGGGGGAGCAGAGGGAGCACAAAATATTTTAGTACATAGTAGTAGGTGGAGGAACAGCGGGTTATGGGGACACAGGTTCAATATCCGGGCCTGGGAGAGGGGGGGTACATATATCACCACGGTAAGAGTTCCATTGAGTCCATATCTTCCCCCATTTACGGGGCGTACCACGAGAAATATACACAGTTTTTTCCCTGAACATGCACCAATCCATATTTTGTTTCCAATTCCGAATCCCAGGTGGTCCCTGGGCACCCCACAGTCGTGCAATGTCTCTCTTGGCTATCATGTTTCCCAAGGTCACCCATCGAAGTTGCGATACATTATAGTCGTTCGGTTCCCACACATTCAGCAAGCATCTCCTAGCCTCCGGCATCGATCGCACACCCGTAACCTCACTCATCACCTCATGCACACGGGTCAAGAATCGCACTATCTCAGGGCATTCCCAAATGATATGCAGAAATGTGCCCAGGAGACCGCAGCCACGCCGGCACAAACCATCCACAGAAAAGCCCATGCGTATCAAGCGGGGACCAGTCACATATACTCTATGCAGGATTTTGAGCTGAACAAATCTAAGGCGCGCCGGGATAGCCACCTCTTTAGGGGAGGAGATCGCCGCCTGCCAATCTTCGTCGTCAAGCTCCAGCCCATCACTAGTCCAGACCTCTCTAAGACGAACCAGGAGATCGGATCTGGAGTTGATGAGCTTTTTATAAATAAGCGAAATAGTACTATCAGGAACATGTCCGTCCAGTACCCTATCCTCAAGCGGGGACGCTTCCGGTATCTCAACTCCCGGAGGGAAGACCGAGAGTACCGCGTGACGGACCTGCGCATAGCGAAAAGATTCGCGATCGCCCAAAGCGTACTCTGCTTTCAATTCCTCAAACGTTTTAATTCTTCCTTTGGTCCAAACGTCATTAACCCTACTGATGCCTATCAAGTCCCACCTGTCAAACCCCTTCGACTGCCAGAGAGATCCAAGTCTGTCCGATGTATACAATGGGGTGGCACGAGTCAATTTATCAGACCACCCAAGCGCCATGGAGGCATGTCTCCACACTTGGACAGCCGTCCTAGTGGGGCCCGTTACATTTCGAGGGGTGAGTTTGGAGTAAAGGGCTCTATTATAGTCAGCCCCTGGCAATATCCACTTGTCCATCTCAAAGGCTGGGTTCGGTGAAGGGCCGTACATACAGTGATTTATCGCCCCCAATTGAGACGCCCAATAATAGCGACGGATATCAGGTAAGGCAATTCCCCCATCATACCAGGGGAGCGTCAGTTTAGCAATGGCGATTCGGGATCTACCCCCCCACACCAATTGTCTCTGTAGGGTCTCAATCTCACGAAAATATTTGGCCGGGACTATGTCAAGCGTGTTTTGCAACGCGTAGAGGAAGCGGGGCAGCGACATCATCTTGAACAATGCCGCTCTACCCAGGGGAGAGAGAGGAAGTTTTCCCCAAGCAACAACATCTGCCCGAAGGCGCTGAAGAGGGGGCAACAAGTTCCGGTCAAATCGCAGTTCAGGCTTCAGAGTGATAAAAATGCCTAGGTATCGAAATCCATCACGCGCAATCACGATGGGGCACCCACTGGGCAAAAGAGGAGCGTCACCCGACAGGACATATATACAGGACTTCGACCAATTAATAATGAGACCCGAATTTTTACGAAAGGACGTCAAGACATCAAACAGTACAATGAGGGATTTACGAGGAGATGTGAGGTACAGCAGAATATCATCCGCATAGAGAGACACACGGTCCTCAAACTCCGAATTCCACCTAATGCCCTTCAGGGACGGCTCCCACCTCAACCAAGCCGCCAGTGGTTCCAAGGCAAGAGCAAACAACAAAGGGGACAGAGGACAGCCCTGTCGCGTTCCCCTGCCCAATGCAAAGGGAGCAGAGACCCGACCATTTACAACCACCTGAGCGATGGGATCGGTGTAAAGCAACCTGACCCACCGAACGAAGTCCGGACCAAAGCCAAACTTTGCAAGAACCGCCCACAAATACGGCCATTCTATAGTATCAAACGCCATCGTAGCGTCCAAGGACGCCAAGATGGCGGGCTCACGCAGCGTCCCGGCTCGCGCTAAGACGCCGTGCAACCGTCGGAGGTTAAGTGCCGTGTTGCGGTGCGGTATAAAGCCGGACTGATCAGGGTGAACAAGGTCCCCAATGACAGCCGCCAAACGCGTCGCCAGCAGTTTGGCCAGGATTTTAGGCTCAGCATTAATCAACGAAATGGGTCTAAAAGAGGCACAGCGATCCCGAGGTTTTCCATCCTTGTGGATGACGACTATAGAGGCCAGTCTCTGGTCCGGCGGGAGGGAGCCCACCTCCAAAGACTCGAGAAACATCGAGCGTAGGTGTGGGGCCAGCGTATCTGGACGCAGTTTATAGAGCTCAATGGGGAGTCCATTAGGGCCCGATGCCTTGCCGGATCGGACCGAACGGATGGCAGCGGCGATCTCCTCCACACTAGGCGGCGCATCTAGGGCATCCCTATCAATGTCAGACAATCGGGGAAGTGCGATATCCCGCAATAGCAAGTGGGAATCCTGCTCAGATCGATCAGACACTGGGGAATATACCTCACGGAAGTAGTCAGCAAAACATGTAACCACATCAGCAGGGTCAGTATAACACTCACCATTCTCCGCAACAATCACAGGGACGACTCGGCTCGCATTCTCCCTCTTATCCAGCCAAGCAAGCAGCTTCCCAGCTTTATCACCCACATCGTACAGGCGGCCCTGCTGGTCCCTGCCTATTTCCTTAGCTGCGTCCGTAACCAAAGCCCTATAGTCATATTGTTTCAGCTCCAGCAAGTGTAGCCCCTCAGCGGTGACCCCAGATTCCAAGTTCCCCTCCAAAGCCGTTACCTCTCCCTCGAGGCGAACCACTTCAGCACGGTTAGCCCACTTCACGCCACCAATCAACGAGAGGGCCTGGCCACGAATGACAGTTTTGTAAGCCTCCCAGAGCAAACTTGGAGAGGAAACAGAGCCCACATTCTCAGCAAAATAACAATCGTGCGTCTTAACTAGCTCAGCCCTGACCCTGGGATCCCGCAAATACCAGGGGTTAATCGGAGCCACACGGCCCGCCGAACCCTGCCGTGCATCAACCACCAGCCAAAGCGGAGAGTGATCTGAAATACCCCTCGCCAGATGTTTAACTTCCCGTATGATGGAAGCATGGGCAGAAGGCAGTAGGATATGATCCAACCTCGAGAGACTACCATGAGCACCAGAATGAAAAGTATATTGCGACTGCCCCGGGTGAAGCAAGCGCCAGCAATCAGTTAGCCCCAGCGTTTCCAGAAAGTCGCTCAACCAAGTCTGGGCCTTAGGCAGTTCCCGGGGAGGGTGACGGTCACACATCCCCGAGACCACTGCATTAAAATCACCCCCAACCAGAAGCAGACCCTTGGGGAGACCCAGGATAAGTCCACTCAAGTCAGCAAATGTGGTGGCTTGGAGGCCCGGGGGCACGTATACGGAAATCAGGATAACAACCTTCCCTTCCCAACGCCCAACAATGGCGGCGTATCGTCCCTTATCATCCAGTATGACATCATCAATGGCCAAGGGGAGGGAGGTCCGAACCAGAATGCCCGCCCCTCTGGATCCCGAAGTAAAACCCGAGTGCGCCACAAGGCGATAACCACGCCTGTTCAGAGCATAGCACTTGTTGCAGAGCAAATGTGTCTCCTGCAGTAAGACAACATCAGGAGACAAACGTTTCAGCAGTTGCAATACCACCCTCCTCTTAATCCCATCCCCCAACCCATTTACGTTCCAACACAGCACCCGAAGCCCCCTGCCCCCCATCACCGAAGTCAGTCCCCCCCCCCCGCCCCACACCCGAGGCAACTTCAAAAAACAGGAGTTTGTCTTTCCTTCTCCTTGCAGAGAACAATAAAATTCAAACCAACATCCCCGATTCCCCAACAATACCCAAACAGCTTCACCCCGCACCCCTGCTGAAGACCAAAAAGCCCCATAAACTTGCAGTGTGCCTGTCGCCCAACCACCCAACTAGTCTACGAAAAGAAAACCCAGGAGGAGAAAGACCTGCCCACCCCCCACCCGCCCCCACATGGACTAATACTTGCAGACATTAATGTCACGGCATTAGCACAAATCAAAGTCAACTGTAAGGGAACGGGGGTCGAAGACGATATCTACTCCTGCTCCATTAAGCCACCCTCCGCTCGATCCGATTTGCCAGAGTCCTCAGAATGTTCATGATCCGTAGACAGCGAGTCAAGCCAGTCACTTACGACCCCAGCAAAGTCAAGATGGTCTCTGGACAAGAATCGAAACCGAAAGTGATCGCCAAGCCCAGGCGAATCCAGCAATCCGTTGTTGTTCACTTACTGGACGGCCGGCCAAGACAGGATAGCCCGGGGCGTCACCATGGAGCAGGCCCGAAAACTGCGGCGATCCGTAGCTCTGGACCCCGAAGTCCAAATAAAGTTCAGGGAACAGAGAAAGAATCAGCACATCCTCGCCAATAAACCCCCGTCGTCCATACCAGGATAAAGTACAGGATAGTCGGTGGAGGCGGTGAGGGTGTGGTATATAAATAAATAATACCGGATCTAGGTTTGACTGGACATAGCAATAACAGATAGCTCAATAAATAAGAGTCAAGATTCGAGGTAGTAGGAGTTTGCAGGTTTAATACAGCATAAAAGGACAGGAACAGGACAACCTGCACAGGAATAGGATGGCAGCGCTGCCGGGGGCAGGATCAAGGAAAAGGAAAAGGATAACTTTTAATAACAATGCACAAGCATATATACTAAAACAGTTGCATTACAGTGAATACAGTAGGCGGAGCAGTGGGTGTGGTCAATAGCAGTCACGAAAGATAAGGGTGAAAGTGGGTGTAACAGGAGGCGTATACATGGACATGTGATGTAAACGTAACAGAATATGTCATAAATGGGGCGGAAACATGGAGGGGGCTACCTAAGGAGCCGGGACCTCTGACCTAGAGGTGCGCGCAAACTGACAATGACGTGTTACTAGGAGAAGCTGGGGGCTATGAACTCTGCGCTAGGAGCAGAGACTGAAGTCTGGAGAGTCAGGGCGACATGTACCTAAACCCTATCTAGTATCTAATGTTTAGAGGACATGTTGATATAAACTAAGAGTCAGGAGGGGAGAGGCTAACAGACTCTAAGACTGGAGCATGCATTATTCTACATGTAGTGCGTGTTGAGGAATATTAAATGACCATTGAATACAGTATTTCTCTTACATGGAGACGTAAAGGCTAGACAATGACGGAAACTATTGATGCGATTCAGTAGCTTAGGAATGCAGAGAAGGAGGGCTGGACTGATAACTAGAATCATAACATACTCTTGGCAGACTCGTAGGCAGAGCCAGGTCGAGCCGGGCACTGTGAGGCAGGAAGTAAGTGAAGGGTCGAGGATACAGGTGGGGGCTGTATCGCTCCTCAGCGAGGGTTCAGGAGACGGGAGCTGAATCTGGTGTCCGGGCCCTTTTGAGGCCTAGAAACGGGGACTTTATAATGAAATAACGTGCACACTGAGAAACGTGGCAACGTAACTTTACATAGGCCTGATATTCGTAGTATTCACGAGAACTGGGAACTGGCATACTAGGGATGGACACAACTGTAAGTGCGTCTTTAATCAAACATGGGGGATACATATGCATATTAATCATGCACACATAACATAAGATGGGGGACACGTAGGGACACAGAACATGGCAAAATTTACTTTTCCACATTCCCTCCTTGTCACTACGTTTCCATCAGGAAACATCAATATTCATGATACCATCTATCATTTCATACAGTATCATTTGCTCGTCTCGAATTTTCTTTGAACTGGATTTAGAACGGGACTTGGGACTAGGAATACAAGAGGTAGCACAAATGCCGCAAATCGCAGGGCCACATTGTAAACAGAGGCAGCAACTGAATATGATCGTTACTGCAATACCCAGAAAGAATAATACTTTCCATCCCCAGGCGGAAATTATATTCCAGAACCAACCGGACCATGTCCAGGTGCCTGGATCTTGGTGTAACATATGGGCAATATTATGGAGTCTGGTAATAGCTGAATAAACAGACGGTGCGTTATTAGGAATGAAAATGCAGCAACTAGATCCGATGACTCTACATGCCCCGCCCCTATCGGCCAGTATGACGTCAAGGACGAGACGATTCTGGAGCACGACAATTCTCATAAAGGATTGCTCTTCGGTTAAGTTACCTAGAGCAGAAGTAGTCTCAATCAGTACTGCTTCAAGGGTTCTCGTTAATCTACGTATCAGTTTACTATTTACGACAGTACCTAAATAGGGGAAGACACCTTTATTGATATCTATGTATTGTTCTAGAGCGGTTTCAGTATAATCGACAATCGGGAGGTCTCTTTTGTGTCTCGTATGTACTAGGTGGGAATTCCTATGATAGTCAGGTGGGGCTAGAAAAACTGGTGGCAGTAGGAAGGCAATGTAACAGGTTCCCTCCCAATCGAGGGGCAGACGAACATATGCGGTCTGACCACAAACAAAATAAGAATGACGTGAAGCTTTGAAAATAGATTTCCTACTGTCACTATACTTGACAATAGTAGTACAATCACTATGGCCTACATGTACGGAACCATTATTTCGGACACATAATTCACCTTTGACTGGTAATACTGACATAGAGGGTAGGTCTGGAGTAGTATCAGACTGAACATTCAGGACCATAAAATTCGAAGAATAATTACCCAAATTATAAACTTCATTTTCTAGATCTAACCCTGTTCTGTGGGGAAGACCTTGCTTGTCTGGAAAACATGTACTGTTAAGAAAAGACATATCTGTTGAGGATGACGTTAACGTGGACCATGCTCCACACGAACCATTATGTGAAAATGGATAAGGAAAGAGTGGCAGAACTCCCTTCGGTGTCTGGAAAGGGGGGAGTCGACCACACACCCAACAATTAGTGGCATTGCTGGTCTGGTGTGAATAATGTAACATGCGGATAAAGGAATTATTACGCATAGCAAGACGATATGAAAGTTCATGAGGAGGTAGATCACTAAACGTGTGCTCTACTGTAGCATTAGCAGACTTATTTACATGAGAAACTGGAAAACACAAATAAAATGCATAACTTATGCAGGTAATCATAAGGCTGAGATATAGCAGAAAACATAAAATAATAGTGCAACTTTTAGAGTTCTCACTAACTCTCTCTCTGTGGGGGTCTATTTTATACATGTCAGAAACCGGTCTAACCGTTTCACCTAGGGGAGGACTTAGACAATCAAACTGGCTGACTTATTTTACTAGACCTTAATTTTTTCTTGTACTCCTGCTGCGGAGTTTTCTCTAACAGGGAGGAATCTGTATCATTGTCTTTTGCGGGACAGTCCTTAAGAATAGTACTTTGGCAATCCTTAAAATCCTCGGAAATGTTCTTTGAAACAGTCTTTAGTCCGTAAAATCTTTTCACATGAGACAGGTGGACCCAGCCCTTCCTGCCTTCCAGCTTGACGGCAGTACGGGTGGCCAGGAGGACCTGTTTTGGTTCCTTCCAGCGGGGCTCCAGCGGACTTGAACGATCAAAGTTCCTTACAAGAACCAAACTTCCGGGAACGATTTCTTGCGGTGCCACCTCGGTATTGTCTGGAAATGCGGCGGCAACCTGTGAACGACAAGAGTGTAGGGCAGACATCAAGGAAGCTAGGTAATCTGTCAGCATATTACTTGAAACATCGGTAATACTTCGAGGTCTAGGTGTACCCCACATGTTAGGGGGGCGGCCGAATACGACCTCATACGGGGACAGACCTGATCTGGAATGTGCGACCATGCGCATATAAAACAAAGCGACTGGCAGAGCTACTAGCCAGTCCACACCTTTCTCTTTACATATTTTAGCAATACGGATTTTCAGGGTCTGGTTATGTCTCTCTACGAGACCGGCTGCTTCAGGATGGCGTACACAATGGAACTTCCACTGGTACCCTAACAAAAGGGAAACATGTTTCATAAACTCAGATGAGAATGGCTGGCCGTTATCAGAATATACGACCCTAGGGAGTCCATAACGGGGGAAGAATTCACGAACCAACTGCTTGGCAGTGGTCGCGGCTGTGTAATCTGGGACTGGATATGCCTCTGTCCACCTGGACAAAGCGCATACAACTACAAGGACATACTTGAAACCTCGACATCGCTCCATCTGAATATAATCCATCTGGAGGACTTCAAAAGGGTGGTCAGGGGGCTGGAATCCACCTTGTTCCACCGGGACACTTTTACCTGGATTAAACTGGCAACATATCATACAGGTACGGACCTTCTGCTTGGCTGCAGCTCGTAAATGCTTGTTGAACCAAATGTTCTGGATACTATCTAACATAGCTTTTTCTCCTAAATGTGCTGGACTATGTGCGGTATTGATAATGACTTGAACCATAGTCGGGGAGAAACCATGTGGCTCTTCCCTTCGTTACCCATCCCTGATCTGTCTGGACCCCTCCTTGTTCGGACCATTTCTTGATTTCTTCGGGAGTAGCATGTAACTGGATATCTATGACATCTTGAGTGGGGTCCTTAACTGTCATACAGGTAGTCAGATCTGGAGTATGTGTCGGTGTCGCATTAACTGAAATGTCTGGAGTCTGTGCTGTAAGCTTGGCTGTGCGATCTGCTAGATCGTTACCTTGAGAAATAATATCAGTAACTTTCGTATGTGCTTTGCATTTCATGATAGCAATAGATGTCGGTAAGTGTATGGCATCTAACAGAGCTTGAATAAGGAGACCATGCTGAATCTTGGTTCCATGAGAAGTCATGAAACCTCTCTCCTGCCAGAGCACTCCAAAGTCGTGTACGACTCCAAATGCGTAACGTGAATCTGTGTAAACATTAACTTTCAGGTTCTTGGCGTGTATGCAGGCTTGAGTCAGAGCAACTAGCTCTGCTGCTTGAGCGGACAGGGTGTCAATACGGTGTGTTTCTATAACTTCAGTGTCAGTAGTCACTGCATACGCGGCTACTAGTTCTCCTGTACTTGTTCTCATACATGAACCATCCACATAAAGTGTCAGGTCGGGATCTGGTAATGGAATATCTGTCAGATCTTGTCTTGGCTTAGTCATAGTGTTAACTACTTCCACACAGTCGTGTGTGGCAGGATTCGAAATAACTGACGGTAACAGTGTAGCAGGATTTAGAACGTTGCAGCGTCTGATTTCTATGTGTGGCTGGAACAGTGTCAGTTCATAACCTGTTAAACGTGCAATTGTCAAGTGCTGAGTCTGTGTTCGGTTTAAAAGAACTTCCACGGAGTGTGGAACTTGTACTGTCAAGGAATGTCCTAATACTATGGAATCACTTTGTCTGATAGCTAGTGCTGTGGCTGCAACTGACTTGAGGCACGCAGGCAGAGCCTGGGCTACAGGATCTAATGTGCTCGAAAAATAAGCACAGGGCTTGTATTGACCTGCTTGATCTTGTGTAAGAACAGATAATGCTGTACCATCACGTTCTGTGACAAAAAGTGTAAAAGGCTTACTGTAGTTCGGTGTAGCTAGAACTGGAGCTTGGCATAAGGCTTTCTTTAACTCATTAAAACTAAGTGTATGTTCAGGTGTCCAAGGGAGGACAGTCGATACGGCTGCCTCCTGTGTCGTTAACTGTATCAGTGGCTTAGCTAGAAATGCATACTGAGGAATCCATTGTCTGCAATAAGAAGTAAGGCAGATAAAAGCACGTACCTCCTTCTGGGTCTTGGGCTGAGGAAGACTCGCTATTAACTGGATACGGTCAGGTGTCAACTGCCTACCCCTCTTGGACAGTAAATGGCCTAAATAGATCACTTGCTGGACACAGAATTGAAGCTTCGAAGGGGACACCTTGTGCCCCATCTCTGCTAAAAAATACAAGACTGTAAGTGATGCTCGCTCGCAAGCACGTTCAGAACGGGCTGTGATCAGTAGATCATCGACATACTGGAGCAGGGCAGTGTCAGTTGGCATGTGAATATTGTCTAGTTGTCTCTTAAGTGCTTGACTGTAAATACTAGGGCTTTCTGTGAAACCTTGAGGAGCTCGTGTGAACATATAGCTCCTTCCATTTAAACAAAATCCGAAAAGAAACTGGCTATCTGGATAAATGGGGACACTGAAAAACGCGTTCTTGAGGTCTATGACTGTAAAAAATGAGGCTTCGGAATCAATGGCTGTCAATAGGGAAGAGATATCTGGGACAACTGGGTACTGGGGAATAATACATTTATTAAGTTCTCGAAGGTCAATCACTAATCGATATACTGGGGGTGCATTTGGATCAGTACGTTTCATGACTGGAATGATCGGAGAATTACATACATTGGAGTCAGTTTCTACAACTACTCCTTGAGCGATGAGCTCGCCAATAATTTTGGATAAGGCTGTTACAGCCTCAGGTGGCAGTCTGTACTGTCTGATTCGTGGTAACACTACACCTGGTTTGAGAGTCACACGATGGGGTGTGATTTGCATATAACCTACATCAGTTGGACCTTGCGCCCATAGATGCTGCGGAACATTGGACAATCTCGGATCAAAATCTCGTAATACATAGTGACCCTTGAAGTCACGTAGAAACAGTCGTATTCCTTCGGGGGAACAACATATAACTGCACCTAATTCTTTCAGTGTTTTAATACCTAACAGATTTTCTGGACATGACTTCGTAAGTAATAGATCAGTAGTGCGGGACAATGGACCTACTTCTAGAGTAACTGGCTTTGATATCTCGTTTACAATAGGCTTTCCTGAAAATCCAAGGGAAACATTTCTAGAGCCTGAGAGCGGAGCCCCTGGAACTTCGGCGTGACTGATGGTCGTCCTACTTGCCCCTGTATCAATCAGAAACTTTCTGTCTTTCCCTAGTACTTGACTATGAACATAGGGACCTTCTTGATCTACAGGAATCTCGATGAGAGGCAAGCCTACCTCCCTCTCTAGGCTGTTTCATGAATATGGCTGATACTCTGGATACTCGGACTGTGCATACTGGTACATCTGCTGTGTAACATGCTGTGTTGCAGCAATAGGCTGCGGTGCTGAAACTGTCTGTTGTGCATTCTGTGGCTGAGAAGTCTGTGAAACTTGTTCTTGTCTAGGCGGACGTGGTCTTTCTTTAGTCTTACCAGTAGCTATATTGTGTTTCAGAACTGCACACTCGTTTATAAAATGACCTGGCTGTTTACAATAATTGCAGGTCCCTTTAACGGGAACTGCAGGATGACTGGCTTGATTCGTACCCCTCTTCTGACTGTCTTGAGGAACAGATTGTGCAACTAGTATTCTTAACTTGTGGACTCGAATTCTCGACTAGTTTAGTAACAAAAAGATGAGGGTATGACTCGCTACTCGTCTTGAGGCCACTGTTGATACTAAAGCATTTCTCAAATCTAGAATAAAAATCACTAGTATCTTCGTCTTGTTTCTGTTTACAGGCTGAGATTGCATCCCAGTCTTCCTTTTTAGTGGCTAATAATCTGGGCAAAACTTGTATTAGCAGTTCAGGTAATTCTTTACATTTCTCTCCAAGACCAGTACCTGGTACTCGTATCTTATCTTCAGCTTCTAGAACTGCCCAATCGATCTTTTTCTCTCCCACCTCCCATTCTTTTTCCTTGAGTTTTTCGTATACCCCTGCGGGCAACAGGACTTTTAACATTTTAATTATATCTGGATACGTGTATTCTCCCATACGGAGCATGTCTTTTAATTCTCGGTGGAACCCTGCTGGATCTTTGTCATGACAGGGAATTAATTTCTTCATCTCTAAGAGTTCCATCTTTGTAATCGGGGTGTAAACAAATACTCTTTGCATTTCACCATCTGCTGTCCTGACTGGGTGTACTTCTCGTAACGGATTCTGTCTATCTATATAAAAGGGTTTACTTTCTGGAGGTGAAACATGAACAAAATGCGGGTTCAGGAACGTTCTATATTTGTGGCGCTGTTCTAGAATAACACTAATTAAATCGGTACCTAGACCTTTCCATCTATACTGGAGTAACTTGTTCAGGACATCGTGTAACGGACCTGGATCAGAGTGTTGACCCTCATACAGAGTAATGAGGTGCTGGATCATATACATACCCACCAGTCGTTGCTCGGCTGGGGGCAGTTTCAGAAACATTTGTGCCACTATTTCGTCTGGAAAAGTGGTAGAATCAGTAGTCCATCGGACTGCTGATCGGGCTAGTTCTTGTTCATGCATAGTACTTAACTCACTGTAACCGATTCGTGATTTCAGAATGTGATCGGTAGCTTGAAATACTTGTTCTAGAGAACCTTGTTCTGGTGCTGGATGAGGGACAGTTTTCTTGTAGTCTAGACGTGAATGTCGGTCGGAAAGTCTAGTTCTACCTACGTACGCTATTCTAGTGGGATTCTCGTCCTCTACCTCTTCAGTAGAAGAGTCATTTTCTTTCTCGCTTACTAGTGCTTCTTTGCGTTTCTCGTGTAACCTTATTATTTCTTTACGAATTTTCTTGTACATACTCTCTACACTACTGATGGTTCTGTGCTTACCCTCGGCTATATTATCACTCCACCTTGTCAGGATTCTCATTTCGGCCGGATCTTTAGTCGGGTAATCTTGTTCTCTTATTAAACAATTAATCAGAAACTTTAATAACATGAGCTGGATCTCAGCTTTCCTTTGAGACATGGCTTCGCCAATACTTTCTGGATCATCCCCTGTACGGATGAAACGATATATTCTGTCTAGATCTTCTTTCATATTCGGTAGGGTGTCCAAATACCCGGTCACCCGTCTTACACGGATGGAATATATAACCGTACTATCATCACCTGCAACTGGATCATAGCGGCATTCAGTAAGAGCTCGTCGGATATCTGCAACGGACTTATATTTGGGCGTACGCTGTAACGCACGTTCATGTAACTCGACTAACGTTACACGTTGGTGTGGTGGCGGGGTACCAGGAGGACCTCCTCCTGCGGCCCCTGAACTAGAATCGTCGACTGATACTCTTCGTGCTGGCGCGGCGGGAAATTGTAATGTAGGCTGAACCGGGGGTACCGTGGCAGGTACTCCGGTGTCTGGAGGAGCAGGATTTACATTATTTACAGGAGCTGGCGGAACAGGATTTGCATATTCTGGGACTGTGTCGTCCAAATAGGACGAAATAAAAATATCAGCTGCGGTCGGTTTGTGACGTAGCTTGGTCGGAACTAAGGGTGGCGGAAAATTACTAGATGCCTCCGGGGTTGCTTTTGGCAAGCCCTCGGCAAGAAGAGGATACATACCCTTAATGAGGGCATGCCTCTGTCTGTCTGACTGTTCGGTTTTAACTCGTTCACCTATCTCGATTAGTTCCCTTTCTTGGGCTCGTTCTAAGGATTCTCTACTTAGTTCTGACTTTCTGATTTCTTTTTCGGTTCTTTTATGAGATTCTTTGCGCCATAACTCGATGGCATCTTTCTGTGACTGTCTGGCTTTCTATTTCCATAATGCTTCTTCTACTCGCATGATGCACTCGGCATCCCATGTGCCTGATACAGGCCATCTATACTTTTCTTCTAACTCTTTGGTGTACTCTACCCATAAATCTAGATATAATATGGCACTTATGCCATGCTTCTGATACATAAAATGACCTGGACTGTCCCTAGGCGGGACAGGAACTGCTGCTTCTAACAGACCTTTTCTAGTTTTCAACTGACGTAGTTTCGAGAACAACGGCATGACGGAACTGTAATCTAGACACAATACAATACACAATGAACACGATAATTACACCACTTTCGTACCACGACATTAAAATACATGAAGAACATTTAAAATAACAGTTCGAACAGAATACTACCTGGAATACTGAAAACAGAATACATGAATCTTCTCGAGAACAGAACTGACTAGAACAGAAACTAGATGCACTGCTAAAACAGTACGAAACTTACCGGTCTCATAAAGAGACACGTCAGGACCCGCATCCACCGAAGTGGACACTTCGTTTTGGGTCTGTGTACCACCAAAACCCACGAACCAGAGTCAATTAGATTGACCCTGTCTAGATACTACCCCAGCAAAGGTACTCACCGGGCAGCAAGAACGGAAGGCCTCGGACTGGACGGGACTGCTTCGACGCCGGACGGACGAACTTCGGACTTCAGTTACGGGTGGGCCTCCGGATACCTCGGACCTTGGACTCTCGGCTTGGGCTCTGGTCGGGACTCGCCGCGTTCCTCCACCGCCTCGTCTGGATGCTGGACCGCCACCTCCGTCTCCTCCGTGGGCCTGAGGGATACTTGAAGCAGAAATATCTGCACGTGCACGGTATGGTTCCGTCACGGCTGCAGAGGGTCAGGGGGCCGGCGTGGCTTCACCGGCGCCTGGGGAAAGGGCAAGTCCCTGTTCGGGCGCCATTATGTGGTATATAAATAAATAATACCGGATCTAGGTTTGACTGGACATAGCAATAACAGATAGCTCAATAAATAAGAGTCAAGATTCGAGGTAGTAGGAGTTTGCAGGTTTAATACAGCATAAAAGGACAGGAACAGGACAACCTGCACAGGAATAGGATGGCAGCGCTGCCGGGGGCAGGATCAAGGAAAAGGAAAAGGATAACTTTTAATAACAATGCACAAGCATATATACTAAAACAGTTGCATTACAGTGAATACAGTAGGCGGAGCAGTGGGTGTGGTCAATAGCAGTCACGAAAGATAAGGGTGAAAGTGGGTGTAACAGGAGGCGTATACATGGACATGTGATGTAAACGTAACAGAATATGTCATAAATGGGGCGGAAACATGGAGGGGGCTACCTAAGGAGCCGGGACCTCTGACCTAGAGGTGCGCGCAAACTGACAATGACGTGTTACTAGGAGAAGCTGGGGGCTATGAACTCTGCGCTAGGAGCAGAGACTGAAGTCTGGAGAGTCAGGGCGACATGTACCTAAACCCTATCTAGTATCTAATGTTTAGAGGACATGTTGATATAAACTAAGAGTCAGGAGGGGAGAGGCTAACAGACTCTAAGACTGGAGCATGCATTATTCTACATGTAGTGCGTGTTGAGGAATATTAAATGACCATTGAATACAGTATTTCTCTTACATGGAGACGTAAAGGCTAGACAATGACGGAAACTATTGATGCGATTCAGTAGCTTAGGAATGCAGAGAAGGAGGGCTGGACTGATAACTAGAATCATAACATACTCTTGGCAGACTCGTAGGCAGAGCCAGGTCGAGCCGGGCACTGTGAGGCAGGAAGTAAGTGAAGGGTCGAGGATACAGGTGGGGGCTGTATCGCTCCTCAGCGAGGGTTCAGGAGACAGGAGCTGAATCTGGTGTCCGGGCCCTTTTGAGGCCTAGAAACGGGGACTTTATAATGAAATAACGTGCACACTGAGAAACGTGGCAACGTAACTTTACATAGGCCTGATATTCGTAGTATTCACGAGAACTGGGAACTGGCATACTAGGGATGGACACAACTGTAAGTGCGTCTTTAATCAAACATGGGGGATACATATGCATATTAATCATGCACACATAACATAAGATGGGGGACACGTAGGGACACAGAACATGGCAAAATTTACTTTTCCACAAGGGTACGGGAACCCTGTGCTCACGCGACCATCTTGGGTGCGCGCGAAGCTCCTCCAATTCTTGACTTTTTAAAGTTGAATTTGTAACCCTCTGCTGCGAACCCAAGTATTATGGTGTTCACTCGCTTCAAGTGAGTATCCAAGTCATCATCTGTTAGATAGATGTCGTCGACATAAGATAATGCCTCGTCATCATATGTTTGTAGTAACTCTGTTACTCTCGCTGAGAATAACCCTGGGCTGTTCTTGTGCCCCTGGGGTAAACAACAGAATTTTTTTTTGCGAGCCATTTACTGAGAACGCCGTCAAATATCTGCTCTCTGGTGCTATATTTTGACAAAAGAATCCATTAGAGATGTCTAACGTTGTTTTGTACTTTTTGCGCACTATGTTATTCATTAGTGCAGCACTATGCGAGTTTTGTACTGCAAAGGTTTTGCAACATGAGTTAAGATGTCTGTAATCCAAAACAAGACGATATGAAGTGTCTGGTTTGGAGACAGGAAACAAAGGATTATTCATTTGTGAGGTGCAAGTTTCAATCACCCCCTGGTATTCAAGTTGATCTAGGATCTCTTTTACCTGTTTTTTAGCTTCTTGCTTAATTGGGTACTGCCTCTGTGCAGTAGGTTGTGATTTTAACTGGATTTTGTGAGGAGGAGAGTCCTCATCCCATCCCACATGATTTTTATATAAGGCAGGTGCTTGAGCTACTGCGCACTTTCTTGCAAGTGTATATTTTTTATTAATTGGAATATGATTTGAGAAGGCAGGCATAATTATTTCTTCGCCATGTGGGCACTCCCTGACAAACTCGGGTGGCCAGTCTCGTTCAGCTAGAAGGATGTCATAGCCCTTGGAGAGATTATCCCAAAATAGACCCCTTATTTTTCTAGTCTTATCCCCCTCTATACGCAATGTTATTTCATATATTTTATGAGGTTTGCTAACTCTGGTATCTGCAGTTTCCACTTGAATTCATTCGTGTCCACTGTCTCCAGATGATTCATAAGGACTTTGCGAGCTATGCTCACTTCTGCTGCGCTGTCTAGCATTGTCTGAGCCCATTCTCCGTTTTTCAGCTGTGTCCTCAGTATTCTCTGCATGATTTATTACTTTAATACTGGCTACCTTCTTCTTTGGAAATTGTAATTTTTTATTTTGATGAGCAGGTTCCTTGTCTTTGGACTTGACGTGCTCTTCCCTGTGTTCTGATCGTCCTCTTCTTTCCGATTTCTTCGAGGAAGTCTGAAAAGATTGAGAGGGACGTGTATCAATATCTTGATATTTAACAGGTTTTTTTATATTATCCCTATTTCTAAGGTTGTATCTTTTCACAGAGGCCTCTCTTTGGGGAGACTTGCGTCCTTGGTCAGGAGATCTTTCTCTCCGCCGAGGAGACCTTCCTATGGACTGGAATCTTTTTCCTTTAGGATTGGATTGTTTATTTCCATCCCAGCTCTTTTTTTGAGTGTTCAGATTATTTTTAATAAATACCTTTTCAGGACTTTCAATTAGTTGGGGTTTCACCGGTATTCCACCCAAACTATCTCTTCCTAGTTCTTCATAGGATTTTTCTATAATTCTGGCAATTTCAGATGGTTGGTCTGCTATATTTGTCTCTTTTAACCTCTGGCGGATCGCCACATTTGCTGCTTCTCCCTTTATGTTGGCTAATAATATTGCCGAGACCTGCTTGAAGTCTTTCAGTAATTTCATACCGAGAGTTAAAGCGGGTTCTGGACCGTATTCATCTTGAATTTGTTTTAGCACATCTGGTATTACTGACATGGATGGTACACCATGTGTTTTTGTGTAAATGGAAGCAAAGACTGTTCCCCAAGTGTCACAGTCCTCCACATGTGGTGCGATTCCCATTGGAAGACAGATAGTCAGAATCCTGTGTTTCTCAACAGGGGTGGTATCTGGAAACACCGCCTCAATTTGAGTGATTTTTTGTGCTAACCAGAATGGAATTTGTTCCCGTTTTGTGGGTACTTTACCTAGACAGGACTGTATGTTCTGTGGTGTAATTTTATTTGTGTTCCCCTGATGAGGGGTCAGCTGTGGAATTTTAATTGCTGGTTGGACTGTTGAAGTCCGCATTACATATTGGACTAATTGTCTATGTATTTTTATTAATTGTTTTAGCTGTGCTAAAAGATCTGCTGCAGGCATTTCTTCAATGTCTGGATGTGGTGTGTATCCGGCTAGTACCGGCCACGTTGCTCCTGGTCTACCTAGTGGACCGAGCCTGGTGATGTGATTATTATGTTTTAGGGCGCCATTAAATAAGAGCAGGTGCTCTTGGAATTTGAGTGGTATTTCCACCTCCTCGAAAGGAGTATACTCATTCGGAGGTTCCTCTATTTTGTAATGGTGGAAGTCCTTTGTTACAGCGTTTGCTGCTGGAAAGTTTATCCATGAATAGAATACCTCTGTCTGCCGATATTCGTGTGCCTCAATTACGAATATTACTGTACCACCTCTCGGTGTCAGCCCATTTTCTATAAGTTTTAAAGTTATAGTTTTCCTTATGTTGACCGGGATGAGTATTGCCCCCGGGTCTTGCTGTAGGAGACTATTGTCATCTGCTAGGAGTTGAGCTGCTACTCTAGCTGTCTCCCTTTCTACTTCACTGTCTGACATTTTACTGTCAGGAAGATTTTGTTTATTTGCAGATCAGGTTTTTTATGGAAACAAAGATTAGATGCTCAATATTTTTGGAACAGTGTATCCTTCAACGTTGAATAAACCAAGAACCATACATAGGAGTCTCCTCCTGCGAAGTTTGGCGGATATGACCTTTCACCCACTCCAGACGTCTTTGGAGTATTATGGGGAAAAAGGGGCTCTGTGTGAAAAAGCACGACTGAGTTACTCTAGTGTCTTGCGTTAGTTTTATCGCCTATCCAAACGTTGGGCGCCATGTAGTGTAGTTCCTATTATCCCAATAGGCTCTGTGCATTGGAATAATATCTTCAATAGTATAGACCTAGGGCAGAGGTTAACTAGGTCTTCTACCGACGATATTAGACTTAAAGTTTTGTGTTTGCCAGCTAGCTCAGAGTTCACTAGAAACTTTCTCGAATAGGCAAGGAGGATCTGAACCTCCCTGGATAGACAAGAAGGGATTTAGTTTCTGACAACCATAGAACATGACAACTTTGCTCTCCCCTAATCAAGAGTGTATCTCTAGAGTCGTGTGAAAACAAAAGACAACTTATTTTACTCAGTCAGTTCAGTGCATTCTTAGTTTCACCAGATTGTAGAGAAAGGAAGAGATGGGCGTGTTCAATAAAAGATGTTATTTATTGATCAGTCTCTTTTCTCGTACAAGAGAAATGGATCGCTATTATTGCAATACTTATAGTTAAGTAAAGTGCATACAGTAAAGACAGAATTATAAAATAATACTGTAAAAGCATTGATATGGTTTCTAAGCCATATGATATTTAAAATGGATAAAATATATACATACATACATACATACATTGACTAATCGTACTCAACTGGTGCTTCTAACCACGCCTACCCCAGTGTACCTGACCTAAGCCTAATACGTGGGCGGGAGTAGATAAGTAGCAGTTTAAGTTAAGTTTGTTTTGCCAAGGGACTGACTCAAGAATTCTCTGCAAGGGGTTATTCAGTTCTGTACCTGGGATCTAGAAGGTTTGAGGGCTGGTATCTCTTATCCCAGGTCTTGATATTCCAGCTGCCTGCGAGGGCTGCTTGGAAGCGCCGGAGCTGGATTTCTCGGCAGGAGAAAAGCAGCGTCTCTCTCTCAGCGCGTCAGGAAGGAGAGGCAGCGTCTGTGGGCTTCGCTCTCAGCTGAGCTCCTCGGCAAGTCTCGCTGCTCCAATCTCGTCACCACCGCGTGTGTTTGCTTAAGGCAATGCCGGTAATATTTATACCTGAAAGGTGCCGAGATTGACGTAAGGATGGACATAAATACGTCAATAAGGATGTCATACGAACTGATCGTTAGCACATTCTTTACTGAAGTTCTCGGTGAAATCAAAACAATGGCTGCGGGGATTTCCCAGGTCGCTGTAGGTTTGATTTGTTTTGAGAACTCCGTATGCCTATCAGGGGGCTGGAGGAATATCGCTTGCCTAATTAGATGGCATGCGTTATGACTTAATCAGATAACGTGCTTCTGTGCCGTGGTGTGGCTTAATCAGATAACGGGTTTTTGCGCCGTTGAATGGCTGCTAGTTACTTATTAACCAGACAAGGGTCAGGAATAGGGGGATCGATATAGTACCCATAGGAAATACATCACAGGACAACGGCGAGGTCAGTCCACACCTTCCCCCGCAGCATCCGCCTCAAAATCCTCCTAGTCCGTGCTTTCAGGCCCATGTGACGCCAGTGGGGGGGCAGGGTTCGCCATCACCACCTCCGCTGGCACACTGTCACTTCGGACATGTGGGTGCTGCAGATCGTCTGAAGGGGCAACTCCCTCCCCTTCGAGGCGACTCCTCCAGCCATGCCACCGCAGAACCACCGTGTATCGGGGGATCATTTGCGACTTCTGCTGGAGGAAGTTACGGCCCTCTTGGCCAAGGGGGCCATCGAGCGCGTTCCTGGGCCAGAAGTAGGGTGTGGTTGCTACTCCCACTACTTTCTGGTACCCAAGAAGGGCAAAGGGGACCTACGCCCTATCTTGGACCTAAGGAACGTCTACGGCTTCCTCCGGAAGGAGAAGTTCAAAATGCTGACACTGGCTCAGGTCCTAGCTGCCCTGGACCCAGGAGACTGGATGGTAGCGTTGGACTTGCAGGACGCTTATTTCCACATCCCAGTCCTGCCGGCCCACCGGCGCTACCTGCGGTTCACGGTTGGCCACGAGCACTTTCAGTATAGCGTGCTCCCCTTCGGCCTTACCAGCGCCCCACTGGTGTTCACAAAGGTGATGGCAGTGGTCGCAGCTCATCTGCGCAGGTTAGGGGTTTCAGTCTTCCCCTACCTCGACGACTGGTTGTTGAAGGCGTGCTCGCCCCAGACAGTAGTCAGCCACCTCCAGACTACGGCAGATCTCCTGCACAGGCTGGGGGTCTCCATCATTGTGCCGAAGTCACACCTGTGCCCCTGTCAGAAGCTCCTTTTCATCGGAGCGGTTCTCGACTCGGCGCGGTTTCGGGTTTGCCCACCCGAACAGCGGGTCCGGGATATTCAGGCTCTGATTCCCATCTTTCAGCCGTTATCCCGGGTCTTGGTCAGGTTGACGCTGTGGCTTCTGGGGCTGATGGCCTCCTGCATCCTGCTGGTGCATCACGCCAGGTGGCGGTTGCGGGCTCTGCAGTGGGACCTGAAGTTTCAGTGAGCCCAGCATCAGGGCAACCTGTCCGACCACGTCCTGATCTCGGAGGGCACTGCGAGACAGCTGCAGTGGTGGCTCACAGACCGCGATTGGGTCAGCAGCAGATCCCTCTCCCTTCCCCAACCGGAGCACGAAGTTGTGAAGGACGCGTCCCTCCAGGGCTGGGGTGGCCACATGGGAGAGGCGGAGATCAGAGGCCTCTGGTCTCCGGCAGAGGCCCGGCTCCACATCAACCTGTTGGAGTTACGGGCGATTCGTCTAGCACTGAAGGCATTCCTCCCCTATGTCCGGGGGAGTGTAGTGCAGGTGTTCACGGACAACACCACCGCCATGTGGTACTGCAACAAACAGGGCGGGGTGGGGTCGTGGACCCTTTGCCAGGAGGCTCTGCGCCTCTGGCAATGGCTGGAACGCCAGGGCGTGA
This sequence comes from Lissotriton helveticus, assembly GCF_964261635.1. Lineage (NCBI taxonomy): Eukaryota > Metazoa > Chordata > Amphibia > Caudata > Salamandridae > Lissotriton > Lissotriton helveticus. The sequence goes on along the minus strand of NC_136061.1, from coordinate 743,198,988 downwards.
CCCTGGTGGCTCAACACCTGGCAGCTTCTCTGAACGCCAGGGCGGACGAGCTCAGCCGTCGGTGCATGATGGATCACGAATGGCGTCTGAACTCGGACTTGGCACAAGGCCTCTTTCAGCAATGGGGAGAGCCTTGGTTAGATCTATTCGCCACCGAAGAGAACGCGCAATGTCATCAGTTCTACGCGTTGGAATTTCCAAGGCCGCACTCGCTCGGAGACGCTTTTCGTCGCGAGTAGAGTTGCGGTCTATTGTACGCCTTTCCGCCTATACCACTTCTGCCCAGAGTGCTGAAGAAGATCAAGCCCGACCGGGCCCAAGTCATCCTTGTGGCTCGGGACTGGGCACGAAGGTACTGGTATCCAGAACTACTCAGTATGTCAGTCGATCCCCCGGTTCATCTGCCTCTTCAGGAGGACCTTCTGTCGCAGCAGCAGGGGACGGTCCTCCACCCGAACCTGTCCAGTCTCCACCTCTATGCTTGGAGATTGAGAGGCGACAGTTGCGGCCATTTGACTTGCCTCCTGAAGTCTGTAACGTCATTCTGGCAGCCAGGCGTACCTCCACAAAGTCGGTGTACGCCTGCAGGTGGAACAGATTTGTGGCATGGTGCACAGCAAAGGCTGTGGATCCTCTTGCTGCCCCTCTCTCTGAGGTTCTTCTCTTCCTTCTTTCTCTTGCCCAGCAGGGCTCTGCTCTGGGCACTATCAAGGGCTACCTTTCTGCCCTTTCAGCCTTTCTGAGGCTGCCTGATCAACCTTCTTTGTTCAAGTCCCCTATTGTAAGTAGATTTCTAAAAGGCATCACACACACATTCCCTCCTGTTCCGTTTGTGATGCCTCAGTGGGACTTGAACCTGGTTCTTACGTTTCTGATGTGCGCTCCTCTTGAGCCACTTCACAACTGTCCTCTCCGCCTTCTTACTCTGAAGACGGCATTCCTGGTTGCCATCACCTCTGCCAGGAGAGGGAGTGAGCTCCAGGCTCTTTCTTGTACTCCACCTTTCCTTTCTGTCCATCCGGACAAAGTGGTGTTGCGTACTAAGCCCTCTTTCCAGCCCAAGGTTGTCACGGCCTTCCACATCGGGCAGTCTATCACCTTGCCAACCTTCTTCCCGCCACCGCATCCCTCTAAAGAGGAAGAGCGGCTCCACCGTCTGGACCCAAAACGTGCGCTCTCATTTTACTTGGATCGCACACGCCAGTTCCGGGGGGATGACCAACTCTTTGTTGGTTACGTGGGCGCTAAGAAGGGGAAAGCGGTGTACAAGAGGACCATCTCCCGGTGGATTATCTTGTGTATCCAGGCATGCTACTCCTTGGCTAGAAAGGAGTCCCCTGTTGGCTTACGGGCTCACTCCACCCGAGCCACGGCAACTACAACTGCCCTGGGCCGGGGAGTGCCCTTATAAGACATCTGTCAGGCAGCTTCGTGGGCCTCGCTGCACACGTTTGCAAGACACTACTGCCTCGACAGCCAAGTCCGGAGGGATGGCTTCTTTGGCCGTTCTGTCCTCCAGGACTTTTTGGTGTGATTATTGGTTCGCAGACCCACCATCGGGGTTGGTATTGCTGGGGTATCTATTCTAAGGTAAGGAATCTTATATTAACGTGTCTCTTTCAGATGCACAAGTTAATACTTGTGTAACAATACATCTGTAAGAGACATTAGTTAGTATTAGATTCCTTACCGACCCACCCATCCTCCCCGTTCTGCGAACCGATATCTAGGGTTAGGGTTACCCCCTTTCAGGGCCCTAGTTTCAATGGCACCAGTGTTGGTTTTTAACATGGCTCTGCGTTTCTGGCGCGGAAAAGCTGTGTCTAAGAACTGACGTCAGCACGCGGAGGCGGCGTCTAAGTACTCCGACGACGTCGACGACGGACGCGGAGCCGCAGACGACGCCTACCGACGCGCAAGGGTACTGCTACGCAAAAGTTTCTGGATCCAGTCTGACGCCTGGGGATATTCTAAGGTAAGGAATCTAATACTAACTAATGTCTCTTACAGATATATCGTTACACAAGTAGTAACTTGTGCCATAGCACCCAGGTCCCTAGTGACTCGTTGGGTAAAACCCCCCTTTATATTTACCGTCTCTCACTATGACCGCTCCTTTTATGATTTAGGGACTACTTGCTATGTTGACATTTTGTGTTATGCATTTTTCTGCGAATTGTGGCACATATACTGCATATTAGAGCAAGTTAATTAAAATAAATATTTTAAACTTGTTTGTGTCTCTGTCAGATCTTATTGTGGACAAGTACAGTAGTGTGAGCGAAAGGGTGTGTCTTGTAACCGCGATTCCTGAGAGAGTCGGGGTGTTATGTGCTGGGGTGTCTAATCATTTGTTCCTCTGTGAGTGAGTAGGAGGGCAAGTAAGACGCTATAGCTAGTAGGTCCTGGGCTCTTGGGTACTAAGATGGTAGGGTGACTCAGTCCCTATATACTACGGTCACAAAATCCTACACATAGGTTTGTGTTTGCACAGAAACCCTGTAACATGGCACCACCATCATTTAGTCTGGTACTTATTCACTGGACCCCTGATTAACGCTTGTACATGTCCACAATACACTTTTGCTGCATCCCGGCGATGCCCGAGGCGGAAGCGATTTGCTTCCGATAGTTGTAGGATGCCCCTGTTTCTGTAGATTTTTCAAGCTTGAATTCTAAACAGTTTCCTTGGGCCCTTTTTACGCCACCCTTTTCTTTGACTTTTCATAACATATGGCACAACCGGTCACGATTCCAGCACATAGCCGGGCGGCGGTCACACAACATTTCACACTACATGGAGTCCCTGATACTGGGGCTAACGTTATCGTGATGGTCGAGGCGGATCCAGCATACTTATTCAAGTTTTTTTTATTCCTATGTTATATTTCCTAGAGTTGATTGCAAATGATGATTTTTTGTCATGCTTACACGGTCTCTGCTCCTCCAGGGGCATATCGCACTTATACGACGATTTAAGTTCCATTGACTTCCTGGTAGCATACAATTTGGTTTATTGGCACCCTTCCTCACCCTATCTTCTGTTTGCATGGGCCCCTTATGTATAGAATGGGATGCTGGGCCGGTTTTGGCTGGTTTTACACCGCATTTAAACTATCTAAATGTTACTCTAGTGGAGCCTAGTCAGCTCTATGCATAGGTGACTCAACTCTATAGACAGGTAATCCAATAACGTTTCTCGTACCATTCAGGTGGCTCGGCCTGGAGCCGGGCCTCCGGCACCAGTACAAGGCGGGGTCTTGTGATTATTCCATTATGCTTAACTGGTGATGGGCAAAGGTCCTCAGAACCGTGAGGATCTTCCCTTCTGGATAGTACAAAAAATTGAACAGATTGAAGCAGTTTTCCCACACACGAGCCCTGTTGAGAAACACAGGATCCTTACTATGTGTTTGATGGCAAGTGGTCGGATTCCCCCTTTAGCAGATTGTAACACCTGGAGGACGGTGTTTGCCTCAGTGTATACACTGCGCTTTGGCACCCCCTCCATGAGCTTTCTACAGAGCGTTCTAAAAGGGTACAGGATGAACACTGGGCTGGCCCAGCCCTGGATCTGGGGATGAGATTAGATGGAATGTTCCCTATTGTCTCCGATATGATTCTGGCTAACATTAAAGGTAGAGAAGTCTGCTTGCAGGCGTGCCAACGCCTCACGTCGGTGGCGGATACTGATCTGGAGTGACAGTTGCCAATTATTATTGCGGATGTCTACATATCCCTAGGTAGGTCGCTATAATTTGGGAGTCAGGCCATTTACACAAATACAAACTAAACCCCCTCCGGACAAGGAGGGTCATCCAGTCTTTCCTAAGAAAGGCTGTGTAGGAAGGTGGATATCTGACTATGGTTACCCCCAACTTTTTGCCTAGTGTTTTCCTGGTTTTTGACTTAGTTGGCCTGGGATCCTGCTATTCAGGACCCCAGGCTTCCTGCTCTCTCTGTTAAAATGGACTCCATGTACCCTAGGTACATATCTAATTGGATACTGAGTCACCTCATTAGTCCCTGTACAGTGTACCTTAGGTACCCAGGGCATAGGTGCACCCAGGGCCTACCAGGGGCTGCAGCATGTATTATGCCACCCCTGGCTGGCCATCCAAAACTAACACAACTGGCTGCTAAGACAGTTGGGGCAAGGTGGTGTAATCACCCTTTGCTATAGATATAGTATACCTATATCTAACTCCAAAATGGACACATATACTTCTATCAGTCACTCCTATGGCAGGCCTTATCAATCCTGAAGGCAGAGTGCTTGGAATTATGTGAGATGGTGCTCTAGCATGAGCTGAGCCTGTCTACAGCTTTCGGAACCAAGTCCTTTAGCTGTTTCCATGATAACGCTATACCATATACTCTTAAGTGCATTATCATCCTCGCGGTTGAATGCTAACTTTGGTATAGCATTATCAAAACATGTCGAGTAAGGTGTCATATGAATTGGAATACTACCCCCTCGCCAATTCTGGCGACGGGGGTAGCATTCCACCCTTCTAGAGGGACACGACATGTATGTAACTGTGAACCCCGGTTAAAGTTAACTCGAGCCTTGGCATCACAAAATGGATGCTGCCACCACAGACACAAGTCTGACCTCCTGCTGCTGGGAGTCCTTCCAGCGAGGGAGGCTAGGACAAAGGGTTTCCTGCCTTGGGAGGTGCTAGCACCACCCCAGACAGGGTTTTGTGTATTGGGTAGGACAGGCCTGAAAGGAATGAGACATGCCTGGGGCACACAAGGTGCCCTGTGCATACACCGGTTCAAACCAGCCTGCCCCAGCTCTGACGCGAAACCGGACAAAGGATAGGGGGTGTAACCACCCCCCTTCCTGGTCCCACCCAGGGGAGGGACCTAGTCAGTAGTGCAGCCCCCTTTAGGAGAATAAAGGTAGGAGCTGGTCCCATTCCAGATTAGATTATCCTGAACAACTTTACAAGAAGAAACTCTGGACTTCGACGTTCTGCTCCCCAGAAGACTGAAGAATCTCCCTTGTGGGCAAGGAGTGTCCACCTTGCAACTGCAGGCACCATCAAGCGTCCAGCGGCTTCACTTTGTCATCTTCCCTTGAGGATCCAGACTTCAGAGCCCGACGAGACCCGGATTCCCAGACCTCTCCGACCTCAACCTACATCTGCAGCACAGCTGAGATCCGTGGGTGCGACGAGACACGTGGGACCGGCCATCTTGAAAGAACCTGCACTTCGCTTTCAGCACGACTCCCGAGGTAAAGTCGACCAAGTGCTTTGGGGATTGAGAAGCCCCAGCCCGAGCAGCCCCTGCACCGAAGATCAGCCCTCCAGCATCCACGAGATCTGCGTGGGGCCCTTCTGCTTGTTTGCTGCTCGACGCGTTGTCTGGTCACTTGCCGGCTGGCTAGTGACCTCCTAGACGACGATCCTTGAAATCTTCACTGCTGGTCTGGTTGCTCCAGACTGGCCCTTGCTCCCTTCCAAAAGTGGAGCACCCCGGACTTTCCTAGCCCGCACCAGACGCTTTTTCCACTCACCGCGTGGGTTGCCTTTGCCAAGGCCTGTTGATGCCGATTCCGGAACAGACACCGCCGACAGCGAGAGCCTGCGTGGGACAGCTCGTGCCTCCATCCTGGTCGTCGAAGACACCTCCTGGTCCACGTGGCTGCAGAGTCAAGCGTCCACTCTTCACCTGATCGCGATGACGACATCTGGTTCCTTCCTGGTTCCACTCCAGTCACTGGCTAGTGACTTTGAACATTGTCCCCTCTGCTTTCAGGTCTTCAGCTTTCCTGATCCACCCTTGGATCACACCGGACATCTTCCTCCTGGTCGCCTGCAGCATCCTTTCTTTCAGGCTCCATTGACTTCAACGCAGAAACCCGACACGACTTCGCACCTATGCACCCGCAGCCCGTGGGTGAGGTAACGAGAGCATTTCGGTACTCAAGTGTAGCTTGACTCTCCTAGTGTCCAGATTCACGGTCGTTTTAGTCCTAACTAGTCAGGATTGTCTGTACTCACATTTTTCTTGAACTGTACTGTCCATAGACGTTGTTACGCATCCCGCGTGTGAGTTCACACTCTGCACCCGCGTTCCGTGGGCCTCCTATTACTTACCTAAGGTTAGGATAGCGTAGTCCCAGCGGTCCTACAGCCTCTGGACAGCTCCATTTCTTCTATCGACTTTCACATTCCATTTACTTAGTATATGGTTTGCCGTGCCCCTAGGGCACTATTGTAATTTTGTGCAACTTATCGTATTTTTCCGAAGAGATTGCCATGTGCTTAGCCCTCTGATCTCATAAAGAGTTCAGAGGTGTTTGTTATTAATAAATATATTGTTTATTTACATAACAACCTGTGTGGTGTCCTTTCATCTGGTATTCAAGGGGTTATATTGTGGTAAAACAGCTGGCTTCACATGCCAAAAGAGTTTAGCCTAAGACTGCTTTGTCCATGCTACCATTAGGATAGCTTGTCTATAAGGTTGACTTACAACCAATCACCATAAGGGTTGTTTGGACTGATACAAGGTGGTCACTAGAACTAGTGAACATCATATATCAGGCCAACTTCTCACAGGCTGGAACAAAAGTAGGCAGCAACAGGGTTTGCCTCCACCGGCCGCTTCTTAGCGTAGATATGATTTACGTGACCGCTCTAAAATTAAGAACCCTGAGAGGTTCCAGGTTCCTGATCCCCGTTCTCCTTGTTCCTTTCTGGAATTGTCGGATCAGCGATTTGGCAGAGGGGGTGACAGGATCACAGACATGGTGAGTCCACTCCAACAGGGGGAAACCCGCAGCACTATTTCGATGTGAAAGTCAAACGGGAGCAACCACCTCAGTATTGTGCCCCGTTTAACACTTTTATTACTGTTGAAACCATGGACACCCGCGTAGCCCCGCCTGATAAACTTTACCATGTTGAACATCAAATTGAAGGAGATAATAAACACACCATGAATGCTGTTTTTGGGACAATTTGACTTCTTCCTATTGCATTTTGCTTGCAGAGGTTGATTGGCCTCCCCCTTTTGAACTCGTTTCTTCTCGTCCCAGAGGAGACTAAACAAGCTTATACTTCGGAGTGGGCTCTGGCCTTAGCTCCTGCTTTGTTTCACAATAAGGCGGGTTGTGAATAGGGATACATCTTTGCATGTAATTCCTTTGCGATCTACACCTCAGCGCTCTTGGCAATCCAAGACGCTACGCGAGATTGCCGATGGGATATAAGATTAGCCCCAGGGTTTTTGCTGCACACATAGTGTCGATGTTACATGAAATTGACCTAGATACATTTTCTTATGTCGATATTTATTTGACGGTTGATTAATTAAATATGCATCATCACACATTTTTCCGCTTTAGGTTACAAATTCAACTTTGTGAAATCCCATATTGCCTTTTTGGTAGTTTTTTTCTTGGATATGAACTGAATACAGGGGTTTAGCACCCCACTTTTTTTTGAGAAATGTGCTAAATTGCAGCCTCCATCTAACCTAAAAAAATAACAAACTTGGCTGGGTTTCTCGAATTTTGGCAGAACCTACATTACAGATTACGCCCAGCATATCCAACCGCTATACTCATTGATACAGCCTTCTTTGTCATGTTCCAGTTGGCTTACAGGATATACCGCTGTTCTGCGGTCTTTGCTGTCTGATCTGCTTTCTACTCAATTCTTGTTGACACGCGATAATGCTACGAATTTTGATCATAAGGATTGGATCAGGGATATTAGGTTTCACATATGCGACTTTTAATGAAGGGGATACAGTTTCCATAGCTTATAAATCGCATTTGTATACTCCTGCTGAAATGCATTTTTCTTTTACTGATATTTTTTTGACAGCAGTACAGATTATGATTCTAAAAGAACGCCCTCTGGCTCTGGGCAAACACATTTTCATGGTCTCGCCTGCGCCCGCTGTGGAAGCTGTCACCAAGGCGAGCGTGCCCAATTCTAAAGCGCTGCATTCTCGTTGGATACAATGGGCTAGTTCATTGACATCGGAGCATGTCAATTTCATCTTTGATCCTTTTTTACAGACACAATAGTTTTTACAATATGAACATGTTTATACTTTTTTCCTTTATCCCTACTACCTCTTGATCAGCATAAATGTATCATTTACACTGATGGGTCTGCAGAGCCATCTAATGATTCTAAATATGCTTATTCTGCAGCCTGCGCTATTGTAGCAGGCATGATAGTGGACAGTGATTTCAAATCCTCCCTGGTTCACACACAGTCCCTTGGGGATTGTACGGTGAAATTGGCCGAGTTACGCGCTTTACTATTAGCGCTTGAATTTGCTGATCCTAAAGTGTCTACTCTTGTAGTGTTTGATTCCTTCTACTGTGAACAATCCTTTAATGACCACCTATCATTTTGGAAACAGAATGACTTTTGTGATTCTAAAGGTAGCGCATAAAACGCTTTGGGTCCAGGTGGCCACTCTTAAGGGATCTTTGCCACTCACACATGTAAATCATACATTGGGCTATCGCCGTATGGTAGCACATGCTGTTGACAATTCCATGGCTGATGAAGCAGCTAAATCTGCAGTAGCCAAATGCACGGTAGTAGCTGTTGCAAGGTCCATGACTAAAATTGATGATGTCATTTTGACTGCTATTGCAGCGACGTGGGAGGGGACACATTTTCCCCGGGGTTTCCCCTCTCGTTATACCTATCATTTGACTACTGATCAGGTTCCATTTGTATCTATCCCTTCAGTTGGGGATTGCTTGATTCCCCACGAGGACCGCAGGCTTTCTCTTTTTGTGGCTCCACATGAGGGAATGGCTTCTGCGCATGGAGGAGTGACGGCCACAATTAATCTTTTACAGCAACGTTATTGGCGGCGCGGATTATATCAACAAACGCGTAAATTGTACTTTCCTGTATTATTTTTCAACAGATTAAATCTTCCACTGTCTCGCGTCCACCACATGCTCAACTTTTCGTTTCTAATAAACTGTTCGGTTGTATTTATCTCTATCACTGCGGTCCCTTGACCTCCGACTATGCTTTGAAATACATTTTGGTTGCAGTGGATTCAAGCACTAGATTACTCTGGGTTTGGCTGCATCGCTGTGCTGACGCTCGTACTGTTTTAAAGGATTTGCACGTCTTTGTTGGGACAAATGCCTTTGACACCTCCCATTCTGACCAGGGTCCGGATCTTGCCTCTAATTCCCCATGATTTGATGAAGTTGATGGGGGTGCAGGTGTATTTTTCGCCTCCATATCGTCCTGAGGGTAATTCAGTTGTGGAGCAGATGAACCGTGACTTAAAGCATCTTTAACAGCAAGTGTATTGGGTACGAGCCGGGGCTTGTTAACTCATCTATATGGGGTTCAACATGCACTCCGTAATCTCCCTCAAAGATATCTGGGTAGGCCGACCCCGTACAAACTGCTCTTTTGCAGTTATAGGTTTGTGCCTGACCTTGATGGTCTAGACGTTGTGGCGGCTGCTGCAGCATTTGACGTAGATAACCATTGTGCTATGTTACTGGATCTACAAAAGAATCAAGATGCTCTAGCAAAATCACATTTGCCCTCGCCGACGGATACAGCAGACTTAGTCCCTTTTCTGACTGGCTTCCAAAAGTTGGAGATCTTGTCTGGGAAAAATTGGTGAACAAAAAAGAGTTTAGACCCTCCTACCGTGCTCCAGTCTCTGTCCTTGGTCTGAAGCGCACCCAAACTGTAATTTTACCTCCACTGCCTGGATGCAAAGATAACAGATTTGTTTCGGTAGAACATGTCAAACTACACCATATGGCCGATTCTCAATAGTATGCCTTTAAGCTTTCCAAGCCGGAATGTTTCCCTCCAGCAAATGAATACTGTTTCTCCTGTGTCTCTCCAACACTTGGAAGGAGAGATGGAGTTTTCAATTCATTTATTGCCTGTTTTACCTTCAACGCTTGTAATTGTGGAAAATCAGTATACTTCCCCATCAGTTGAAGTTATGCTTGAATCCTCTGAACATGAAATACATTCAACTTCTAACGGAGAACAAACTCCACTGTTTCAGCTAGGCTCCATCGGTTATTATCTTAATCAGGATAACTTTTCTTCGGATACATCTTCGTCTCTTGCTGTTCCGCCTGACACAAGATGACACAAGATGTGTCTTCATCTTGTGGTTAAAGAGCACATACCTAGTCCCACCATGAACTTACATCTGGACCGTGTTGTCGATGCTGTTTCTGTTCGTGTGGATTGGACTTGTGGTTGTCTTTTTTCCTTTTGATTAATAGCCACTACTTACCTGAGCGCTCTGCTGTGGAACTGGTCAACGGAGTACTGGCCCTGCATACTACTTCGCATAAAATGAAAAGAGACCAAGCATTAGTTAATATTTCAGCATTCCCGATCACTGATGCCATTGTTTGTGTCAAAAGTGCCAAATTCCATACGTATTCTGTGTTTCTTTGGGAGATGTTGTTTGGCCTGGAATGCATTCAGATGATTTGGAGGTCAGTGTTGTTAATTCTTTGTTCCTGATTTACAGTATTATACTGTTTATGATACATATTTGAATTCAACAAATTATGCATATCTATTTTGTTACCAATATTATGGCCATCACTTTTTTCACAAGTCCTGTACTAAACAACCATTATACGCAATAGGAATATTGCCTAGACCTTTTAAAATCAGTTCCGTTACGCACAAAAACAAATTACATACTTTACGGGTTATTATCTATCTGGCCCAGCATCATAATATTTTAGATTGCATATCCCTAGTTTGAACAAATATGTGCTTACACAAACTAAACTAATTTATTCCTCATCTTTTATAGATGATTTGTCGCTGAAGGGGTACGATTTTTGGAAAGACAGGGTTGATTTAAAGTCTATTTGGGTCTCTAAAGTTTGGCAAGTGTAGGGGAGTGAATCTTTGCAATGTGCATGTTTAATACAGTCTCAAACATTATTTTTAAATCAGATGGTGCAACTAACTACCTGCTTCGGTTTGGTCACTGCACAAAATTGGAATTCTCCTTCTATTACATTGTTAGCTCAATATGAGTAGTGGAGCATACACACTAATTATACTATTGAGGAGTTGACTCAGATGATACAGACTGGCTCTTTTTACTCACCTATGATAAATCCAGAGGGGTGGTATTGTAGCCTACAAACACCTATGCTTGTCATTTACGTTTTTTGAATGTTACTACGGTTACGCCAAATTGATCAGATAATTTGGACAAAGTTCTTGCAGTGGTTGATAACCACATAAGCACATTGTTTTTTCTTATTGATACTATAGACAATATTGTGTCATCTGTTATTGATATTCTTGAGAGTGAGATATCTACCTTGTATTTTGACCAAAATCAGTTACGTTCTGTTATACAATTTGGTTGGACTTAACAGACACCTAAAATGGGAGGGTACGGTACCACGGGATTGTCTTAAATCTACTGCGCTGTTTTTTACCATCAATTTGACAGATAAACAGAAAATAATATCTACGAAAGATGCAACTTACACTATGTTACACATTGATGAGCTAGAATAGTTACCATTCACTGTGGCAGAATTGTATTCAGCAGTATGGCTAATACTTGGGGTTATTTAGTTGCCCATCTCACTTTTTCTCTTTACATCGTGCATGAAACATTATCATGTCGGTAGATATGAACCCCTCGGGAGCAGTTTCCTACATTAATGATGGTCCTTGCCATTTGCTTTCTGTTGTCAGTGTGCAGGGGAGGATTGTGACTCTACAGTCGGACACTCCCTTGTTTGTCAAGAAGTCAAACTCCACGGTGCTTGCAACGTATCGGCACCTAAGTTAGCCTGTTTTTCAAAAGGAACACTGGTTCCTGCTATTATTCCAACTCTCACTTTACTTTCTAACGGCAGTTATCTCATTCTCAACAATCGGAACTACCGCAGTTCACATAATAACAGTTTCACAACGCGTTACTTGTTGCAGCAATGTCTTGGTCCTCCTCCTCCCCCCCCCTCCCACAAAGGAGTGTAGAGGAGTTCACTGTGGCCTTCCATTCCACCTTTGAAAAAAGATTTCAAGAAGCTAAGCAGGCTCAAAGCACTGTTATTTCAAAAAGAAGTCGCTCTCACATCAGCTTATGAGACCTTCGAATTCAGGTGGCAACAACATCTAGTGAAATACAATCTTTACTAGACCCCAATCTCCCCCTACACTTCGGAGAATTAATTAACCACATTTTTTATGTGTCTGAAAGCAGCAGGCCTTGCACAGTTTTTTCAAGTTGTAGGATCTGGCCTTGTTACATCGTTTCAGACTAAATTTGTCGTAATACTTGCTTTTATCCATTCTATTTTTTCCAGCATTTTCAGATGATTTCCTCTGCTGCTCCTCCTGGTTGGTGGCATGCCTCCTGGTTTGTGGCATGCTGGTACTTTTTTTGCTGTTCTGCAATGGATGCTCGATCTGTGTTAGTACCCAACCAGGCACAGTTACAACTGTCCCATGATAGGATGTAGCAGCTTTTTGATTTAATGCCGTTGGGAGTCCTTGACATCGGCAATTGGCTGACCTTTCATTATGCCTACTTCAACTGTATGCAACCGGTTTCTATTGCATCCGGTGCTGTTTTCAATGGGCCCTGGCCATCTGCCTCTCCACAACGTCACCCGCTGCCCTGGCTTATGATCTGTTGGTGGGTCCGTTGAGGTCTCATAGGCAGGATTGTTCCGTGGTTATGCGGCTTGTGTAAGATTCTTTACTGGGGCGACGGCCGAAGCTAGTGCCCGTGCACAGTGCCTCTTGTTCCTGAGTTTCATCGAGACCGACACAGGTTGCCCTGGAGGCTCCTTGCTGCTACAGGAAATGAGGAGCATGCCTATTCCTTTGAATTACTTAATTGGATGGCATACATTTTTAATTTTGAGGGTTCTGACTCCTTACTGGAGCTCATGGCATTCTACTTGTCACTCGAAGTTTTGGCTTGGAACATACGCTGTAATTGGATATATTTTTGCGTACCAAATTTAGGTAGCACTCACTTGGAGAGGGACTTTTCCAGCAAGAAGAGCATGATAGTACCTATAATGTAGAACTACCATCTATAGACTGAGGTATGGAGTCTGCAGATAACACCCAGAGATCTTCTAATATATGATCATCCTGCATCTGTCCAAGGAGTCTCACTATGACAACTCCTTTTATGATTTACGGACTACTTGCTATGCTGACCGTATTGGTGTTATGCGTTTTTGTGCTTATTGTGGTTCGTATACTGCATATTAGGGCATGTTAGCTAAAATAAATATTTTAAACTTGTTTGTGTTCCTGTCAGATCTTATTGTGGACACGTACAAAAGTGTGAGTGAAAGGGTGTGTCTTGTAACGGCGATTCCTGAGAGAGTCAGGAGTGTTACGTTCTGGAGTGTCTAATCACTTGTTCCTCTGTGAGTGAGTAGGAGGGCAAGTGAGACACTATAGCTAGTCGGTCCTGGGCTTATGGGCATTAAGGCGGTAGGATGACTTCGTCCCTATATACGAAGTTCCCATAATCCTACACATAGTTCTGTGTTTGTGCAGAATCCCTGCAACAAGAGTGTCCAAGCCTTCAGCCCCTATAGAATGCACCTAGGGTTGCCTGACCATTTTCTACCAGCATCACCAGTATTTTGATGTCCAGGCCGGTACAAAAATAATTGCAACACAACTGTACAAAAATAAGCGAAATCGCCTAAAGCTGGTATTTTAAGCCCTTATATGTACATACTTCAAACAGCAAATATAATTACAAAGCACTTTTTAAATGTGTTCTACAGATGCTTTAATGATCCACAACTGACAATTAAAGTAAAGAAAGGCAGAAAAGTCATGTTATAAATGAATACATGCGGTTTTGCTTGCATTCCTAATCTGAAAGAGACACGTTAGTATTAGATTCCTTAGCTTAGAATATCCCCAGGCGTCGGACTGGATCCGGAAATTTTTGCGTAGCAGTACCCTTGCGCGTCGGTAGGCGTAGTCTGCGGCTCCGCGTCCGTCGTCGGCGTCGTGGGCGCCGTGATGACGTCGTCGGAGTACTTAGACGCCGCCTCCGCGTGCTGACGTCAGTTCTTCTTTTTTCCGCGCCAGCAAGCGCAGATCTGGAAAAAGTAGTAACCCTAGTCAATTTTTGACTAACCTTCTTTGATCACTTTTTGATTGTTTTCGAAGTCTCTCGACTCCGAACGGTGCCGTATGGATGCCCGGCTTCAAGCACTGTGACGATTGCGACCGCCTGATGTCGGTCACGGATCCTCACCGCGTGTGTTTGTCCTGTCTAGGCGTCGACCACGACGACAAGGCCTGCTCCGACTGCCGGGCCCTCTCTTCGAAAGCCAGGCGGGAGCGGTCCCGCAGGCGACTCGAACTCCGGCAGTCGGTCCCGCGCCGCGAGAGGTCCCGGTCCCACGGGAGGTCGAGTGACAGGTCGCGGGCTCGGAGCCACCACAGCTCCGAGAGTAGGCTGCACTCCTCCGGGTCGAAGTCGTCGTCAGGTAAGAGGCACAAGAAGTCCAAGCGGCGTCATCGCTCTTCGGACTCCCCCCGACGCTCGCGCGATGCGGACGGGGGTTCGGGTGACACCACCCACGCGGCTCCGTCGGAGTTGCGGGCGCCGCGTCCAGCCCCATACCCTACGGTCCCTGGGCTTAACGCGACGCCGGAGGAGATCCAGCACTTCCTCATGGCCGTGAGGAAACTCTCTCCTGACGGGCTCCGCGGCGCCTCTGGGCCCAGCGGACCCGTCTGGGGCCCCTAGCAGGTCGGCGGCGCCGTCGGGTGCTTCGGGCCCGGCGCCGCAGGTCCCCACTATCCCGACGCCGCCGGCGCCTTCGGGCCCGGCGCCGAGGGGTTCAGTTGTTCCGGCGCCGCCGGCGCCTTCGGGCCCGACGCCGCTGGACCTCCTTCGGGATCTGGTTCGTCGCCGGTGGATCTTACGACCTCCCCGGCGTCGGACCCTCAGGTGTCCCGTTCCATCTTCGTTACTGTTCAGCCATCTGGACGGCCCCGATGGGCGCCGCTCCAGACGTCGTTTGGTGAATTTCACTTTTATGAACAGGCTCCATTGGTTGAGAACCCTGAGTTTCAGGAGATGGGTGATGAAGAGGACTGGGAGGGGTCTGAGGACCCTCTGACCAGGAAGTGTCAGTCTCATGAGGACTGGACAGGAGACCTTGGGGAAGCCAGTGGCCTGGACACTTCTCCAGACACTGGTTTTGTCTCCCCTCCTACCGTGGCTTCGGAGGAGGGGGCAACCTACAGCGTGGTGCTGATGAGGGCTGCCAAGGCCTTGGGCCTTGAGCTCCCCGTCGCGGCCGTGAGGACTAATCTCCTCACTGAGGTCCTTAAACCGCAGTCAAGCTCGGCCGAGCCTCTGCTGCCCTTTAATGAGGCCTTGACCGACGTTCTTCTGGGCACTTGGTCCAAGCCCGCTACGGGTTCGCCCGTAGATAGGAACATGGCCAGACGCCACCGCCCAGCCCCGGGCGACCCATGTTTCCTGTCCACCCACCCCACCCCCGAGAGTCTGGTCATCCAGGCCTCTAATTCCCAGACCGCATTCCCGTCCGCCCCGCCGGACAGGGAATCCAAGAGGTATGAGCAGTATGGAAAGAAGATATTCTCATCCCTTAGTCTGGGTCTGCGGTCTTCCAACACCGCATGCCTCTTGGGCCGCTACACCCACTCTTTGTGGGATACGGTCGCGGATGTGCTGCCAGAGTGCCCGTTGGAGGTACGGGCCAAACTCGGCCAAGCCCTTGTGGAGGGCCGGGACGCAGCCAAGTATTCCATTAGGTGTGGGCTGGATACCACCGACTCGCTAGGCAGAGCGATGGCAACGACGGTGGCGGTCAGACGCCACGCCTGGCTGAGGTCCGCCAACTTTTCGGCAGATGTCCAGAACACACTCATGGACATGCCGTTCGATGGCCGTCGCCTCTTTGGCGACAAAGCAGACCATGCGCTCGAGCGCTTTAAGGACTCCAGGGCTACGGCCAAGTCCTTGGGCCTCTCGGCCCCGCGCCAGCAATCGGCTGCTTATCACTCCTTTCGTGGCCACGGAAGGGGTGCACCCACACGTGCCGCTAGCCACGCTCCGCAGGGCAATACCCAACGCGGTGGCGGCCGTGGTAACCGCCGTCCGGGCGGTAGGGGTCGAAGGCGAGGTCAGTCCACACCTTCCCCCGCAGCATCCGCCTCAAAACCCTCCTAGTCCGTGCTTTTAGGCCCATGTGACGCCAGTGGGGGGCAGAGTTCGCCATCACCACCTCCACTGGCGCACTGTCACTTCGGACAGGTGGGTGCTGCAGATCATCCGAAGGGGCTACTCCCTCCCCTTCGGGGCGACTCCTCCAGCCATGCCACCGCAGAACCACCGTGTATCGGGGGATCACTTGCGACTTCTGCAGGAGGAAGTTACGGCCCTCTTGGCCAAGGGGGCCATGGAGCGCGTTCCTGGGCCAGAAGTAGGGTGTGGTTGCTACTCCCACTACTTTCTGGTACCCAAGAAAGGCAAAGGGGGCCTACGCCCTATCTTGGATCTATGGAACGTCAACGGCTTCCTCCGAAAGGAGAAGTTCAAGATGCTGACACTGGCTCAGGTCTTAGCTGCCCTGGACCCAGGAGACTGGATGGTAGCGTTGGACTTGCAGGACGCTTATTTCCACATCCCCGTCCTGCCGGCCCACCGGCGCTACCTGCGGTTCACGGTTGGCCACGAGCACTTTCAGTTTACCGTGCTCCCCTTCGGCCTTACCAGCGCCCCACGGGTGTTCACAAAGGTGATGGCGTGGTCGCAGCTCATCTGCGCAGGTTAGGGGTTTCAGTCTTCCCCTACCTCGACAACTGGCTGTTGAAGGCGGGCTCGCCCCAGACAGTCGTCAGCCACCTCCAGACTACGGCAGATCTCCTGCACCAGCTGGGGTTCTCCATCAATGTGCCAAAGTCACACCTGTGCCCCTCTCAGAAGCTCTTCTTCATCGGAGCAGTTCTAGACTCGGCGCAGTTTCGGGTTTATCCACCCGAACAGCGGGTCTGGGATATTCAGGCTCTGATTCCCAGCTTTCAGCCGTTATTCCGGGTTTCGGTCAGGTTGACTCTGGGGCTGATGGCCTCCTGCATCCTACTGGTGCATCACGCCAGGTGGCGGATGCGGGCTCTGCAGTGGGACCTGAAGTTTCAGTGGGCCCAGCATCAGGGCAACCTGTCCGACCACGCCCTGATCTCGGAGGGCACTGCGAGATAGCTGCAGTGGTGGCTCACGAACCGCGATTGGGTCAGCGGCAGATCCCTCTCCCTACCGGAGCACGTAGTTGTGACGGACGCGTCCCTCCAGGGCTGGGAAGGCCACATGGGAGAGGCGGAGATCAGAGGCCTCTGGTCTCCGGCGGAGGCCTGGCTCCACATCAACCTGTTGGAGTTACGGGCGATTCGTCTAGCACTGAAGGCATTCCTCCCCTCTGTCCGGGGGAGTGTAGTGCAGGTGTTCACGGACAACACCACCGCCATGTGGTACTGCAACAAACAGGGCGGGGTAGGGTCGTGGACCCTTTGCCAGGAGGCTCTGCGCCTCTGGCAATGGCTGGAACGCCAGGGCGTGACCCTGGTGGCTCAACACCTGGCAGGTTCTCTGAACGCCAGGGCGGACGAGCTCAGCCGTCGGTGCATGATGGATCACGAATGGCGTCTGAACTCGGACGTGGCGCAAGGCCTCTTTCAGCAATGGGGAGAGCCTTGGTTAGATCTATTCGCCACAGAAGAGAACGCGCAATGTCATCTGTTCTGCGCGTTGGAATTTTCAAGGCGGCACTCGCTCGGAGACGCTTTTCGTCGCGAGTGGAGTTGCGGTCTGTTGTACGCCTTTCTGCCTATACCACTTCTGCCCAGAGTGCTGAAGAAGATCAAGCTCGACCGGGCCCAAGTCATCCTTGTGGCTCTGGACTGGGCAAGAAGGTACTGGTATCCAGAGCTACTCAGTATGTCAGTCGATCCCCCGGTTCGTCTGCCTCTTCAGGAGGACCTTCTGTCGCAGCAGCAGGGGACAGTCCTCCACCCGAACCTGTCCAGTCTCCACCTCCATGCTTGGAGATTGAGCGGCGACAGTTGAGGCCATTTGACTTGCCTCCTGAAGTCTGTAACGTCATTCTGGCAGCCAGGCGTCCCTCCACAAAGGCGGTATACGCCTGCAGGTGGAACAGATTTGTGGCATGGTGCACAGCAAAGGCTGTGGATCCTCTTGCTGCCCCTCTTTCTGACGTTCTTCTCTTCCTTCTTTCTCTTGCCCAGCAGGGCTCTGCTCTGGGCACTATCAAGGGCTACCTTTCTGCCCTTTCAGCCTTTCTCAGGCTACCTGATCAGCCTTCTTTGTTCAAGTCCCCTATTGTGAATAGATTTCTTAAGGGCATCACACACACGTTTCCTCCTGTTCCGTTTGTGATGCCTCAGTGGGACTTGAACCTGGTTCTTACATTTCTGATGTGCGCTCCCTTTGAGCCACTTCACAATTGTCCTCTTCGCCTTCTAACTTTGAAGACTGCTTTCCTGGTTGCCATCACCTCTGCCAGGAGAGTGAGTGAGCTCCAGGCCCTTTCTTGTACTCCACCTTTCCTTTCTGTCCATCCGGACAAAGTGGTGCTACGTACCAAACCTTCTTTCCTGCCCAAGGTTGTCACGGCCTTCCACATCGGGCAGTCTATCACCTTGCCAACCTTCTTTCCGCCACCGCATCCCTCTAAAGAGGAAGAGCGGCTCCACCGTCTGGACCCAAAACGTGCGCTCTCATTTTATTTGGATCGCACACGCCAGTTCCGGGTGGATGACCAACTCTTTGTTGGTTACGTGGGCGCTAAGAAGGGGAAAGCGGTACACAAGAGGACCATCTCCCGGTGGATCATCTTGTGTATCCAGGCATGCTACTCCTTGGCTAGGAAGGAGGCCCCTGCTGGATTGCGGGCTCATTCTACCTGAGCCACGGCGACTACCACTGCTCTGGGCAGGGGTGTGCCCTTACAAGACATCTGTCAGGCAGCTACGTGGGCATCGCTGCACATGTTTGCAAGACACTACTGCCTGGACAGCCAAGTCCGGAGGGATGGCTTCTTTGGCCGTTCCGTCCTCCAGGACTTTCTGGTGTGATTATTGGTTCGCAGACCCACCACCGGGGTTGGTATTGCTGGGGTATCTATTCTAAGGTAAGGAATCTAATACTAACGTGTCTCTTTCAGATGCACAAGTTACTACTTGTGTAACGATATATCTGTAAGAGACATTAGTAAGTATTAGATTCCTTACCAACGCACCCATCCTCCCCGTTCTACGAACCAATATCTAGGGTTAGGGTTATCCCCTTTCAGGGCCCTAGTTTCAATGGCACCAGTGTTGGTTTTTAACATGGCTCTGCGTTTCTGGCGCGGAAAAGCTGTGTCTAAGAACTGACGTCAGCACGCGGAGGCGGCGTCTAAGTACTCCGACGACGTCATCACGGCGCCCACGACGCCGACGACGGACGCGGAGCCGCAGACGCCGCCTACCGACGCGCAAGGGTACTGCTACGCGAAAATTTCCGGATCCAGTCCGACGCCTGGGGATATTCTAAGGTAAGGAATCTAATACTAACTAATGTCTCTTACAGATATAACGTTACACAAGTAGTAACTTGTGCATTAGTATCACGTCCAGACCTGTGTAGACTCAAAGAAAAAAAGGACGTTATTTTTCTCTTAGAAAGGTGGCAACCCTAATTGCACCACATATTGCCAGGCAAACTAGTGTCCTGGATTCAAATACAGCCACATAGCCAACCTTGGACTGAACCGCCACACTCTCTCACCTATTGTCCTTTGGCAAGATCTTGATAGCATTGCAAGAGGCAATTAAAATTTGCACTGACTGAAAAGGTAGGAGCGTGTGACCTGCTTCGCATTGGTACCCCCAGTCCTAGAGTGAAATTGAATCGGAAGGGCCCTAATTCAGAATCCATCTAAAACTCATCCAAGCCACGCAGATGGGCTCTTTTCTCTCTACATTTGGCAATCAATGTTCAGGAGCATCAGGGCTCAGTAATTAATCACACTTAATTATTAAAACAGGCAATTTGCTCTTGTTGAGAACTGTGCTACATACTTTACCACCCATTTATGCGAAACGGAAATACTTGGGAGCCATATGCAGGTGGTCCGCCTTTCAAGGAGTTGATTCGTCCACATTTTTGCATTCAGCTGTCCATAGTCGTGTGCAACTCCTAATGGGCCTAATGGATGAAGAGGAGTTCAAAGACCTGAGGGGACAAAAGGCAGCCCAGTAAAGATCAAAGCAGGAACCTCCATTTCCAGACTCTCCTATAAAGAATTTGACTCAACCTATATGATGGACATAGTATCACAGCGTTCACATTCTCTACATGAGATAACCCAAAGTACCAAACCTAATACTAACTCTTAGAATCAAAAATTGTAGTGTTAAGGAGTGACTTTAAGGCCTTGGCAAATAGAATATGAAGCCAAAACAAGAATTGGAAAAAGAAATTACTGAACTCAAAGACATAAATACAAGGGGTAATTTAAGAATCTTCGGCATTCCAGAAAGTGGAACAAACAAAATCCTATGTCACCTTTCTAGAAACATGGCTCCCACAAGCACTCTGTCCTCTTTGAGAATAACTTTGAAATTGAAAGGGCCCATAGATAACCATCTCACATCTCAAGTAACCACAAAAACATGAGGACAGTCATCATCAGACCATTATATTACCAACACTCAGAAAAATACTGAAACATATTAGGAAAATAATGACTCTGGACTGGAAAGGACATAAAATCAGCATCTCATAAGACTATGCAAAACCAATGTTAATGGGCAGAAAAGGTTTGCTGGCACTAAGGAATTAAATTAAATCTCCGGACATATCCTTCTCCTTTGCAACATCAGCAGAGATGAAGATTCTACCTGATGGGCGTTCTACAATCTTCAATTTGCTGACTATTTTTTGAAAGACATACTTGATACTCAAATGTCCCAATAGGAGCTTAAAACAATAGGAACTAATCCTACTCCCTCTCACTTCCTTAGTCACTCAAGCCTATAACAATCGCTTACATTGCATTTTTGCTAACAAAGTAATCAGCAATTTCATGTGTCAATTCTCCCTACTAAGTGCACTCTCTGAGCATCTTACCTTGTAAACTGTAAGTCTTAGTCTTGTTTCCTGTTAAAACGCACATGCTAACAACCAAAATTACAACATACATATGAACACTATTCAAAGTTAAATGACACTGGTAACATATTTGCTTGTTCTTATTGTGGATCGCGGTTGGTGTTCTTAAGTTTTGATTGTATTACATGTAAACGTTGCATTGTTATCCCCTACTACCTATACCCCCCCCGCCCCCCCCCCCCCCCCGGTGTTAAGCCACTTTTTGGTTTGGCCATTCAAGACCTTCAAAACCACAGTCTTCTGTTCTTGGATTGGGTCGTTGGTAAGGTTGGATTTTTTTGGGTTTCTTAGAGGTATTTTATAGGTTTTTTGCAGTTCTTTTGGTAAACAATGAATCTGCTAAATACATGGTCATTTTTCAGATATCTAATGATTACAATTCTCAATTCTCTCTCCTTTATTTTACCCTAGCCTCCTCTCACTCCACATCCTCTCCTACTCTCTCCCCTGCAGACATCTGTGTATAGGCTCATACGAAGTCCACATATTTTTCCAATCTTGCAACCAAGTATGGTTTCATATTTGTCAACCTTAACAACACAGATAGATCTTATTACAAAACACAAGGTTCAGTTGAGTTGTGAGGTTGAAGTCTCTGCCCCAGATGATGTGAGAGGAGCCAATATTCATGACCAGCCCCTATAAAGAAATGAAGAATGTCTTGCCATCGGTGTTGGGTACATAGCAGTACACCAGTGTGACTGAATGGGATGCAAGCCTACCCAGACCACACTATGCCTTCCTCGTGTATCGCTCAGGGATCTCTCTGCTACGTAATGGGTGTTTTGTTCGTGTAAGGATGGCGGTTCCTCTTCATGAGGAGTAGTATGAGGAAAAGCATCTGTGTGATGCCCACCATGCTGCAAAGGTAGGAGGAGAAGCAGGGGCCGTGTATGTGCGTTTCCTGCAGCATAACTACGTGTATGTTGTGTATCTAAATAAGCTAAATGTTGTCACTTGTGTGGGTTGTCCAACCCCGGGACATTCCAGGTTATGAAGTTCAGACCCATCTATATACTGCTATCTACCATGTGGTCCTTAGTTGCTTGGGTATGGTGGGTTGGTGTTCTCCATAGGACTTCTGCTAATACCTTCTAGGTGTTGAACGTCTGCCTGTTATCTTGCGTGCTCTATGTAGGTTGTGCCAACTACCCACCCCCTCCCTCCCTCATTGTCTTTCCCAACTTGCCGTGGACGAATCCCCCCACCCCCTCCCAAATCCCATGACGGTTCGAATTGCCCCATTGCAATCAGACATTCCTATATTGCAAAATACCAGCAGCTATGCTCTGCTGCAACAGTTAGCATGGGTTCTATGGGAGACTGAGTTAGACCAGAAAGGAGAAATGACATGAGAGAAAGAAGTGTTAAAGTGTGAGTAAAAGGAAGAAACGATGGAGAGGAAGTGGATCAAGAGGAATAATATAAGCGATAACTCACTTTGTAGAGAGACGGTACTCCTGCTGAAGGGTATCCCCAAGGGGTGAAGCAGGACCTCCCCCCCCCCCCCCCAAGTAGCACAAGGGTGGAGGGTATTAGGGACCGCAGCGAAGTGCCCCGTGAGAGCCCTTCCTTGTCTCTGATGCTGTCACCATGATTAATCATATCCAAACATGTCATTTTCACTCATATCCATGGAAGTTCATCATAGTATAAGTTGCCATCTAATTCTACTTGGGTGTTACTTTGCAAATCCTGATGATATTGTGGCCTTTTGTTTCAGTGCAGATTCATATCACGTCTCAGTGGAACATATTACATTATCTTTTCCTGATGCGCCCATTACTCCAGTTCTGATGTTGGTAAAACAGATCTGCTTCCAGGCGGAGAGCGTGCCGCTCAGCGAGGACTGCTGGGCAATCTTTTGAAGGGTTCCAATACTTGCTGTCGGGAAGTATAAAAATGTCGCTCTCCCTGGTGTGTTATCTGTAGTCATGCAGGTTAGAGCATAGTATATGTGATGATAGTCTGTCGCAATTTTTTCTTGGCAGGTAGGAACTTGTTTCTGGCTACCTGGACCGCCATCGTGAAGTTAGGAAACAGGGCGATGTTGTGTCCTTCGAACTTCAGCAACTGCTGCCTTGCATAGAGCTACAGTGCGGTCTCTGTAGTTGAGTAGTCTAGCCACTATAGGTCTGGGAGGAGCCCCAGGGCAAGGTCAAGCTATGAGTCATCGGTGCGCTCTTTACAAGCAACGGGGAGGATGAGTCCTTTCCAAAGCTAGTGACCAGCATACGCTCTACATACTCCTCCATCTTCCCTCTTCATTATTAACAGCTATTATCTTCGGTAGGCAATCCATTTCCTCTGCTTGGTCACTTCTTCAGGAGGTGGGGTCCTTACATTCCAAGATTCTGTGTTTTGCCTCTCCTATCTGTCCGTCTTGCTTCTCCAGTTTTTGGGTTATGAAGTCAATGAATATGCACATAGAGTCCATATGGACTCACTCGAGTTGAGGCTGCGCTTAATCGTCACTAGCAGCAATCTCATGTCCTCCCACGGTGGCTGGCTAGGGTCTGCCCACACTCCCTACCCCCGCTACCTCAGGGCCCTGATCATGGCCCTGGCCTCTCGCCGATTTACGGGGTTCAAAGGGCAGGTTCGATTGCCTGCCATCTGATTTGCCCATTTTCTCGTACTTTCTGCGTCTCTCCTCCCCTTAAGTGACCCCCCCAGAAGCCTACGTTCAAAGATCAGCTCCTAGTGGGAGGGCTTGGGGGTTGTTTTTGTTCAGGTTCTTATATTAATTGTCACCTATAGCTACAGGCGCATCGCTCCCTGCTTCAGCGAACGGCAATAACTCCCTCCACCGTGTTCAAGCTGTTAGTGTCCTATCTTAATCCAGGGGTGGGTTGAGCTCCAAACAGATGGGGGGATGCGTACCGCTGTCGCCGAGACTGTGGTCTGTCTTTATTTTGAACTGTGATTCAGCTTCCCCTTCCACGCTGTACAAGAACCTCAAGCTGCGATTGTCTGTATTTCAGCCCTAGTAAACCTTGGCTTTCTTTGGGCCACTCAGTCTATTTAATATGGCGGACACGCTCGTCTCCCCAGAGGTCGAGAACCACCTCATACTGGTGGGTCCGTGGGTCCGCACAACTCTGCACCGCCATCAATTATCTCGCCCCCAGAGATGCCGGTCTACGGGGGCCACCCCTCTCCACGCTGAGCTCTCGAGTGCCGGGGGGAGGCCAGCGCATCTCTCAAGTCCTTAGATGGCCTCACTGCCTTATCTCGCGTCCCCCCTTGGCCTTCTTACTTTCCCAGCAGCGTGGAGAAAGCTCTGATCCGGCGGTCCCTTTGGGGCATTCAAGTTTAAGGAGTACTTTTGTGTTATCTGCATGGTTATAGCATGTGAGAGCAAAACCATTGCTCAATGCCAGTAATGACTTCATGTAGGTGTTGAAAAGCATGGGTGAGATGATAGAGCCTTGAGGGACTCCTGCTTTTATGAAGTACAGTTTGGATGAGAAAGGGGGTATGAATAAAAAAAAACGTTTTTAATGTAGAACGCAATCCAGTCAAGAGCTGTCCCCTCTATGCCGGCTTCATAGAGTCTTTGTATTAGAGTGTCTTGGTCAACTGTGTCAAAGGCAGCTGAGAAATCCAAGAAAAGTTGTGCAACAACCCCGTTCCGGTCAACTGTGTCTCAGATGACAATGAGGGCAGATTCTGTGCCTATTCCTGGAAGGAATCCTATTTGGAAGTCGAAAAGTATGGAATTTATCTTCAATAATTTGCAGTTAGGAAGATTGCATACCCATGACACTAACATAACACCTAAAATAAAATCTCTCAAATATGAATGACAAAATCCTAAGCAAGAGACCACAAATGGTCAACAACCTTGAAAGGAAAAACTCCTAGAGAGAAACAAAGCTGCAACTCCTTCTAGAAGCCAAAGATAGGTCGGGCAATATACCCACATTTAAAATTAAAAACTGAATCCTACATCCACCCCAAACAATTCCTATGTTCAAGAAAAATGGGAAATATTCTGAAATGCCCGAGAGAGTTGCTCCCCTACTAAGGCAGAATGGGACCACACATAGAACTCTCTTGTCTAAAATAAGATCTTCCTCCCGCTCTACCAATGTACATTTTGAACCTCATATAGATGCTACTGAGCCCCAGAAAGCTACACAAACTGGGCTTAACCAGCTCTGACCAATGCTGGCACTGCCCATAACCAATAGGAGACTTAGACCACCTACTCTTCTACTGCAAGACAATCCACAACTGCTGGAATAAAATTGAACAAAGACTAAATTAGATATTCCTCACGGACATCATACTCAATCACAATACAGTCACTTTAGGCCATATACTATCAACCATACTTGACAAGTAGGACCTTTGACTTCTAGATCCACTGCTAACCATAGGCATCAAAATGATCTTGTCCGACTGGAAAAATGTGAACGTTCATTATATCTGGTGACCTGGGATTACTTCATAAGAAGACCAAATAACAATGTTTATAGCCACAACTTTAGCTTCAAATCTTCCATAGCCTTGTGGAAGACATATGACTCATACCTAGAAAAGATTAAACCACCTTAGGCCCATAAGATCATATGGTTATGGTTGATCATTTGGTCAAAATCAAACACATTAATTTCTCCCCAAAACTTTTAGATCCCTAACCTGGCTCGATCATCCTTCACTTATGCCCCCTATCCCCCAATACCCTGTGTATTCGCCATACTCCTTTGTCTCTTTTTTTCCAACTCCACTTTCTTCCTATCTATAACCACTTATCTGTGCAATACATCCTATTTCCCATTCTCTGTATAACTACTGTTTGTTTTCAGTTATCACTTCACTGAACTCCATTTTTCAAAATTTGCCACAACATTATAATATGACCATGTATATATCTCTATTAGTGCTTCTTTGGGTTGTTTTTATGCAAACAAGTCAATAAAAACGTATTACAGTGACACAAAAGATAAGCAAGGCATAAATAAAGATGTGTACAAAGGTATGGCTTTCACTGTTCAGTAGTCCACTTTGTTTTCAAAACACATGCATTACAATATGGCCATCAATTATTCCAGAACAATTATATACCAAGTAATTAGCTTTGTTTTCTATTTACAGCCTTGCAAATTTCTTTTGGATGCTGTTTTCGCAAAAGGAATGACAGTTCGACAGTCGAAGGAAGAGCTACAGCCTCAACTCAAGGAGCAGTGTGGATTAGAACTTAGTATTGACAGGTGAATACATTTTTCATAAAATTTGCAGCAAAAGCACTGCTTAAGACCTAATTTCCAGCATACTTAGACAAGTAAATGAGTAGTTCAAACAAAGTCCATCAGATTTTCTTCAACCCCTTTGCTTCTAGGCCTTTTCCCCACTCTGTGCTAAGCCTTTTTTGGGCTATTTGGGGTAGTTCGCTCTTAGGCCCCTGTAACTTTTTGTCCACAATCTGGTATCCATGTCAAATTTACGTCCTTTCTTCCAACACACTGAAGATTCTAAAGGTACCCAGGGTTTGTGGATTCCCCTTGAGGGAACCCAGAAAATAGCCAAAACATTGCTACATTTCCACCAAATCCATACCTCCCTGGACTCCCCTGGCTGTCTAGTTTTCAGAAATGTCTTGATTAGGTAGATTTCCCTAGATGGCCGCTGAGCCCGGGACCAAAAACACAGGTGACCCCCTTGCAAAACCAGGTTGTTTTGTGATAGGTAATTGTGAGGTCTCTACAATACGTTTTGGGTGATTTCCTGCCACGGGCACTTGGCCCACCTACACAAGTGAGGTACTATTTTTATCAGGAGACTTGGGGAACTGCTGGGTCGTCGGAAATTTGTGGTTTCTTTCTAAAGCGTGAAAATTATGGCACCGTAGTGCAAGAAAAATGTGGTTCTAGTCACATGTTGAGGTTTGCAGTACATTGTGGGTAAGATAGCTTGTTGGGATCCACAAGGGATATATCACTGTGTACTCCCCAGGGTGTTAGTTTACGAAAATATCTAGAGTTGGTAGATTTTTCCTAGAGAGAATATACACTTTGCCAGAGAACGACAGAAAAGACAATTATTACTGCACAACCATCTATTCCTCAAGCACACACACATACTGGTTGGATTTGGCATGAGGATGAGTGATGGTTCAGTATATAAACTTTTATTAACAAGAAAATGCACAAAGATGAAATGCACCGATATTAATTGAAAGGACTAAAAACTGAACTGGTGACTCACAGCTCGTGAGCTGTAGAGCCACATCCAGGCCCCAAACTGCTTTACAGGCCATTCACACACATTTTGTATGTGATACACACAAGACCATTCACACCGCAAGCCACGGAACCAATACATCACAACATTAACAAAAAGGGACAATGTACACCCTGCCAGAGAAAGACAGAAAAGACAAATATTACTGCACAACCATCTATTCCTTAAGGACACTCACATACTGGTTGGATTTGGCATGAGGGTGAGTGATGGTGCAATATGTACAATTTTATTAACAAGAGTGTTCACAAAAATGAAATGCACTGTTAATAATCGAAAAGAAAAGAAACTGAATCAGTGACTCACAGCTCATGAGCTGTAAACCCACGACATGGCACCAACATCTTTAGAGTCCATTCATACACCTTTCATACATGTGACACACACAAAACCATTCATACAGCCAGCCACAGGCCCAGCACATAACACTTACATCAACAGACAGCGCCATTCAAGGGCACTTCACATGCCCACATGCCTGACACAAAAAACACACTGGCTAACGGATTGTGTGGACTGGCCTTTGGCTTCCAGTGTGTGTAGTGACCAGCAGCAAGTCATTACTCACACACTGCCTGTCAAGCACCAGTCTACACTTACCGCCAGCTAAGCGCCAGTCCACGCACACCGCCAGCCAAGCACCAGTTCACACTCACCGCCAGCCAAGCACCAGTCCACACAGCGCCAGCCAAGCGCCAGTCCACGCACACAACCAGCCAAGCGCCAGTCCACGCACACTGTCATCACATTTAGGTTTTTGTTATACAGAAAAGAAAACACAAACAAATTTTAAGTAGATACAAAACTGCAGACACAAAAGCTGAAACGAAATACATTGCACTAATGCCATCCTTGAAACTTAAAAAAATATATAAATCAATACAGACCAGGCAGTTCACTTTACCACTCATAGATGCTCCCATTTCTTTTTTTGCGTGTGGTACATTCTAAAACAAGCAGGCACACACAGCGCAGTGTTAGAAGGACACTTGGGGCAGTACATAAAAGTCTCCTGCCGCGTACCTTTTCGCAAACGGACTGTTTATCTCCTACTGGAAAAGTCTTTTGTGGGCATGGGAGGAATTTGATCAGGAAAGTGGCGATCTTTTTTTAATCTAGCCACATCCTCCACCACTCCAACTCTAGGAATACTTCCTGTTCCAATACAACAAGGCTGCCTATCACAGACTCCTGAAATTAATCAAAAGTCATTGTTGACTCAGGAGAACAATCCTTAAATACAACAAAAACGTTAAAGGTTGCCAAGTGGAAAGGATGGATAGCCAACTTCTTATACCAAATGTAAGCCTTACAAAGAGCAGTGTAAGGTTCCAACCTCTGATCTACTCTATCAACACCACCCATGTGCCTATTATGGTCTAAAATTCACACAGGTTTGCGCACTGCAGCAACATGACCCCAAACAGTCACAGGTGAAGTGATTTCAACATGGATGGTAGTCAGCATGTAGACATCTCTCCTGTCTGCAAACTTCACAGCTAGAAGTTCCTCCATATGCAACAGCCCTGCACTGTCCCCTTTCAAGCTTTTGGCTGACAAGTTATTTAGAGAAACATTTACGGTTAGAGTAGATTGTACCGCAAGCAACAGTGTCCACTTCCACTTTGGCCAATTCCCTGAACAACTACACACCAGTGTAGAAGTTATCTACATATAAATGGTGACTATTAAAAAGTCCTCTACCAAGTTCCCATACAATTTTTTCACTCACTCGGAAAGTGGACATACCACCAAAGGGGGGGGGGTGCGGTCAATCCGGGAATCCCTACCGGTGTACACCCTGAAATTAGAGACATATCCAGTCCTACTGTCACACAGCATATACATATACATAATTAATTCCATAGCGTGACCACTTGCTAGGAATGTACTGCATGTAAACAAAGCAGCCCTTGAACAAGACCAAAGACTAATCCACAGCTATTTCTTTACCTGGAGCGTAGCTCTTGGAAAATCGATCTACGAAGTGATCAATGACAGGCCGAATCTTAAAAAGACAGTCACATCAGAGTGATCTTGTGGCAACGCTAAACTATTATCAACCAAATGCAGCATCCAAAGCAGAAGCAAATACCCCTCCCAGAAATCTAGCCTCTCCTATCAAGGGTCTAGTAGACCAACATGAAGATCAATAGCTTCCTTATCAAACCCATCAAAAAAGTTAAAGCCAAAAACTTCAACTCTTCCAGATTTATGGGAGTCCACGGGATAGCTCGAGAGACGGGCCTAAGTTTCGCACTGTTCAGCGTACAAATGAGTCTGCTCAACAATCTGTGCCAAAAGTCCATCGTCCATAAACATCTGAAAAGAATGTGTTGGTAAAACGTTTTTAGTATCCACTCTACACCCTGGGACAACGGAAAAGTCCGGCAATGCCAGCTGCACCATACCTGGAGCAACCCAGTGGTCAGCTCTTCCAACGGGTAGCCTTGCAACCCAGTCTACAGTCCCGATGCCTCTTCCTGCACATGAGTGGCTTCATCGTCCGATGATTCCTCTGTGACAGAAAATTCAGTGCCCGAATCTTTCACTCCGTCCTCTGCCTCAGATGCAGAGTTAGTCTCTGAACCATGGTCTGAGGAAAACTCAAAAAGCATACCAACAACCTGCAGAACAGTAATCCTGCGGCTAGCCATACTCCTTACAAACAAGTCCACAACAACCAACACTGTGCAAAATAAGTAATAAACACAGTGTGGCTTTATCACAAAGCTCTATATACTCAAAAACTATACAACTCACTTGCCACAAACAGCTACACTCACCAGCACCTACTCTGCAGGGACGCAGCAAAAACCAACGAGATCCCACTAGAAAGAAAAAAAAAACAAATCACTCACAAGAGAACAAATACAGATTGAGCACAAAGGCAAAAATATTTTCACACAATAAAACAGAAGCTAAACATACTGCTATTATTACACCAATTATCAAAACACATTGATGCAGGGAAGTGAAACTCATTCAGAGTAAATAGTCCAAAAAACGTTTTCTTACCGAACACATGCAACTACACAAACTTACAGAACCACCAGTGACGAAACCACCTCCTGAAACTTCAGTCAAAGGAGCAAAAGCCTTGAACTAGAATAAAAAGGTGAAATAAAACATTCCAATTCACAAGAAATAAAACAATCAACATTATAACATGCTATGTCACTACCCAAATGGCCAATCTTCCAGATGAACCTTCAGATAGGGCTCACAAGTATCATGAAAAACTAAGGGGCGATCCTTGCTCAGGTGATCAAAATCAGACCAATCTGGGGGGCAAAAAATGGCTGATACAAAATGCCCCCATTTGGAAACTACCCTTGCCCAAGGAGGTGCTTCCATTAACAAACATTCCCTCGTTCTCCTGGGTTCCACCCCCCCCTACCCCCGGGGCACATGGGCTTTCAAGAGGGGCTGATCTGCTCCCTTGGTGGGTGGCCAAAACAACAGCAGTAATTAAAAAAATGGGGGGGGAGGGAGGGAGTGTGATCCTTGCCCAAGGGTTTGCTCCCATGCACTTTTAATCAATATCCTTGGGTCTAGTAGGGTTTTATGCCCCACCACCCCCTACCACAATCCCCCCCACCCCGGTGACAAAAAGGCCAAAAAACTGGACGATCTGTCCCCAGAGGGGGCAGGAAATGCCCACCAAAAAATCAACCTCCTTTGGAAGCGACCCTTGCCCAAGAGGTCACTTCCATTTGCAAAGAAAATAAATCCCCGCTGCTAGTGGGATTTTAAAAGGCCAAAAAAGGGCTGATCTGTCCGGGGGGTGAGTGAGGAGTGGGTAAGTGGGGGAGGGCAGAAATAAGCAGGGAAAAAGTTGCTTCATTTGAACGCGACCCTTGCCCAAGGGGTCACTTGCATCTGTAAAAAAAAAAATGCTTGCTGCCTAGTGGGCTTTTCTGCAAGGCAAAATAGAAGGCCCGATTTGTCCCCAGGGACATACAATTTACCTCCCTTGGAAGCAACTCAAGGGGTCGCTTCCATTTCACACCCAAAAAACCTCATGCTCAATTGTACAGCAGGAATACCCTGCAAACAGACATTAGGGGAGAGGAAAAACTCTTTACTCCACCCCGATGCCTCGATCCCTGTAAAAACACCCCGCCCCTCTCTCCAGGAGCAGGAAACACCTACCTGCTTCACCAGACACTTGGAAGCAAATGGCTTGCAGCGGGTCAGGCTGCTTCTGATGACGTCAGCACACCCTGTGTGTGCTGACGTCATAGAATTGCCGGGGGTGGGGGGTGGGGGGGGTTGGTTGCGCAGGGTCGGTGTGGCAGCGGAAACTCTTCCACTGCCATCACTGTTAGGGGGATGTAGATGGGCTGCCCATGGGGTTACCACCGGGGCTCATGACGTAGCTGTTCCGTCATGATCATAGGAGGGGTTAATCAAACTATTTCTATCTAGTCAGTAATCTGGCGTTAAGCTATAATTTTTTGTAATCTTGCTTTGCAACCTATACATATTTTTAGGCTGTTAGATCTTTCCAGTTAGCTTGAAGATGATCTTAAACCTATGCGTTCTGTTTGCAGTAATGACATATGTCAATTTCCATTTTTTAAAGGTTATTTGTTCTTTTGGGCTGTTCAAAACAGTCCAGTTTATCACTAAGTGCCCCTAAGTGATTATCGAAAGAGAAATTGGTCTCTGCATGTCTTATGTTGCACACAGGCTACTGTCAAATTTTATGTTTTATGTCATGTTAGGTTTTAATTCTATTGATGAATTTGTCATTCATATTCTTTTGTGTTTTTAACCCAGCCATACTGATCCTCTGAATATAACACCTCTAAGAGATCCTACTCACTTTAACATTATTTTTTCTCTGCCTCAGAAAAATCTTGGGTACTCATTGAATTATTCTGAAGTTTTTAGGTCTGAAACCATTCCTTAGTTCCGAAGATCTTCACATATTGGGCGTTGTGCTTCTCCCTGGTGCTGTACTCCAGATGGTCAATGAGATCCCTTCCTTGCTGCCTGGGGAGACAGTAGCTTCAGCATCAGTGGAAATTATCACAAGCACTGAGATTTTCTGTGTTGTCCTCCCCCATCTTCATTGTAGATTTGTCTCTTGAACCTCACAGTTGGATCATCGGTCCTCTGCTTGTTTTGGGAGACCACACACTTTAGGTGGAAAGCTCTTCAATAAGGAGTTTTTTCAGTGGTGGCCCATTTGTTGGGTACACTGACAATGAAGACTAATGCCTTGAGATGCCTGTCTGTGGAGGATCACAATTGGGAGCTCCACCCCTCAAATGAAGAATTCTCCACCCCTCAAATGACGAACATGATCTTTTTCCTACTGAAATTTATTTACATGAACCTTTTTTGCTACAGCTCTGAGCAAGAAGGGTTCTCTGTTTTGTGCTCCACACTTCCCACCATGTGGTCCCTTGTAGGACACTTATGTTTCAACTGGACTGTTCTGTGTGTTCCTGCAGGAGGTTCAAGAATTTCATCCTCAACTGATAGGTATCGCCTCGGAATAAATGTGGATGATTTGGCATGCTAATCTGTCGATGAGCAGTGTCATTTATATGCCTTCTGCTTGCCACTAGAGATAGCGGATGTCATCTTAGCTGCTCTAAAACCTTCTATAAAGTCAGACTATATGGGTTACTGGATTCTTGATGCAAGTCCACGGGCTTAAACCACTTCGCTGCTCACTTACTGATAATCTGTGCTTTGCACTTGTGTCTCCCTGACCAGCCTTCCTTGTTTAGGTTACCTCTGAAGGGAAGATTCTTAAAATGTCTTCTTTCCTGACGCTCCCTTTATTTTTCTGCAGTGGTGCTTATATTTAGTGTTGACCTTCTGGTAGCATCATCATGTGAACTGATGCACAGTTGGCCTATTTGCCTGCTAACCCTTCATACTGTATCTCTGGTGATTACTTCAGAGAATACAAAACCGGGAATGGGAGGGTCTACAGGAAAGTTTAAAGACCTGCACAGACACTTTTCCCAGAAGACTGTGAAACAAATTCAACTGCCTGAAGGTCTGGAGTGTTACTTGGTGCCCAACGGCATCCTCCACCAATCAACAGTATCAAATCACGCCCAAGTGGAGCCCTCATATGGGAAACCCTAATAAGGGGACGGAGTCCCATCACTCACCAAGGTGACATGCTTCATCATCTGGGATCTTCTCCCGGCTGTAACCCCTAGTACAGCCAAGGGCTACAATCCCCTCACTGTGAGGGAGGAGCAAGGGGGATGTTTTAAGGATCTCCTAGGATATACTAAAATCCTGAAGGCGATGAGCTGAGGTATACTACTAGGTGATGGGCGCAGTGCTAAAAAGTGTAAGCTACTGCGTTTATACGTGACAACAAAAATAATACAAACATGGATGTAACTGAAAAAAGGGTACAGATACAACCTATCGAACCACTTGTTTCAGTTCAAGGAGCGTGGTGTAGTTTAATTAACTTTTTTCACTCTTTTCATAGCACTGCGCACATCACCTAGTAGTACACCTCAGCTCATCACCTTCTAGATTTTAGCAAATCCTAGGAGATCCTTAAAACATCCCTTGCTCCTCCCTCACAGTAAGGGTGTTGTTGCCGTCGGCTGCAATAGGGGTTACAGCCGGGAGGAGATCCTAGGATGAAGCGTGTCACCTTGATGAGTGATGGGACTCCGTCCTCTTATTAGGGTTTCCCATATGAGGGCTCCACTTAGGCGTGATTAGATGCGGTTAATTTGTGGAGGACAGATCAGTTTGTTTCACAATGATTACTTCAGCCCATAGGACTGGCAAGTTGCCGAGAATTGTCATCCGGCCATCATTTACTGTTTTTTAACTAGACAGCATGGTTCTCTGTACGTGTCCATTGTTTCTGAAAATAGTTTTGTCTGCAGACCAGATGTGCAAGTGTGCAACACTTCCATCCTTCTTTCCTCATTCCCATCCTAGCGAGGAAACAGAGTGGTTTCACAGACTACTTCCTAGGTATGTTGTGTCCTACTACCACATTGACCATACAAGGCAAAGCCACCCAGTTGTAGGTTTATGCTAAAAAATCTAAATAAACCAAAAGCGCAAATGGTAGCCTTGAATTCTATTTCACATTGCGGGGCCCTTTTTATCAGGAACTACTAGGCCTTAGCCAACAAAGATCCTCCAGTCTGCATTGGTATGCACTCTACAAGGTCCACTGCAGCTTGTACCATGCTCACCAGGGACAGCCAAACAGTCTTCATTGCATACCTTGGCATAGCAACCCTGCTTAGTCGCTCATAGTAAGGGTACATTGCGTTGGGGCTCATTTATAAGGTGAGGCAATCTGAGGAAATAAGTACCCCTCATAAGAAGAGGTCACTTACCTTCAGTAATAATATTTCTGTTGAATAAGTCTTCTAGAATATTCCTCACCACCCTTTTTCCTCCCCTTCTAAGTTAGTGTCATTTGCAATAAGATTTCCGATGTTTGCAGTAATGGTTTCTACTGTTGATCATCCATTGTTAAGCTTTCTCGGTTCCTCTTAGCATACCCCTGCTGGGTGAGTGGAAGAAATGTAAGGAGCTGCTGCCAAATGGCGCCTTGTTAGGGTAAGGTTGCATCCTGGGTGGAAACATTAGCTTTATTGGTGTTTAGGTATTGGTACTTTTCCAATATTAAGCACTTCACATTTTCACTACTTTCTTAGTTACAACAATAGCTCACTCTTTTCAGTGTTTTGCTTTCTATAGCTCTGCATTATCTGTTACAGAGACTCTCCGTTTGCATGAATTTTAGGAAAATGAACATGAGGCATTTATTCAGTTATTTGCAGTAGATCCAATTTGATGTTGCACTTTTAAACTCCGGGCAGTTATATTATTACTCCTAACTTCAGAAAACAACCCACATTCATTTTCCAGGCATATTGCTCCATCTCAGTTTGGTTGTTTCAGGTAGCCTTAAAGGAATGATTTTCTAAATTCTGATCATATTGGTGGTCACCTTGGTGATAGAAGTGCAGATCCGAATATCGTACCTATTGCATAATTCTACAAAACTGCAGATGAAATGAGTCAATATGGTGTTAGGTGACCATTTTAACTTCGTAAATAATGAAGATAATCATCATTTAATGAGCCCAAGTCAGACCAATTGACGCACAGGTATTGATTAGCACAGATTTGCCACAGTTTGGTTGGTGAGAAAATGCGTGTTTAATAAAAATATGTATTAGTGAGCAGAATATTTTACCCTTTGTGTAACTTGTTGTTTGCTTTATTATCTTCCTAAAAAAAGTTTGAGTTATTGGCATTGTATATGACAATGTGTTGCATGAATTTTTTTGCAAACTCTGTATTGGCTGGTGGTGTTTGTGCCCGGTGAACGCGTCCACTAACAACTTATGGTGTCTGTGCCTGGTGAAAATGAGCACTGACAGCTGGTGGTGTGTGCCTGGTGAAAGGGTGCACTGGCGGCTGGTGGTGTTTGTCCCCGGTGAAAGCGTGCACTGACGGCTGGTGGTGTTTGTGCCCGGTGAAAGCGTGCACTGATGACTTATGGTGTTTGTGGCTGTTGAAAGTGTGCACTGATGGCTGGTGGTGTGTGTGCATGGTGGAAAAGCGTGCACTGACATGTTTAAAAGTAAAGTGCGCCATACTGCGATTGCTACAATAGTTAATTGTGGATGTGTTAACAATTGATGCGTGCACTGATGGCTGGTGGTGTGTGTGCCTGTAGAAAATGTGCACTGATGGCTGGTGGTGTGTGTGCCTGGTGGAAGTGTGCACTGCCAGCTGGTGGCGGGTGTGCCTGGCGGAAGCGTGTTCTGACGACTGGTGGTGTGTGTGCCTGGTGAAAGCGTGCACTGACGGCTGATGGGGTGTGCCTGGGGAAAGTGTGCACTGACGGTTGGTGGTGTGTGTGTGTGCCTGGTGAAAGTGTGCACTGACGTCTGGTGCTGTGTGTGTGTGTGTGTGTGTGTGGTGGAAGCGTGCATTGATCGCTGGTGGTGTTTGTGCCCCGCGAAAGTGTGCACTGAAGGCTGATGGTGTGTGTGTCTGGAAGCGTGCACTGAAGGCTGTTGGTGTGTTTGCCTGTTGGAAAAGTGTGCACTACTCACATCTGTGGTAGTGGTAATCAGAGTCATACTTACAAGAGAGACTGCACGAGTGGTTGTCTGCACATACTACGGACCTCCTATAATGAATGCAGCTGGCGCCACTAGGCGCTATACACACACATCTGTTGTAGTGGTAATCAGAGAGTGATTTATACTCACAAGAGGGACTGCACCGAGCTGTTGGTCTTCACATACTACGAACCTGTTATAATGCATGCAGCTGGTGACATTAGCGCTATAGATACATACACATCTGTTGTAATTGTAATCAGAGAGTCATACTCACAAGAGAGACTGCACCGAGCTGTTGTCTGCACATACCTACGAGACTGCTATCATGAATGCAGCAGGCGGCACTAGGCGCTATAGAAACATACACATCTGTTGTAGTGGTAATCAGAGTCACTCATACTCACAAGAGGGACTGCACCGAGCGGTTTGTCTGCAGGCCCTCGGCCAGCAGCCGCACCCGCTCCAGGCTGCCCACCACCCCCAGGTTGAGGTTGAGCTGGGCCAGGGAGTCAGACTCGGCCAGGCCCCGGCAGAAGCGCCCGAAGTCCCGGTCGGAGAGGCGGCAGCCCTGCAGTGAGAGCAGGCGCACCGAGTTCTCCCGCAGGCTGTCCACCACGTCCTTCACCTCGGCGCTGGACAGGCTCTCCCCGGAGATCTGTATGGAGCCCGGCAGCATCTTCAGGGGGTCTGGGCTCCTGCGGCGGAGATCCGGGTGCGGCCGCGGGTCACAGGCTCAGCTCCTGGGAAGCTAGATCAGTGGGTTATGCACCTGGGGCGGCGACCCGGGGTCAGGGGGTCCAGTTTTAAGAAGATGCTGGTCCAGTGGGGAAATGCACCCGAGGGGAAATCAAAGCGACATGCAGTTCAAATTCCAATATGAAAGGCTCGTGGGTTAATGTAAAGGAGAAGATTGCAGAGAGGCTGGGGGAGAGTGTTGCGACAGGTGGAGGGGATCCCACTGTCCCACCAAACACACCACTCGAGGACCGAGTAGAGGACACCATTAATCCGCAGGCATGCGTGGGGGTGATCCAGCTGGACTCCTCCCGACCCACCCAAGATAAACAAGGTAAGTGCCATGCGACTGCGGCCCCCTGTCCCCTAACAATGTCCATGAATCCAGATCATCCCATTTCAAACCCCAGTCATGCAGCCAAAGCACACCACAAAAGCGCTATTGCATTATGGGAGATGTAGTCTGACCACAATTACCATCTAGCCCCATAAAGCCATACCTGTTTAGTGAGAGTCTATCCAACAGTGAGTCAGGGAATGGTAGCCTGCATGCATGTAGGAAGATTAAATGTGGAGGAAACATGTCACTAATCAACGTCCACTTTACATCACAGGTGGCGCAGAAGTCCCCAGTTCAGACAGCGATGCCCTGCAAATTGAGGATTTCACAGAGGACACTGAGGGAGACTTACATCTATCCCCACAGCCAGGATCATCAGGGCAAGCTGCCGCACCAATGGTCATTCCACCACCTGCCCCTGTGGACAGTGCCATCTCAGTAGTACCACAGCGCGTCACTCAACCACCAGTGGTGCTGACGACACCAGCAGCAGCACGCCGACAAACCCGCCGCCCTGCGGCTGTGAGGAGCCAGTCAAGCGGACTGCTGAGGGAGCAGCGCAATAACACATCCCGCGCTGGCAAGGGAGCAAACGTGCGGCCAGGTGGGCTCTCTATTGAGCGCCGTATGCTCCATGTCCATCAAACACAAGCCCGTCATCTAGCGGCTCTACACCTCCAACTAAACAAGACCGCCAGGAATGTTGGTCAGATGTCTGACCGCATGGAGGGGATGACAGTTGCTATGGAGGCCAACACCCAGGCCATGTACAGCCAGCGGAACCTCTACCGGCGCAGACATCGCCAGCTGCCGACCCGCCTGTCAGCATACACGTTGTCCAATTACATTATTGGCAACGCGACCTCCCAGCTCTCGCGACGCTCCTTGGCCATGCAGGTCCAAATGGTCCAGTGCTGTCAGGACGTCGCGAGAGCTCTGGAGCAGGTGACAACAGCAGTACAGGGCATGCAGGCAACTGGCCATGTCCGGGGGGGGGGGGGGGGGGGGACGGGGGGTGACAACACTAGTGAGGCTACTTCCAGCCATAGTAGCCAGTCCGTGCCAACGGTGGTAGCACCCCGCCGCAGCAGCAGGCCCTCTGATGCCTCACGGCCGAATCAGGAGGAGGATGTGGAAAGGAGGTTGGGAGCATCTGCCCGGAGGCGGCACTGAACAATTGAACATTACCATGAGGGGCCATGCTGCTGCTACAAGCATGCCCTTCTCAAGAACAAGAACACGGGACATATGACGAAATATGTGAATCATGTAACAGTTTGGGGAATCCCCACTTTGTGCTGTAACAATAACAAAGATTCTGTCTAACTTAATCTGACTCATGTCATTATTACTATTGTCATGCATGAGTGAAGTAATGGGTGTGGGGCACTAGAAATAGTTCATGCAGATTTGGTTACGGCGCCTGTGTCCTTCTGCAGGATTCTCCCCGCCTGCGTGACGCACATGTGCAGGTGCTCGGTTGCCCCCTTCCGACTCACTGCCAGAGATGTCTACAGGTATCCTGCGCTTGGTAGCAATGTTGTGGAGGATTTCACACACGGCCACGATGCGGCAGCAGACCTCTGGCTCGTATTTGAGGGCCCCACCAGTCTTGTGCAGTATGCGGAATCTGCTCTTCAAAAGGCCAAATGTCCTCTCAATGCAATTTGTTGTGCGTATGTAGGCAGCATTGTAATGCCGTTGCTGTGGTGTTGCAGGGTTGAGGTATGGGGTGAGGAGGTACTCACGGAGAGCGTAGCCACTGTCACCTGTATGATAGGAGCAGAGGGTGAGTGCCTGTTCTGCGCAGCTACATTATCACAGTGTACTATTGTGGGTCATGTGTACTTACCTAGTAGGTGTCCTTCCCCAAAGTCTCCCCTGGCCAGTCGGGTATGAATGCCGCTGTGCCGGAATATGAAGGATGTAAAACAAGAGGATTGTACCTATGCCTCCGGGATGTATTACTAAATCACTCAGTAAGACAATAGATAAAGCTAAATGAATTAGTTTTATCAAGACAAATTATTTTGTCAGTATCTTTAGAATCAGTTTTTTAAATGATTATTTTTAGGCAAGAGAATCAACATTATCAACTCAACCTCTAGCGACTGAATTTTCACAAAAGACTAATGTACAAATAACATACTAAAAACATTGAATTAATCATCAATAGACCTTAACAAAAAAGGACTAATGTACATGCGACATACAAAGAACATTAAATCAACATATATCATTTCATTCCAATTATCAAAAAACAGTTAATCATGGACAGAAAGAATTTGCCAATATTAAATATGCATTCAGTTTCTACAATGTGGTGCACTATTTCTTTTTAGAACCACATGAGTCAAAGTTTAAACATTCCTTTTAAACTTAAACATTCATATTAAATGTATTGGCAAGAATTTTATGCGAACTAGTGCCGTAGCCGACGCGTTTCGAGTCCTGTTATGAAAATCACAGGGCTCTCATCAGGGCAGCATTAAATGGATTCCACGGGGAACTGATTGAGGGCTTGAGTGCGACCTTTTATTAATAGTAGTGTGGCCGCCACTGTGTGTCTCACACTTAAATGAAAGCCTCAAGGATGGTCTCTTGTCAAGGCATTGTTCATTGTTCCAAGGTGACAAGTCTTCTCTATTCAGAAGCCAAACAGTCCACCGCAACCTTGCGTGAGGTACTGTGCTTAAAGTTGGTTATTTTATAATAACTCTGAAGGCTGAACAGCCCACCGCAATCGAGCGTGTGGCGCTGTGAGTAGGAATTATGTCTTCTAATCTTTCTGTTTTCTCTCATTAAATGAGCACGAAGGCTTCGTTATTATAAAATAACCAACTTTAAGCACAGTACCTCACGCAAGGTTGCGGTGGACTGTTTGGCTTCTGAATAGAGAAGACTTGTCACCTTGGAACAATAAACAATGCCTTGACAAGAGACCATCCTTGAGGCTTTCATTTAAGTGTGAGACACACAGTGGCGGCCACACTACTATTAATAAAAGGTCGCACTCAAGCCCTCAATCAGTTCCCCGTGGAATCCATTTAATGCTGCCCTGATGAGAGCCCTGTGATTTTCATAACAGGACTCGAAACGCGTCAGCTACGGCACTAGTTCGCATAAAATTCTTGTCAATACATTTAATATGAATATTTAAGTTTAAAAGGAATGTTTAAACTTTGACTCATGTGGTTCTAAAAAGAAATAGTGCACCACATTGTAGAAACTGAATGCATATTTAATATTGGCAAATTCTTTCTGTCCATGATTAACTGTTTTTTGATAATTGGAATGAAATGATATATGTTGATTTAATGTTCTTTGTATGTCGCATGTACATTAGTCCTTTTTTGTTAAGGTCTATTGATGATTAATTCAATGTTTTTTGTATCTTATTTGTACATTAGACTTTTGTGAAAATTCAGTCGCTAGAGGTTGAGTTGATAATGTTGATTCTCTTGCCTAAAAATAATCATTTAAAAAACTGATTCTAAAGATACTGACAAAATAAATTGTCTTGATAAAACTAATTCATTTAGCTTTATCTATTGTCTTACTGAGTGATTTAGTAATACATCCCGGAGGCATAGGTACAATCCCCTTGTTTTACATTATTATTGTGGCCCTACCTACCCTCCGTCCCCTAAGGGCCCATCCCTTCCTTTCAATTGGAATATGAAGGAGTCATGTGTGCTCCCCGGGTACTGTGCCACTATGTTCGTGATGATTGTCTTAGCATTGCACACCATCTGGATATTGAGGGAGTGGTAGGACTTGCGGTTGCGATACATGTATTCCGTTTGTGCTGGTGGGCAGATGTGGATGTGGGTACAGTCAATGCATCCTATTATATGTGGAAATTGTGCTATGTTGTAAAATTGTAGCTTGGTGTCATTCAAGTCCTGTTGGCTGGTGGGGAATAAGATGTAGTGGTGTAGCCGGGTCAGCATTGCATCCAGGAAACTCCTTAGGCAGCGGGTCATGGTGGGCTGGGATATCCTCCCTGCAACAGCGACTATCCCCTGGAAGCTTCCGGAGGCCAGACGGTGCAGGCTGCACAATACCTTGACATGTGTGGGCACGGCATTGGTCCTCCTTGTTGGGTGCTGCATCAGGGGGTCTAGGTCCCGGATCAGCTTGATGATCATTGCCCCATTCAGGCGGTACTTAGCGTAAATTTGCTCCCTGGTTTGGCCCAGAAGGGTGACCTGCTGGCGGAATATCCACTCCTGTATCCTACGTCTGTTCCGTGCTGCTCCCTGTAGCCTTCGCCGCCTGACCACCATGTAGAATCCTGGCATTGTGAGAGTCCTCATGCTCCAGCTGCATGTCCTTAAGTGCGTTTGGTCAGGCCTGCACCTGTTGGTAGTTTAACGTTTTTTTGAATATATCTTTTTTTTCCTCACTGGTTACCACCTGGTTTGGGTTCTCCTTAAATTGCGCGTCGCAAATAGCGATTTTCGGGTTTTTCGCATTTAGCGATTTTCCATGAATAGCGATTGCGATTATTTTGCGAGTTCGCAAATGAATTTGCAGAATCCATGGTTTCTCGCAATTTCAGATTCGCAAATGGCCTTCTTCCAGGAATCTGTGAATTTATTTGCGAACCCGCAATTTTTCTTTAGCGAATTCGCTTTTTTGGTAATTTCACTATCATGAATTCCTTTTATTCAAATTGCGATCGCAATTGCTAAATCGCAGCTATTGCGATCGCAAATTGGCTTCATGAATCTAGCTGTATGTCTCTAAATATTGTTCTCTTGGCCAGTTTAGGGCCATCAGAGGCAAAGATAGTGTTCCTGTCAGCCTGTGCAGGTCATGAAGAACATCTGCACTGCTGCCTTGCTTCACTCAAGGCTGCAGAGCTCTCTAAGGTCCCAGCTAACTAGACACTCCCACTACCTACCTTTCTGCAGAGTGGATATCGTATTACTACCACCACTCTGTCATTTACTCTGGGCCCAATGAATCATGGGGCCTGCCATCTTCATAACTTCCATGATGAGCTGCTGGCAGTTGATCTAGTTCTGTGGGCTTTCATAGCGGTTGAATCAGCCTCTCCTCTCTCCCTGATGATTCCTCTGTGCACCATCACTTGGCCTTGGGGTACTACTATCACGTCACCACTCGTCACTCAAACCTCAGTTGCCCTTTGGATCCACCATCTGGCGGTGCCACGCTCGAACCCTGGGATTAACAGTTTATTGCATCACTGATGTCTGCCATGGCCTGCACTGATGACTCCTGAATCCTGTTGTATCAGATATTACCTTGCTATACCGTTACTCAAGATGTTGCACCGATCTCACCCTTCCCGATTACCTCAGACTAGGGAGATGCTCTGCCTTTCTGCAGTGCAAGGGGTGGGCCAGCTTCTCCCTTACCTTGCAGTTGGTCCACCGGTGCGGGCCTTGGTGGGGGCTGTCCTGGATCTTGGGGAGCAGACAGCTGGCCTTCTTCCCAGAGTTCCTCCCTGGGGATTCTGAAGGGATATCTAACAGCCCAATACAAGATGGCAGACACCATTTTTACTCCTATGTTATACCAAACTGTTATGGAGGGTTTTTTTATGATTCTGTTTCCTTTTACTGGTTAAGGTCTATTTAAGGGAGGGTTTTCTAGACATCTACCATCCTTGCAGCAGTTCTAGCTCTAGAATTTATCTTCGTGGCCCATCTTCCACTTCAGACCTTACTCCAGTTTCCATTTTTTCCCATCCTGCAGTCCTTCCCTACATTGTGCTTTGATACCAACTTTGGAGCTCTACCACCTCTTGGAAGTGTTTTGCCTTGTGGGTCCCACGCAGGACGTGGGACCCAGCGACTAGCGTCTGGGGTCTAGCGGGCGGGCCAGTCCACCCATAACTCCCATGCAGCAGCCTTCAAACCCTCCTAGTCCGACCTTCCACAACCACCAGTTGCCAGTGGGCTGCAGGATCCGCCATCACCTCCCCAATGGCAAAAAATCACGTCAGACAGGTGGGTTTTGCAGATAGTCCGAAGGGGCTATTCCCTCCTCTTCAAGACTACCCCTCCCTCCCTGCCACCATCCCTCCATCGCATGTCGGAGGATCACTTGGCCCATCTCCACCAGGAAGTTGCTGCTCTCTTGGCCAAGGGAGCTATCGGAAGGGTTCCTGTGCCCAAAGTCAGTCATGGTTGCTACTCCCACTACTTTCTGGTACCCAAGAAGGACAAAGGTCTACGTCCTATCTTGGACCTCAGGGCCCTCAACTGCTTCATCCTGAAGGAGAAATTCAAGATGCTCACTTTGGCTCAGGTCCTGTCTACCCTCGAACCCGAGACTGGATTGTAGCGTTGGACTTGCAGACTTCTACTTCCATTTCCCCGTCCTGCCTGCCTACAGGCGTTACCTACTGTTCACGGTGGGCTACGAACATTTTCCGTTTACCGTGCTCCCCTTTGGCCTTACCAGCTCCCCTGTGGTGTTCGCGAAAGTTATGGTGGTGGTTACAGCTTATCTGCGCAGATCAGGGGTTCCAGTCTTCCCCTATCTCAACGACTGGTTGTTGAAGGCGGGCTCTCCCCAAGCAGTCGTCTCTCACTTCTAGACTGTGGTGGACCTCCTGCACTCGCTGGGGTTCACTATCAATGTGCCACAGTCACACCTGACTCGCTATCATAAGCTCCTTTTCATCGGAGCAGTTCTGGATACAGCGCAGTGTCAGTCTTATCCTCCTGTGCAGCAAATCCGGGATATTCGGGTTATGATACTGATGTTTCAGCCTCTATCCCCCATTTCGGTGACCATGACCCTGAGGCTGCTGGGCCTCATGGCTTCCTGCATCCTGCTGGTGGATCATTGCCAGGTGGCATATGCGGGCTCGTCAGCGGGACCTGAAGTTCCAGTGGGTGCAGCATCAGGGAAATCTTTCTGAAGTCCAGATCT
Organism: Lissotriton helveticus; assembly: GCF_964261635.1. Classification (NCBI taxonomy): domain Eukaryota; kingdom Metazoa; phylum Chordata; class Amphibia; order Caudata; family Salamandridae; genus Lissotriton; species Lissotriton helveticus. The sequence continues at coordinate 743,154,423 of NC_136061.1, read as the reverse complement.
CGGAGGGGACTGCACGTCAATTGCAGTGGTGGCTCACAAACCAGGATTGGGCCAGCGGAAGATCCCTCTCCCTTCCTCAACCAGAATTCACAGTGGTGACGGATGCGTCACTCTTGGAATGGGGCAGTCAACTGGGAGAGGCCGAGATAAGGGGTCTCTGGTCTCCGGCGGAGTCAAGTTTCCATATCAACCTTTTGGAGCTCCAGGCGATCCGTCTTGCACTGAAGGCATTCCTTCCTTCTGTCAAAGGAAGAGTAGTGCTGGTGTTCACAGGCAACACCTCTGCCCTGTGGTACTGAAACAACAGGACTGGGTGGCGTAGTGGGCCCCATGTCAAGAGGCTTTTTGCCTTTGGACATGGCTGGAACATCAGGGTATATCTCTGGTGGTTCAAAACCTGGCAGGTTCCCTGAATGCCAAGGCGGATGACCTCAGCCGTTAGTGCATGATAGATCATTAATGGTGTCTTCACTCTGAGGTGGTGCAAGGTCTCTTTCGGGAGTGGGGAGAGCCTTGATTAGATCTGTTCGCGACCGAAGAGAACACGAAATGGCAGCAATTCTGCGTATTGCAGTTTCCAAGGCAGCACTCTCTTGGCAACACTTTTTGTCGCAAGTGGAATTGGTCCTCCTGTACGCCTTTCAGCCTGTACCACTTCTGCCCAGAGTAGAGAAGAAGATAAAGTGCAACCGGGCCCATGTCATTATTGTGGCTCCGGACTGGGCATGATGAGTCTGGTTCCGAGCTCTTGAGCATGGCCATCGATCATCCAATCAGACAGCCTCTCCGGGAGGATATTCTGCCACAGAAGCAGGGGACAGTCCTCCACCCAAACCTGCCCAGCCTCTACCTCCTTGAGTGGAGATTGAGCAGCGACAGTTGACAGCTTTCGACCTTCCTCCTGAAGTCTGTAATGTCATCGTGGCAGCCAGGTGTCCCTCCACTAAAATGGTATTTGCCTGTAGATGGGACACATTTGGGGTATGGTGCACATCAAAGGCGGTGTATCTCCTCTCTGCCCCTCTTTCAGAGGTTCTCCTCTTCATTCTATCTTTGGCCCAGCAGGGCTGTGCTCTGGGCACTCCTAAAGGCTACCTTTCAGCCATCTCGATTTTTCTGTGCCTTCCGGATCAGCCTTCTCTTTTCAAGTCTCAAATTGTAAATAGATTTCTAAAGGGCATTACTCATCTCTTTCCTCCTCCTTTAGCAATGGCTCAGTGGGACTTGAATCTTGTTCTTTCTTACCTTAAGTGTGCTCCCTTCCAGCCACTAAATAATTGTCCACTTCTTCTTCTTACCTTGACGACCGCTTTCCTGCTTGCCATCACATCTGCTCGCAGTGTGAATGAGCTTCAGGCTCTTTCCTCTAAGCCTCCTTGCAGTTCATACGGACAAGGTAGTCCTTCGCACTAAGCCCTCTTTTTCTGCCCAAAGTGGTTACCTCTTTCCACAAAGGTCAGACCATCGCATTTCCCACTGTCTTTCCGCCTTCCCACCCTTCCAAACAGGAGGAGAAACTCCACCGTCTGGACTCAAAACATGCGCTGTCCTTCTACCTTGACCGCACGAAAGATTTCCGGGTGAACGATCAACTCTTCGTGGGTTATGTGGGCGCTAAGAAAGGTCTGGCCGTGCACAAACGTACCATCTCTCAATGGGTAGTCCTATGCATCAAAATCTGCTATTCTTTGGAGAAAAAGGAACCTCCAATAAGACTGTGCTCCCATTCTACCAGGGCGACGGCTGCCACTACTGCTTTGGGACATGGAGTCCCGCTCATTGACATCTGCCAGGCAGCCATGTGGGCATCTTTCAGATGAACATGTCACCTTCGGTAACGATAAATATGTAAGAGACATATATTAGTTATAGATTCCTTACCCCCCCCCCACCCATTCTCCCTGTTCTGTGAACTAACTTCTAGAGTAGGGGGCTCCCTTTCAGGGCCCTAGTTTTGTGCACCAGTGGTCAGTGTCTTGCATGGCTCTGCGCTTCTGGCGTGGAAAGTCATGTCAGAGCGGACATCAGCGTGCACGGACGGCATTTAAGTCGACACCGCTGCGACCCCAACGCTGACAACGCATGTGGAGTCGACCAACACTACCTACCAACATGCAGGGGTACTGCTACAGAAAAATTCTCAAGATCTAGTCTGACACCTGGGGGTAGTTCTAAGGTATAGAATCTATAACTAATCTATTTCTCTTACAGATATATCGTTACTGAAGGTAAGTAACTTGTTCTTTCCCTTGCAGTTTTATCCCAAACCATGTACGCCTTTGTGCAGTTATATTTATTATTACTGTGCTGCAGTGGTTATGTGAATGATTTGAGTAAAGGCACTGCCACATATTACTTTCATTACTGCTATCTACATTAGATACCACTAAAAACTTTTTTTTTCTAGCCTCTTCTTAAAAGTATGTTTTAATCTGTGATGCTTTTGTGATCGTTTTGTATTAACTTGACTCAACAGTTTCTCGAATCACATTTTAATGCTCCTGCTAAATCAATACCAAATGTGTCTCTTGATAATTGACAAAAAAGTGGCCTCTTAAACTAGGTTTTGATCATTTTCCTGATTGTATGTTATCTGATTTATGTACTGCTTTTGAAATATTTGTTATCTATCACAGATCATACTAATGGAATTAAATTGCATTTAAAAACCTGTAGGTTTCGCCTTCGCAAAAAAACCTGGAAGAATCCTGGAACTATATTTTTGGACTATCATGTATATGAAGATGAAATTAGCCTCTCTGGCAACCTAGAAGTCTTCCTAGAGGTCCTTGAAGGTAGGGAGCATGTGATACTCCATTTAAAATAAATAGAATAATTGTTCCATATTGAAACTGTATGCAGTCAGATTTCAGTGTCTAAATAAATCTTCATATATATACTTACCGGCCTATGTACAAGACAGTGGGGATTTCCTTAGAAAATTGTACGATTTTGACTGGAATGAGGAATATGTATTTATAACTTTGGATGTGCAGTCTTTATATACAAGTATTCGACATACTGATGGTTTGAAAGCTTTACAATATTACCTCAACAAGAGACCGATTTCACTGTACCAACACTCTTTGATGTTATTACAAATGGTGGAGTGGTGTTTGAATAACAATACATTCCTTTTTGACAAACTGCATTATAAACAGCTATAAGGTTCGGCTATGGGTACTTGCTTCTCCCCAAGTTATGCTAATTTGCATATGGGTTGGTGGGAGGAGCAAGTACTGGCAACCACGCAGGTAACCAACATGAAAGAACACGTTATACTCTATAAACGTTATATAGATGATATTTTCATCTTATGGAAAGGGTCAGTTGAGAGCGCTGAAGCATTCGCCACAGAAATAAATGACAATGCGCTGAATTTGAAGTTCACATGTTCCACGAGCACAGAGACCATCCAATTCCTAGATTTAGAACTATATGTAGAGCAGAACAAGATACAAACCAGGACATACAGGAAACCAACGGCGGGAAATGCAGTGCTACATGCACATAGCTTTCACCCGGTCAAACTTAAGGAGTGGATCCCCTACGCGGAATGTCTGCGTATGACCCGCAATTGCAGCACATTAGCAGGTGCGGACATGGCGAAAGCCAATCTTTTTGAGAGGCTTGGCAAAAGAGGGTACACAACATCTACTTTGGCTAAGGCAGAAGAGAAATGTAAAAACAAGAACAGGAAAGATCTTTTATTTGCAACTAAAGAGGCAAATAAAGACAGTCAATCGAAGTCCACTGCTAACATTCCTAGAATAACGGGATACAACACATATCACAACCATGTTAGGAGAATCTTGCAAAAACACTGGCCACTAATACGCAATGACCCTATAATAGGACAATTAAATGGTAACACACCTTCAATTACATTCAGGAAGGCGAAGTCGATGCGAAGCCAATTGGTTTTTAATGCACCGGCGGTGGTAAAAAATGTTGCATGGCCATCGACACAGAAAGGTTTCAAAAAGTGCGCTAAATGTAAAGCGTGTAAACAAGGCATCAATACTAAAGAGGTGACAGTACCTTTTAGAAACAAACCCTACATGATCAGAGGCGGATACTCCTGTAAGACAGAGTATGCTGTCTATGTACTTGTTTGCAGTTGTGGGAAGCGCTATGTAGGAAGCACCATTCATCAGGCCCACGTCAGAATCCTACAGCATTTACGAGCCATAAACAATGATGATCAAACGTACCCAGTGGCCAGACACATAAATAAGTTACATGAAGGCAACATAAAACATCTCTCCTATTTTGTAATCGACAGTGTCCCAAAGAACCCCAGAGGGGGTAACCGCAGGTTGGCCCTAAGACGCCTGGAATCCAGGTATATTATCTTGCTAGATTTTAAGATCCCGAATGGATTAAATACGGATGAAGCGTTAACGGAACACTTATAGTCCAGCGCAGCCCTTTTCCTTAACTGAGACCCACTCCTTAAATACATCTGCAACTTCACTTATGTAAATACTTTCGTTTAGCTTAAATTTCTTTCAATGCACACGTTACCCAACACAATATCACTTTACGAGACGTGACAGATTATACCCTCTAGATGCACAGAGAGATACAATGAAGACAAGCTAAGAATGCAAATAGGCATCCAATTGGGTTCACAATGAGGCATCTGAGCCTACACTGTCTAAACTTAAATGACAACTACCTTACTCCACTTGGAGATGAGGATCGTTTGTAAGTGGGCTCAACCAATGCGATTAAAGTCTAGTTCCTTTAACTTGCAATGACTCAATGTAATTAAGTGTTATCTATAAATCCAGTGCTATGTAACTTTCCTGGCACATAGGAACTAGCGTTGTGAGCGCTCTATATAACCAAGTGGCTCGCACTCACACACAGCCCTAATTCCATTAATAATGAATCAGGATGTATGTTAATCGCTGCATTCATTTGCATATTATTCTTAATTGCGATTGCAATAGAACTTTGTGCATTATCTCCAATGAAATACAATTGTGAATGGTTACTAGCCTGATAATAATTTACCCACGGTTGAACACAAGCACGATAATGCCGTTTCTGCAATGAGTCATAATTGTAAACATCGGTTTACTTATAACTCTGTTTAGATTTTTCTACAAGGTTGCTGATACAATGTAACAACGTGATATCACCCTAAAGAATAATGGAAGAAGAGTTCCACATTGTTAGAATTGGCTAAAGTGATGTGCACTCGAGGAGTGCCTTTAACTCTTCTATGTCCATTCCTGTTACTGTCATGGCTCATGGTTACTATGGTGACGAACAGCCAGTCACACCATAGTGTTGTTGAAATGTGTTGGAATGTATAAAACATGTCAGCGTCACTTTTTGCAGATGAAGTGAGCAAGGCGGAGGCTTCCGCCGAAACGCGTCTTTTTGCAGCATGATGGAATAAACTATTTTTCTTGAGTTGAAATTCACGGTGTCAGTGCCTTCCGTGAGTGGTGTGGAGTTGGACTGGTAATCAATATATATATATATATATATATATATATATATATATATATATATACACACGTTCCACTACTGCTGGTGAAGGGGTCAGGCTGTCACAGGCGGTCCTGTTACAGCTACCAGCAAGCTCGTAATTTTTACCAAGATACTTCAAACGATTCTGAAGATAACAGGACAGCCAAAGTTCAGATATTCCAAGATTTATTTGGCAGATGAAAAAATCACGACGCGTTTCGCCATTACGGCTTGATCACGCTCATCTCGTGGTAGTCACGGCCATTTTTTTATATACATACCACACTCTAGTGCATAGATTCTAACATGGAGAAGTGGAGGACATCTTTGAATGGTTTATACATAACGGCAACAGTCAATTATTAGCGCTAGACTGATAATCTTAGTCTTACAATACATTTAGTGTAACGTTAAACGCGCAATACAAAAATATTCATATAATATGACAGCGTAACGTAATTTCATATTATTATATACATTTGTCAAAATAAAGCCTATATGAAAACCATAATGACCATGATATTAGTGCAAACTTGTTACATTGATCCAAACAGCGATATGTTCCTCAATTGCAATGTCAATATACAGCGCGATAGGACATATGCGAAAACAGACTCCTCACTGGCTATCCATCAACCTAACGCGCCATTGGTTGTATGTTGGTATGGCAATATGCTGTAAACTAAGTAAGTCCATAGTGATTGTTCAATCATAGATGAATAATAGCTAGCCAAAATTATATATACACTGCATTATATGATCATGCCGGTATTGTTGGCGCCTCAGTTCATGATGGAAAAAATGTAGTCTGCCCTAGTGGGCTGCAGTCTTGAATCCAATAGAACCACCGGAACAATGTTTTTAAATTTTGCCCACTTGGGTAGAATTTAAAAACATTGTTCCGGTGGTTCTATTGGATTCAAGACTGCAGCCCACTAGGGCAGACTACATTTTTTCCAAGCTTTTAGAGACTTTCTGCAAGTTTTGTCGCATCGCTCGCTTGCGGAGCGCATCCCCGTCAGTGCGAGGAAATTCCTGCCGCTACGAAGGCCGAGATCGTCGCAGCGTCGTCGCATCCTTCATTTGCGGGACACACCAGACCGGTGCGGGAAGATTACCATCGCTGCGAGTGTCGTTGCAGAGCCTGTATTCGCTGGGTGAGATCGTAGCACTGCTTGCTTGCGGACCGCATCACATCGCTACGAGTGTCGTCGCAGAGCCATCGCATCGAGGAGCTGCAAGAGGAAGATCACCGCTGGTCCGCGCACCGTCGCCCCGGAGATCATTGCAGCCCCAAAGATCATCGCTTCGTGCCTTTGCAAGCTTTTTCACTACGGAACCTCCGCACCGGAATCCATACAAGGTATCGCATCCCTCCCCATACAGACCGGTGTCACCGCACCACGCCCGCTACATCCAGCAGGGCTGTCGCATCGCCTCCCCAGGGTCTCAGGGGTGACGCATCGCTTGTTTTTCACCGCATCAGTTTCAGTTTTGGAGCTTTGACGCATTTAAAGGTACTGTTGGCTAAACGTGACACAACTGTGAACTTTTCACGCAACTGTGGATTATTTTATCGCAACCTTAAGAACACTTTTGAAACCATATTCGTGAACTGTGTATGTTGGATTTTTGTCGTTTTGGTCTTGTGTAGTTGAGATTAAATACCTTTATTTTTCTAAACTGTTGTGAAGTCAGTTTGTTGTGTTTTCACTATGTTACTGTGAGTGTTGGTACAAATACTTTACACATTGACTTTGATAAGCCTTGACTGCTCGTTCCAAGCTACCAAGGGGGTGAGCAGAGGTTATCTAAATAGTGTATCCTCCTTACCCTGACTAGAAGCAAGGGTCCCTATTTGGACAGTGGTACCTACCTCTGCCAACTAGAGACCCCCAGTTCTAACACTCATGAATATTAAAAACAGGGGTAGAGGCCGGGACCGACAGCAGTCTACGAAAGAAGCTGTTTTCGACCACCTGGATTTCACCCGTCTCTATATATCCCCATATGTCACTCCCGTAGGTCACCATTGGGAGACACTTGGCGTTGTAAATTTTCATGAGTGGTTTGGAGCCAATTCTTTTTGCGAATTCTACAATAGCTCCCGATGCTCAAGCTAAGGAATACCTTTTGTGTACGCGCTGCGTAACCCACGAGCGTCTATCATTGAAGAGAACACCTAAGTAAGGGAAAGCTGGGACCTTAGTTAATTCCATGTTCTTACAATAGAATTTGGTCTTCCTTGCTCTACCTGAGCCAATGGACATAGAATGTGACTTTTTAAAATTCGTAACCAAATCCAGAGAGTCCATAAAATCAATTAAACAGTCTAATGGGGTTTGCAGCCCTCTCGAAGTCCTTGCCACCAAAACCGCATCGTCTGAGTAGAGCAATGCAGGAATCATTTTTGTGCCGGCTCTTGGGATGTCTTTACAACTGGAAGTCAAGGCGGTCCCTAATTTGTTAATGTAGAGTGTAAACAACAGGGGTGCTAAAATGCACCCCGTCTCACCCCTCTTTTGACGGCCCAGGAATCTGTGAGGCTACCATCTTTATTGTAACACACTGCGGCTGTGGAGTTCTCATTAATGGCCGACAGGAAGGAAATCCAATCTACATCTAAACCAATACTATGCAGGGTCGCCCATAGCTTTGATCGATTGACATGATCGAAAGCTGAGGTTAGGTCCATAAAGGCCAGATGAAGATCCCCATGCTCTGCGACCGTGTACTTTCCAATTACTAAGTGAAGATTAAGACATTGACCCAAGGTACCTTTTCCCTGCCTGAAGCCATATTGGAGATCTGAAATAATACTATTTTGATCTAACCAATCCGTTAGGCGGGCAAGGACAACTTTCCCCATAATTTTGGCTGCGGAGTCCAATAGTGAAATTGGCCTATAACAGGCTGAGTCATGAGTGTTTTCTTGTGACTTTTCTTGCATTCTGAATAGGTGAGAGGGGCCAGAGTTTAGTGCTACCAGTGGATCTGTTTACACTAGAACAGTTATGTTTTCTAGGAGGATATTATTCTTAAACATGCATTTGATGGACGTACAGAAAAAATAGACTTTTTTAAAATACTTTATCTAAATGCATTTGGAGTTGTGGTATGATCCAAACTCCCTGTTTTTTTTTGGGACGTCAGTTGATAAGACTGCACTAAAGTGAGTAATCCAGATTGGTTGCATACCATCAAGGCTATTGATATGGTCTGTTGTCAAGAAACTTGGTCCCAGAAGAACGTTTTTATCAATGGGTATTAATCTATGTGTGTACCAGTTGTACCATCTACTTCTGGTCTAGCCAAGCGGGCCCGGGGAGTTTGGTTTCCTTACAAAACAGGCTCTTGAAAGTGGAAAACGCTATGGGGTTCATCATGCTGCCAAATACTGTGCCTCGAAATTCGTGGCCATTTAGACCTACTTTTAATTAATTTTTATTTGTATTATTTTGTTAATCACCCTGTCAACCTAATTAAAGAGCTGGATTATTCGTCTCAGAGTACTTGTTGAATCACCCAGATAGTGAGGCAATTTTATGGATGGGTGATTTTAATTCCATAATTTGTCCCATAAGAAACAAGCTAGTGTATGATGTTTCGGAGGGTAGTAATAGGAACCTAACTAACTTTCTCCATACACTGGTTCAGGGTATCCCTATAGAGGGTATCACGAAATTCAACCTTCACTGCAGTTTTTCAAAGAACAAGTGGCCGCTCTGCCCCACATTTCCGAACAAAGTCAAAGGTTCTATAATTAATTTTATGTTCCTTTCCCCGCATTTAGTACCATATGTTTTAGACTCTTCCACAAAGCCCTCAATCTTGATCTATCACAATCCCATCTTTTTGGTACTCTCAGGTCCAGACTTTAAACAATCGGGGTCAAATTTCCCCATTGAAATAAATCTTTCCGCCAGTAAGAACGTCCATCTAATATGGGCTAAAATTGATCAGACGAAATTTTGGAACAGAGGTTGCTAACCCTGCTGATGTGGTCCAGAGTTTTGAGACTATCTTCAACCAAGCCACAAAACAATTTTTATTAAGACTAAGCCCAAAGATAGTCGCCCTTTTTTAATGGTTTTTCCCCAAGTGTACAGCGGCCCTAAAATAACTTAAGGAGGCACTTAAGGAATTCTCACGGAATGTTGCACAAATGTAATCCCTTAGGATCGTGTATAAAACAATTGTTACAGGCAGGAAATAGAAAGTGAGGGACCCACCTGGAAAGATCTTCTTAGGGTAAGCGCATTTCGCGATTCCAGACCTTCCTGGGAAGTTGTCAACAAATCCTACTTTAGTGACTCGAACTTCCCCATGAGTGAATATCATATTCCAGCTCCTGATTGGTTGCACCACTTCTCAGAAATCTTTGGTAACTCTAGCTTATCCAAATACAAACTTACAGTCTTCCCTTTCACTAACACAGTTCTGGCTTTGAGTAACGACATTACTGTTGTTATGACATTGTTAGCCATTTTTTAAGTCCTCCTCAGAAAAAAACACCAGGGCCGGATGGGTAGGATTGACGTTTTTAAACAAAACCCTCCATTCTGTGCGGCTCTTTTAACCAATATTTTTTGCTGCATAATATTAGGCCAAGTCCCGTCCTCCAGGAAGGATTCTACTATAGTGCCAAGTTTTTAAAAAAATGGTACAAAAGGGGGTGGTGATGGCAGCTTGTCTCCGGTCCAGGGCAGGCATGGCTTGGCAGTTCGGACTGGACTGTTCCCATGAGACACAGGGTCAGACTGGTTTGCTATAGCCATGTCTGAACTGGGGTGGCCGAGTGGGCTAAAGAACGGTGATGGATCAAACCCAGATCTTTTGACTGGGTGTGAGTGTTTGATTGGCTCAGATGCTCCGTCCATCACCACCCCCTTTTGTACCGCTTTGGCCGCCATAAGTGTGGCAGGGTATGCTCAGACGTGAGTCCCTTGCTCACTTTGCCACTGGATTCAAGCAAGACGGCTGGAATGCCAGAAATCGGTCCTCGGAAGCTTGTTTCCGGTCCAGGGAAGGCATGGCTTGGCAGTTCGGGCTGGACTGTTCCCATGAGGCACAGGGTCAGACTGATTTGCATATAGCCATGTCTGAACTGGGGTGGCAGAGTGGGCTAAAGAACAGTGATGGATCAAACCCAGATCTTTTGACTGGGTGTGATTGTTTGATTGGCTCAGATGCTCTGTCCATCACCACCCCCTTTTGTACCGCTTTGGCCGCCATAAGTGTGGCAGGGTATGCTCAGACGTGAGTCCCTTGCTCACTTTGCCACTGGATTCAAGCAAGCCGGGCTGAAGACGGCTGGAATGCCAGAAACCGGTCCTCGGAAGCTTGTTTCCGGTTCAGGGAAGGCATGGCTTGGCAGTTCGGGCTGGACTGTTCCCATGAGGCACAGGGTCAGACTGATTTGCATATAGCCATGTCTGAACTGGGGTGGCAGAGTGGGCTAAAGAACGGTGATGGATCAAACCCAGATCTTTTGACTGGGTGTGAGTGTTTGATTGGCTCAGATGCTCCGTCTATCACCACCCCCTTTTGTACCGCTTTGGCCGCCATAAGTGTGGCAGGGTATGCTCAGACGTGAGTCCCTTGCTCACTTTGCCACTGGATTCAAGCAAGCCGGGCTAAAGACGGCTGGAATGCCACAAACCGGTCCTCAGAAGCTTGTTTCCGGTCCAGGGAAGGCATGGCTTGGCAGTTCGGGCTGGACTGTTCCCATGAGGCACAGGGTCAGACTGATTTGCATATAGCCATGTCTGAACTGGGGTGGCAGAGTGGGCTAAAGAACGGTGATGGATCAAACCCAGATCTTTTGACTGGGTATGAGTGTTTGTTGGCTCAGATGCTCCGTCCATCACCACCCCCTTTTGTACCACCAAGTTTTTTAAAAAGGCAACAGAAATTCACCCATTTGTAATAGGCCTGTATCCCTCCTGGATTCCTCGGCTAAAATTATGGGGTGGGTTGTCTTCCAACTTCCCAAGGACTGGGCAAGCGACACAAAGTTTGTCTCAGATGTTCAATTTGGTTCAATGGGGTTGGTACCGCTAAACAATCTTTGAACCCTCTCACGATCTCGAGCAAATTTGTCCAGACCGGGGGTTTGGGTGACACCATTCGCCCTTTATGGACTTGACCAGCGTTTTCAACCTAGTTGACCGAGAGAAGCTTTGGACAATGATGAGTAAAGCCGGAGTAATCCCTGCTTAAATTGACCTTTTGGGCAGACTACACTAGGACCAAAGATATGGGTCAGTTTTGATGCCAACGGTTGATTGTACCCTGTTTTTTCCCCCCAATAAAGGCGTCCAACCTGGCTGTATCCTGGCTCCTATTTTTTCTCTTTTACATTAATGCCCTAGATAAAACACCGGTTAAAAGGTAAAGATCTCCCATGGGTCGTCCCAGTGCTTTTTTATGCCTACGACGTTGTCCTCTTAGCCCATACCATGATCGTGCTACAGCTTGTATTAGACCCTTTTAATGATTTTATAAATGTCTTAAATTTGAAAATCAGTCCTACCAAAATGTATACCTTGGTTTGGGTTCCCAAAAAGACGCCTTCTTGTTTGCATTCTGTTGCTGGAACTCCCATCACTAGAATGCAAAAATGTAATTATCTGGTTATCTTGCTTTCTTCTGATTCAAAATAGGAGAAATTACTGACAGGGTGAGTAGGTAAGATGGAGTGGGAAATAGAGGGTCTATTCCGTTTTACAAAGAAATTACACAAACCAAGGAGTTGACTGCCTTCTACAAGGCAAAGTGCATTCCACTGGGAACCTTCGGGGCAGCAGTCTGGGGTTACACTCTTCCTGGTCATCTACAAACAATTGAGAATACGTTTTGTGTAGGTTGTTGCCCACCCCCAGGAGCACTGCCAGGTTAATAAACCATCTGGAATCTGGCCTTTCATTTCTTGAAGGAGTAGTCCTAGCTGCCCCTTTGCTCTTGTGGATTAAAGTTTGGACTGCCCCGTTTTGTTACTTCACCAAAGAGCTTTTGAAGGACTGCCTAAAATAAGAACAAGTTAAAAGCATTTCTTGGTTGTCATATGTAAGAAAATCCTTTTTGGAATTCGATCTTCCCTACTTCTTTCTTTTTCCAAATGAACTTTCTAGAAGCACAAAATTGAGACGAAAACAGCTATATGCCAGCTTTGAACCCAGCAGAGATTTCGCAAACCAACATTCCTAAGCATCAATTTCGCGCTATTTAGGTTTCAAACAAGTGGGCGGGGGTTGAAAGCTATCTCCTTTGGGTCACTAACATAGAACATAGGTTATGCCTTACCTGTTTCAGATTAGGCACGGTCCATTTCTTGGTTGCCTACCTCAAACAGGGTTCATGGTATCATAGCTCACCCCTTTGTCCCTATAATGGCATTGCGAAACCATCTTTTCTCCACTTTGGTTTTCTGCAGATTTTATTCTCAATCCAGAATATAATAAATAAAATAATTAAAATTAATAATAAAATAATTCAGTCTTTTCTTCAACCTATCCTGCTGTCATTCTGGGTTAGAAGTTATAATGCAAGTTTATCCTGTCTCTTACAATTGGAATCAAAACGTTGTTGTCTTGCCATCACCAGCTTTATCCGTGGTGCCTTGAAAATTAGAAATAGAATTGTCTCAACACCTTCAGGAGGCTACTTCAGACCTGGCTGTTCGAGCAGTAGCAGTGCCCCCGCGCCTTGAGATACTCACTGGTGAGTAGCGCGCTTTACAAATGTATTGATTGATAGGAGTCAGATTTGACTTTGGCATTTTGATAGTGAATCCCAGGTAGTAGAACGTGAGCCGTTTGAGGTATGCTGGCCCGGTGTTGTGGACCGCTTTGTGTGCGTGGGTGAGGAGCTTGAAGGTGATTCTCTTGTTGATGGGAAGCCATTGCAGGTCTCCCAGGTGTGGTGTGATGTGGCTGTGGCGAGGGATGTCGAGGATCAGACGGGCCCCGTTTTGTTACTTCACCAAAGAGCATTTGAAGGACTGCCTAAAATAAGAACAAGTTAAAAGCATTTCTTGGTTGTCATATGTAAGAAAATCCTTTTTGGAATTCGATCTTCCCTACTTCTTTCTTTTTCCAAATTAACTTTCTGGAAGCACAAAATTGAGACGGAAACAGCTATATGCCAGCTTTGAACCCAGCAGAGATTTCGCAACCAACATTCCTAAGCATCAATTTCGCGCTATTTAGGTTTCAAACAAGTGCGCGGGGGTTGAAAGCTATCTCCTTTGGGTCACTAACATAGAACATAGGTTATGCCTTACCTGTTTCAGATTAGGCACGGTCCATTTCTTGGTTGCCTACCTCAAACAGGGTTCATGGTATCATAGCTCACCCCTTTGTCCCTATAATGGCATTGCGAAACCATCTTTTCTCCACTTTAGTTTTCTGCAGATTTTATTCTCAATCCAGAATATAATAAATAAAATAATTAAAATTAATAATAAAATAATTCAGTCTTTTCTTCAACCTATCCTGCTGTCATTCTGGGTTAGAAGTTATAATGCAAGTTTATCCTGTCTCTTACAATTGGAATCAAAAGGTTGTTGTCTTGCCATCGCCAGCTTTATCCGTGGTGCCTTGAAAATTAGAAATAGAATTGTCTCAACACCTTCAGGAGGCTACTTCAGACCTGGCTGTTCGAGCAGTAGCAGTGCCCCCGCGCCTTGAGATACTCACTGGTGAGTAGCGCGCTTTACAAATGTATTGATTGATAGGAGTCAGATTTGACTTTGGCATTTTGATAGTGAATCCCACTGAATCCCAGGTAGTAGAAGGTGAGCCGTTTGAGGTATGCTGGCCCGGTGTTGTGGACCGCTGTGTGTGCGTGGGTGAGGAGCTTGAAGGTGATTCTCTTGTTGATGGGAAGCCAGTGCAGGTCTCCCAGGTGTGGTGTGATGCGGCTGTGGCGAGGGATGTCGAGGATCAGACGGGCAGAGACGTTCTGTATGCTTTGCAGTTGTTTCAGCGGTTTGGCAGGGGCTCCTGCGTAGAGGGCGTTTCCGTAGTCCATTCTGCTGCGGAGTAGGGCCTGGGTGACCGTTCTTCTGGTGTCGGTGGGGATCCACCTTTAGATCTTTCAGAGCATGCGGAGGGTGTTGAAACCGGGGGATGAGGTGGCGTTGACTTGCTTGGTCATGGAGAGTGTAGCGTGGTCGGTGGGTGTTGGTGCTGCTTCCACGGCGTTCTGCCACCAGGAGTCATCCCAGGCCAAAGGGTGGAGCCGAGGATAAGGACCTCCGTCTTGTCAGAGTTCAGCTTCAGACGGCTGTTCTTCATCCATTCGGCAACTGCTTTCATACCTTCGTGGAGGTTGGTTTTGGCGGTGAGAGGGTCCTTGGTGAGTGAGAGGATCAATTGTCTGTCGTCGGCGTAGGAGATGATGTTGAGGTCGTGCAGTCTGGCGACGTGGGCGATTGGGGCCATGTAGATGTGTAACAGCGTCGGGCTGAGGGAGTATCCTTTTGGGTACGCCGCAGATGTTCTTGGTGGCTTTGGATCAGAAGGGAGGGAGGCAGACGCTTTGTGTTCTGCCGGAGAGGAAGGAGGTGGTCCAGTGCTTTGCCTCAGATTCCTGCGTCGTCGAGGCGGGTGCGTAGTATGCGGTGGCAGACAGTATCGAAGGCGGCTGACAGGTCCAGGAGGATGAGGGCAGCAGTCTCGCCTTTGTCCAGCAGGGCACTGATGTCATCGGTGGGGTCGATGAGGGCTGTTTCGGTGATGTAGTTGCTGCAAAACCTGGACTGGGACGGGTCCAGGATGTTGTTCATGTCGAGGTAGCGGCTCAGCTGTTTGTTGACAGTTTTCTCTATGACCTTCGCTGGGAACTGGAGCAGATAGGTGGGCCGGCAGTTTTCGAGGTCTGCTTTGGGTTTCTTGAGCAAGGCGTTGATCTCGGCTTGCTTCCAGCTATCCCGGAAGGTCGCGGTCTCGAAGGAGATGGTGATGGCTTTGCGGGGGGGGGGGTGCGATGGTGGTGCTGGCTTTGTTGAAGATGTGGTGGGGGCACGGGTCTGATGGGGAACCAGAGTGGATGGTGCTCATGATTTTGATGGTGTCGTTTATGTTGGTCCAGGTGAGAAGGGGGTCGCCGTGGGTGGTGGCTGTGGGGTCTGAGGTGTTGTTAGCTGTAGTGGAGGCCTGATTGTTGAAGCTGGCGTGGATGTCTGCGATTTGGCGGTGGAAGAAGGCAGCCAGGGAGTCGCACCGGTCTTGCGAAGGTGGGATGTCGTTGGTGCTGGAGTTGGAGAGTTCCTTCACAATGTTTAAGAGCTTTTTGCTGTTGTGTGCATTGTTGTCGAGGCGGTCCTTGAAGGAGGTCTTTTTGGCGGATCTGATGAGGTGATGATGTTGGCGCATGGCGTTGTTGTGGGCTGCTTGGTTCTGTGGTGTCTGTTCGTGGCCCCATTTCTTCTCCAGCTTTCAGCAGTTTTGCTTGGAGGTCTGGAGGTCTGCTGTGAACCAGCCGGCAGTCTTGTTGGTGCGGTTGTTGTGTAGTGTAGTTCCTATATTCCCAATAGGCTCTGCGCATTGGAATAATATATACTATAGATTTGACGTAGAACTTAGGGCGACTAGGTCTCTATCGAATATATTAGACTTAATTGTGAGTGCCAGCTAGCTCAGAGGTCACTAGAAACTTTCTCGAATAAACAAGAAGGGATTCGTTTGTGACAACCGCATAAACATGACAACTTTGTTTCCCAAGAATAAGAAATATAACTCCAGAGTCGCGGAAACAATAGATAGGTATTTCACTCAGTCAATCGTGCATGCTTCGTTTCACCAGAGGTGCAGAAAAATAGAGAGACGGGCGTTTTCAATAAAAGTATTTATTGAACAGTCTTCTTTCTCATGCAGAAGAAATGAACTGCTACAATTGTAATACTGGTTGCGAAGTACAATGCGTACAGTACGGAGAGTATTATAAAATAATACTGTAAAAGCATGATATGGTTTCTAAGCCATAAAATACATAGAATACATACAGTAATAAATAAAGACTAAAAGTACTCAACTAGTGCTTCTAAAATACGCCTATCCCAGTGTACCTAACCTAAGTCTAGTACGAGGGAAGAAGTAAGTGAGGTGTAGCTTAGTTTCAGTATTCTTTGCCAAGAATCTATCCAAGAATTCTCTACGGGTCTAATCAGCTCCGTACCTTGGTTTAGAATGAAGGAGGTCTGGTATCTTTCTCTCTCTCAGGACTCGATTTCCCAACAACCCGCAAGGGTAGCTTGGAAACACTGCAGCTGGATTTCTCTGCAGGAGAAAAGACAGCGTCTTTCTCAGCGCGTCTGCTGGAGGGTCGGCTTCCTTCGGCACTTGCTGCGGCAAGCTGTGTCGTGTAGGTAGATAGTCGATCTGCTCTAAACCACCTTATCTTTGCCTGGGCAAGTGTGGGCATATTTATACCTTGATGGTGCCGAGTTTGACGTAAGGTTGGACATAATAACGTAATCAAAGACTCAGTTCTTTGAAAACTCCATGAGTTCTTAGATAAATCAATATTCAAGCAAAGGGAGGTCCCTGACTGCTGAAGGCGGGTTTTTCCAAGAAATCGTTGTGGATTTTCTGAACCAGTGGAAGTAGCCATGCCGTATTTGGACTGCCTGAGCTATGTCTTAATATGGTTATGATTTCTATGCCTATATAAGGATATAGTGATTTATACCTATATAAGGGCATGAATTGGGAAAATTACACTAGGGTCCAAAACTGCTCTACAACAGTTGGAGGGATTCTTGATTCGGATGAGGGTGTTGGCCCAGTTTTAGTTCCAGCGTCTGAGGTTGCTGGTGGCAACGTCTGGATCGGTGGGGTCTGTGGGTGGGCTTCGGGTGGTGTGTAGCTGGTCTTCGGTGAATCTGTTGCGATGGTGCGTGGTAGGCTTCTCGAAGGTGAAGTGGATGCAGCGATGATCGGTCCAGTGGAGTTCGGTGGTGTGGCTGAAGGAGACGTGGGAGCGTGCGGAGAAGATGGGATCAAGCGTCTGTCCGGCGTTGTGGGTGGGAGTCGTAACAAGCTGTTTGAGTCCAAGGTTGTCGAGCAGGGTGGTGGAGTTGGTGTCATTGTTTTTCTCGAGGTGGGAGTTCAGGTCCCTGAGGAGGATGTAGTCCATGGCCGCAAGGGCGTGCGTGCTGACTAAGTCGGCGATGGAGTCGCTGAACTGTGGCCGGGGTCGGGGTGTCTGTTGATCAGAGTTCCTCTCAGGGTGGTGTTGGATCAGTGTGGATCTGGAAGTGTAGGTGTTCGGCGGTCTTGAAGTTGTCGTCTGAGTTGGTTGAGACCTTAAGGGTGAACTCGTGGATGATGGCGATTCCACCTCCTACTCCGTTGGTGCTGTCTCTGCGGGTGATCTTGTAGCTGTCCGGGATGGCTATGGCGAAGTCGGGTGACTGGGAGTCATTCATCCAGGTCTCTGTCAGGGAGGTGACGTCCGGGAAGGATGTGTTGACCAGGTCCCAGACTTCCATGGCTCGTCCGGTGTTGAATGCGTGGAGGGTGCTGGCATCGTAGCGGAGTCGGGCGTCGTGGTGTTTGCGGAGGCCAGGGGTTCTGGCGCTGGGCACGGTCCAGGCACGGATGGGCTTGCCTTAGGCGCGCAGCGGCTGCCATAAGAAGGGGAGGTGGGAGGGGGGACCAGCTGGAAGGGGGGGAACGGAGGAATGGGAGCCGGGGGGACGAGGCCACAAGGGACGCTGCGGCGGGAAGCGGGACTGGCGAGGAACAGAAGGCAAAAAAACGGGAACAACAAGCAGGGGGAATGAAAGGAGGAGGAAAAGACAAACGCAAAAATGAACAGCTACAGAACGGGCAACAACAGTAAAAACAGGCAAAAAGCAAGTCTAAGGCCTACCACTGGCCACCAGGGATGAGGCACAGGTGGTAGCCTGCAGGTGGAGGCGGGCCTCGAACTCGCAGCTGGGCTCAAGACAAGGGCACAGTCAAGTGGAGCTGCGTGGCGTGGGGAGCGACCTGCCTGGAAGCAGGGTCAAGGTCGCTCAGATGCTTTCTCTTATTTGAGCCATACTGGATACAGTGCAGTTCCCGCTCCTACCCTTCGGAGTGGAGAGTCCAGGACATATGGGCTATGATCGTAATGGTTCAACCGAAGGCCTGGATTTCAGTTAGACTGACTCTGAGATAGCTGTGTCTGATGGCCTCCTGTATCCTTCTGGCGAAGCACACTCAATGACATATGAGGGTCCGCATTGAGATCTGAAGTCCCAGTGGGCTATGGCATCAGGGGAATCTTTTGGACCTGGTCCAAATTTCAAAATAGACTGGAAATGATCTGTAGTAGTGACTAACCGAGCAAACACAAGGAGAAAATGGACAGAGCACTGAAACCTTTCAGACACTAAAATCCTCCCCCCCCCCCCCCCCCCCCCCCCCACCGAGTCACAGATCTGGGTTAGATCCATCATGCATTAGCTCGCTTCAATACCCCATTTTAGCTTGAATCCAGTGACAAAGTGAGCAAGGGACCCACGTCTGGTCATACCCTACCAACCTAGGGCGAACACAGTAAATAAAAGGAGACGATTGTTGGAGCATTGAAACATTTCAGACACCTACCCCCAGTCACAGATCTGGGTGTAATCTATCATCATTCTTTAGATCACTTTGCCACCCCAGTTCAGACCTCGCCTTATGCTAATCAGTCTTGAACCTGTGCCTCATGGGAACGGTCCAGCCCAAACTGCCAAGCCAGTTCTTCACTGGACCAGAAGCAAGCATCCTGGGACCGCTTTCAGGGTAACACCCCTCATCAGCCAGGCTAGCTTGAATACAGTGGCAAAGTGAGTCCAACTGCAGAACTGACAGTGGTGACTGATGCATCGCTGCTTATTTGGGATGACCATCTGATAGAGGTGGAGTAAGAGGGCTCTGGCTCCCGCCAGAAGCTGGGCTCCACATCAGTCTTTTGGAGCTGAGGGCTATGCCCTGGCATTGAAAGCTTTTCTCCTATCCGTCAAAGGAAAGCAGGTTCAGGTGTTAACGGACTACACCTCCGCCATGTGTTTTTTTTGCAACAACCCGGGTGTGAGTGGTCATGGACCCTGTGCCAGGAGGCTCTGTGCCTCCGGACATCGCTAGAGGGCCAACATTTCTCCCTTGTTGTATATCACTCGCAGGGCAGATTAACTTAGCCGTCTATGCCTTGCGCATAGCAAATGGTGATTACATTTGGCAGTGGTGCAAGGTCTCTTCCAAGAATGGGGAGATCCATGTCTCGATCTGTTTGTGTCACTGCCGAGAACGCGCAATGACCTCACTTATGAGCGCTGGAGTTCGCAAGCGTCTCACTCTGAGATGCGTTCTACCTTCTGCATTCTACTCCTGTATGCCTTTTCGCCAATACCACTCCTGAGCGAGTTTTTAAGAATATCAGAGCAAGTCAAGCTAGTGTCTCCGGATTGGGCATGAAGAGTATGGTATCCCGAACTCCTGCACCATAGCATCTGTCTTCCTATAAGGCTGGCCCATTTTGAGGATCTTCTGTAGCAGCAACAGGGCATGGTCCCACACCCGAACCTGCACACTCCACATTTATGCCCAAATGTTGAGCAGCGACAGCTGAGGATTTTTGATCTTCCTCCCATGGTCTGTGATGCCATCTTGGGAGTCAGGTGTCAATCCACTAGGACTGTATTCACTTGTCGCTGGGATACGTTAGTGGCACGGTGTTTCTCACGCCACGTGGACCCACTCTCTGCTCCTTTGTCAGAGGTATTTCTGTTTCTTTTATTGTGAGCTTGGTAGGACCTTGGCCTCGCTGCCTGTTAATGGTCACCTTTGGCTATTTCAGCTTTCCTGCGGCTGCCTGATCAACCCTACCTGTTTAAGTCACCAGTTGTGACATGTTTTTTGAAAGGTTTACAGCATTTCTTTCCTCGTACCCCTTCTGTGATGCTCCATTGGGCCTATTACATACCTTTTGTGTTCTCCATTTGTGAACCACGCACAGCTCCTCTCTGTGGCTCTTGACAATCAAGACGATATTCCTGGTGGCCTTTACATCGGTCAGGAGGGTTTTCTAGGCTCACCCTCAGAACACCACCGTTTTCTCCATGCTGGTCCTTTGGACACCTGCCCGTCTCCTTCTGAAGGTGATCACCCCCTTTCATGCTGGCCAGCACATCACATTACCTTCCTTTTTTACTCCACCTCATCCTTCTAAAGAGGAGGAGGGACTCCATTGTCTGAAGGGGGATGGGAGCACACTGCTTCACCTCCCAGCACAGTTCGCCCCTTTGCATCCTGGTAAATGCATGTCAATTTAAATGCTTACTTGAAATTTTGTAGAGTGTTTCAACAAAGTTGGTGCAGGTTAGTGCTGTTAGTCTTTAGACACATGTGTTTCTGGATTATATCCTTCATTGGTAGAGATACAACGAAATTCTTCTTGAGTTTGCTGAGAAAGCGGCCACAATCCTCTCAGGTCTCTGTACCACAGGTACATCTCCAAGAGCACCTCCAAGAGTACATCAGCCCAGTGGCTCAAGGGAGCCTTTTTAAAGAGAAGGGGGATGGGAGCACACTGCTTTACCTCCCAGCACAGTTCGCCCCTTTGCATCCTGGTAAATGCAGTTTAATTTAAATGCTTACTTGAAATTTTGCAGTGTTTCACCAAAGTTGGTGCAGGTTAGTGCTGTTAATCTCTAGACACATGTGTTTCTGGAATATATCCTTCATCAGTAGAGATAAAACAAAAATCGTCTGGGGTTTGCTGAGAAAGCTGCCACATCCTCTCAGGTCTCTGTACCTCTCCATTGTCTGGACCAAAGAGAGCTCTCTTCTTGTACATTGACCACACCAAAGACCACCAGATGGACGGTTCTTTCGTGGGCTCGGGGTTCACATAGTAAGAAGGGCAGGGCTGAGCAGAAGCAGTCCATCGTTCGATAGAATGTACTATTCATTAAGGTCTGCTTTGCAGTGGCGAAGATGCCACCAGGGCCAAAGCACCATTAGGGGGTTAGCGTGCTGGGGCCTGGACATCTGCCAAGCTCCCACGTAGGCGTCACTCCACACATTCACGAAGCCCTACTGCTTGGACAGTCAGGTCCATTGACACTGGTATTTTGGCCGCTCAGCCCTTCAGGACTTGTAGGTCTACGCCAGTTCACAGACCCCTCGCGTGAGAGATATTGCTTGACTATGTAGTCTAAAATGAGGAATCTACTGTTAAAAGGCTCTATCAGAAGGAAGAACAAGTTATTACCTTTGGTAACACTTTTTCTAGTAGAAACTCTAACTGCAGATTCCTCACTAACCATCCCATCCTCCCCATTCTGCAAACGGGATGCTTATGTGGGCATTGCGATGTCACTTCTGACACAGAAGTCAACACAGAGCCGACCTGTGCCACCTAATGGCGTTCAGAGGTATAGCTCAAGATTTTCCAGATCCAGTCTGCTGCATGGGGAATATTCCAAGATGAGGATTCTGTGTTTGGGCTCTACCAGAAAAGGAGTTGACAAATGTAAGTAACTTGTTCCGTTCTTCCTTTTTTAGGTCTCGCCTATTATATCCCGCAGGGATAAATAGGGGAGATTATAGTAAGCGGAAAAGAAAAGTCTACCTAGCCTGCGGATCGTGTACAATTCATGCGAGCTATGCACGTGCACATCATTGCCAGCCACATCACACACCACCATTTGTCTGTCCCTCAGCATCAGACTTCAAAGGCTGCCGCTCCCCCGCCCCCCACGTGGACATCGCACACCACCATTTGTCTGAGCCTTGGCATCAGACCTCAAAGGAATGCGCTCCCGCCAAACCCCCTCCCCCCCCACCCACCCCCCCTCCGCCACAGCAATGCGGACAGCATTTTTTGCATCCATTTCGCGGGGAAGCCGTGTTTTGTTCGGCTTTCTTTGCACCTTTCTCGGTTTTTTTCTGGACGAAAGTGAAACCCTGCCGTGCTTGTTTACAGTAGCCTTGCTCCTCAAATGCTGTTGCTGTGTTGCCATCTCTCTAGGGACACTCAGCTTGAAAACACTCGACTTGCTAGCTGCAATGCTACATCCGCTATGCTTTGCCTCCAGACACGTTGATCCCTCGCAGACTGTGCTGACTCTGCCCCTCCTGATTCTGAAACTGACCAACGCAGTCTCTTCTCTCTGTCTTATGATGTCTGCCCTGCCACCATTTACTTCGGACCCTCACCCCCACACCTCCTCACCCTCACACACCCTCACTCACCCTCACACTTTCACCCTCACACCCTCACCCTCACAGCCCTCTCACCCTCACCCCCTCACACCCCTCACATCCTCTCGCACACCCTCACCCACCCTCACACACCCTCACCCCCACCCTCCCACACCCTCTCCCCCTCACACACCCTCTCCCCCTCACACACCCTCTCCCCCTCACACACCCTCTCCCCCTCACACACCCTCTCCCCCTCACACTCCCTCTCCCCCTCACACTCCATCTCCCCCTCACACCCCCTCACCCTCAAACCCCCTCACACCTCACCCTCACACCCCCACCCTCACACCCCCACCCTCACACACCCCCACCCTCACACACCCTCACCCTCACACACCCTCACCCTCACACACCCTCACATCAGACCCCCTCACCCTCACCCTACCCTCACTCTGTCACCCCGTCACCGTCACCCTCACACCCTCACCCTCACACCTCCTCCCCCACACCTCCTCCCCTCACAACCCCACACCCTCCTCCTCACACCCTTATTATTATTATTATTATTAAATCGGTTTTGTATACCGCCCTGTTACCCTAGAGCATCCCTGCGCTTTTGCCAACTAGAAGCATCCGAAATAACAGAAACACAGAAAAAAGAAAATTAACAGAAAAGGAGGGTCTTGAGTTGTTTTCGGAAGCGCAGGAGGCATGGTTCCGCGCGAAGACCTAGGGGTAGGGCGTTACAGAGAGTGGAGACATTGACTGAGAATCTCCTACCACCCGATCCGGCCTTCTTTACCCTGGGGACGACCGTCAGATGTTGCTGGTCTGAACGTAAAGTTCTGCTCGTTTTGTACGGGATCATCATCTTCTGCAAGACGGGGGGACCTTTGCCTTGCAGGATTTTGTGTGCGAGGCATAGAGATTTAAATTTCACTCTTTCCCGTATTGGCAGCCAGTGTAGCGCCTTGACTGCTGGTTTTGCAGAGCGGGACATGGGAATGTTGTAGAGCGTTCGTGCTGCCGCATTTTGAACTTGTTTGAGTCTGTTCAAAGTGCTCTCAGGGGCCCCAAGGTAGATTGCGTTGTTCAAATCTAGCCTGGATATAATTAGGCCCTGTATCAGGAGCTTTCTCGAAAGGAGAGGCATGAGAGGCAGTATCTTACGAACTGATCTAAGAAGACCAAAACAGACACCCGCCAGTTTGGATGCCTGAGCTCTGAGGGAGAGATCTCGTTCCATCCAGATGCCCAGGCTCTTAATCTCATCCTTGGGTTCAGGAAGGCACCCTAAGCAACTGGGCCAGGCTAAGCTGGGAAAAGAGGTGTTTTTAGGTCCCATCACCATGATCTCTGTTTTGGACCCGTTCAGTTTGAGGGCTGAGTCCCCCATCCAGGAGTGGACCTGTGAGAGGCAGGTTTGGAGTAACTGAGAATTCTCCGAGGATTGGGAGAGGGCGAACACCAATTGGGTGTCGTCGGCATAGCTCACGATCTTGATGTTGAATGGAGCCACCACCTCCTCCAAGGGGGCCATGTACACATTGAAAAGTGTAGGACTCAGGGAGGAGCCCTGGGGCACACCACAGTGGAGGAGGGTGGATGCCGATCATGCGCCCCCTTCCCATACCTGAAAAGATCTTTCGCTCAGAAATGACCTAAGCCAGTTTAGCGCTGTTCCTCTCACTCCGGCATCTGATAGTCTCTGGAGTAACACTTGGTGGTTCACAGTGTCAAATGCTGCACTCAGGTCCAGGAGGATCACTGCCACTGATCCCCCTGAGTCTAGAATGCAGCGAGCCTCCTCCATGACTGCCAGCAAGGCGGTGTCAGTGCCTTGGCCCGGGCGAAAGCCGGTTTGGGAGCTTTTTAGTACTCCATTGGTCTCCACAAAATTGGACAACCTGGAGTTGACCAATTTTTCTGAGATTTTGCTCAGCCCTGGAAGGAGCGAGATAGGTCTATAATTGGCCATGTCTGAAGGGTCCAAAGAGGGTTTTTTTAGAAGGGCTTTCACTATTGCACTCTTCCAATTAGGGGGGACAATGCCGGTACTTAACGAAGCGTTGATGAGTTCGGTGATTGGTTCCACAATGGAGGGGGCCACTTGTTTGAGGATTCTCATGGGGGCAACATCCCGGGAGGAGCCGCTCTTAATAGAGCATAGTGCTTTGAGGACTTCATCCCTGATGATAGGCCCAAATGATTCCAGAGTTGTCTGGGGGCATCCCCCGTCCTCCCAACGGCCGGATCCTATCTTGGGCGGGGGTAAAGCAACAAGAATTTTTTCGATCTTCGTAAGAAAGTATTCCGCAAGATTGTTACATTTGGCCTCCAAGTTCTCCGTAGGGGCGGATGGTGTTGAAACTTTCAAAAGTTCTTTGACCACCAGGAAGGTTTCTCTTGAGGAGTTAGAGGCATTGTTAATTCTCTCCTCAAAATACTGAGATTTAGCCAGCCGGATGGCGTTTTTATACTTCCTCATTGCCATACGGTATTCCGTTTTACTGGCTTCCTCCCAGTCCTTCCTCCAGGAGCGCTCCAATTTTTTGCAAGCCCTCCGCATGGCCCTTAGCTCGGATGTATACCATGGGGCGGTGTGAAGTCTTTTCTCCCTAATGCCTGCCGATCTTATAGGAAGGACCGCGTCTAAGCTGGTCGATATCCACCTGCAGAAATCAGCTTCCGCCAAGATAGGGTCCTGTGGAAGAGATGGGCGTGAGGCTTCTAGGCTGCAGGTAAATTTCTCCACTGAAAGTCTAGCCCATGGTCTGTCAGGTACACCAACATTAGAGGGGGGGAAGCTTTCACGTTTAGTTTCCCAGGTGAAGGGGATCAGAAGATGATCCGTCCATGGCAAAGGAATAGGGGAGGAAGCTTTCATGGTGGAAATATTAGTAAATATAGGATCTAGCAAGTGGCCTTTGTTGTGAGTCGGATCTAGGTTGATAAGATCTATTCCGTACGTTTTGAGGTCACATTGGAGGGTAGTGGCCAGCCGCTCTTCCTGATCATCGAAGTGGAGATTAAAGTCTCCCAAGGCGGTGAAGTTAGAAGCAGAGGCAGCATCAACCGTTATCGTTTCCATAAGGGAGCTAGTGAAATTACCCGTCTTTCCAGGGGGACGGTAGATTAACAGCCCAGACAAGGTGATAGTAGGTGAAACTTGGAGTGAGAATTTACAGCTCTCACAATCCTCTAGTTCACTATTCTGAGTTCTGCAGGTAAATTCGTTCCTATACGGAATGGCTACGCCTCCTCCTCGACCAAGAGGCCGATCCTGTGTAAGAATATGCAAGCCAGGGGGAAGAGCGTTAACCATATCTGCCTCTGCACCCTGTGTGAGCCAGGTTTCTGTTAGAAACAGGATATCTAGCTCCTGCTCCCGGATGAGGAGGTTCACCTCAAGTGAGTGTCTAGGGAGGGATCTGCAGTTCAGCAGTCCGAGGCGAATTGTGTGTTTACCCAATGCTGCTTTAAGGGGGTAGCATCGTGCGCAATGAGTGAACGGTGCAGAATCGGTATTAAACAAGGAGCAGTGTGAGGGTGACAGGGGGCATAACTGAAGCAATGCTTCTCTACAATAGGTGCGAGGGGTGCCTGATGAGATCGGCAGAATGGCTGGCCCTAGGCTCGTCTGGGCGCGGACGGGCGCAGACGGGCTTCGGCGCGCAAACGGCGCTCCCGCTGCGCTCGTCCGCTGCGCTTCCGACCCAGGCACATTTTATTGTTGATTGGTGGAAGTGACGCTGGCTGAGGGGGCGTGGCCTGAAGGGGGCGTTGCCTTCGCCCTCGCGGTGCTCGCCGAGGGGGGAGAATGGAGGAAGGCGGCGCGACAGCTAAAGTGCAAAGTTACAGGTAAAAGTTTTAAAACAAGCTAGTAAAACAGATGCGCTCTCCCGGCTTTTCGCCTCAGGAGTAGTTGTCAGGTTAGGTATGAGACGCTAGTGTTCAACGTCTTATACGCTGGCTGAGGGGGCGTGGCCTGAAGGGGGCGTTGCCTTCGCCCTCGCGGTGCTCGCCGAGGGGGGAGAATGGAGGAAGGCGGCGCGACAGCTAAAGTGCAAAGTTACAGGTAAAAGTTTTAAACCCTCGCACCCTTCACCCGCACACCCTCACACCCCCTCACCCTCACACCCCCTCACCCTCACACCCCCTCACCCTCACTCCCCCTCACCCTCACTCCCCCTCACCCTCACTCCCCCTCACCCTCACACCCCCTCACCCCCCCTCACCCTGTTATATCACATAGCATAACAAAACATAGCAAAGCACAACAAAACATAGCATAGCTTAACAAAACACAACAAAACATAGCATAGCAAAACAACACATATAATAGCATAGCAAAACATAGCATACCAAACACAACATAGCATACCATAACATAGCATAGCAAAACACAACAAAACATAGCATAGCATAACAAAACACAACAAAACATAGCATAGCATAACAAAACAAAGCATAGGACAGCAAAACTAAACATAGCATAGCATAACAAAACAAAGCATAGGATAGTAAAACATAGCATAACAAAACATAGCATAACATAACAAAACATAGCATAACAAAACACAACAACACATAGCATACCAAAACATAGCAAAGCACAACAAAACATAGCATAGCTTTACAAAACACAACAAAACATAGCATAGCAAAACAACACATATAATAGCATAGCAAAACATAGCATACCAAACACAACAAAACATAGCATAGCATAGCTTAACAAAACATAGCATAGCAAAACAAAGCATAGCATAATAAAACACAAAAAAACATAGCATAGCATAACAAAACACAGCATAGCATAACATAGCAAATCAAAGCATAGGATAGCAAAACATAGCGTAGCATAACAAAACCTAGGATAGCAAGACAAAATATAGCATACAGCATCACTCGGCACCACCACACCATCACTCAGGGGCACCACAACATCGCTATGCACTACCACAGCATCACTGAATGCCACAGCATCACGCGTTCGCCATCACAACATCACTCAGCGCCACCACAGCATCAATCTGTGCAACCATTCAACAACACCTGGTTCGAATATGTTCTCTCAATGTGTCAAGCTTTATTACAAATGTAACAAAAAGATGTTAATATTTCACTTCTGTTCTTGGATTTTCGTCACAATAAAATGCACTGAACATAATCTTCACAAAAGTTATTTTCAAAACTTTAAGCTATTGCCGTTATAAATTACAATAACTTTTATTTAAGTATTAATTATTGAAAAAAATTTAAAGCCATTGTTATTTGTAATATCAATACATGTAAGTCACGTAAATACAACACATATTGCATTACAAATGCTTTAGGTGTCACATTTGTGAAAGTTATAACTATTGGCATTGTAAATGACAAAGCTATTAATTTCGCTATTTTCAAAAACAAAACATAAATAAAAAGTTTGTCATTTACAATACCAATAGCTCAAACTTTCCTAATGCGAGACCTATTGCAGTACAAATGCTTGTTTTGTATGTGTTTTCTGTGGAAAATGAAGGATTTTTCTGCAGACTATCGTCCTCAAGGCGTCCAAGGACTTTTCTAAACCTGTTTCCTGGTCTGCCCTTCAGTTTTCCTCTGCCTGGAGACTGATTACTGGGTGATGGTTCTGTGAGGGTTTTGTTTCCTAATTGGAATAAGCCTTTCTTTATACCCCAGGTGGAACTTTAGGGTGACTGGAATTATCGGCAGGTCTTTCCTATAGTTACTGAAAACTTGACATGACCTCATAAAGTGTAGCCTTACCACCGCCCAAATCTCTTTCCCAGATAAGATGCAGGGATATACTCCCCTTCACCGCCCCAGGCCCCCACCCCAGCACCA
Source organism: Lissotriton helveticus (assembly GCF_964261635.1). Classification (NCBI taxonomy): domain Eukaryota; kingdom Metazoa; phylum Chordata; class Amphibia; order Caudata; family Salamandridae; genus Lissotriton; species Lissotriton helveticus. The sequence goes on along the minus strand of NC_136061.1, from coordinate 743,125,897 downwards.
CCTTAACTTCTCCCCCAGAATGTTTTTCCCCCGAGAGTGCCAGCCAAATATTTCAAAAATGTTCAAGCTTATGTGAAATTTGATTGTCGACTCCCATCATGATCAAATGTAAATCCTTTTTATAGGATATGAAAATGTTTTTAAAGATAGAGAATTATATTGGGTGTGAAGGCTGAAATGTTTGTGGGCAGACTTTCAAAATATAAAGTGATACCTGAATCAGATTGTGTCTCAGAGTTTCATGGTTATAGACAATCAGTTTTGGAATGTGTGTTCTCTTAATCTACAGAGCCAGAGAAGATGAAGTCAATGTCTCAGCTTTCAGTTTTAACAAGACGATGGAGACCATCAGAAATGAAGTTGGATTCTTTCAGGGAAGTTATTTTGGAGAGTAGCAGTACTGAGGAACTTAAAGAAAAGGTTAGTTTGTGGAGTTTCAAAGAATAGTCTAACTTCTCTGTTTTAACCTAATTGTAATACTATTGTTAATAAATAACTTTTTTACTGCTAACTTGCTGACTCTCAAAGTGCTCTTAACCAATATTATTACTGAAGTCACTGGTTCTTACATTATTTACCTTGAATGAATTTCATTTGGTGTCCTCTGCACTGCCGTTTGAACCTTTGCATGGTAGTTTTCACAAAGTTCTTTGAAGCATGCATGCGGTCGCTCTGACATTTCCTGCTAGCTTTTTGCCTTTTCTAATATAGCTTTAGATCCTGCCTTAGTGGACATTAAAGGCCCACTCCACTGTTAATGGCCCGAGCCGAAACAAGGAAGCGACCCTCAGCAAGGGAGTGGGCCTTTAATAGCTGGTAGAGCCCACTACAGAGGACTCTAAGGCTATTAGAACATTCTACCCATAGAGCGCAGAATGTTCTAATTTGTAAAACAACAACTGTGAACAAACATTAGAATGTTGGAGCTCCGGGCACTCAATTGTTTTCAGTGGAGCACCCAACATACCAATGTTCAAATAAAAATATTAGGTTACTTGTTAAAATGGAGCAGTGAGTGTACCATATAATGTAGGCCTTTTCCATCAATGCACCCAGGATCTGGAACAACATCCCCATACCCATCAGGACCGCACTAATAGTCTTTATGCTCGCCTTCGACCATGTACAGCGCTCCGCTGCCTTTTGTCAAAGTTTGTGCTATAAAAATACCATATACAAATACGTTATGCAGATTTGTAGAGACCCCTATCACCGAGGAGGGTATCCTGGCCCCAAGTCTAGACACACCTAGGGCCTATTGAACTAGTCCAAAAGCCAGGTCTTAAGTTTGTCGTGGAAATCAAGAAGTGAGGCGTAGGCTCTTATGTTTATCAACAGGTCGTTCCACGCTTTAGGAGTGATGTAGGAAAAGGCTTGACCACCAGACTTTTTGCGTGGACTTTCTGCAAGTAAGAGTTGGACGAGCTAAGGTGTCAGGAAGGTTTGTGAAAGCAGATGCAATTGATGAGGTATGATGTGCCAGAGTTATGTAGTGCCTAGAAACTGTGGGTAAGAAGTTTTGAACCATGCTTGTTTGTGAATGGGGAGTCAGTGGAGCTCCTTCAGCTGTGCTGTGATGAGACGAGCATGGGAAGTTGAGTTATTCTAGCCGCCTATGTTCTGAATGGTCTGCAGCCTTCTGCTGGGTTTTTTGCTGATCATACATATGATTGACATCCTTCAATACGTTGAAGTTAAGTATCTGCATTTTAACAGACTCATAAGTATGTCAAGCAGATTTTTTAATAAAGAGCATTTTGTTAAAGGAGCAGACCACATATTCTTCGGTAAGGCAATGATTTTCAGTTACATTTCTACCAGTGTTACTGTTAAGAGCATATATCGCTTAAAATTTCCCTTACATTTACTGGTCCTTACACACTCAAATATGGGAGAACCATGGCATTCCGAACCCGCTGCGAACTTCACAGGTCCCACTCGATGTGGCGGTACCCCTTATGTGAAATTGGTTAAGAAATTCTCCCTCTCTTCCTCCTAGCACTACTTATTAAGAGTTGTGATTGCAGGGCTTGGGTTTAGTTTGGGAGTAAAAGCATTCAGAGCTATCCACCTTTTTTGCAATAACCTCCATCTAACTGTAGGCGTAATATATGGCATAAACAGACACTGAAAACGTGATCTTCTGATGTAGTGTGGCTGCTCTGACTTTAGTTTAATTTTTAAATCTGACATTTTGACAGGTATTTGGAGGCTCAGACTTCTGTTGGACATTATAAATATCAAGCTTGCAACATACCTGATAAAATAGCTGGTATTTTTAGATTTTATTTTAATAAATGTATTGTTTCCAATGTAGATAGAGTGGGCTATGAGTCAGCCTTTTTTTCGTGATTAGATTACTTTGTTGTTTATCTCAGTTGTCTTCCTTGATTCAGTGGCTTTCCTCCCTATTTCTATGATAGTCCTGCTCGCTAGCATTATGGTCTCAGGGTTCTGATTTGGTGAATTGTATCCTACCACTGCTGACGTGGCTTGCATTTAGCGAACTACTTTATTTCCCTTTAAGCACTCGATGGAGTACGTGTGTTTTCATGCTGTCTCTCCTTTGTGCCATACGAGTCAGTATCTGTGTGATCCTTCCCTGGCTTAAGAACAGTAGGTCCCAATTCACTTGTCCTTGCTCTCCTTGTTGCTTCCCGACCCAACTGCTTTGCTCTTGACTGTCTTCAGTCTTTCTTTTTTTTAATTAGACTCCACATCACCGCCAATCTCCCACCTTACTTGCTCTTGCCTTTAGTGATGTGTACTTGCCCATGTGCACCCCAGCACTTGCTTTTCCTTCCGGCCCAGCCACATTTTTAAAAATATTATTTTATTTATTTTCTTTGGGAAAGGGCTCAGCAAGTGCTACTGGGCCATTCCTTTTGTAAATGTTGCTTGTAACTTTACATTTTCGAAAATCAAAAGTGGAAGCTTTGCACGCACACGTCACGACACAGGCATCATCACACATGCACCACTACATGTGAGTCAAAATAAATGACTACAATCTTGGAATGCGTTCACTTTAATAAGAAATCCATTCCAAGATAGCAGGACATGCCTCGGGAAAGTGAAAGATATCTATGATACCCTATCAGGCTCTCCATAGTATTGGGATAATATAGATAACAGGCCAAGAGACTCAACATTAAAACACCACTCGCTACTTTCCAGTAACTGACCATCGAAGGTGTCACAGCTGTGGCCACTTAATTTAAATCAGGCCCCCCTCTTGACCCAGCTCTAGTGGACATCCTACTGAAGGGGGGCCCATAATTCTTAATGCTCTGGCGGATCTTTCCCTGAAGAGCTACAGTGTTCAGGTGAAATGGAAATATGCCTTCATCCGACCACTATTAAAGAACCCCAAGGTAGACCTTGAGACAATAGAAAATTAAAGACCTCTGTCCCTTTTGCCTTGTGTTAGCAAAATGTTGGAGAAATTGATCCACAGGTACATCACTGATTATCTGTAAGCCAACATTCTTTACCCTACCCAGACAGGGTTCCGTATAGGCTGTAGTACAGAGAGAGCTCTTTTATGGGCCACAGAGGATCTGAAGGAGATCCTGGACCAGGGTGGATCGGTGTCCCTGATCCTCTTGGACCGGAGTGCCGCTTTCGATACGGTCTCCTACCCTACCCGTAGCCGATTATAAGAAGTTGCTATTACAGGGAAGGCCCTGAAGTGGTTGGCCTCATTTCTGGATAAACACAGCTTCCAGGTCAGCGAGGTCCCATTCCTCTCATCCAGCCATCAGTGGTACTGTGGTGTCCCACAGGGCCCAGCTTGAGCCCTCCTCTTTTTAAAATGTTTGTTGACCCCCTATCACATATCATATGTTCCTTCAGTTTCAAGATGGTATCTTATTCGGACGATACCCAGCGGATTGTTACATTGTCACCAAATAAGGACTATGTTTCCATGAGACTCAACAGCTGCCTAGCAAAAGTATCTCAATGGATGGCAGCCAGCTGTTTGAAATTGAATGGTGGAAAAGCTGAGGTTTGGGTCTTATGAAATAACCCAATGCTCTGAGATCAGATCGTCTGGCCATCTCCCTTAGGAGAGCGCCCGTCAGAAGTAAAAAGCACCCTGAACAACCAACTAACTATGGACTCCCAAGCCAAATAAGTGGCTGACCGCTGTTTTGCCCTTTTGAGAACCCTGAGAAAGGTCTTGAAATGGCTCCCAGTAGAATCGTGATTTAAGCTCTAATCCTGTCCCGGCTTGATTATGGCAACTTACTGTACTTTGGCAGCCCAAAATCAGTAATAAATAAACTCCAGATTACTCAAAATGTTGCCGCCTGGATAGTGGTAGGTATTCAGAAAACAGAATCAGCTGGCACAGCGCTCATAAAGCTTCACTTACTGCTCAAGCTGCAGAGTATAATTTAAGGCACTATGCAACTTACATTGGGCAAAGCATAACACATGCTGCTTCATCCTGCAGCAAATGGCTACCCCGACCATGCCAACAGGTACCTGTGATCAAACAACTGTGAACTGCTTCTTGTCTCCAGAATCAAGAGACCTAGACGTGGGGGAAAGTATGTTGCCTACCACACACCCAGGCTTTGGAACTCTTTGTCTACCATCCTCCGGATGAAGGGCAATTTTGTGAGGTTCAAAAAACAAATTTACGGCAAATGTTTTCCCTTAATTATGTCCTATTCTTTTTAACTCACTCGCTCCTCTCAGTCTGACAGCGCTGGAATGCCCAATTTCAAGTTCTGGAGCTGAAAAGGAAGATGCCTGCACATCTAGTGTGGATATTTAAGGCTGAGACCTGTAGACCTTTCTATTGGTTGTCGGAATTCCTGCAGTCAGTGGATTTGGTATAACACCTCTAGAGATGCCTTACAATGAAAAAAGGTAGTCCTGTTGCATTGACATTGTAAAACTTTAAAAGTCATTATCATTTTAGCATAAGTTTAGACCTATTACAAGTGCATTTAATGGAGTTATCCATGCAATAAAACAAAAGCATTGGGCGGGTGGTAGGACGGAACCACGAATGCCATTACCAAGAATGCCTTTACAACAGTCTAAATGTATAAGTCTTTACACCGCATGTCTTTCCAAAGGAAGTTTACCATGCATTTACATTTGCCACACATGCCTTTGCAACACAAATGAAAATATTTCACAGGTAAATAAAAAGCCTTTATCGCCAGTAGGTAGTTAAAGTTAGAACCTAGTTTCCATAGGAAAAGCATTTTTAGATTTGCCAATACCTTTGCCATCGTTTGACGAATCTTCGCGAAATCCTCCAAAAATGAAGTCTATTCAGGTCAGTTCCTATCCTCAAAACGACTGAACGGAATTACCCCAAATTTGGCATATAGGTAGTTCTTGGTTCAGAAAGCAACCTTTTGTAAAATGGTGCAAATCCGTTCAGTAGTTGCACCTTTGTTTCACAAGAAAACAGTAAAACAAAGGTGAAAAAAAAGGGGCAGTGTAGAAACACCTTGACCCCCTAGACCTGCTCAGGGGGTCTCAAAAGCATTTTTTTCAAAATTCGGGTGAAATTCGCGCTTGTGTTGCGAATCCCGCCCTAATGTTTTTTAAAAATGAAGCGCGGGCTCCTGCGGTTCATTTAATTGAGGCCCCCGGGTGGGCTAGGTCCTGGGGGAATTTCTTAAAAAATAGCGGGGCCGCTGTGGCCCCCGCAGCCCCGGGGACCACCACTTCCCCGGGTCTTCACTTATGTTGGGAAGGGGGCTGCGCGGCCCTCCTCCTGGAGCCTGTGATGGCCCTGGGTCGGCTCCTGCAGTGTCCCGGGGTGCCCATCTCCACGATACCGCTGCTTGCTATGACAGGTGTGGGAGCCGTGCCTTTCCTCCCTGTCCCTGTCCCTTTTGGAAGCGAGAGCAGGGAAACCGCCATCATTTTTGTAGGCCATACTAAAATGATGGCGGCCTGCTGCTTTGGCATTTTGCGTAATCTGAGACCTGCACTCAAATTTTTTGACGCCGCGACCCGTCAACTTGTGGTTCAGGCGACGGTGTTGTCTCGGCTGGATTATGCCAGCTCCCTTTTTATAGGGTTAAATCAGGCCGAGCTCACCCGCCTCCAGCGAGTGCAAAATGCAGCAGCCAGAGCAGTTGTAGGCCTTCCTAGGTTTTGTCCTGTTTCTCACACCCTGCGTGCTCTCCATTGGCTGCCCATCAGGCAGCGGATTCACTTTAAGGTGCTTTGTATGTCCTTTAAGTTCTTAAAAGGCCCCTCGGCTCAGATACTGCATAACTTCTGTGTTCCTATATTCCTGGTCGTTCTCTTCGCTCTTCGGACCGTGAATTAGCAGCAGTTCCACGTTTTAAACGCAGCCGAGCTGGGGGACGCTCCTTTCGGGTGCGGGCAGCCGCTCTGTGGAATGCCCTTCCTTTTGAAATCCGGACCCTTGCCGACCTGCTTTCTTTTCGTAGGGCTGTCAAGACTCTTCTGTTCCCGTAGCCCTCTCCTCTCTTAAACGTCCATCGTTTCAGTTATGTTGTGTGGCTTCCTTGTCAGGCGCCGGGACGCTCCTTCGCTGGAGCAGCTGTGTGCATAATAAATGCCAGTAACATAACATAACATAACATTTCTTCCTAAATTCAAAGCCAAATGCTTTTCCACACGGGGAGCTGCATCTCCACAGTTCCCAGTGTGGAAAAGCAATGCCAGCTCCCGCAGGAGGCGGGGAGCTGGCGAGACCGTGGGGGTATTGAGGCTCCCCCCACAGTCCCCAATGGATAGGGGCGGCCCTGGGGCTAGAAGTGTCCCTGGAGGGGCGCCACTCAGCCCCCCTCCCCAAATAATTTTTTTTTTAAATAAAGGCCGTCCCAGGGGGATGGGATTTCGGGGCCAATAGAGGCCTCAGGAGGGGGCCATTCAGTCCTCCCTCCTAAAAAAAAAATATATAAATGTGGCCATGCCCCGGGGGATGGGGTCCCTGGGGCCAGAATTGGCCATGGGAGGGGGGCCCACGCAGCCCTGTGAAAGAATCTGTGGGCATGCTTCGGGGGATGGGGTCCCTGAAGCGAATGTAAATTAGTGAAAGTGGATTGTAAAAAAAATATTAAAAAATATGGAGTAGCGTCTCTCAGCGCGGCCCCCGTGTGAAAGCGATGGGTGTGCAGCTGTCAGCGCGGCACTTGAGTACTTCTTACGTCTTTCAGACACCGAGGGGTATATTCTCAAGGACACGTCGCCGAGTTAACAGCACTTTATCGCAACCAAAATGGTGATAAATTGAATTCACCATTCACAAGCGGGAGCAAACAGCCCATATCACCAGTTACCAGCTAAAGCAGCCTCAAAAGCAGAGGCTTCAGAGCATCAATGGTAAAAAAGCAGGAGTCTTTCCGAATCACACGAAGAGACAGGAAGCAGGAAGAAACAATCATGCTGATCTGAGTGTGTATCGACAAATCGTCACTGATTTTAATGCCCAAACTTTTCACAGATTTAGACCCAGAGGGAGCAGGACCAAGAGAGGAAGGCCAAAAGTTAGAACACCAAGGATTAGGCTATCCTCCGATCAAGACGAGCTCCGTCTTGTCGGGATTTAGCTTTAAATGGTTCGTACACATCCAATCATGGATGAAAATCATAGTGTTCTGAAAATAGGAAACAGAGTCAGGGGAAGCAGAAAGGGTAAAAATAAGTTGGAGGTCATCAGCGTAATTAAACACTGTGACCTCCTGATGGCGCAAAGCTTAAATTAAAGGAAAGATGTAGAGATTAAAAAGAAGGGGAGAAAGAGCGGAACCCTGGGGAACACCACAGGTGATCGCTCAGGGGGAAGAACAGAAAGGGGACAATCGCACCGCCTGTTGGCGATTCTCCAAAAATGAGGAGATCCAACTTAAGGCAACATCCGAAATGCCAGCGCATCCGACACGGTCGACCAAAAGAGAACGGTCGACCGTGTCAAATGCCGCTGATAAATCGAGGAGTATCAAAGCCTGGGAAGAGGCGTGATCAGCACTCACTCTTAAATCATCCAAGACCGAAAGGATAACTGATTCGGTTGAATGGGTAGGCCGAAAACCAGCCTGGTAAGGGTCCAGATAGTTGGTGGCTTCAATATAGGAGCTCAAACAATGAGTTACATGTCTCTCCAACACCTTGCCCAAAAAAGGGAGCAAGGAGATGGGACGGAAGTTAGAAGAGACAGTAGGATCGGCACCTACCTTTTTCAAGACTGGTACGATCTTGGCGGACTTGAAAACATTGGGGACAACACCTGAGGACAAAGATTTATTGAGCGAGACAAGAGGTGGGTCAGGAAAGAGTGAGAAGACCTGCCGGAAGATATGTGAGGGGCAGCTAGCAGTAGGAGAGCCCGATTTTGTAGACTTCACTAAACTGATGAAAATGTCCGTAGATATAGGCTGGAAGTGGGTAAACGAATGAGTACTAAGAGGCGGAAGAGGGGGATCAAAGGAAGAGGAGGGGAGGGCAATGTGTTGTTTTATTATAGAGATTTTTGTGAAAAAGAAATCATGAAGAGAATGACATAAATCTTCAGATGGTTGAGGTTTAGCAGTCACTCTATCCAATTTACACAGGCTGTTAAGGGTGGAAAAAATTTCCTTAGGCTTGTTAGGAGAGGATGCTATCAGTCCGGAGAAGTATTGAATTTTAGCAGCAAGAATGTCTTTTTTATATTCTCTGAGAATAGCAGAGTAAGACAGCTTATCAGAAGGGACATAGCCCCGACGCCACTTACGCTCAGCCTGTCTAAGCTGGAGTTTTTTTGCTTGGAGCGAAGGGGAGAACCACTTTTGTGAATCGTGTGAGCGCGAAAGACGAATTGATCTTAAAGGGACCAACTCCTCACACGATGAAGTAAGCCAGGTGTTAATGACCAAGGCCTGGTCATGGAGAGATAGATCTAAGTAGTCACCATCTAGTAAGCTAGAAGCGACGAGAGAGGCACACAGAGCGCTAATATTGGCTCGTCCCCAGTTCCTGACTTTAATGTTAACAGGAAGAGGGATACTAACCACTGGGTTTAATGAAAAAGAAAAGGAAATCAAATAGTGGTCAGACCACAAGCAGGGGAGGACCGAAAGTAAAGAAACATCCAGATTGGCTGACCAAATTTGGTCGAGGATGTGGCCAGATATATGGGTGGGAAGTTCAACCAAATGGGTCAAGTTCAGATGAGTAAGTAAATCCGGGAACTCTTTGGATTGGGAGTTCTCCGTAGGATCACCAGGCCAATAATTAAAGTCGCCTAGGATCACTATGCGCGCATGGTTTACTATCAAATTAGCAAGGATATCCCCTACCAAAGTAGAAAAGGCAGGCATAGACTGAGGGGGACGATAAAATAAGACGCAGACAAGCGGAGGAGAGACAGACCGTGTTTTCATGACTAAATAGTCCACGGCAGGAATCGCCGGAGAAGGAATTAGAGAAAATGACCATCTTGAGTGAATAATAGCAGCCACCCCCCCCCACCATGTTTACCAGGTGCACGATCAGAGTGTAAGACATAATAATTGTCAGGAATAGCAGCTAAAATGTCTGGGGAAGAGGAGGGGGTGAGCCAGGTTTCATACAGAAATAAACAGTCAGGCTGAACCTGATTAAGAAAAGTAAAAGTCTCTAAATGATGTTTAACTAAAGATCGAGTGTTCAGCAAACATGACGAGAAGGACACAGGAAGGCCAACCGACAGTAGGCGGCGTCCCACTATCTATGAAGGCCGAAATATCCGCCGCACGAGGTGGCAAACAGGGAGGGTTGCAACAAGTGTAGAGGCCAAGTGAACTAAGCTTGGCCTGTACATGTTTAGAAATAGACCACTCACCTTGGCACGCCACGAGCTCGGCAGAGGAGTATTTAAAAATCTGAGCAGCATCACATGCCCCTTGCCCCGGTCTGCCGCGGACGGGCGCAGACGGGCTTGCCTTGGGTGCGTCCGCTGTGCGGCCAGGGTGGCATGTGGGCTTTATAGTCCCCAACCGTGACGCCTCTGGTAAGGCTCCGCCCCCGTAGGTCAGGTGATGCAAGATCAGCTGGCTCGTTTCAACACAGACCCGCCGCTCGAACGGGAAACCCGGCGTCGGATCCGGCTGTGTCGAAGAGGCACCAGCGAAGGGGGAAGCCAAACACAGAGGAGGTGGAGTGAGTCAGGTGGGTTAGCAGAGCATGCTAAGCGAAAGGAAACACGAGCTAGAGCCAAAATGTTAAAAGCCCTGAGGGCGGGGGCAGCTGAGAGGATGGAAACAGTGAGAAAGAGGAAGAGTGAGAAAGAGAGAGAGAGAGAAAGGAAGAGATAGAGAGAGGAAGAGATAGTGTGAGGGAGAGAAAGGAAGAGATGGAGAGGGACAGTGAGTGCCTACACTGTGGACAAAACCCTCACAGCTCACCTTTCCACCACCAGTGTGTCTCCAACCAGGTGCCGGGTCATAGTGGAGCCCTCAAGCTTACTCATCTGAAAAGTAGTATGGAATCCATAATGGCATAGTACATACAACTGCGCACGCCTAAATCATTGTCCCGCCTCTGTGCATCCAGGCTGCTGCACCCCATCCACTTCCATTACCCAGACTGCCCGCCGCTGCGCAGACAAGCCTCTCTGCTCACCTTTCGCAACCTGTGTGTAGAAAAGAGGGCCACTGCAAGCCCGGAGCCCGCGGACAGGGCACCCTCCATATCATGCAGCCCTGCTCCGCAGGCCACCAGGTCTCACATTTGGTGCTGGGGTCTTGATTTCGCCATGGCAGAGGACATACCAGTGCACCCAGCTTTTCATTTCACGCTGCACACCCGCTCAGCCCTTTGCGGTGCCACTAACTCAGTGACTAGCGAGGCGACGCCACGTGGCGGTAGACCTGCGCTATCTGATGGCTTAGGCCTATATTGCAGTCCAGCAGGGCACACAAAACCTGAGCTGTCCAGACCGCTGGGACGGGGCATCATCCCTGGCTGCACACCCGCTCAGCAGTTACGGTACCCATACCTCAGTGGACCGAAAGTCACCGTCCCGGGCCGGTGTGCCTGTGCCGGCTGTAGTGCATCCGGTGCCAGCAAGTCTGAAATGGCGTAGAGCACGTACGCCCGGTCTTTTTTATTGGCAGGGTCACGTTTCCTGAGACGCCTGTGCAGGACGGGTGTGGTGTGGGTGTATACCAGCCATGAGGGAGTGGCTGTGGCATACTAACAAATAGGCTTTGACCAGCAGATCACTGCAATGAAAATCTGGGCCATGTAGTGTTGTTGTCCCTCCCTGTAAGCGTAAGCAGAGTGAGCTGGCCTGGCCTATGCCAGTCCTGTGTGAGGCGGTGAACAATGACTCCGGAGTTCTGGGCGTGGCTCCATCCTGGGCTGTATGAGGAATCAACTGATGCGGGTGTCCCTGTTGTAGTGCTGACGTCACCCGGGTCGCAAGCGCCAATGTATCACTCTGTGCCAAGTCCCACAACATGGAAGGTACGGGGAATCACTGACCCTACATTCATCCATAGTGCCACACATGAAAGATGGTGGACATGACACATCTGTGTGGATATGAATGTTTAGTGCTCATTCAGTGGAATGTTGCAGCTGTAGCCATACAGGGCCATACAAAGTTCAAGCTTCAGTTTTTGGCATATAGAGGGCAGCCAATCAGAGCCAAGCTTGTGGTCGGGGGTTAAGCTGTGTCAACATATATACTCATACAATCACTCCGCCAATACCCAAGCACTTATAAATTCACTATACACTCTCCTTGCAGTACTCTAATGATCCAGTCTCTATGTACGTACTTGTACAATGACCGAGACAGTGTTACATAACCAAAGTTTTCCCCACTGGCTGAGGTAACATGGTTGCATACGCTGTCCACAGCACAATGTAATGTGGTAGGGCCCAGGGGCAGCATCTTTCATACATAATGATCACACGGACACAGTTAGATAGTGAACGGGTTTTTATTACCAGGGTCACATGTCCAGTGACGTCTGTGCTGGATGCTTGTGGGGTGAGTGTAAGCCAGTCCTCTGGGAATGGTTGGTGCTGGCAACAAGTACAACAGTAATCAGTGGATCAGACACAGAGATTCAATCATAAAAGGTCAATGATTTGTGCTGCACTAAGGTTGGGGCAGCAGATGTGACATAATACACAAAAGATTCTATCGTAAAGGGTCCATGACTTGTGGTACACTGAGGTAAGAGCAGCAGATGTGAAATTATGCACAAAACATTGTATCATAAAGGGTCCATGAGTTGTGCTGCATTGAGAAAGGGGCATTAGAAGCATTCAGCATGTGCACAGCCGGCGACGATGCGTGGTGTGGGCGAGCAGCACTGGGAGCAATGTCTGTTGCCTACTGGACTGCGTCATCTGCAATCGCGAATCGCTGTGAATTGTGAGCCCTGCTATCCACAGTGTAGATCGAAGGCAGTAGTCTGCACAGACATCGAGGAATACTTTTTGTGACTTCCTCTTGAGAAAATCCAACGACATAGATTACAGTTCACTGTGCAATAAATAAATCAAAACTGAATTCGAACTGTGAGCTCTGCTGTCCGCAGTGTAGACTGCCATTCATTGTTCCTTTGGACTTGCAAGATGAATTTGGTCATTGTACTAAAGCTATAATTGATATAAAAAAGTTCTTGAAGCAAGCATACTAAAAGGATATTATGTAAGTATTAGGGACTTTGTGGTTAGTTGCCTACTGGACTCTGTAATTAATGAATCAAGACTCATTTTTAATTGTGATCCCTGATGACTGCAGTGTAGGCAGGAGGCCGTGGTCAGCAAGGGCCCACAGCCACGTGGCGTTAAGTTGAGCTGCACAGTTAGTGGGATCAGAAGCATTCAGCGTGTGCGGAGCCTGCAATGATGCGTGGTCTGGCGGGACGCACTGGGAGCAATGTCTTTTGTCTAATGAATTCTGCCTTAATAAGGCTATGTGGCGATGACTTGTGGTGCACTGAGTTAGTGGCACCTGAAGCACTCAGTGTGTGCGCACCCTGCAATGATGTGTTGTTTGGGCGGGCCGCACTGATAGCTATGTCTTTTGTTTAATGAATTTTGCCATAATAAGGCCACGTGGCGTTGACTTGTGGTGCACTGAGTTAGTGGTACCTCTGGCGCTCAGCGTGTATGCAGCCTGCGATGATGCGTGGTCCAGGCGGGCTGCAGTGGTAGCAATGTCTCTTGCCTACTGGACCTCGTCATCTGCAATCGAGACTAGATCTGAATTGTGAGCCCTGCTGTCCGCAGTGTAGATCGAAGGCAGTAGTCTGTACAGACATACCTCTGTGGTGCTTTGCTACTGGGTTCGCAGGAGGCCTGTGTCGAGGAGGCCGGCGGTCATGGCGAAGGCCTCATGGCAGGGTGAGGGCTGCCGCCTTGACAGATGCTTTGGCCTTCCCACAAGTGAACCACGCTCAAAGCCCCAGCCTATTTATTCACACTCCTATGCTGAAGTGGTGTACGTTGGACCATCCCACTCCGCTTCCGCTTCCAGGGGGGACATCACAGCTACATTACTGAGATCTTCCCCACTGCCTGAGGTAACATGGCTGCGTCTATTGTCCACAACACTACAAGTACCAGCAGTATATGTCCACATGGAGAGGTTTTTGCTCTGCATAGTGAGGTCTGTCCAGCACATCACCGCTACACTTGGTTTAGCACCTTATCTGGTAGACACTATCTAGCTGCAGGTTCCTTACTGGCCCTCCCAACCTTCCCGTTCTGCAAACTAGACTTTTCTGCTAAAAAGATACTTTTAGGTCCTTAAAATCTGCACACTTGTTTATCAGCCTTCTGCCCTGGGTCCATGCTTCAGGTGCAGAAATGTTCACAAAATAAACTTTTGTCAGTGTGCTATGTAGGCACTGGGTACATCACATCTGGTGCAGACTACTACAATGCATAGTGGGTCGATGCCACCTGCTGCCACGCAGGTGTGCTGCTGAACATTTGCTGAGTCCAGTCTGACACCATGGGGATATTCTAAGGTAAGGAATCTACAGCTAGATAGCCTCTACCAAAAAAGGGGTTACCAAAAGGTAAGTAACTTTTTTGGAAACTAAGCACGACAGTGGAACCCCTACCGAGGATCTCACCTATCCTGTTATCCCCACAGTTCTTTTAATAAAAGCACTCACTGTCAAGGTGCGGTCCTGACAGGAATATACAATTCTAAACAAAGGTCAACCGGTGCACCAAGTAGTACTTATACATTTAGGATGATCAAAAAAATTCAGATTCAATTCCAAAGATACATTTTTAGATCTTCGTTTTTATTCAAAATAGATACAGACGTTAAATGCATGTGCAGGGAAGAACAGCCAACATGTTCCGTCCGATAGATTGGACTTCAGGGCTGTAAATTAACATATATACATTGTTATGAATATAAATACCTAAATAAAAAACATGACTACAAACATAGCATATGGTCATGTATCATCATGACACATATATGCACAATTAGACTACAAACATTGTTAAATCTAGTGGCAGATCTATTCCACTCTGAGCATGGACAAACCATCAAGACAAGAGAAGATACAAAAGCAAATTGGAACACAATACATTTGAACACATTTCTGTGTGTGTTAACAAACATTGATATCACTATACAATAGTGACAGAACATCGTATGAAATACTTTGGGTACAGACAACACAGTGCACTGTGTGCACACAAAATAATGCCAGAAGGAGCAAGAAGGTCTTGTTAAGAATTAAAAATGCATCAAACACCAACCGTGGCATGGAAATCATGTCCAAAAAACAATTAAAAACAAGGAAGAGATCTAGCGGGAGGAATTGAACATTTTGAGAATTTATAAACAGTTGGTGCCTTAAACAATAAACCGAGAGAAAAATGTAGAGAGGGAGAGTGGTGATGAGCAGGAGTATGAAATAGATTATCCCAGTGCAGTGAAAACTATATTGCTGTAGAATTAGATGGGTTAGCTAGATGTAAGGCTTGATCATACCCACCATGCACTTAATATTGTGTGAATGGTGACGATGTCACCAATACACTCATCCAAATGCGGGTAGAAAACTATAATTTTTTCGTATAGTAAATCCAAGTCCTAATGGAAAAATGATAATAATAGACATACCATTAACTCTGGCATATTCTCAATGGTGTGTGCAAACTTGGAGATGAAACCTATTAATACTCACAAAAAAAGGAAAAGAATAATCCGACAAGAAGTATTACTTTAATAAGACCCGTTCAGTAAGATCACTTTCTAGGTGAGTCCAATTTAAAGAGACCAAGGGCATATCAATCCTCGAACCGTCTCCTGTGGCAAAGAACATGGCTAACATTTATGTGATAGTATCCAAATTGAATGGGCATACACAACATAAAGGTTTCTAAGGTCAGCATGTAAAAATAAAATAACAAAGTAAAATAAAACGGAGGTGACATCAGAATCCCAGTAATTCTACAAAAATTAGGTGGGAACCGTGACCTGTGAACCAAACACATCGCTACATCTTGTCGGGATACACAATACCATGTGTAATATGCATAACACAGAAAAATATATTTAAAGAATGAAAGGATATTCTGATTTCTAATTCCCAGAGTGACCAATATAGATAGCTGTGGGCATTGCTGTCTGGGTGTGCTTATGCACAAGTCGTTTGAAATACGCCAACGTGGAAAGGGGTTCCAATCCTACTGAGAAGAGAGTTGTAATTAAGGGTGTTCAAATACACCAACCAAGGGGGGAAAAAACTCAATCCTTCTCAGGGTATAGTATTAGTAAGTGGCCAGAAATGTCACCATAATACGTGCCGCGGTCCAGCCCACCCCTTCTTCTGTAACCTCACAAGACAGTGAGTGAGGGCGAACCAGAGGGAACAGAAGTATTGGGTTTCAAAGACCCCACCTTAATTGATTATACAGGGCACCTGTGTTGGGGCTTGCCATTGAGCCGAAGGTAGACGTGTTGAATACAACGCTAATGAAAAAAGAGTGGCCATATTGTAGGTGCACCAAATCACAGCCACGAGTATAAAAAGCAACCAGTCCAAATGGTCTCACAGAAAGAATAAAAGTAATAACAGAAGAAAATTATTTGTAAATGGTCCCATTTGAGTACCGAAAGTATGTGTACAAGTTTATTATTAGAATAAATAACCAAGGAAAAGAGCCCCTGACGTGAGCCTACGTAAAGCTTAGAACAGTGACCATATTAGACTGGTCTAAAGGGCTATGTCTACAGGGTAGCAAATAAATAATAATCAAGTCCAACTGTAGCAGAATATCATATCCCAGGGGTAGCCGGTCGGCAATAGTCATGTCCAACCATAACAAAGTGCCACCAAATGGGATAGAGATAAATATCCATAGGGTAAAAAGTCTGTTGAACTAGTGCCTGTCATAAGTCTATGTACAAGATGAGACAGTGGCCATATTTAAGTGGCTTTTAGAACATACCCACAAACAAAGTTGAGTTACAGCAAAGTCCTTAGGCTTAAAACTACGCAAAGCAGGGAATAGTGGCCATATTGGAATGGTCTAGGAAACTGTGGAGATCATGCTATTAGAGCGCTGTAAAACGTATTCTAGTTAGGTGGGAAGGCAAGCTCCTAATAAAACACCACACTAATATGTGCTTCTGATAAATTGATGAGAAAACTCACATAGATAGATTACTAAACCACAAATGAGTGGTACACCCAGAAACCAAGAATTCCAACCCGTTTGAATATAAATGCAGTAAGGAAGTTGAACTGATAAAGAAGTGGATCAAAAGTGATTTAACAGTTAACATAGGAGTTTCTGATTCATAATCATCCTCCTATAATCCGTTTATAGAACCAAGTAATGAGCATGGGATGATATTATCCCATACCTAGAGTGTAAATCAGGGCAATCCTAAAGTATGAAAAGGAGTAAAGAAAGTCTAAAAATTGACTTGGGAGTATCTAATCCATAACCATACCCCCTACTGGAAGTCCATAAGAATCACTTTGTGGGCACAGGAAATTGTTCCCATACCCAAAGTACAAGTCAGAAGAGTCTAATAGTAAACCACCAGCCCAAGGTGGATAGGAATAAAGATGGCCTGTAAGGCACAGCATCCCCATGGAGTTTAATGGGGGTGACAGAGAGTAATGACCCTAGACAGGGGGCAATCTTTGGGGGCATACATCATATGCATACATACACCAATTAAGATCAACAAAGAGTAGCATGTATTTAGACAGGAACAGAGCAACATATGATCAATTTCTATTAAAAAAAATAATGAAGTTCTTCATCAAAGTTGTGACCATGTTCTACACTATGTAGTTTACAGATCCAACCTGCCTCATTCTGTCTTTGGGAAAGTTACCTATCTCTCCCTCTGGGGTTGGGAGTTACATGATCAATTCTGCATTGAAAAGTCAGGGGTTACTTTAAATCCCCATTTCTTAATGCACAGGTATGTTCCTGGATTTGCAATTTTAACGATCTAATGGTGCTGCTCACATAGATCTTATCACAGGGACATCCCAAGATGTTGGTGACGAACTTAGTCTTACAGTTTATGTGATGTTTGATGTTATGTACTCTCGTCGTGTTAAAACCGAATGACTTGGTCTTGTCTTTTCCCAACCTACATACATTGTAATCTCTGTAGGTTTAAAACCCCTTTATTGTGTTGGACAGCCATGTATCTGCTTTTTGTGTCACAATATAGCTGGAACAGTGCCAGTTTCTATGTGTCTTGGCCCTTCTATATGTCACCTTCGGTGTTTTGGAGATAGTGTCTTTCAGTCCTTGTATGTACATGAGTAGGTGCCAATGTCTTCTTAGGACACACTAAACCATACTGCTGTAAGTGGTATATTGTATGTTAAATGACAAAAAACAAGATCTAGCTCTTTTTTTCACCAGTCTCTTTCAGTGTGTCACCGCTAGATATTTTGGCAATTCTTTTCTCAGCCTTCTCCAGTATTTTTGGTGCATAGCCCCTCTTCAAAAAGCGATTCTGACATTTTTTATGTTGGCAGCAAACGTTTCATCTGAAAGAAACATTTAGTTATAGATTCCTTACCTTGGAATTACCGCCAGGCGTCAGACTGGATCTGGAGAATTTTTGACCAGCAGTACCCCTGCACGCCGAAAAGTGGCGTCGGTCAGCTCCGCGTTCATCGTTGGCATCGTGGTTGCCGGGATGACGTCGTGGTAGCTACTTAGACACCACCCTCGCGCGCTTACGTCCATTCTTTCTTTTTCCGTGTCATGTATCATCATGTTCAGAGTGGAATAGATCTGCCACTATATTTAACAATGGTTGTAGTCTAATTGTGGGTATATGTGTCATAACGATAAATGACGGTATGCTATGGTTCGAGGCATGTGGGCTGCTGAATTCATATCTATAGCATAGATCGCCGCCTAGTGTTGGGTCCAGATGATTGCACATTGTTGTCCTGGAAGAGTCTTCGAAGTATCACGAGATAGGTGGCTCCTCCCCTGGACTACAGTGCGCATGGGCATCGACTCCATCCCCAGATTGTTTTTTACGCCATTGGGTTCGGATGCATATTTGATCACTCAAGTTCGGATTCGATAGAAACTTTCTTTTCGGCCCAACACCTTTCCTATATCATCGGTATTGTCTTGCGTTCGGTGCCCAGCTCTGTTCCGGCTCAGTTCCCGAGTCGGACATCCAGAGGAGTCGCGTGGCTCTTCGGTGCTCGAGGCCCGGTCGGCGCAACAAGCCTTATTCGACGACGCATCATGGAACGGAGCCCGTTCAAAAGGTGCCCCGTGTGCAACTCGAAGTATCCCCACATCGATGTCCACCCGGTGTGCAACAAGTGCCTGTCGCCGGATCACGATGAAGCCAACTGTATGGCTTGTTCTCGTTTTCGCTCCAAGAAGACGATTCGACTTCGGCGCGTGGCGCGCCAGGAGGCCCAGCAGACGGCACCTGACCCGGTGAACATTTTCGATACCGAGGGAGAAGAGGCAGACGAGCAGGAAGATCGAGAGCCGATGTGAAATCCAGCGGCAGAGATCGACTCCAACTACGATGCAGACGTCGAAATGCTCGATACAGACGACGTCGTCGACGAGGTAGGAGACGACAATGAGGCCTATGGGGCCACGGAAGATAGCTCAAGCGAAGAGCTATGCCCCGTTCGGACAATAGCTAAGGCTCAGGTCGAGGGATTGCCACATGGCCTTACCCAAGATCTTGCACCTAGATCCACGGTCTCGCCTCCGGGCCCGGCTACGGACACTTCTACGAAGCCGCCATTGGTCAAATCGAAACCGAAAGAGAAAGCTTCGGTCTCGACAAAACCGAAAGTGATAGAGGCGCCGTCGAAACGAAAGCGCCTGTCGCCTTGGTCGGCTCCACGTCTTCAGACCTGTCGGTGCATACGAAGCCAAAGAAGGTTGTCGTACCGGTGAAGTCGCTCAAGGGCGTTGAGCCGAAGACTGGGGCACCGAAAGCGCTTGTCAAGGCCGCCGACCCGAAGCCGTCGGCGCCGAAGGCCGTCGACACAGACAAGGGACTCGGAGCTACAAAAGCTGTCGATCCTGCACGTCGGCCGGACAAGGCCAAAAGTACTACTACCCTCGAGTCGCACATGGTAGTGGCTCGAGAGCACCTGTTGAGTCGGCGAAACCGTCCGCATCCTTCACGAAGCAGGTGTCGGACTCGTTGAGGCGCATTAAGGACAAGGCTTCCGCGGTCGATCCGAAGGATACTTCCACGCCGAAGCCTGCCGCCAAACCGCAAAAGTCGACGGCGCCGATTCAGTTCACGCTGCCGCCGAAAGTGGCGCCGAAGGCGTTCGCGCCCAGGAACGTCGTCGAGGCGTCCATGAAGGTATCCACGGGGCCGAAGCCTACCCCTGCAGTTGTAGGCACAAAGCATCGACAACCCCTACTTGAGGAGCAGTCGGAACAATTTATCGACGCCGACACCGGTAAACTTTCCATTTACAAGCGAAAAAATCACGCCAGCACAGCCTATGGAGTCCTACACAATTCCTTTGAAGAAGAAAAAGGATTCCACAGATTCCCCAGTTCTTGTTGAACTGATTAATCCACGTGCTCAGGACACTGCTCCAATCTCGCCCAATTACTCGGATGTGGAGGCTGGGGAAGGTGACTCTGATGAATACAACTACCCTGCCGACACTGATCCTGAAGATCAGCATGACACATGGGCAGATGCTAGGACCCAGGGGATCCACAAACTGCCCCGGACACTCAAGTGTATACTGTCAAAACCTCCCCTACTGAGGATTCTGCGGCATTTAATGAGCTTATTGAGAGGGCAGCCAAGAATTATGACGTCCAGCTCCATGCTGACCCTATTGAAGTGGACTTTCTGTTTGACACCTTTTCCACCTCTGAAAAGACCGTAAAGACTCTGCCAATGCTGAAGGGTGTCTTAAAACATGCTGCAGATATTTTTAAGGAACCCACACGTGCCAGGGTTATAAACCCCAGAATTGAAAAAAAGTACAAGCCGGCACCTGGCGACCCTACCTACATCAAGGGCCAGTTGCCGTTGGACTCTCTAGTTGTTTCTAATGCCCGGAAGAGGGCAAATTCACAAACTACTGGTGATGCTCCTCCCCCTGACAAGGAATCTAAGGTGCTAGAAGCATCAGGGAAGAGGGTGGCGGCTCAAGCGGCCAATATCTGGCGCATTTCTAACACGCAGGCACTCTTCGCCAGATATGACAGGGCATATTATGATACACTTGAAACCCTGTTACAACACTTGCCAGATTAATATAAGGAGGCAGCGGAGATGCTCATTCATGAAGGGAAGCTCATCTCAAATGCTTCTATTAAGTGTGCACTGGACGCAGCGGACACCGCGGCCAGGGCCATTAACACAAGTGTAATGTTGCGGCGTCAGGCCTGGCTCAGAATCTCCGGGTTCAAGCCGGAGATACAAACCACCATCCTGAATCAGCCTGCAAAGTCTATGGGGGCTCTCCAGTACCAGCAGTTCAGGGGTAGTACTTTTCGTCGCTCAAGCAATAGAGGTGTTTCCAGAGGCCAGCTGTCCCAGCAAACACAGTACACTAAAGGTGGTGCACAAACCTCATACAACAAACAGAGTAGAGGTGGCTATCGCGGAAACAGCGCCAAGGGCAAAGGTCGTGGAAACAACAACTCCCGATCCTCCGCCGACAACAAACAGTGACGGCTTGTCACTGCCCCCCGACCATACAACACCTGTCGGGAGGAGAATCCAACAGTTCCTGCCAGTCTGGAAATCCATCACCACAGACAGGTGGGTCAGAAAGCTTATCCAGTACGGTTATTGTCTGGAGTTAACATCCACTCCACCCAACATTCCCCCAAAACACCGTCCTATGTCCACAGAGCATTTGCACTTATTGCAGCAAGAGGTGCTCGTCATGCTGCAAAAAGGGGCAATCGAGCTCGTACCAGTGGAACAAAGAGGCTCGGGAGTGTACTCCCTGTACTTCTTGATCCCAACGAAAGACGGGTCCCTCCGACCCATACTGGACCTCAGGCCCCTAAACCAGTACATTCTCTCAGAACACTTTCATATGCTCACACTGCAGCAGGTTCTTCCGTTGCTCAATCAGGGGGATTTCCTCGCAACATTAGATCTAAAAGATGCATATTTTCACATTCCACTACATCCGTCACACAGAAAATACCTCGGATTCACCATTCAGAATCAGCATTACCAATTCAAAGTCCTCCCTTTCGGAGTGACCACAGCGCCCAGGGTGTTCACAAAGTGCCTGGCAGCAGTGGCTGCGCACCTCAGGAGACAAAACATTCACGTCTACCCTTATATAGACGACTGGCTTGTCCAAGCAAAGTCGGCCCAGCAGTGCGCTGCCAACATGTCCCACACCATTCACCTTCTTCACGATCTGGGATTCTCACTGAATTATCTAAAGTCACACCTTCAGCCAGCCCATGTGCGGCAGTATCTGGGCGCGACGATAGATACTCTGGCGGCCACAGCGCAGCCAAATTCTGTGAGGATCAACAGCATTCAATTGCTGATACAGAAATTCAGACTGCAACACTCACTTCCAGCACGTGTGTTCATGCAGTTGATAGGCATGATGGCCTCCTGCATCTTCATAGTCCCGCACGCGAGACTACATATGCGTCCGCTTCAAGAGTGCTTGGCACGTCAGTGGAATCAGGCTCACGGACAGTTAAAAGACCTAGTGTTGGTGACCGGTCGTGCATACAACTCTCTGCATTGGTGGAATCCACACAACCTTTGCAAGGGCCGACCGTTCCAGGAGCCTGTTCCACAGATCATATTAACGACGGACGCTTCTCTCCAGGGTTGGGGAGCTCATGTACTCCACTACACAGTGCAGGGACTATGGACAACGCAGCAAAAGAAGATGCACATCAACCACCTAGAGCTCATGGCAATCTTCATGGCAATGAAGGCATTCAAGGTACATCTGTGCAACAAAGTCGTGTTGATCCGGACGGACAACATGACAGCCATGTACTACATTCAGAAGCAAGGAGGTACACACTCTCCACAGTTGTCTCATCTGGCTCAGAGCATGTGGAAGTGGGCCATTCAGAGGAACATCTTCCTCATGGCGGAACACCTCCCAGGCAAGGACAATCAGATGGCGGATCTGCTCAGCAGGTAAAGCCACCAAATGCACGAGTGGAAGATACATCCATCAGTACTCCACCCGTACTTCCAGCAGTGGGGTCATCCAGAGATAGGCCTGTTCGCCACAAGGGAAAACGCCAAATGCCAAAGCTTTGCCGCCAGGTTCCCGCACCCACAGTCGCAGGGCAATGCGATATGGATGAACTGGTCAGGCAAATTTGCGTACGCTTTTCCCCCAGCACCTCTAATACCGCTGGTGGCACGAAAACTAAAGCAACACTCGATGACGCTCATCCTGGTTGCTCCAACGTGGGCAGGCCAACCATGGTACACCACGTTTCTAGAACTTTCCGTGGTACCGCATCAAAGGCTGCACCTCACACCCAGACTTTTGACGCAGAGCCATGGCGACATTCAGCACCCAGATCCGCAACAGCTCAACCTGGCGATCTGGCTCCTGAGGTCTTAGAGTTTGGCTACCTCAACTTGCCTCCTGACTGCATGGATATCATACGGGAGGCAAGAAAGCCCACCACCAGAGCATGCTACGCAGCAAAATGGAAGCGGTTTGTCATTTATTGCGTAGACCACAACATAGACCTGCTTGACGCGTCTACGCACAACATCATTTGTTATCTGTTACATCTTTACAAATGCAATCTAGCATATGCTTCCATTCGAATACATTTATCCGCCATAGCGGCTTATCTCCAAAACAGGCAGCATCTCTCCCTTTTCAGAGTGCCTGCCATTAAAGCTTTTCTAGAGGGGCTCAAACGAGTCATTCCTCCCAGGACCCCACCTGCTCCTGAATGGAATCTTAATGTGGTCCTCACCCGACTGATGGGTCTACCTTTTGAGCCTCTACATTCATGCGAGATTCAGTTCTTAACATGGAAAGTGGCTTTCCTGATAGCCATTACGTCACTGCGACGTGTTAGTGAGCTCCAGGCGCTCACTGTACAAGAGCCATTCATACAAATTCACTCCAACCGGGTGGTGCTGCGCACTAACCCTAAATTTCTTCCAAAGGTGGTTTCACAGTTCCATGTCAATCATACTATTGAACTGCCTGTGTTCTTCCAAAATCCTGAGACAGTGGCGGAAAGAATGCTCCACACTCTTGACGTCAGAAGGGCTTTGATGTACTACATTGATAGGACCAAAGATTTTAGGAAGACGAAACAACTCTTTGTTGCCTTTTCCGCACAACACAAGGGCAACCTCATTTCCAAAGCAGGTATAGCCAGGTGGATCGTTAAGTGTATTCAAATTTGCTATCAAAAGGCTAAGCGCACTTTTACGATCCCCCCAAGAGCCCACTCCACCCGCAAGTTGGGGGCCTCCATGGCTTTCCTTGGAAATATCCCTTTAGAAGACATTTGTAGAGCAGCCACATGGTCTACCCCACACACATTTACGAAACACTACTGTGTAGATGTGCACTCCAAGCAGCAAGCAGCTGCAGGGCAGGCTGTTCTAAAAACACTTTTTCAAACGTCTGCAGCCGGCACAGGCGGCCGCCGCTAATGGAGGGACTGCTATATATTCTATGCTATAGATATGAATTCAGCAGCCCACATGCCTCGAACTGAATATGCTACTTACCAGTATGCATCTGTTCTTGGCATGTAGGGCTGCTGACATTCATATCGCCCACCCTCCTCCCCGGCGCCTGTAGCGGCTGCAGAATTTACACTTACTCTTAGCATGGTCATCGCTCACACTGTTACACTCCATCTTCGCCACAATGGCTAAAAACAATCTGGGGATGGAGTCGATGCCCATGCGCACTGTAGTCCAGGGGAGGAGCCACCTATCTTGTGATACTTCGAAGACTCTTCCAGGACAACAATGTGCAATCATCCGGACCCAACACTAGGCGGCGATCTATGCTATATATATGAATGTCAGCAGCCCTACATGCCAAGAACAGATGCATACTGGTAAGTAGCATATTCATTTGTAGTCATGTTTTTTATATATGTATTTATATTCATATATGTGTATATATGCTACTTTACAGCCCTTAAGAAGTTCAATATATTGGACGAAACACATTGGCTGTTCTTCCCTTCACATGCTTTTCACATCTGAATCTATTTTGAATAAAAACGTAATCTGAAAATGCATCTTTGAAATTGAATCTGTATTTTTTGCTCATATTCAATGTAAAGGTACTACTTGGTGCACCGGTTGACCTTTATTTAAAATTGTAAGGAACCCCAATGGTATCTCAGTTTAGTTTTGACCCATACCTCTTGTGTTTTCCCTTTGATCCCTTGCACAGCTGCAATCTGAGGCTGTTGACAATTAAGACAGTTTTCCCAGTGGCCATTAAGTCGGCCAGGAGGCTCAGCGAATTTGAAGCTCTTTCGGTCCACCCTGTATACACCAACTTTTACCTGGACAAACTGGTTTTTCAGTCATGTGTCTCTTTTGACGTCAACAGGCCACCATCCCTGTGATGGCTGCGTTTCCTTATGTGTTGCAAACTGTGACCTACCTCATTATTATTTATGAGGTAGATCGATTTGCGACCCACTAGGAATCGGAAGAATGAAAGAAAAAGTTTCCTACATAAGGAATAGCGATTTCCAATTTGGAAATCGCTATTCTGTTCTTTGTACATATAGTTCTAAATGAATAAGTTGCTGATGTCTTTATATGTGATAGAGACATCTAGCCGCAGATCTTAGAATCTTCCCCAGGCGCCAGACTGGATCCAGCATTTTTTTCAGCAGTAGCTAGCGTGTTGGTAGACTGCTGACTCCAATAGTGGTGCCGTCGATGCTGATTGACGCTTCTTCTGACAGCGAGGCATTGCCTTCTCTGTGTCGACCCTCTTCTGTTACGATGTCGGATACGGTGCCGATGGAGCCGCCCATCTCAGACTCCATTCCTCTGCTTTTTCCTTCTGATGACCATGGTTGTGGAATTACTACAGATGGTGTGGTGTGTCCCCTTCCATTTCTGATACGTTTCCACCCCTTTTGCAATCTGACTGGTTGCTTGACCTGGGTGATGCCAGTGGCTTAGTATGTTTTCCAGTCTCCTCCTGATTTGGCTACAGAAGTGAGTTCCGCTCTGGCTGATATGTGCAATCGGATTTAGGTCGTACTGGGTTTACAACTTCCTTCTGTTGAATTGTCAACAGGCCGTTTAATTGGTGTTCTACATCCTGACCAGTCTAACATTGAGACTGTACTTCCTTATAGTGATTGTCTTTTCGATATCCTGCTGGGTTCTTGGCCTAAACCTGAAAGAGGGCTCCCTGTGTATTGCTGCATTTCTCACAGGCATCGCCTGGCCCTGAGGGACCCCTCCTTTCTCCTTAAACTTAGATTTGTTGTTCAGGCTGTTCTCTTCCAGGGGATACTCATTAATAGTCATAAGCACTGAATTATCTCCGCCCATGAGCGGGAACCCGGAACACAAAAACAATATACATTTATATATGTGTAAATATACCAAAAAGTACATAGTACTAAACTAATTATACACATATACATGTATAATAACCATAATATGCAGCCTAACATATATACATAGGCTAATAAAGCCAAACTTACACACGTTCTAAAGCATGAAAATATGCTGTATATAAATGCAATAAACAGGCATGAGCCTAAAATGCATTTCATAACCATGAAAACCTTTTATTTTCATCAAAGAACCTGTTGTGAACAGTTATTAGCCTAAAAGGCTGCATATGAAAAAATGTCTGTGTACAGAAAATCAGACTGGCACCCTGCCTTTAAGGCCCCAGAGAATCTGCACACTTTGCCTTTAAGGCCTCCAGGAGAACTCTGTTCCCATCATGCACCACAGGTGACAGTTAGGTCAGTTCTTTTTTCCGGCTTGTTCTGTGAGGAACCTGGAACTTGAGCTCTGCTAATTTTTGCAGTGTTTCTGTCAGAAGTTGTTTTTTTCTTGTCTTTTTTTACCATATACTACTCTGGTGGTGGTTTAATACCTTTTTCTGACTAAACTGTTGGTAGTTTTTTAGTCAGAATGCCACCTTTATTTTACAAATGTCCTTCCTGTGGGAAGAAGATGTCAAAAACGGACCCACACTCTGTTTGTGTGGTTTGTCTTCCAGCTTCTCATAAGGTGGAAGAGTGTTATCACTGCCTCAACCTTTCTAATAGGACTTTAGGAGAAAGGGAGAAAATGAGGTTGCTGGGCCTTCTGGAGAGAGAAAGCCGTGGTGAGAAGGGCTCCAAGAGCTTGTTATCATCTGCTAAGCCATCTTCGCAACCCAAACGTCGAAGAACAGCTTCTCCTGAAGGTAGGACTAAGAAACATCGACTCCAGGGAGCGTCGCCGTCTAAAAAAGTGCGCCCGACGTCGAGATCCAGATCGCCGTCAGCATTGTCGGCGTCGAAGAGGGCTCCATCGACGTCGAGGACTTCGCCGGTGAGGCAAGATTCAGCGTCTCGACAGTCGCCGTCGAAATCTTTTTCGACGTCGAGACATCTGGTGTCGATTGCAGTAAGGACGACGTCGGGGGCGCAAGGTTCGACGTCGAAGGATCGTAAGAGGTCGAGGGAAGAGAGGCATCTGACGTCGAAGGATCGAGTGTCGACGTCGAAGGATCCAGTGTCGACGTCGAAGGATCCAGTGTCAACGTTGAGAGAGTCATCGATCGACGTCGAAGGGGAGACCGAGGTCGAGAGAGAGACGTACGTCATCGTCGAGGAAAAGGTCGACGTCGAGAGGAAGATCGGCGTCGAAGAATTCGACTTCGAGACCTAAAAAGAGTAGGTCGACGTCGAAACTTGCTTCGGGCTCGAAGCATGGAGTGTCAGAGTCTAGGTCTCCCCCACCTGATGAAAGGTCGGTTTCGAGACTATCAAAACCAGCCTCTCGGACTTCACTTAGGTCTTTGTCGAGGTCAGAAATAAGCCCACAACCTTTAGTGGCGTCTTCACCGCAGGGTCAGCAAGACGACAGGTCTGTGGCGGGTCAAGAGACAGTGCACCAGGACTCTTCTGTGGTGGCGCATTCTGGCTCAACCTCAGGGCAGGTGTCAGATGTCAAATGTCCTTCCTGTGGGACTATTGGTGCCCAGACAACGGACTCCATCTCGCTCATCGAACTCTGAGCACAGTGTAGTTTCCAGAGCCTCCAAGTCTTCAGCAGGGCTGCATATTGTGCAGGTTTCACCTGAGGCTTCACCTGAGCGTGCAGAACGGCCTCTTAACATGTCACCGAGGTGGCTGGAAAGCCTGAGACATTGGAAGATGCGTCCAGATGCAGGACTGATAGGGATGAGGGCTCCGGTCCCTCAGACGGAGCTTCATAGAAGATCACGCTCGAAATCCCTAGTGAGAGAGAGATCACGTTCGAGGGAGCGTAGGAGGCAGCGATCGGCAACTCCTCAGAGACGGCGTAGAACCCCTTCACCATCTTCTACGTCATCTTCGTCTTCTTCAAGGTCTTCATATAGAGACTATTCTCCCACTATATCATCTACTCCGCCTTCCAGAGTGTCTCCCGTAGATGATTTGAGCTCATTTAATGATGTGCTATGTCGTGGGGCGAATAAGTTCAATATCAAGATGGCAGTTCCCCAAGTGGCAACGTCAGTCATCTTTGAAACCCTGCATCACAAGACGACTGGCAGGCCTCTTCTGCCGTTAGTGCCCGGTTTGATAGAACCAGCAATGAGAACATTCTTGACTCCGGCCACGGTGGGTTCAGGTCCTTCTAGGATTGCAAAAAAGTACAAGGCTCTAGAAGAAGATCCACTATTTTTGCGCTCTGACCCACCTCCAGACTCACTTATTGTGGCGGCAGTCCGAAAAGCGCATTCTGCAGCATCTACCTCTTCTGCTCCGCCTGAAAAGGATAGCAAGAGTATGGATTCCTTGGGGCGAAGAATGTGTAACACCTCGGGGTCGGTCATGAGAGTGTCCAGTGCGGCAGCCTTACTGGGCCGCTATGATCATCTGCTCTGGGACTCGGTGGCTCGGTTTGCGGATAAACTCCCTAAGGAAGATCAAAAGGATTTCCTGGAAATTGTGGAAGAAGGCGGACTGGTGGCTAACCAGAGCATTAGCGCGGCTGCTGATTCGGCGGATCTGTCAGCGCATGGCTATGCACACGGTGTTTGTGCTAGGCGTTCAGCTTGGCTTCGCCTTACTGGGCTAAAGCCTGAGGCCCAGAGGAAAATAGTGAATTTACTGTTTAATGGTTCGACTCTGTTTGGATCTCACGCTGATGATGAGTTGTCCAATATAAAAGTGGAGTTGGACACTCTTAAGGCCGTAGGTCTTGAAAAGAAGAAAGAATTTAAACGTCGGGCTAATTTTCGTCCCTTTGATAAGAGCTCTTTCCAGCAGAGGAGCCAACAGACGAATTGGTCCTCGCAAAACCAAGGCCAGAATCAACAGAGGTCGCAATTCCAACAGCGGCGACCTGGGCGAGGCAGAGGTAATGGAAATAGGCAGCAGTCATCCGCTACCAAACAGCCTCAAAAACAATGAATGGAGGCTTCCTCCACAACTGTGTGCCACTCCAGTTGGAGGAAGTATTGTGTGGTTTCTGGACGAGTGGAAACAGATCACAAAGGACAGATGGGTGCTGGGTATCATTCAGAACGGGTACCTTTTGAGATTCAAGAAGCTGTCATGCGTCCTCTAAAGATGTTACAGTGGAATGTAAAACGTTTACAACAGGAAGCGAACATGCTTCTGAAGAAGAAGGCCATAGAACTAGTACCATCTCAGCAGAGATGTCAAGGCCTGTACTCTCGATTTTTTCTCGTAAAGAAAAAAGGTCCAGCTACGGAGTTCAGACCCATTGTGGATTTGAGACTGTTGAACAAATTCATTTGAAAGGAGAGTTTTCGAATGCTGGCTCTTCATCAGATCTTCCCCCAGTTACATCAGGGGGATTGGATGTGCTCCATTGATCTGAAGGATGCTTATTTTCATATTCCGGTATCCAGAAAACATGGCAAGTTTCTCAGGTTTCAAGTAGCTGCTCATCACTATCAGTACGCAGTACTCCCATTCGGCCTGAGATCAGCTCCCAGAACATTTTCCAAATGTATGGCGGTAGTTGCGGCTTGTCTTCGAAAGAGACGGATTTTCATATATCCGTACTTAGACGACTGGCTTCTGAAGAGTTCATCCCCATCTCTACTGGAAGAACATCTATCGATATGCCTCCAATTCATGTGCAAGTTGGGTCTTCAAGTCAATTACAAGAAGTCCATAATGAACCCCACCCAGAAGATCCACTACCTGGGTGCTCAACTGGACACGGAAAATGAAAACGTGTGTCCTTCGGAGGAGAGGTGGTTATCCATCAAGGCGAAGTGTATTCTTCTCCTTCAGTCTGCACGTCCGACAGTTCGGCAAGTGTCCTCTCTCCTGGGGTCCATGGCATCGTGCATCTTCATCGTTCCAAACGCACGTTTGCATATGCGTCCTCTACAACAGTGTCTGGAAGATCAGTGGAAGCAGAGGACGGGATGCTGGGAGGATCGAATTCATCTCCAACAGTCTGCAAGAGATTCCATCCGGTGGTGGATGAAGAAGACACACTTGATGAAGGGAGTTCCTTTTCATCAGGACCCACCAACGCAGACTCTGATCACAGACGCCTCTCTCCAAGGTTGGGGGGCGAATATGGGCCCTCTGCAGGTACAAGGGCTATGGTCAGACTTCGAGAAAGGATATCACATCAATCTACTCGAACTCAGAGCGGTCCATCTTGCTCTCAAGTCCCTGGCTCCATCTCTACAGACTCGGTCCCTCCTGGTGCAAACAGACAATACAACTACAATGTATTACTTAAACAAGCAGGGGGTACCAGGTCCAGACTCTGTCCATAGAAGCCCAGACCATCTGGCATTGGTTGCTAGCACGAGACCTGTCAATGACAGCGGTTCACCTGCCAGGGAGTCTCAACTCACAGGCGGACGACTTCAGCAGAGACTTCGTCGAAGCGCACGACTGGGTTCTCAACGAGGACGTCGCGCACAGCATTTTCCAGGCTTGGGGAACACCAGACATCGATCTGTTCGCAGACGCGGCAAACACAAAATGCCCCGTCTTCGCGTCCAGGTTCTCCCAGAGAGGGTCTCAAGGGAATGCCCTTTTGATAGACTGGTGTCAAAACTTGCTGTACGCTTTTCCACCGACACCGTTGATACCGGCAGTGATCAACCGGATGTACAAGACCGACTCCAGAATGATACTGATTTGCCCAGAGTGATCTTACCTTATCTGCTTTACCTTGCTGAATATGGTTTGCAGTTTAGTTCCATCAAAGTCCATCTTGCTGCAATAACTGCTTATAGAAAATCGCCAACACAGATATCTTTCTTTCGGATGCCTGTGGTGAAGGATTTTCTGGAAGGTTTAAGGAAGGTGTATCCTCCAGTCAGGTCTCCTTCTCCACCTTGGGAGCTTAATGTGGTGTTGACCAAGTTAATGGGTCCCCCCTTTGAACCCATACATAAAGCGTCTTTACAACACATATCTTGGAAAGTAGCGTTCCTGGTGGCCATCACTTCTGCTCGTAGGGTGAGCGAAATCCAGGCTCTGTGTTGCAATGAACCGTACACTATTTTTCATGGAAACAGAGTGGTGCTCAGAACTCATCCTGCTTTCCTGCCCAAGGTGGTGTCGGATTTTCATATTAATCAAACCATAACATTGCCTACTTTCTTCCCAAACCCTTCGAGTCCGACTGAACGGGCTCTACATTCGTTAGATCTGAAAAGGGTTTTGAAATTTTACTTAGATAGAACAAAGTCTTTGAGGCACACGGACCGTCTGTTTGTGAACTATGGTCCTACGAATACTGGTTTGGCAGCGTCCAAGAGATCCATTTCTAGATGGATAGTGTGATGTATCCTGCTGGCTTATCAGCTAGCCCACAAGTCTTTATCAGGTAGACCTAGGGCACATTCTACGAGGGGGAAAGCTTCTACCACAGCTCTCCTTAGGAATGTGGCTATGTCAGAGATATGTAAAGCAGCTACTTGGCGTTCAGTGCATACGTTTACACGCCATTACTGTCTAGATTCTGATGCGCAGGTTGATGCACAAGTGGGACAAGCATCCCTCAGAAATTTGTTTGCTAATTCTAGCTAAACACTATGGTTTAAAAGTGTGGCTATGCATTTATCTGTTTGCCCGCTTCTGGTGGGTATGAGCTTGCTACTCTATTCAGTGCTTATGACTATTAATGAGTATCCCCTGGAAGAGAAGGATTAGTTACTTACCTGTAATCCTAGTTCTCTTCCAGGGGTATACTCATTAAAGTCATAAGCACCCTCCCGCCTCCCCGGGCGAGCAGTAGCATTGAGGTTTTTTCAATATGTATTATGAAATTTTTAAGTGCAGATTCCTGCTAAAGTTTACTGTACCGTACAAAAGAACTGACCTAGCTGTCACCTGTGGTGCATGATGGGAACAGAGTTCTCCTGGAGGCCTTAAAGGCAAAGTGTGCAGATTCTCTGGGGCCTTAAAGGCAGGGTGCCAGTCTGATTTTCTGTACACAGACATTTTTTCATATGCAGCCTTTTAGGCTAATAACTGTTCACAACAGGTTCTTTGATGAAAATAAAAGGTTTTCATGGTTATGAAATGCATTTTAGGCTCATGCCTGTTTATTGCATTTATATACAGCATATTTTCATGCTTCAGAACGTGTGTAAGTTTGGCTTTATTAGCCTATGTGTATATGTTAGGCTGCATATTATGGTTATTATACATGTATATGTGTATAATTAGTTTAGTACTATGTACTTTTTGGTATATTTACATATATATATGTATATTGTTTGTGTTCCGGGTTCCCGCTCATGGGCGGAGATAATTCAGTGCTTATGACTTTATTGAGTATACCCCTGGAAGAGAACTAGGATTACAGGTAAGTAACTAATCCTTTTAGCCACCCAAAATGTTGATTTTCTCCCCCCTTTCCCTCTAGAAAGAGAGGCCTGGAAGTTCGACATTTGTGGTAGGTGTATGTTCCCTTCTTTTAGCTCTGCCCTGCGCTCTCCGAACACTTATTTTGCCCTTTACTGCTTCTTGCACTCCTTGTGAGACTCAGCGGAACTCCTCTTGCCCTTTCTTCCGTAAGAAGCCTAGAATGCTTTTGGTCCCCTTGTATGAGATGGGCAACAAGCTGCCACTGTTGGCATCTGCTGTAGTATGGATACCACCTATTCTGCTGGTCGCGTTGTGGCCTCTTCAATAGCTCTATGTCGACGTGCATGGTTGCATACTTTGCAAACTACTTCAATTGACATGCCCTTTTATAGTGCCTTCCTTTTTTCTGTGTATGCCGACTCAGCTTTATGCCGGTTCAGAGATAGTCTCTGTGGTCCATAGTCTTAACTCTTTGTTGTACTAGGGTTGTCAGGAACAGTTTGTTTCGCCATGTTGTTTTGCCTCTTGTCCACCTTTATCGGGCAGAGGCACGATTACACGCTGTGTGGTGTTCCTGCTTTCTGCAAGTACTTTTTTTCTCATTTATTCTGTTGACAGGTTTCGTTTCCACCCATGGGAACACATCTTGCTTTGTGGTCTCTTGGGAGTTTGTTCTTATAGCTTCATTCTGCTGCTTAATTTTTCTTACCCCAATACTTACTCTTTGATGGATTTTCTGTTATAGTGGCTTGTTTGCTGTTTAACGGGATCTTATTTTGTATGCCTTAGAGGCGGTGGTATCTTCATTTCTATGCCATGCATTCTCTCCTTAGCTTTATGTCCCTAGCTGCCCATCAAGTGTGAGTGTGAGGTAATAGAATGTTGCGTTGTGCCTGGGGGAGTGAATATCAGTTGGAATACGTGGGCAGAGCAGCAAGGATGCTATTGAGTGGTATTCTTGTTTTTTACCTATTTATTTATACTGTGCGTAATTTTCTTTCTTTCAGAATGATCTCTGCTGGTCTGCGTTTACTGTGTACTGCATCTACTCATTGTGTGTCTGAAAATTTGATTTAGTTTTGGTCTGAGTTTACCATTTTTACTTGGCAACTCAAAACTCAAAAAAAAAGTAAATCTCTGTGTGCTGCTTGTGTGTTAGACAGTATACTGTGTGAGTGTTACAACTTATGCCAATATTAGTTGTTGTTACTTTTGGTGAGGGTTATGTTTTATACCCATATGTTACTTACTTTTATTTGAGCTGGTATTTGTGTTGCATCCCAATCAGTTCTCACAGTTTCTGGTGATGGGGCAGGGATACTGCAACCCAAGCCATACTTGCTTTGACTTGTACTAGAGCATGTTTAGTTGCACCCAGACATTTCATTCTGTTGCTGATAGTGAGCATTTACGTTGCACCCAAACCATACTTAGATTTATGTTGCTGGTGTTGGGTATTTGCATTGTGCCCAACCCGTAATTAGATCTATCTTGCTGTTGAGGAGCTTTTGCATTGCGCCCAAACCGTACATACATTTACATGTGATGGGGCATATTACTTGCACCCAAATATTGCTTTGTAATTGGGCTTGTGTGTTGCTACCCAAACAATATTTACATTACTACTACTTGCAATTGCTGGTGATGAGGCATTTCCTTTGCGCCCAAACATTTTCTTTGGGCCATATGTGTTGCTCCCATAGGAGGCATATGTTTGTACTTTATTGTATGTACCTACATGGTTGGTTGAAGGGGCAGGTGTATGTCACCCGTTCAGGGGCATGTTTTGTACCCCTTTGGGGTAGTATTGCTGCACGTCAATATTCTACTGACTGCTGTGGGGGTAGAGTGGGGGTGGGTTTCAAATGTGATTTGTTCCCCTGTCCTTAATATTTCCGGTTAGGACTGTGTTTTTGAGATTTCTGACCTTGCATCATTTTCATGTTTCTTCACATCCTTTGCTTGTCGGTTTAGTTTATGTATTGTGTGTGTACATTTTTACTTCCATCATTTGTCTTCATTTTATGAAGATGAGTATTACCTCTTATCCGCATTGTTATTTTGTATTATTTCCTTAAAGAAGGGAGGTGTGCTGTATCTTCAATTCTTTTAAGACAAGGAAACTGGAGGCAACGGGGCTTATGGCAGGTCCTGCCTACACGCTCCTTGGTTAAATTAGTCAAACACAAGGTATACAGTTCCTAAGTGGGGTGTGGAGGAGATCAAGGGGTGGGCAAAAAAGCTCTAGGTTGATGCAGAATGGGTGGGGGTGCTCCCTTTAGGAGCCGGGCCCTCACACACCCCAAGGGGTGTCATGCTTTATCATAGGGCAACTCTTTGTCGGGCCGGCGTTGCAACGCCCAATGAGCCCAGCAAGGGGGCTCTTTGCTGGTGTTCTTTTCTTTTTTCTGATGTGAGTCGAGAGGGGCGGTGGAACATGTGATGAAAACGTCTGAGTAGAAGTGGAGGGAGGGTGTGTTGATAAAAATAACTACAGGAATCCTCAAAAATATTTTTTTTGCTGTGTGACTGTGTTAAGGATAAAAGAAAAGTCGAGGTTGGAGCAGGGTACAATGAACCTCTCAGTCCCTAATAAGTGTGTGTGCTGGGGTCAACATTTTGTATGTCGATTATTGGCCAAAGGATCATGGCATTTCGTCAGGACTGGCGGACTCTAGAGAAGTGTAAATTATGACTTAAAGTACCTTCTGGTGAACCAAATTCAGGTCTATTGGCCCAAGTTGTTAGGGCTAGGATGAACGCTCATTGGTGTGGCGGCATTCTGTAAGCTGTCTATGCACTTAGTATCCCTTATAGGGACTTCATCTTTGCTCTGCCCCTTCCATGTGGGCAACACTGGTACCACAGGCAGGCACACTCTTGGCCTGGTTTACTTTTGTTCCCGTCTTCGGCCCTCTTCTGTGTGCACCTTGTCTTTGATCTTTTTTACTCTGTGGGACACATGGTTTTTCTCCCACTGCTATTGTGTTCCTCATGGTTCGGGCTGGGTTTCCATGACTCCACCTTCCTAATACCCTTATGGTATCTGCCATAGGCCTTCTTGTGTAGGCCCTTTTCTTCTTTATCATGCTCCTAATGCTGTTTACCTTCAGCAGTCTGGTGTTCTTGTATGCGTTTTTACCCTTTTGTTGTCCTACCTACCCAATTGGTGTACGGACGCTGCTGTTGCCTCCTGTGGGTGGCTTTTATACATGTTTGTAAGTAGAGGGACTATACAGCCCCTAAGCCAAATGCACAGCTTCGTGCCGCTATGTAGCGTGCACTCTGAATTCACATTCATTTATCAATTCTGAAATCTGTAAACCATTTTTATCCTTATTTTAACTCCTTTTAAACACTTTGTTCTCTAGTTTCATCTTCAGTCCACCAATCGGGTTCAGGTGCCAATTTGCAATTTTTTGACATTCGAACTGTGCCATTCCAGGCCTCTTTGAAAGAATGCGATAGATGCAAGAAGTCCTTCACAAGTAGTCATTTATTGTGCAGTTAAAAAACCCAATGCATTTCGGGCCTCCAGGTGCCCTTCTTCGGGGGTCACTACAAATTAATAACAATACAAACAAATTATTAACACTTTGTATCTTGAAAGCGCCACATCACTACGTCATTTCATCTCTAAATGTTAAATCACAATCATCATGACATTACCCACTGATGCACTGTTTTCATGTGACTACCATTCGTCTACCCGAGTCATCATGCGTCTAATCATAAATACACAGGGTATACATCCTGATTTCCAACATCATCTGTTCTCCTACAACTCATTCCAGTTTTTCTCCCTCCCATCTAGCGTAAACACAAGCTGTCTCTTTAACTTTCTGTGCTCAAAACGATGCCTACGTTAATCAAACCTCACGCGCTGCTTTATACTTGGGCTGTTCAACATATGCAATGCTCGCTATAAATATCATGTTTGGAAATACACAGAATGCCTTTCCGCTTACACTTATACAGACTGCTAAATAGACGCGTGCTCCTTCCACCCTATCGCTTACCTAATTAAACGATCTACTTGCGTCTCCCGTCCTCATCCTGATTATTCGAGCCGGTATAACGGACCATTTCCCTCCCGCACTTTTAAAACCATCCACCCTAGTATTCTCCCTCCCAATTCGCCCGAGCTCCAAACACCTCCTAGTACGTCATGACCTTGAGCTCTGGTTAAACCACATTTCCCGGAGTGCATCACTTGAGGAACTGACACTGCCCATAAACATACCGTTTTTTTTTAAAAAGCAACACACTTTTGCATGTCAGTTCAGTTCTACGACCTAGCGAAATAGATACATATAGTTGGTTGTCTTGCGATGGACTTCGATGTTTGCTCCGATTGTATGAAACATTAAACAATCCTCTTTCTCTTCGTGTAAGTGTTCCTTTGTGCGGGTGCAATCCCTGGGTAGGGCTTAAGTTACGAAATCATCTGTTCTCCTACAACTGAGAACAGATGATGTTGGAAATCAGGATGTATACCCTGTGTATTTATGATTAGACGCATGATGACTCGGGTAGACGAATGGTAGTCACATGAAAACAGTGCATCAGTGGGTAATGTCATGATGATTGTGATTTAACATTTAGAGATGAAATGACGTAGTGATGTGGCGCTTTCAAGATACAAAGTGTTAATAATTTGTTTGTATTGTTATTAATTTGTAGTGACCCCCGAAGAAGGGCACCTGGAGGCCCGAAATGCATTGGGTTTTTTAACTGCACAATAAATGACTACTTGTGAAGGACTTCTTGCATCTATCGCATTCTTTCAAAGAGGCCTGGAATGGCACAGTTCGAATGTCAGAAAATTGCAAATTGGCACCTGAACCCGATTGGTGGACTGAAGATGAAACTAGAGAACAAAGTGTTTAAAAGGAGTTAAAATAAGGATAAAAATGGTTTACAGATTTCAGTATTGATAAATGAATGTGAATTCAGAGTGCACGCTACATAGCGGCACGAAGCTGTGCATTTGGCTTAGGGGCTGTATAGTCCCTCTACTTACATGTTTCTTAACTAGTGGCAGCAGGGCATGCCTCAATATTCTCGTTTGCACGCAACTCATGCCAAAGGTAGATTAAAATTTGATGAATTAAGAGATGTTGGTTAAAATTGGTGTGCATCCCTCTACTTTCAAAAAAATTTTATACATGTTTGCCATTGTACCATGGGTTCGCTGTTGTATCTGCTGTTCTTTCAGTTCTCTTCTCCTGGGACGCAGATCCACTTGATTGTTTGGATTTTTATCTGGTAGCCTTCTTTTACAGGAGGCTGGGTTTCCCTTTCTTTCCTGACTCTTCCTCTCACCACTCCGACCATTGTGGCATCTCGTTTTCTTTGGGAGAGGTTCAATTTAACATCTTTGGTGGGAATATTTCATTACTTTTTCGTGGAGCATATTCTATCTTTCCCCAAGTTTCCAAGTAGCGTAGGTCAGGTCCTTACCTATTCAACAATTTGTTGTCTTTAGCCTCCGCCAGGCCTTCGTTTTCTCTGGCGGTCTCCTCCTTCTTCTCTTTTATGGTGGACTTTCCACATGCTACTTATTGTTTGCTTCTCGTGCTGCTGCTTGCTGGCATCCTTCTTCAGTCAGTGGCATTGGTTCTTGGAAGGTTGCCCTTGTTTTCCTGTAGTGGGCGATGTCTTCCACTTCCTACTCTTATGTGGCATTGATTTCTGTTTTCCTAACTATGTTTTTCTACCCCCACCTGTTACTGTTGTAACCTCTTCTTTTGACGGGAGGATTTATTATCTCTGTCCTTCCTTGGTTACTTCTGTTCTAGGAGTGCCCCTAATTCCTTCACTTCTCGTTCTCCTGCTCAGTGGCTGAGGACGTGGGTTACCTTCACAGGAGTGGATATACTTTTGTTGTACCCTCTATGACTTGTGTGTCTACATGAATTCCTATGTTTTTATATGCATATTTATCCTTGTATACATTAATCTTTGGCTGTCTCTCCATGTAAATACCATCTCTTGAATGGCTCTCTTGTAGATGTTTTTTACTTCAGGTATAGATGTTTTGTTTGCACATATGGTCGTTTGGCCTTCTATATGGTGTACATCACTGCATTTTACCTGCGCCGTTCTTGGGACTGGCTTCTACCTTATTGGTTGTACTTGGCCGTTTCCTTCCTTCTCTTCCATACATCTCTGTTTCATATTTTGGTGGGATGACCTGTATTTATCTTAAAGGTTCTGAATGTAATCCTTACCGTTGTTGTTGTTGTCCTAGCGGTGCTCTTCTGCATTCATTTTTCTCTTTCTCTTACTCCATCATTCTATCATTGGAGGTATATTTTCTTTTAACTCCTTTTCTCAGGATAGTTTCCTTGTGGGTGTGCTTTACTCGTATCTGTTGCTGCAGCCAAGCACACTGTGAATGCTCCCTCCATTGTTTTGAGCCTGGACTCTGTGCACTAATATCCTTTGTCCCTTTGCATTCCCTGATCTTAGGTTGCACCCCCCTCTCCATACCCTTGGGCTGCTCTTTTTTAATGGTTCTATACCGTGTTTCTCATTACACTTTGTACTCCCTATGTACTTTCCATAGTCCTCCTTGGAGATTGGTCCTTTTGGTGAGCATCTGATTCACCTATCATTTTCGGATGGTCTGGTCCCTTTCTGTCTTTGTACTTGCTTCTCTTATTTGGGAATCTTTGGTGAGGTCAGTTCGCCATCCCTCCTCCTAGGATGATATTGCTTGGGTATTTGATTCTAAGAATCTGCGGCTAGATGTCTGTCAGATGGACAAGTTACTTACCTTTGGTAAAGCCTTATCTTGTAGAGACCGCACCTAGCCGTAAATTCCTTACCGACTCACCCACCTTCCACACACTGCGAACTGAGGGCCCTGTTGTCTCCAAGAT
Organism: Lissotriton helveticus; assembly: GCF_964261635.1. Lineage (NCBI taxonomy): Eukaryota > Metazoa > Chordata > Amphibia > Caudata > Salamandridae > Lissotriton > Lissotriton helveticus. The sequence goes on along the minus strand of NC_136061.1, from coordinate 743,086,535 downwards.
CTGCTCTTTACAGTTATTTCAATCTGTACTTGTTGCTTCAAGATTTTTCTCTCTTTGGCACACTGTTTCCAAAATTGTTTATCTAAGTGGCTATGTGTTGTTGGTGTGAAAATAGTTACAAAAGAAACTGATGTAATAGTGTTGGGGGGGCTTATATGGACTCCATTGACTAACCATATGGGAGGCGATGTTGCTATGGAGTCACTCGAAGCCCTCTACCGACGTGCAGAGGTACTGTTCAAAAAATTTCCTGACCCAGTCTGGAGCCTGGGGGGGATTCTAAGATAAGGAATCTGTGGCTAGATCCGGTCTCTACCAGATAAGGTGTTACCGAAGGTAAGTAACTAGCCCTTCTGTGGTACGTCCGTGTTGATAACCCATATGCCACTCTCTTGTTATTTTTTATATCATACACTGCCTGTTGCTATTTTTAAACAATAAAAAGTGCAGTCCCACCACTGCACTGTACTTACATGTGCATCCATATACACTATGTACAATTGGGCATGTAAAAATGCTTCAGCATGGTTGAGAAAGGGAGTTCACAAAGGAATTCTGGAGTACCTTTTGTACCTATGTCTGTCTCTTGTTTCCAGATTTATTTTTGTACTCCTTTGGAGGAAATGTTGCGCTGTTTGGAATTCACAAGCCTAGCAGGAGTCCTGCGGGAGGAAAATTCAGCTATTTTTGTGAATCGTGCGCATGGCTTATTGTTAGAACGCCATACATTTGCCCAATCTAGAAAAGGATCTTCTATGACTAACGGAAATTATCTACAACATCTCCAAATGCATCAAGGTGACCAGGAGCTGGGTCACAAACACTTAATTATCCTTTTTAAGTTATGGTTCTATTTTCTGTATCACAACTAACGTTAGCAAACAGTCTAATGTTTCAAATCTACATAAGCATTTCCATTTTCGATAAGACACAACATTGAAAAATATTTTGAAATCTTTTCATAATATCTTCTTATTTGTTTACAGCTCCAGGAAATAAGTGAGATTCCGTTGGAAAATATAGAATTTGCAAAGGTAGGTTTTGAACTTTTGTTCTTGCTATGCTGTTTAATACTTGATCTTTCTGTAGGTTTTCAGTTTTCAGCCTTTCCTCTTATTTATTTTTACTCCAGGGTAGAGGAACGTTTCCTTGTGATATTTCACTGCTTGAGATTCATCAAGATTTGGATTGGAATCCGAAGGTTTCTACATTGAATGTCTGGCCACTCTACATCTGTGATGATGGAGCCGTGATATATTACAGGTCTGTAACTATTCCACTATTGCAGATTCATTTCTTGTTAGTCTTTGGGAAAGCTGCAGAATCCATGGAATTGTCACTTTTATTCTTTTCGAACCAACAGGACTGGATCCCTTTGTAAGTCAGTTATGAAAGGTTCTCGATTTTCATGCCTAATTCCTTTCATTTTAGACATTTGCCAAAACACGAATGGGTTGTTAATCGTAATTGGACTGGATTGGGTTGACAGCTAAGTTATATGGCACCAATAGGTCTGGATTTTGACTGCACATTTGTCAAACAGACTTATTGCAAACAATATTCATAGATTTGGCTTTGGGCCCGTACCTTTTAACCGTGGGCTTTTTTTGGCCTGCATCTTTCAGACTGTCGGTCAAGACTTGACTCCGCCTCATTGGACTATTTATTTCTTACCTTATACTATCGGCTTTCTGGGTATATTCCTCAGAATGCAGACCAGTGCTTGCTTTGAACTGCATGAGGGACAACTGCATGGCACTAGCACTGTCTTCCACTCCTGCTGGAATCTCCCATTTGTCTCACACTCATGTACAAGTTGCTTGAGATTTCTCAAGCTCAGTGAAACCTTCCCACCTTCTCATCATAACACGAGACACAAATAGGAACGGCCGTGGAGAATGCCCTCTCTAATTCTTTCAGTCTATTATGCCTTGAAAAAGCTACAGGTGAATTGGGCCACTAGGGTGGTAAAGCATGTGTTGGCTGATGCTTACGTGAAAAACTATTGTCAAGCTAAAGCAATAAACTGAATATATGCATCAACAAGAAAACCTCACGATCATACTAAAGAATAAACTGATTTATCCCAGTGTATTTGGTCTTCTTCATATGAATATTGAGCCTCATGAAATATTATTCAGGTTTGAGCTAGACATATGATGCATATTCTAGGGTAGCCTCCCTGTGTTAATAACGCAGCATGCATTAGACCATTAAACTCAGACGTCTTGGATTAGCCAAGCTTTGTTTTAATTATGTATTATATGAGTTCGAATCAGGGCCTCAAGTACAATTGATCAAAGGTTGTCACTGATGAAACTGTTCACCTAGATAAAAAAAAAGTAGCTTACATTGATGAATAGATTTGTAACAGCGAAGTTGCAATATTTATAGAGGTAATGATTTACTTCAGAGGGCAGGTATGACGGACGAGACAGCTGTTGGCCATCGTGTGTTTCTTCATGGAGTTGAGGAGAAACAACCTTACTTTTCTTCAAAGTAATTAGGACAAACAGTAGCAAATATTAGCAGGTCCGATTTGAATTTGTGGAGAGGTTTTCTCGCATGAACTCTAGTAGTTTCTTGAAAATTTTGTAAGTGTATTTCTTTTTGTTGGGGGGCAACTACATTCCAGGTGACCAAAATGAAAGAACTTTCACATATCACACTATGACTTTAGGCGGTACTAGCAAACCCCATCCTTCAAGTTCCCTTAACACATAATATTTTGCCAACTTAAGGACTTAGTTGAATATCTTTGCAAGACTTTCAAATGGCAGACTTTACTATGCTATGCTTACATTTTGTCTGCCATTCTCATCTTAACGTTTTTGGATGCCCTTTTGCATAATTTTCACCTTATCAGACAAAAAACCTCCGGAAATTGTTCGTTAAGAATTATTTGTGTTCGAATAAAGGCTGCTGTCTAGCTAGAGACTGGATCAACCATTTTAATTGCAGGCCGTTTGGATTGGAAATCATCCAAAATAAGACCGTAACAGAACATGGAATGTAAAGTACATAAAGCATCTTTTCAAAGCTACTGTCTGCCTTGGACTTGCAATCCACTTGATTGGGCCCCAAAGGCAGAACATATGTTTTTTCATCATACATTAACTTACTGCGCACTCCTTCGCATTCTGTCCTCTTCAGTTTCTAAACCTAGCCCCACCCCACCCAAAATCGGCAGCATTATAAATACAGACCGCAGTGATCAAAGTAAATATAAAACATCATTTTATAAACATTCTATTAATTTTAACTAATACTTTTTAAACTGGCAGAAGCATAGATTCATCAAGCACTGCTGGGTCAACAGTCAGATCCTTAGAGAGGGCCATTCCCCCAACTCTGTTCTGCAATATTTCTTGATGGGAGTACACTCCTCCGACTCACCACCTTTTGGCGGCGTGGGAGTAATGCCATGGTATTGTAAGGAAATGCCTTGTTCGAGGCATGTGTGCTGTAGATACACATGCTTTGCATACTCCTGTCATCTAGTGTTGGGTCTGGATATTTGCAAGTTGTTTTTCTTCATTTGTAATTGGATCCTGAAGCATATGTGCTAAAATAATAAGGACGTACATTTTGATAAAATCTTTCCCCTCTCCCCCTTTTTTATTGCACGCTCAATTTTCTGTATATAGTATACTGTCTTTATCACCAATCATTACATGTCACTTTCACCACAGTCACGTATTTCATATTGCAATTGAAATTGTAAATTGCGACAGCCATGATTATTTGATTGTCTCCGAATACATTATTGAATTCTAATTTTGGTGTGTGTTATATCTTTATTTTTTCTTTGCGAATCATTGATATGTGTTATAAGTAAGCTGTTGCTACTTACCGTTAGTAATTGAAAACCCCGACAGAATCATTTTTCACTTTAAATACGTACACCCAGGTTCTGAGGGACACTGGGTTGTCCCATTACGTTTACCACTGTACCAGTATGGAATCTCAACATGGTTCTCACAAGGCTCATAGGGCCACCTTTTGAACCATTGCACAAGTACCCCTTGCAACTTCTCTCATGGAAGGTTGCCTTTCCTCATTGCCATTGTAGTGTAGTTCCTTCATTCCCAATAGGCTCTGCGCATTGGAATAATATATCCTATAGATTTGACGTAGGACTGAGGTGAACTAGGTCTCTATTGAATATACTAAACTTAATTGTGTGTGTGCCTGCTAACTCCGATATCACTAGAAAATTTCTCAAATACACAAGAATGGATTCGTTTCTGACAACCGCATAAACATGACAACTTTGTTTCCCAAGAGTAAGAATATATCTCTCAGAGTCGCGGAAACAATAGAGTCAATCGTGCATGCTTCGTTTCTACAGAGTGCCAGAGAAATAGTGAGACAGGCGTTTTCAATAAACCGACCCCCCAGGATATAGCGGCATGGATTAGCAAATTTAGCGGCACAAATATGGAAATGTAGCGGCACAAATATGGAAATTTAGCGACATTTTCGCGGCCCTTTATTTTACTCATAATCATTCATTTTCAGCCTTAAATCAATGGAAACTGTTTTAGCAGAGTATTCCACTTTGAATAGGCAACATGGGATATGTAACAGAGGAAGCATTCACAGGTGAAGGCTCCCTAACCACCGCCTCGCCTTCCACACACCCACCGGGCATTTCCGCTCTGCCCAACTGGCCCTGGACCCTGCCCATGGGTCCTCAAGACCACAGCTGGAGGAAGATCCTTCTGCTACCTTACTGCGAGGGCTTGGAACTCCTTGAATCTACATCCCAGCCAATCACCGTCTCTGCCTCAATTCAGGAAGGATCTCAAGGCCTTGCTCTTCGACTGAACAGCAGATCCACCCCACCCAATCAGCAACTTGAGACCCTAACGTGTGAGTAGTCGTGCTTTACAATTGACAATTGACGCTGTCAGTTTTGCAGCATCAATCAGACCGGGATTGAGCAGGGTTTGTTACGCATGGACAAAGGAGAGCGCACTTCCTCAGTTTCTTACAGTCATTGCAGGCAAAGTTCGCTCCTGTACCTGCATCAAGCCCCTGGCTCTGCCTTGGTGCTTTTTGACTGAGGATCCCAAGATGCATTGCAAACCGTGCTTTTTCCAGGGAATAAAATGTCCCCTACACAAAGACTCTGCCTGCAGTTTTGCCTGAGAAACACACTTGAAAGAAAACTGCCCCAAATTGATTCAGAAGCCACCCACTATGTTCCAGTCCCATGTTTTTGACCAAGTTTGGTGTGCTCCTCTAAGTCCCTTAAGAGGTGCTGTGAAACCAGTTTTGGTGTCTTCTTGATGACCTGCATCCCAGAGGTTCGGATACCACCAAATTCTGCACTTACTGCAGGAAGAACTAAAGGTCTGCTTAGTGCCTATAAGAATCCCTACGTGCTGTGAGAAGGAACGAGTGTGCCTGGCCTTGCAGGTGGAGAGACTTTCAAGGAGGAGAAGCCCCGTGTGTGTCTCCAGTGTTTTGCACCTCAGAGTTAGTGGATAACTTCAGTGAGTGAAGCCATGAGTGACCAGCATCTTTAGGTGGTCCACTGGTCTTTTTCTGTGGATCCTACATGAGAACTGCCCCAAAGACTGTTTCATCCTACTGTGTCCATATCTATTGTCCACTGTAGCCGTGATGTGCAGCTTCTACTGCACCTTGAAACTCAGAACCTGATCTGCCCAGGGGCCATGCCTGTACATTGCCTCTGTGAACCTGATCAGCCTGGGAGGCTGTATCTGCACATTGCCAGATCAGCTGACTAGGCCTCCTCAACTGTCAAGTGTAGCCCTTGACACCTGTACTTATACTGTATCCATACTTCATACTTTCTGGTTCACTATAATGAACCAGGCAGTAGATCAGATGCTGCCTCCACCTCACAGAAGTGATTTTGCGGGCACTTTTGTACAAATTGCGGCATTTTTACAAAAGTGCAGATTTTGCGGGCACTTTTGTAAAAATCGCGGCATTTTTACAAAAGTGCCGATTTCGCTGCAAACCGCGAAATCACAAAATCCTGGAGGGTCTGCCTAGAGACTGGGGTGAACAGAATACATCAGATTCTGACAGGTTATCTGAAACGGAAGAGGCAGGCGAGCTGCAGAAAGAAGAGCAAAAATCCTATGGGCATGAATGTGTGGATTATAGCATTCCAAAAGAGGGAGATGTGTCTCCTGCAGTGCCTGACTCACCACTAGGCAACAGTAACCTGCTTTCATGCTCTATTGAGAAGGGCAGCCAAAAGATTCGATCTTCTCATGATGTTAGTAGAGCAGCAGTGCATTCCATATGAATGTCAGGAACAACCCAGTAGGACCACACAGTCAGTCCCATCCTGGATTTTGTAAGGTCAGCTGGCCTTTCATTATTGAAGGCGCACCAGTGACGATGCAGGCAGTATGGCCCCATTTGGAGAAGAATTATAGGGTCCCGGATTCAACCTGCCCATGGTGAAGGACCATCCTAAGTCCTATTTCAACATTATGGCAGCAGCTCAAAGGAGATCAAAAAATCCTGTCATGTCAACATCATCAACACCTGACTGAGACAGACAAAAACCATAAACTGGGTCACAGGGTTTAATTCTATGGCGATAATGTCTATAAAAGATGCAAATTACTTAGCCATCCATGGCTTTTACAACTGATAGATGTTCAAGCCATCTCCCCACTGATAAATGTGATCTCAGAATACAGAAGAGACGAGGCCAAGGCCAAAGTTAAGGAGGGGGCCAATGCATCACCTCCATCATGGATGCAGCAATAGATGTGCCTAATGCAGGATTCCATCAACTGGCAGCTGGCACGGTCCTAAGAAGCCAAGGGTGGCTATGTTGTATAGCTTTCTGCCTGGAAGTCCATTTCAAAACAAACACTATTTGGAAAACATGTGGGCAATGCACTTCAAAATATAAACACTGCATGGTCCGGTTGAACTTTGCTGTATAGGCATCATATTTTATCTGCTTTTTGTTACTCCAGACGCTCATGGGGCGCTTTCCCCAGTATGGGGGTCAAAAGAGATCCTATTCTTTTTCTGGCAAAGGTGGATATGACCTGGGCGATTCAACCAATAGAGGCCAAAAACGAGGCTATGGCAGAACCTCTGGAAATAAGAAGGGTAAGTCCAAACCACACACCAAAGACAACTAGAACAGAGATTGACTCTTCTGACTTGCCCCCTTGCTATACCAAACCTATTTAGTCGGTAGGAGGATTTCACTTTACATCCTCTTGGGAATCCGTAATATTAGACCGTAATGACTGCTGCATATAGTGCATTCAGGACACAACTTTGAATTTGCACAAATACCACTAAGTCATCCACCCAAGAAGGAACATCAACTACACTAGTGGGAGCTGCAATAGGAGCTGCAATAGGAGATTTGTTTCCTCCTCCTGAGAGGAGCAATAGAGACTAACAAAAAAATCCTAAAGAGGCTAGAGTACTCCAGGTTCTTTAAATAAAAAAGCAACTGTGACAATGGAGACCGATTCTGAACCCCAGAGTGTTTATCAAGTTCCTGAAAAACAATCCTTTCAAATAGTGATCATGCAGGAAGTCATTCTGATGCTTCAGGAAGGTGAACAACTTACCTCTGTGGCTCTTTTGCGGGCACTTTTGTAAAAATCGCTGCATTTTTACAAAAGTGCCGATTTTGTGGCAAACCCCGAAGGGTCTGAATAAAAAGGGTTTATTGAACAGTCTTCTTTCTCATGCAAAAGAGGTGAACTGCTACAATCGTTATGCAGACTGCAAAGTACAATGCGTACAGCGTAACCAGTAATATGAAATAATACTGTAAGAGCATTGTATGGTTTCTAAGCCATATAAAAATACATACATAAATAACATTGACTAAAATACTCAACTGGTGCTTCTAAAATACGCCTACCCCAATGTACCCAACCTAAGTTTAGTACGAGGGAAGAAGTAAGTATTGTGTAGCATAGGTTTTGTTTTTGCCAAGTATCTACCAAAGGTTTCTCTAGGTTCTAATTAGTTCCATACCTTGTTAGAATGAAGGAGGTCTGGTATCCCTGTCTCGGGACTTGATTTCCCAACATCCCGCAAGGGGAGCCGGAAACACTGGAGCTGGATTCTCGGCAGGAGAAGGGCAGCTTCCTGATCAGTGCGTCAGCTGACGAGTTGGCTTCCTTCTGCACTTGCTGTAGCAAGCTGCGTCGGGCAAGTAGGTCTTCGAACTATTTATACCTTGAAGGTGTTTTGGAATGCCATAGTATGACATAAAGTCGGGCATATGAACGTCAGGAAAGAACCCCTAGGGAATAGTTGTTCTTTGTAAAGTAACTGAGTTCTTGGACAAGTCAATATTTTATTCAAGAGGAAGTCCCTGACTGCTTAAGCTGGTTTTCCAAGAAGTCGTTGTTACGTTTGGTACGGGTGGAAGTAGCCATGCCTGTATTTGGGTAGCATGGGCTATGCCTAAATAAGGGTTTGATTTCTATGCCTATATAAGGGCAATGTGAATTGTACCTATATAATGGCATGAATCGGGAAAATTCACTCCGAGCTTAAAACGCAACACAACACCATGACATCACTGAGGAGAGTTGGTGAGTTACAGGTGTTACCCTTAGAAGAACCCTTCTTTCAGCTACACAAAGACAGGATAGTTCTCTGCACCAACTCTAAATTTGTTCCCAAAGTAGTTTCTGCTTTTCGTATAAGCGGATTGGTTCAATTACCAGTTTTCTTTCCACAACCTGATTCTGTAGCAGAATGCACTCTTCATACGCTTGACGTTAAAAGAGCTTTACTGTACTACATAGATGGGACAAAAGACTTTTGCAAAACAAAACAACTGGTTCAAGGCATATGAGCTGCAGATCTTACACTGTGCATTAGATCGCCACCTGGTGTTGGGCTTGGATGATTGCATGTTGTTGTCGTCTTGGAGGAAGTTTTTGTAGTCACGAGATAGGTGACTCCACCCTTGGACGATAGTGCGCATGGGCATCGGGTCCATCCTTAGATTGTTTTTTTCTGCCACTGGGTTCGGATGAAAATTTTCCGCTCCGGTTCGAAATCCACTTTTCAAGTACTTTGACGCAAAAAAACGTATTCAAACTTCACTAAACTACTTTCGATATCGACAAACATTGTCTTGACTCAATCAGCTCGATTCCGGTCGTCGACGCGGGCCGTTGGGCCTATCCACGCCGTGAGGCCTACACCTCATGGAAAGGACGCCATTCAAAAGATGCCCCAACTGTGGAGCAAAGTTCCCACACAGTGACCATCACGAGGTGTGTAACCTGTGCTTTTCGCCAGAGCACGACGAATCCAGCTGCACAGCCTGTGCGTCCTTTCGATCCAAGAAAACCATTTGAGATTGGAGGGCCCGTCGACACGACATGCAGAGATCGGCCTCCGAACCGGTGGATATCTTCGACGAAGAAGTTCTGCTCGTTCCCGAAGAAGATTCAGACGATCTCCAAATCGTATCAGAGGCAGACGATTCAGAAGACTCCATGCCATCGGGTCAGCGCGTGAGTACTACTGCCCGGACCCATACCCATCACCCAAAGACAAAAATATGAAGCCAGAATCTCACGCCTCGAAGCCGACGAGACCAGCTTCCACCCCGAAGCCAATATCTTCGGTACCGAAACCTACAAGGCCTGATTCCGATGCACTCAAGCCCTCGAAACAGCCTACGACTCCAAAAACAACACCTTCGATGCCAAAATCTACGCCAAAGGACACAGTTACAACTCCTAAGGCTAAAGGCAAGCAGCAACCACGCCCGGAACTGAAAAAATCGGCACCGGCAAAGGTTCCGCAAGGAGAAGAACTTTTCCAACCTGATCCTCTACAAAAGAAGATCTACATTGACCCAAAGGCAGGTCATGTATCCACTACACCACACAGGAAAAGAACATTAGACACAGCACCTACACCTGCAGTGCCTGTCAAGAAGGACTCTGCCACATCTCCTATGCACCCTTCTTCTCCTATACTTCCTTTTCCTTCATCTCCTGTTCCTCCTAACAATTGACCTCAAAATTCTCCTGAACACTCTCCTCCTCATTCTTCACCACATACACCTCAAAATGATGATGAGTATAGCATAGGGGGAGAGGTAGACCCAGATGAGACTTTTCCCTACCCTGTTGATGATCCAGATTGGGTGTACCCAAACCCACAGGATGTGCCAGATATTCCTAACCCACAGGCATACCCATCAAAACCTTCTCCCCCAGAAGACAATATTGGTTTTGGGCATTTACTGAATAGGGCTGCCATTTATCATGGGGTCACCATGCATTCAGACGAGGCAGAGGAATTTTTTTTATTAAATACGTTTGAACAATCACAACGGTCTGTTCAAATTCTTCCTATGATCAAAGGGGTCATCACCGAGAAGGTGGTTGTATCGGTGATGGATCAACTAAGGGAGGGCATCGACACCTGCCGACCCCAGGCCCTGGTCCTACTAGATCTGTCCGCCGCGTTCGACACGGTGGACCACGACATCTTGTTGACCCGTGTCGAGGCGGCTGGCATAGGGGGCATGGCCCTTGCCTGGCTCCGTTCCTTTCTAACGGACAGGGAGCAGGCCGTCCATCTGGCCAACTTCACCGCCCCACCTCGGAGGGTGACCTGTGGAGTCCCCCAAGGTTCTTCCCTGTCCCCCTTGTTATTTAATTTATACATCTCACCTCTCTTTTTTTTCTTTACAGCAGATGGAGGTCTCGGTGTTTAAATACGCCGATGACCTCCAACTCATCTTCAACCTCTCCTCTTCCCCTTCCTCTGCCTCAAATTTTCAGAAGGTCATGCTCTTCATCCAAGGTTGGATGAACTGCAACCACCTCAAATTAAACCCTGACAAGACTGAACTAGTCTTGGCGGGGGGTGGTTGCAGTCCTTGGTCCTCTTCCTTCTGGCCCCCATCCCTCGGTCCCCCCCCCCTTCCAGTTCCCAAGGTTAAAACCCTAGGCATTTTCATCAACCCCCTGCTCACTCTCCATGCACAGATCAACTCAGTGGTGTCTGCTTGCTTCTTCTCCCTTCGTATTATCCAAAAGGTGTCCCGTTTTTTCACTGCTGCTGCACTTAAACTCATCCTCATGGCCATGGTGCTCTCGCGCCTTGACTATGGGAATGTGATTTACAACGGTGCGCCGGCCTACCTGATCCGTCGGCTCCAACTGATCCAAAATCAGGCGGCCCGCCTGATATATGGACTCCCCAGGTTTAACCATGCAACCCCTCTGTTACAGTCTTTGCATTGGCTTCCAGTGAGGGAGAGGGCGCTCTTTAAGCTGGGCTGCATTACCTATCAGGCCAGGACAGGGACTGCCCCCGTCTTCCTTTGTGAAGCCATCTCTCCCTATCTTCCGACCAGAGCGCTCCGTTCCACCCACCAGGCTCTCTTATCAGTCCCCCGTTTTAAGAAACAGAAGTCCGGGGGGGTCAGATTTGCAGTGCTAGCTCCATCTTTCTGGAATTCACTCCCTTTTACACTTAGGACTTCATCTTCTTATCTGGAATTTCGTAAATTATTGAAGACCTTCCTGTTTTCTAGATCTGCAACAGCCTAGCCCCTTTCTCGCCTCCACTGATTCACAGCTATTTTAGCGCCAAGAAACCGGTCCGGTATAAGCGCGCTCTACAAATACATTAAAATTCAAAATTCAAATTCAAATCAAACATGCTCCAGAGATTTTAAAGATCCGGTACGTGCTAGGATCCTAAATCCTAGAATTGAGAAAAAGTACAGGCCTGCTCCTGGTGATCCAGCCTACATTAAAGGACAGCTACCCTTATATTCCCTAGTTGTCTCAAATGCTAGAAAAAGAGCAAACTCACAAACATCAGGTGAAGCACCACCCCCTGATAAAGAACCTAAGGTGATAGATGCTACAGGAAAAAGAATAGCTGCACAAGCTACCAATACATGGCGTATAGCTAACACGCAAGCCCTCCTTGCAAGATATGACAGGGCTCATTATGATCAGTTAGAAAAATGAATGCAACATCTACCTGACCAATATAAGGCGCAGGCAAACAACCTTATACAAGAAGGCAAGTTCATTTCAAATGCCTCAATCAAGTGTGCACCTGATGTAGCAGACACTGCATCCAGAGCTGTTAACACTAGTGTCCTACTTAGACGCCATGCGTGGCTACGCATTTCAGGATTTAGGCAGGAAGTGCAAACTACCATATTAAATCAGCCATTCAACCAACATCAATTGTTTGGACCAGAGGTAGACACAGCACTTGAGAAAATGAAAAAAGATACAGATACAGCCAAGTCTATGGGAGCTGTGCAATCCACACAAGCTAGAGGCTCATGTCGTCGCTCCTTCTATAGGGGAGGCTCCAAACAAACTGGAGCAGACAATACAGCTTCCTTCAAAGCCAATATTCAGGCATCCTCCAGTAAAGGATATTTTAGAGGAGGCTATAGAGGCAACAACAATAAAGGAAGAGGTTGAGGTAACAATAATAATCGAACCTCTTCACCACAAAACAGTGACTTCCCTCTGCTCCTCCAACAGCACTCCACTCCTGTGGGGGCAGATTAACACAGTTCCTACCAGTCTGGAATTCCATCACAACACATAGGTGGGTAAGACAATTTATCCAGTATGGCTACTGCCTTGAACTTACAGCTACCCCTCCACGCATACCACCCAGGCAGGGTCAAATGTCTGCAGAACATCTTACGCTGCTCAAACAAGAAGTCCTATCACTTCTTCAAAAGAACGCAATAGAAACAGTTCCTTTACAACATCAAGGAACAGGGGTTTACTCGCTGTATTTTCTAATACCCAAAAAGGACGGGACACTAAGACCAATTCTCGACCTCAGGCCCCTCAATCTCTATATACACTCAGATCATTTTCATATGATCACTTTACAACAAGTGCTCCCATTGCTGCAACAAGGCGACTTCCTTACAACACTAGATTTAAAAGACACCTCCTTCCACATTCCTATACATCCTTCTCACAGGAAGTATCTACGGTTTGTACTGGAAGGACAGCATTATCAATTCAATGTCCTTGCATTCGGGGTAACAACTGCACCAAGAGTGTTCACAAAGTGCCTAGCAGTAGTAGCAGCACAGCTCAGAAGACAACAGATACATGTCTTCCTTTATCTAGACGATTGGCTCATAAAAGCCAAGTCATTCAATCAGTGTGTCCAACACACACATCAGACAATTCAAACATTGCACGACTTAGGGTTCACAATCAACTACATCAAGTCGCACCTACAGCCCTCTCATGTACATCAATATTTAGGGGCTACAATAAACACGTCTATAGCTCTAGTGTATCCAAGTCCAGCAAGGCTACAGAGCATTCAAGCCTTAATCACAAAGTTCCAACATCAACACTCTCTCCCAGCCAGAGTGTTCATGGGTCTAATAGGCATGATGGCATCTTGCATCTTCATTGTACCATATGCAAGACTGCAAATGCGTCCGTTACAGGAATGTCTTGCACAACGATGGAATCAGGCTCAAGGACAACTAACAGACCTGCCGTTGGTAGACAGCCGCACACATCACTCTCTGCAGTGGTGGAACACCAAAAACTTGACAAAAGGGCGGCCGTTCCTCGAACCTATTCCACAAATAGTACTTACAGTAGACGCATCTCTCACAAGATGGGAAGCCCATCTTCTACATCATACAACTCAGGGGCAATGGACCAATCAACAAAAATCGTTCCAGATAAATCACCTAGAGCTGCTAGCAATATTCTTAGCACTCAAAACATTCCAAGTACAAGTACAAAACAAAGCTGCCTTAATCCGGACGGCAACATGACAGCTATGTACTATATACAAAAACAGGGGGGGGGGGCACACTCTCTACAGCTGTCCCAGCTTGCACAGATCATTTGGAGATGGGCCATTCCACAAAACATATATCTGTTAGCAGAGCACTTTCCAGGAGTTCACAATCAGATAGCAGATCTGTTAAGTCGACAGACACAACCGATTCACGAATGGGAACTACATCCGCAAGTTCTTTAACCATTCTTTCACAAGTGGGGTCATCCAGACATAGCTCTGTTCGCCACACACGAAAATGCAAAATGCCCAACCTTCGCCGCCAGGTTTCCACATCCGCTGTTCAAGGGCAATGCGATATGGATGAACTGGTCAGGCAGATTTGCGTACGCTTTTCCGGCACTACCACTAATATCACTAATAGTGCGCAAGCTATGACAGCAGTCGCTCAAACTGATTTTAGTAGTTACCTTAACCTACCACCAGACTGTATGAATATCATTAAAGAAGCCAGGAGACCTACTACTAGAGCTTACTATGCTGCTAAATGGAAAAGATTTGCCATTTACTGCAACAATACCCAAATTGATCCCCTAGATGCTTCCATCCAAAATATAATTTATTGCCTTCTACATTTACAAAGAGGTAATTTGGCATATTCATCTATACGCCTACATCTGAAAGAAACAGGTTATTATTAGATTCCTTACCTTAGAATATCCCCAGGCGTCAGACTGGATCCGGAAAATTTTGCGTAGCAGTACCCCTGCGCGTCGGTAGGCGTTGTCTGCGGGTCCGTCGTCGGCGTAGTTGGCGCCGGGATGACGTCGCCGGAGTACTTAGACGCCGATCTCGCGCGCTGACGTCAGTTCTTTTTTTTTTCCGTGCCAGCAAGCGCAGGTCCGGAGAAAGTGGTACCCTTTAGTCACTTTTTTTTACTAAGCTTTTTCGATCCTTTTTGGATCCGTTTAGAGTCGTTCGACGCCATCGGTGTCGGTAGGGATGCCCGGGTTCAAACCCTATGCCGACTGCAACCGACTGATGTCGGTTACCGACCCCCACCGCCGGTGCCTACATTGCCTGGGGCCCGACCACGATGACAAGTCGTGCCCCGACTGCCAGGCCTTGACGTCGAAGGCTAGGCCGGAGCGGTCCCGTAAGCTCCTCGAGCTCCGGCAGTCGGCCCCGCGCTGCTCGAGGTCCCGGTCCGGAAGGAGGTCGAGGGACCGTTCGCGGGGCCGAAGTCATCACAGCTCGGCGAGTCGACACCACTCGTCGGGATCCAAGTCCTCAGGTAAGAGGCACAAGAAGTCAAAGAGGGGGCATCACTCTTCTGACTCCCCTCGACGCTTGCGCGCCGTGGCCGGGGGTTCGGGTGACACCGCCCACGCGTCTCTGCCGGAAACGCAGGCGTCGCGGAATGCTCTATACCCGCCGGTCCCTGGGCAGAACGCGACGCCGGAGGTGATCGACGCCTTCCTCATGGCCATGAGGTCGCTCTCTCCTCAGTCGGGTTCCGCTGCGACTTCGCACCCAGCGGAACCGACCGGGAGCCCAAGCGGGCGAGGTGCTTCGGCCCTGGCGCCGTCTGGTGCTTTGGCCCCAGTGCCGTTGGCGACTTTGGTCCTGGCGCATCAAGGCCCCACTGGATCCGGTTCCGGATCGCCGCTGGTCGACCTTACGACCCCACCGGCGTCGACCCCTACGGTGTCAACCCCCCCCACCCCCCCCCACCCCCCCCTCCCCGCGCCGTCCTCGACGCCGCATTTGGCGCTGGCCAAAGCAGAATTCTTCGAGGATCTGGGTCCATCCTTAATCCCTGAGTTTGAGGACATGAACGACGAGGGAGACTGGGGTGGGTCTGAGGACCCCCTGGCACGTGACTGGCAGTCATATAAGGACTGGACACAGGAACTAGTGGAAGCCAGTGGCCTGGATACCTCCCCAGACACTGGTTTTGTCTCCCCTCCTACCGTGGCTACGGAGGAGTGGGCAGCTTATAGTGTGGTGCTGATGAGGGCAGCCAAGGCCTTGGCTCTTGAGCTCCCCAACGCAACAGTGAGGTCCAACATCCTCACAGAGGTCCTTAAACAGCAGGTAAGCTCCCCAGAGCCTCTACTGCCGTTTAATGAGGCTCTCACAGACGTCCTATTGGGCACTTGGTCCAGGCCCACTACAGGTCCTCCTGTAGATATGAACGTCGCTAGGCGCCACCGCCCAGCCCCGGGCGACCCTAGTTTCTTGTCCACCCACCCCACCCCGAGAGTCTGGTTATTCAGGCCTCTACCTCCAAATCTGCATTCCCGGCAGCACCACCAGATCGGGAATCCAAGAGGTAAGAACAGTTCGCAAAGAAGATGTTCTCCTCCCTTAGTTTGGGGTTGCGGTCAGTCAACACCGCGTGCCTCTTGGGCCGTTACACCCACGCTCTGTGGGATACGATTGCGGCCGTGCTGCCTGAGTCCCCTGAGGGAGCCCGGGCGAAACTCTCTCAAGCCCTTGCAGAGGGAAGGGACGCAGTGCGGTACTCTTATCAGTTGTGGACTGGATACCACGGACTCGCTAGGAAGAGCGATTTCCACGTCTGTGGCGGTTCGCCGCCACGCCTGGCTGAGGTCCGCCAACTTTTCGGCCGATGTCCAAAACACCCTTATGGACATGTCGTTCGATGGCAGCCACCTCTTCCGTGGCATGGCAGAGTATGCGCTGGAACGCTTTAAGGATTTCAGGGCTCCGGCCAAGTCCTTGGGCCTGTCGGCCCCGCGCCAGCAATCTTCTGCCCAGCGCTTCTTTCGTGGCCACGGAAGGGGTGCTCCCACACGTCCTGCCAGCCATGGGCCGCAGACTAACATTCAGCGCGGTGGCGGACGTGGTTACTGTGGTAGGTTGGCTTGATATATGATGCTCACTAGTTCTAGTGATCACCTTGTATCAGTCCAAACAACCCTTATGGTGATTGGTTGTAAGTCAACCTTACAGACCAGCTATCCTAATGGTAGCATGGACAAAGCAGTCTTAGGCTAAACTCTTTTGGCATGTGAAGCCAGCTGTTTTACCACAATATAACCCCTTGAATACCAGATGAAAGGACACCACACAGGTTGTTATGAAAATAAACAGTACATTTATTAATAACAACACCTCTGAACTCTTTATGAGGTCAGAGGGCTAAGCACATGACAATCTCTTACTAAAAATACGACAAGTTGCACAAAATTACAATGGTGCCTTAGAGGCACGACAAACCATATACTAAGTAAGTGGAATGTGAGAGTCGATAAAAGAAATGGAGCTGTCCAGAGGCTGGAGGTTCGCTAGGACTACGCTATCTTCACCTTAGGTAAGTAATAGGAGGCCCACAGGACGCGTGTGCAGAGTGTGAACTCACACGCGAGATGCGTAACAACGTCTATGGACAGTACAGTTCAAGTTAAAGGTGAGTACGGACAATCCTGACTAGATAGGACTAAAACGACTGTGGAACTGGACACTAGGACAGTTAAACTACCCTTGAGCACCGAAATGCTCTTGTTACCTCACCCACGGACGGCGGGTGCACAGGTGTCAAAGTGCGTCGGGTTCTCACGTTGAAGTCAATGGAGCCTGAAAGAAAAGATGCTGCAGGCGACCGTAAGGAAGATGTCCGGTGCAATCCAAGGGTGGATTGGTGAAGAAGGAGACCTGAAAGCAGAGGGGACAATGTTCACAGTCACTAGCCAGTGACTGGAGTGGAACCAGGAAGGAACCAGATGTTGACGTCGCGATCAGGTGAAGGGTGGACGCTTGACTCTGCAGCCACGTGGACCAGGAGGTGTCTTCGACGACCAGGATGGAGGCACGAGCTGTCCCACGCAGGCTCTCGCTGTCGGCGGTGTTGGATCCGGAATTGGCGTCAACAGGCCTTGGCAAAGACAACCCACGCGGTGAGTGGAGAAAGCGTCTGGTGCGGACTAGGAGAGTCCGGGGTGCCCCTCTTTTGGTAGGGAGCAAGGGCCAGTCTGGAGCAACCAGACCAGCAGCAAAGATTCAAAGGTTCGTCGTCTAGGAGGCCACTAGCCAGCCGGCAAGTGACCAGACAACGCGTCGAGCAGCAAACAAGCAGAAGGGCCCCACGCAGATCTCGTGGATGCTGGAAGGCTGATCTTCGGTGCAGGGGCTGCTCGGGGCTGGGGCTTCTCAGTCCCCAAAGCACTTGGTCGAGTTTACCTCGGGAGTCGTGCTGGAAGTGAAGTGCAGGTTCGTTCAAGATGGCTGGTCCCACGTGTCTCGTCGCACCCACGGGTCTCAGCTTTGCTGTAGATGTGAGTTGAGGTCGGAGAGGTCTGGGAATGCGGGTCTCGTCGGGCTCTGAAGTTTGGATCCTTGAGGGAAGACGACAAAGTGAAGCCGCTGGACGCTTGATGGTGCCTGCGGATGAAGGGTGGACACTCCTTGCCCACAAGGGAGATTTCTTCAGTCTTCTGTGGAGCAGAACGTCGAAGTCCAGAGTTTCTTCTTGTAGAGTAGTTCAGGATTAATCTAATTTGGAATGGGACCAGCTCCTACCTTTATCCTGCTAAAGGGGGCTGCACTACTGACTAGGTCCCTCCCCTGGGTGGGACCAGGAAGGGGGGTGGTTACACCCCCTATCCTTTGTCCGGTTTCCCGCCAGGGCTGGGGCAGGGATGCCCCAGCAACTGGTTTGAACCGGTGTATGCACAGGGCACCTTGTGTGCCCCAGGCATGTCTCATTCCTTTCAGGCCTATCCTACCCAATACACAAAATCCTGTCTGGGGTGGTGATAGCACCTCCCAAGGCAGGAAACCCTTTGTCCAGGCCGCCCTCGCTGGAAGGACTCCCAGCAGCAGGAGGTCAGACTTGTGTCTGTGGTGGCAGCATCCATTTTGTGATGCCAAGGCTCGAGTTAACTTTAACCGGGGTTCACAGTTACATACATGTTGTGTCCCTCTAGAAGGGTGGAATGCTACCCCCGTCGCCAGAATTGGCGAGGGGGTAGTATTCCAATTCGTATGACACCTTACTCGACATGTTTTGATAATGTTATACCAGAGTTAGCATTTAACCGCGAGGTTGATAATGCACTTAAGAGTATATGGTATAGCGTTATCATGGAACAGCTATTAGGACTTGGTTCCGCAAGCTGCAAACGGGCTCAGCTCATGCCAGAGCACCATCTCACATAATTCCAAGCACTCTGCCTTCAGGATTGATAAGGCCTTCCATAGGAGTGACTGATAGGAATATATGTGTCCGTTTTAGGTTTAGATATAGGTAACTATATCTAAAGCAAAGGGTGATTACACCACCTTGCCCCAGCTGTCGTGCAGCCAGTTGTGTCTGTTTAGATGGCCAGCCAGGGGTGGCATAATACATGCTTCAGCCCCTGGTAGGCCCTGGGTACACCTATGCCCTGGGTACCTATGGTACACTGTACAGGGACTGATAAGGTGGCCCAGTACCAATTGGTAAATGCACCTCAAGTACGTGGTTGTCAATTTAGAGAGAGAACAGCTAGGCTGTGGGTCTGATTAGCAGGCCCACAGCCAGGGAAAGTCGTAAACCAGTGAAGCAAAAAGGAAAAATCTGGGGTGACCATAGGATTGCAGACCCCACTCTCCTACATAACCCCCCCCCCCCAACCTTAGGGACATTAAACTAACCTTGACCAGGTGAGTCTTCCTGTTCTAAGTGGAAATACCTGGAGAGACCATCTGCATTACAGTGGAGCACAGACCAGGGACTGACCATGGCAAACTCCATCCCCTGTAGGGAAATGGACCAACTAAGAAGTTTGGGGTTTTCACTCTTCATCTGATTTAGCCATAAGAGGGGCTTATGGTCGGTCTGAATCTTGAAGTGAGTTCCAAACAAGTAGGGCCTCAACTTCTTCAGGGACCAAACCACAGCAAAGGCCTCCCTCTCTATAGCTGGCCAACGTTTCTCTCTAGGGGTCAGCCTTCTGCTTATAAAAGCAATGGGCTGGTCATGACCATCAATATTCAGTTGAGAAAGAACAGCTCCCACACCCAACTCAGATGCATCTGTTTGGACAATGAAGGTTTTGGAGTAGTCAGGACTCTTGAGAATAGGTGCAGTACACATGGCCTGCGTTAGGTCATCAAATGCCTTCTGACAGCTAACTGTCCACTGAACTTTCTTTGGCATTTTCTTGCTTGTCAGGTCATTAAGTGGTATCACAATGGACCCATAATTCTTGACAAACTTCCTATAGTAACCAGACAGGCCCAAGAAAGCTCTGACCTGTGTCTGGGTGGTTGGAGGAGCCCAGTCCTTTATGGCCTGTATCTTGCTCTCCAATGGTTGAACCTGGCCTCCACCCACAAGGTGGCCCAGGTACACAACCTGACTCTGCCCTATCTGGCACTTAGTAGCCTTGATAGTGAGGCCTGCCTTTTGCAGGGCCTCCAAAACTTTCCTCAGGTGGATCAGGTGATCCTCCCAGGTGGAGCTAAAGACAGCAATATCATCTAGATATGCTGCACAGAAGTCATCCAACCCAGTGAGAACTTGGTTCCCCAACCTTTGAAAAGTGGCAGGTGCATTCTTCAAACCAAAGGGCATCACCACAAATTGGTAATGACCTCCTGGGGTAGAAAATGCTGTTTTGGCCTTGGCATCCTCAGCTAACCTGATCTGCCAATAACCAGCTGTTAGGTCAAATGTACTTAAGAAAGTTGCAGAAGCCAACTTGTCTATCAGTTCATCTGCCCTAGGTATTGGATGGGCATCTGTCTTAGCGACCGCATAGAGACCCCTGTAGTCTACACAAAACCTAATCTCTCTCTTACCATCCTGGGTGTGAGGTTTAGGCACTAGAACTACAGGACTAGCCCAAGGGCTCTCTGAGGGTTCAATGACTCCCAATTCCAACATCTTTTGGACTTCTTTCTTAATGCAGTCCCTGCCGTGGTCAGGTTGCCTGTAGATTGTACTCTTGACAGGCAGGCTGTCACCAGTGTCCACCTCATGGGTGCACCAGTTTGTCTGACTGGGGATCAGTGAGAACATTTGCCTGAAGGATTGAAGAACCTGTTTACAATCCTCTTGTTGATGAGCAGAGAGGCTGTCAGAAAAGACTACACCATCCACTGACCCATCATCAGGGTTCTGAGTGAGCAGGTCTGGGAGAGGGTCACTCTCTTCCTCCTGCCCCTCATCTGTGGCCATGAGCAAGCGCATGTCCTCCCTGTTGACAAATGCTTTGAGCCTGTTTACATGAAGCACCCTGTGGGGGCTCCTTGGAGTTCCCATGTCCACCAAGTAGGTGACCTCTCCCTTTTGCTCAATGATGGTATGGGGTCCAGACCATTTGTCTTGGAGAGCTGCTGGGGCCACTGGCTCCAACACCCACACCTTCTGTCCTGCATGATACACAGTTAGGACAGCCTTTTGGTCATGCCAAGCTTTTTGAAGTTCTTGGCTGGCCTCAAGGTTTTTAGATGCCTTCTCCATGTTCTCTGCCATCCTGGAGCGGAGACCAAGTACATAGTCCACTATGTCAAGTTTAGGCTTTTTGAGAGGTAACGCCCATCCTTCCTTCACCAGACATAGGTGTCCTCTCACAGGATGCCCAAACAGAAGTTCAAAAGGGCTGTAGCCAACCCCCTTCTGTGGGACCTCTCTGTAAGCAAACAGGAGGCAGGGTAAAAGGATGTCCCATCTTCGCCTAAGCTTTTCAGGTAACCCTTTTATCATCCCTTTTAGGGTCTTGTTGAATCACTCAACAAGCCCATTGCAATGTGGGTGATAGGGTGTGGTGAACTTGTAGTTCACACCACACTCCTTCCACATTGCAGTCAAGTATCCTGACATGTTTGCACCCCTGTCAGAGACAACCTCCTTAGGAAACCCCACTCTGGAGAAAACTCCAAGCAGGGCCCTGGCCACAACAGGAGCTGTAGTGGTCCTAAGGGGAATAGCTTCTGGATACCTGGTGGCATGATCCACTACCACCAGTATAAATCTGTGCCCAGATGCTGTTGGGGGGTCCATTGGTCCAACAATGTCAATCCCCACTCTTTCAAAGGGAACCCCCACCACAGGTAGTGGTATAAGGGGGACCTTTGTGGTGCCACCTGATTTGCCACTGACTTGGCAAGTGACACATGAGCGACAAAACTCTTTAGTGTCTTCAGACATATGAGGCCAGTGAAAGTGTGGGCCAAGCCTGTCCCAAGTCTTGTTCTGGCCTAAGTGACCTGCAAGTGGAATCTCATGGGCTAAGGTGAGAAGGAAACCTCTAAGAGACAAGGGGATGACCAGCCTCCTGGTTGCACCAGGCTTGGGGTCTCTTGCCTCAGAGTATAGGAGTCCATCTTCCCAATATACCTTATGGGCACCTGTAGCATTCCCTGCAGCCTGCTGTCTGAGGGGTTCAAGAGAGGAACAGTCTAATTGGGCCTGCCTCAAGTCTGCCCTTGAAGGTCCCCCTGTCCCAAGAAACTCAACTTGTTCAGGTTCAAGCTCTTCTAGGACAGTTCCTTCTGGGGTCTTGGGGTCAGCCTCCTGAGAGGACTGATCCTTAACCTGAGGCAGGGGGGAAGGCTCAGCCTTACCCCTACTGCTCTTTCTCTTGGTTAGTGTCTGGTCCATTCTTCCAGGATCCAGCACTAGTTCAGCTGGGCATTTCATGGCCTGTGACCTGGTCACAGCAAGGACATGTGAGGAGAGACCTAGCATTTCTACATGAGTCCTGTACTCCACATCTGACCACAGTGAGGATTCAAAATCATTGCCCAAAAGACAATCTACTGGGAGGTCTGAACTAACTACAACCCTTTTGAGGCCAGTTACCCCTCCCCAGGAGAAATTAACAACTGCCATACTGTGATTGGTAGTGACATTGCTAGCATTGGTCACTAGGTAGTCTGAACCTAGCATGATCTGGTCAGGGTCCACAAATGTTGGTGTCACCATAGTGACACTGGCACATGTGTCCCTGTAGGCCTGAGCCATCTTTCCATTGATTAAAGGCGTTTGCCTGTATTTGCCCAGAGTACTAGGACTTACAGTAGGGGTCATATCCATGTCCCCAGTACAAACAAGAACTGCCTGAGTAGGTATTCTGACTAACTCAGAACCCACCTCAGTTCCCAGGGTTAACCCAACTATAGCCTTGGGAGGTACACTACCACTACTAACTGTACTAGGGGGTGCAGGTGTCTTGGGGACAGTAGTGGTAGGAGTTTGGCCTTTCTTGGTGCACTCACTAAACCAGTGAGCCTTGCCTTTACAGTATTGGCACCATGGTTTCTTAGGACCATCATTCTTCTTCTTTTGGGAAGTTTGGGACCCACCCTCCTTAGGTTGTTGGGGCCCTGTTGAAGACTTCTGGTCATTTTGCTTATTCTCATTACCCTTCTGGTCTGCTTTCTTCTGGCCACAACCCTGGTTCTGGTTCTGCTGCTTGACCCTTGTCCTGACCCATCTGTCTGCCTTCTTTCCCAATTCTTTGGGAGAGGTCAGATCTGAGTCAATCAAGTGCTGATGCAACAACTGATTCTGACAATTATTTAAGATTTGCTCTCTCATAATTAGATTATACAATCCTGTGTAATCAGTAACTTTACTTCCCAGTAACCAGCCCTCCAGAGCCTTAGTGGCACAATCAACAAAGTCAGTCCAATCTTGAGCCTGAGTTTTCTGGGTATCCCTGAACATTAACCTGTACTGTTCAGTGGTTAAGCCAAACCCATCAATCATTGCAGTTTTCAAGACTTGGTCATCATTAGCATCCTCATCTCTAACAGTGAGGAGCTTGTCTCTACCTTTACCTTCAAAGGAGAGCCACAATATAGCTGCCCACTGACTCTGGGGTACATGCTGTACTTTGCAGGCTCTCTCCAGAGCAGTTATCCACTTATGGATATAATCTCCTGTCTTATAGGAGGGCACTATTTTACTCAGGTGTCTATTATCAAAACTCCTGTCTTTATCCTTAGGGATATTGCTGCCACCAGTGGGGACTACCCCACTCAACTGTTGCTCTCTAGCAAAGGCAAGCTTCTCTTTGGCAAGGGCAAGTTCTTCCCTCTGGATCCTCAGATTAGCCTGCTTCATCCTTGCTTCATGCTCTCTCCTCTGAGGGGAAGTCATTCTCCTCTGAGCAGAGGCATGAGAGTGCACAGATCTATTGGAGTCCCTAGAATGAGATCTATCTCTCCTAGCTCCAAAGTTAGGCCTGCTTAGGGTCAGTACTGGGGGTCTCCCAGATCCTTCCCTATGTAGGTCTAAGTTGGCCCTGGTTAGTCTGCTGACTACCACAGGACCTTTGTCTGCCTCATCCCCAGAGGTGTCCTCCTCCTCCTCCTCCTCTTCTACATTCTCTGTTTCAGGGAGGTCTGGATCACCAAGAGTACCTTCTAAGGGGGGCATGCTACTATCTGGATTAGAGAGGTCTGTGTTAGCAGCCTTTCTTGCATCATATGTCTCTAAGAGACCTAACAGAAAAGGAGTGGTAGGGTTAGAACCCTGTTTCAATTTCCTGGAGGTACACAATTGTCTCATCTCCTGGAAACTGAGAGCTGCATATCTGGAAAGGACCCGTGGAGGGTCACTAACCACTAGGGGAGTCTCTGAAGACTCTCCATGCGTAGACATGCTTCTAGTGAGGTGTAAGTGATGCACCTACCTACACTATGGGTTTTCCTACTGATCCCTTGCTAAGAGTTGTTGTCAGGGTGTGCTAGGCCCTTTCTACTACAACAGCTGGTTCAGTAGAACTCAAGAGTATTTCTAAGCTTGTTATATGTACCTAGAGTACCTTATGTGATTTTTCAAATGATATTTCGAGATTATACGTGGTAAAAACAACAGCAAGCTCAAATCCCAACCGCTGCAGACCAATGTGGTAAGTTGGCCTGATATATGATGCTCACTAGTTCTAGTGATCACCTTGTATCAGTCCAAACAACCCTTATGGTGATTGGTTGTAAGTCAACCTTATAGACCAGCTATCCTAATGGTAGCATGGACAAAGCAGTCTTAGGCTAAACTCTTTTGGCATGTGAAGCCAGCTGTTTTACCACAATATAACCCCTTGAATACCAGATGAAAGGACACCACACAGGTTGTTATGAAAATAAACAGTAAATTTATGAATAACAACACCTCTGAACTCTTTATGAGGTCAGAGGGCTAAGCACATGACAATCTCTTACGAAAAATACGACAAGTTGCACAAAATTACAATGGTGCCTTAGAGGCACGACAAACCATATACTAAGTAAGTGGAATGTGAGAGTCGATAAAAGAAATGGAGCTGTCCAGAGGCTGGAGGTTCGCTAGGACTAAGCTATCTTCACCTTGGGTAAGTAATAGGAGGCCCACGGGACGCGTGTGCAGAGTGTGAACTCACACGCGAGATGCGTAACAACGTCTATGGACAGTACAGTTCAAGTTAAAGGTGAGTACGGACAATCCTGACTAGATGGGACTAAAACGACTGTGAAACTGGACACTAGGACAGTTAAACTACCCTTGAGCACCGAAATGCTCTTGTTACCTCACCCACGGACGGCGGGTGCACAGGTGTCAAAGTGCGTCGGGTTCTCGCGTTGAAGTCAATGGAGCCTGAAAGAAAAGATGCTGCAGGCGACCAGAAGGAAGATGTCCGGTGCAATCCAAGGGTGGATTGGTGAAGAAGGAGACCTGAAAGCAGAGGGGACAATGTTCACAGTCACTAGCCAGTGACTGGAGTGGAACCAGGAAGGAACCAGATGTCGACGTCGCGATCAGGTTAAGGGTGGACGCTTGACTCTGCAGCCACGTAGACCAGGAGGTGTCTTCGACAACCAGGATGGAGGCACGAGCTGTCCCACGCAGGCTCTCGCTGTCGGCGGTGTTGGATCCGGAATCGGCGCCAACAGGCCTTGGCAAAGACAACCCACGAGGTGAGTGGAGAAAGCGTCTGGTGCGGACTAGGAGAGTTCGGGGTGCCCCTCTTTTGGAAGGGAGCAAGGGCCAGTCTGGAGCAACCAGACCAGCAGCAAACATTCAAAGGTTCGTCGTCTAGGAGGCCACTAGCCAGCCAAGTGACCAGACAACGCGTCGAGCAGCAAACAAGCAGAAGGGCCCCACGCAGATCTCGTGGATGCTGGAGGGCTGATCTTCGGTGCAGGGGCTGCTCGGGGCTGGGGCTTCTCAGTCCCCAAAGCACTTGGTCGAGTTTACCTCGGGAGTCGTGCTGGAAGCGAAGTGCAGGTTCGTTCAAGATGGCCGGTCCCACGTGTCTCGTCGCACCCACGGGTCTCAGCTTTGCTGTAGATGTGAGTTGAGGTCGGAGAGGTCTGGGAATCCGGGTCTCGTCGGGCTCTGAAGTCTGGATCCTCGAGGGAAGACGACAAAGTGAAGCCGCTGGACGCTTGATGGTGCCTGCGGATGCAGGGTGGACACTCCTTGCCCACAAGGGAGATTTCTTCAGTCTTCTGTGGAGCAGAACGTCGAAGTCCAGAGTTTCTTCTTGTAGAGTAGTTCTTGATTAATCTAATTTGGAATGGGACCAGCTCCTTCCTTTATCCTGCTAAAGGGGGCTGCACTACTGACTAGGTCCCTCCCCTGGGTGGGACAAGGAAGGGGGGTGGTTACACCCCCTATCCTTTGTCTGGTTTCCCGCCAGGGCTGGGGCAGGGATGCCCCAGCAACTGGTTTGAACCGGTGTATGCACAGGGCACCTTGTGTGCCCCAGGCATGTCTCATTCCTTTCAGGCCTATCCTACCCAATACACAAAATCCTGTCTGGGGTGGTGCTAGCACCTCCCAAGGCAGGAAACCCTTTGTCCAGGCCGCCCTCGCTGGAAGGACTCCCAGCAGCAGGAGGTCAGACTTGTGTCTGTGGTGGCAGCATCCATTTTGTGAGGCCAAGGCTCGAGTTAACTTTAACCGGGGTTCACAGTTACATACATGTTGTGTCCCTCTAGAAGGGTGGAATGCTACCCCCGTCGCCAGAATTGGCGAGGGGGTAGTATTCCAATTCGTATGACACCTTACTCGACATGTTTTGATAATATTATACCAGAGTTAGCATTTAACCGCGAGGTTGATAATGCACTTAAGAGTATATGGTATAGCGTTATCATGGAACAGCTATTAGGACTTGGTTCCACAAGCTGCAAACGGGCTCAGCTCATGCCAGAGCACCATCTCACATAATTCCAAGCACTCTGCCTTCAGGATTGATAAGGCCTTCCATAGGAGTGACTGATAGGAATATATGTGTCCGTTTTAGGTTTAGATATAGGTAACTATATCTAAAGCAAAGGGTGATTACACCACCTTGCCCCAGCTGTCGTGCAGCCAGTTGTGTCTGTTAGATGGCCAGCCAGGGGTGGCATAATACATGCTTCAGCCCTTGGTAGGCCCTGGGTACACCTATGCCCTGGGTACCTATGGTACACTGTACAGGGACTGATGAGGTGACCCAGTACCAATTGGTAAATGCACCTAAGGTACATGGTTGTCAATTTAGAGAGAGAACAGCTAGGCTGTGGGTCTGGTTAGCAGGCCCACAGCCAGGGAAAGTCGTAAACCAGTGAAGCAAAAAGCAAAAATCTGGGGTGACAATAGGATTGCAGACCCCACTCTCCTACAGTTACCGTCGCAGCGGTAACAGGGGACAACGGCGCGGCCAGTCCACATCCACCCCCGCAGCATCCGCCTCAAAGCCTTCCTAGTCCGAGCTTTCAGGCCCATTTGACGCCAGTGGGGGGGCAGGGTTCGCCATCACCTCCACTGGCGCTCCCATCACATCGGACAGGTGGGTGCTGCAAATCGTCCGATGGGGAGCCATCGAGCGCGTTCCTGGGCCAGAAGTAGGGTGTGGTTGTTACTCCCACTACTTTCTGGTTCCCAAGAAGGGCAAAGGGGGCCTGCGCCCAATCTTGGACCTCCAGGACGTCAACGGCTTCCTCCGGAAGGAGAAGTTCAAGATGCTGACTTTGGCTCAGGTCTTAGCTGCCCTAGACCCGGGAGACTGGATGGTAGCGTTGGACTTGCAGGACGCCTATTTCCACATCCCCGTCCTGCCGGCCCACCGGCGCTACCTGCTGTTCACGGTAGGCCACGAGCACTTACAGTGTACCGTGCTCCCCTTCGGCCTTAGCAGCGCCCCACGGGTGTTCACGAAAGTGATGCTGGTGGTCGCAGCCTATCTGCGCAGGTTAGGGGTTTCAGTCTTCCCCTACCTCGACGACTGGTTGTTGAAGGCGGGCTCGCCCCAGACAGTCGTCAGCCACCTCCAGACTACGGCCGACCTCCTGCACCTGCTGGGGTTCTCCATCAATGTGCCGAAGTCGCACCTGTGTCCCTCTCAGAAGCTCCTCTTCATCGGAGCGGTTCTAGACATGGCGCAGTTGGTTTTATCCTCCCGAACAGCGGGTTTGGGATATTCAGGCTCTGATTCCGATCTTTCAGCCTTTATCCTGAGTCTCGGTCAGGTTGGCGCTGCGGCTTCTGGGGCTGATGGCGTCCTGCATCCTTTTGGTGCATCACGCCAGGTGGCGGATGTGGGCTCTGCAGTGGGACCTGAAGTTTCAGTGGGCCCTGCATCAGGGCAACTTGTCCGACCATGTCTTGACAGTTGCAGTGGTGGCTCACGGACTGCGATTGGGTCAGCGGCAGATCCCTCTCCCTACCCCACCCGGAGCACGTAGTTGTGACGGACGCGTCCCTCCAGGGCTGGGGGGGCCACATGGGAGAGGCGGAGATCAGAGGCCTCTGGTCTCCGGCGGAGTCCCGGCTCCACATCAACCTTCTGGAGATGCAGGCGATCCGGCTTCCACTGAAGGTATTCCCCCCCTCTGTCTGGGGGAGTGTAGTGCAGGTGTTCACGGACAACACCACCGCCATGTGGTACTGCAACAAACAGGGCGGAGTGGGGTCGTGTACCCTTTGCCAGGAGGCTCTGCGCCTCTGGCAGTGGCTGGAACATCAGGGCGTGACCCTGGTGGTTCAACACCTGGCAGGTTCCCTAAACGCCGGGGCGGACGAACTCAGCCGTCGGTGCATGATGGATCACGAATGGCGTCTGAACTCGGACGTGGTGCAAGGCCTCTTTCAGCAGTGGGAAGAGCCTTGGTTAGATCTATTCGCCACTGAAGAGAACGCGCAATGTCATTAGTTCTGCGCGTTGGAATTTCCAAGGCGGCACTCGCTCGGAGACGCTTTTCGTCGCGAGTGGAGTTGCGGTCTGTTGTACGCCTATACCACTTCTGCCTAGAGTGCTGAAAAAGATCAAGCGCGACCGGGCCCAAGTCATCCTTGTGGCTCCGGACTGGGCACGAAGATACTCGTATCCCAAGCTACTCAGCATGTCAGTCGATCCCCCGATTCGTCTGCCTCTTCAGGAGGACCTTCTGTCGCAGCAGCAGGGGACGGCCCTCCACCCGAACCTGCCCAGTCTCCACCTCCATGCGTGGAGATTGAGTGGCGACAGTTAAGCCATTTGACTTGCCTCCTGAAGTCTGCGATGTCAATCTGGCCTCCCCCTAAGCTTGGGTCCTGCGACGAGGCAACGACGGACAGAGCGGGGCCTCCTATTTCCTGAGCTGGGTTCCAGGAGAGGTGAGGTATACTCCCTGTACAATTCGGATGTATGATACACCAATTGATACAGAGGAACACGAATTTGGATCATTCAGTTATATTCTTTTCAAATTGATTTAATCATTCACTTTTTCATGCAGTAGCAAACGTTTAGAACTTTGGCCCTGAAGAAAGCCACGGGATTAGGTCCTTATCGGCTAAAACATGTTGGCCCTATATACACAGTTATATGTTTAAACTGCTGTCTTTGCACTGTTCTTGTTTTTAGTGAGGGAAAGGACAATCTCTATTAAAATTCCTTTTATTGATCCTCTACCCTCTTTTAACCCACCACCTTTTTGGTTTTTGCACTGCACACGATCCCTTCATGATCATTTGCTCATGGGCACTACAGTGATTGAGGGTGCGACCCAATTGAGTATGGGTAATGGACATGTCTCGATGATCAAGAGACACACCATAACACCCTGGATGACCAAATGAGAATATTTGATCTATACATCATTATGATGGGAATCCAATACTTCTCTGTATGGGTCTTATCAACAATCTAAGTATGTCCTTCTGCAGTCTTGTCCTGTCATCCATGTAGGTAGAATGATTTATTTAGCTCTACTAGCGCCAACTCACTTCTGTAGGAGTTTTGCAGCTGTTTGGAGCACCTATTAGCTCCAATATAGACCCCCAGTTTTTCTTGTTGTTAGAATGTCAATCTGGCAGCCAGGCATCCCTCCACAAAATCTGTATACGCCTGCAGGTGGGACAAATTTGTGGCATGGTGCACAGCAAAGGCTGTGGATCCACCCTCTGCCCCTCTTTCTGAGGTTCTTCTGTTCGAGGCATGTGGGCTGCTAAATTCATATCTTTTGCATAGATCGCCGGCTAGTGTTGGGTCCGGATGATTGCACATTGTTGTCCTGGAAGAGTCTTCGAAGTATCACGAGATAGGTGGCTCCTCCCCTGGACTACAGTGCGCATGGGCATCGACTCCATCCCCAGATTGTTTTTTTCCGCCATTGGGTTCGGATGTGGTTTCGACGTCTCCTTGTCGGAATCGAAAAAACTTACTTCTTTAAGGCCAAAAGGCCTTCGTACCTGCGTCGGTATTGTTCGCGTGCGGTCTCGAGCTTCATTCAACTCTTCGGGTCGGAATTCTGCGGAGTCGACTAACTCTTCGGACATCAAGGCCCTCTCGTCGCGGCAAGACACCGACGATCTTACTATGGAACGGAGTCCGTTCAAGTTCTGCCCCGTCTGTGGGTCCAAGTACCCACATATCGACGTGCATCCAGTCTGTAACAAATGCCTCTCGCCGGACCACAACGAGGACAACTGCATGGCCTGCTCAAAGTTCAGGTCGAAGAAAACGCTCAAGCTTCGGCCCGCGGCGCACCTCGAGGCCCAGCGAGCGGCTCCGGCACCCGACGACATATTCGACGACCCCGCAGAAGAAGGCCGAAGCCATCATCTTCAGAATTCACCACCGTCGACGGAGGTCGAGGCCGATCCCGAAGAACACATCGAAGGACAGAGCCAAGACCTTGAATACGTCGAGGAGGTAGGGGACGATGAAGAAGTCTATGGGGCCGCGGAAGATAGCTCGGAGGAAGAGCTATGCCCCGAAAGTTACATGATTCAGCCGCAGGTCACGGGATCGCCACTCGGCCTTACCCACGACCCTGACCCGCTGTCCCCGGCACCGCCTTCTCGCCCGGCCGCGGACACACCAGCGGAGACGCCATTGCGCGTATCGAAACCAAAACCAAAACCTTCGGAATCGACGGCATCAAAGATGGCCGACGTCCCATCGAAAACGAAACCGAAACCTTC
This sequence comes from Lissotriton helveticus, assembly GCF_964261635.1. Lineage (NCBI taxonomy): Eukaryota > Metazoa > Chordata > Amphibia > Caudata > Salamandridae > Lissotriton > Lissotriton helveticus. Next base: position 743,055,367 of record NC_136061.1, on the reverse strand, counting down.
GGGTTCGACAACACCTAAAATGGCCGACGTACCATCAAAAATAACAAAGCCTGCTCCCTCCTCGACTCCGACGCCCTCCGGCCCTCCGAAGTCGAAGAAAGCTGTCAAGTCGACAGCGCCGCAGAAGGTGGCCATGGACCCGTCCTCGAAGAAGGTCGTCCAGCACGTGTCGAGCACGGTTACGCCGGCAAAGTCCACTAAAGCTGTCGAAGCAAGGTCAGCACAGGACCACCACCCGAAGTCCGGAGGCACTGCGCATCGGCAAAAAGACACCAAATCTAAAGCAACGCATCGGCGCCTACGCCTACAACGGGGGCACGGACCGTTGCAGCCGAAGATTCGTCGGAGGCCAACTCGTCGCCACCGAGGCCCTCCGATGGTAGCAGATATGGGCCTTCGGTCACCAAGCCCTCTGCTTCATTCACAAAGCAGGTCACTGACTCCCTCAAACGTATTCGGGAGAAGGCTTCGACGTCACCAACTCACACGCCATCGGATCCGAAACCGGTGGACGCACCTGCGAAGCCTTCAGCCAAGCTTCTCTACAATCTGCCGCCGAAGGTGGCACCGAAGGCATTCGCCCCCAAATCGGTGCCGAAGATCACTGTAACGTCAGAACTTTCGACACAAAGTGGCCGATTGCCTCGGCATCAAGCCTCAGAAGAACACTCTGAGCATTACATTGATGCCGACACCGGGAAATTGACCCTCTAAAAACGAAAGATCACTTCCCAACCATTGGAATCCTATGTCATTCCACTGAAAAAGAAAAGGCCGGCACAGGACATTCCTGCCCTTGTTGAACCTATTCAGCCTCCACCAAGGAGGAGTCCATCACCTTCACCCAACCAGTCAGGGGGAGAGGATGATGACCAGGATGAACAGTACAATTTCCCAGCTGACAATGACCCTGATGTACAACAGGACTCATATGACGACACTGGTGACCAGGGAGGCCATCAGGTGATACAGGACCCACAAGGTTTTGGGGCACGTACATCCCCGACTGATTCAGCGGCATTTAATGCCTTGATAGAGCGGGCAGCTGCGAATCATGATGTGGACATGCATGCTGACCCGGTGGAAGAAGATTTTTTGTTTGACACTTTCTCTGTCTCTGAGAGAACAGTTAAGACACTTCCTATGCTGAAAGGTGTCCTTAAGCATGCCCCAGAGATCTTTAAGGAACCTACCAGGGCGAGAGTGGTGAACCCACGTATCGAAAAGAAATACAGACCGGCACCCGGGGACCCTGCATATATTCGGGGACAGTTGCCTCTGGACTCGCTGGTGGTCGCCAATGCCCGCAAACGGGCGAACTCCCAGACAACGGGTGAAGCTCCTCCCCCGGACAAGGAGTCGAAAGTGCTTGAGGCATCGGGCAAAAGGGTGGCTGCGCAGGCTGCCAATATCTGGCGTATATCAAACACACAGGCACTATTGGCACGATATGATAGGGCGCATTACGACACCCTAGAGCAGCTCCTTCAACACCTACCTGATCAGTTTAAGGAGGGGGCCGAAATGCTCATACAGGAGGGAAAGCTCATTTCAAACGCTGCAATAAAGTGTGCACTTGATGTGGCTGATACAGCGGCTAGGGCGATTAACACTAGCGTCATGTTAAGGCGACAGGCATGGCTTCGCATATCAGGCTTTAAGCCTGACATTCAAACAACAATACTCAACCAGCCCGTTAATCCTGACAGACTGTTTGGCCCAGATGTTGATACCACCCTCGAAAAAATTAAAAAAGACAATGAGACAGCTAAGTCCATGGGGGCGCTTCAGTCTCAACAGTTCAGGGGGAGCACTTTTCGTCGCTCAGGTGCACGCGCTGTTACCAGGGGACACTTGGGTCAACAGACACAATTCACGAAAGGTGGCGCACAATCCTCGTACCCCAAACAGGGCAGAGGAGGTTACAGAGGTAATAGTGCCAAGGGCAGAGGCAGAGGAAACAACAACTCCCGTTCCTCTGCCGCCAACAAACAGTGACTCTCTGTCACTGCCCCCCGACCATCCAACACCTGTCGGGGGGAGACTCCAGCAGTTCCTGCCAGTCTGGACGTCCATCACCACAGACAGGTGGGTAAGACAGCTTATCCAGTACGGTTATTGTTTGGAGTTGACCTCCACTCCACCCAACATTCCCCCAAGACAACATCCTATGTCGGCAGAGCACTTGCACTTATTGCAGCAGGAAGTAGTGGTGATGCTGCAAAAAGGCGCAATCGAGCTCGTGCCGGTGGAGGAGGAAGACACAGGGGTCTATTCCCTGTACTTCCTTATCCCAAAGAAGGACGGATCCCTCAGACCTATTCTGGATCTACGCCCCCTCAACCTGTATATACTGTCAGAACACTTTCACATGCTAACACTGCAACAGATTCTTCCCCTGCTAAACCAAGGGGACTTCCTAGCAACCTTGGACCTCAAGGATGCTTATTTTCACATACCACTCCACCCATCCCACAGGAAATACCTCAGGTTCACCATCCACAACAGGCATTATCAGTTCAAAGTCCTACCCTTTGGAGTAACCACTGCCCCCGAGTGTTTACAAAGTGTCTGGCGACAGTTGCGGCGCACCTCAGGAGACAGAACATACATGTCTACCCTTACCTAGACGACTGGCTCGTTCAAGCAAAGTCGGAACAGAAGTGCGCCGCAGACATGTCCCACACCATTCACCTCCTTCACAGTCTGGGGTTCTCGCTGAACTACCCAAAGTCGCACCTTCAACCGGCCCATGTGCGGCAGTATCTGGGCGCAACAATAAATACCCTGACTGCTATGGCTCAGCCGAACCCGGTCAGGATCGACAACATTCAGTCGCTGATCCAGAGGTTCAGACCGCAACACTCACTACCAGCGAGAGTGTTCATGCAGTTGATAGGCATGATGGCCTCCTGCATCTTCATAGTCCCGCACGCACGGTTGCATATGCGTCCGCTCCAAGAATGCTTAGCAAATCAGTGGACACAAGCTCGAGGACATCTGACAGACCTAGTGTTGGTGACCGGTCGGGCATACAACTCTCTGCATTGGTGGAATCCACACAACCTTTGCAAGGGACGACCGTTCCAAGAGCCTGTGCCACAGATTATCCTAACAACGGACACATCTCTCCAAGGGTGGGGAGCTCATGTGCTCCACTACACGGTGCAGGGACTGTGGACAACTCAGCAACCGAAGTTGCACATCAACTACCTGGAATTGATGGCAATCTTCATGGCGCTCAAGTCCTTCAAAGTACATCTGTGCAACAAAGTCGTGTTGATCCGGACGGACAACATGACAGCCATGTACTACATCCAGAAGCAGGGAGGTACTCACTCGCCACAGCTGTCTCATCTGGCTCAGAGTATGTGGAAGTGGGCCATTCAGAGGAACATTTTCCTCATAGCAGAACACCTCCCGGGCAAGGACAATCAGATGGCGGATCTGCTCAGCAGATACAGCCATCAGATGCACGAGTGGGAGTTACATCCATCAGTACTCCACCCGTACTTCCAGCAATGGGGTCATCCAGAGATAGACCTGTTTGCCACAAGGGAAAACGCAAAATGCCAAAGCTTTACCGCCAGGTTCCCTCACCCACAGTCGCAGGGCAATGCGATATGGATGAACTGGTCAGGCAGATTTGCGTACGCTTTTCCCCCAGCGCCTCTCATTCCGCTGGTGGCAAGAAAGCTAAAGCAACACTCGATGACGCTCATCCTAGTTGCTCCAACGTGGGCACGCCAACCATGGTACACCACGTTTCTAGAACTTTCCGTGGTACCGCATCAAAGGCTGCATCTCTCTCCAAGCCTCTTGACGCAGAGCCATGGCGACATTCAACATCCAGATCCGCAACAGCTCAACCTGGCGATCTGGCTCCTGAGGTCCTAGAGTTTGGCTACCTCAACCTGCCTCCTGAATGCATGGACATCATCAGGGAAGCAAGGAAGCCCACTACAAGAGCTTGCTATGCAGCAAAATGGAAGCGGTTTGTCATTTACTGTACAGAACACAATATCAACCCGCTGGATGCATCCATTCCTAACATCATCTGCTATTTGTTACATCTTTACAAATGCAATCTAGCGTACGCTTCCATTCGGATACACTTATCCGCCATAGCAGCTTATCTCCAGAACAGGCAGCATCTCTCTGTTTTCAGAGTGCCTGCCATTAAAGCCTTCCTGGAGGGACTGAAACGAGTCATTCCTCCGAGAACACCACCAGCTCCAGTGTGGAACCTCAATGTGGTCCTCACTAGGCTGATGGGCCCACCTTTTGAGCCACTGCACTCCTGCGAAATTCAGTTCCTGACATGGAAAGTGGTTTTTCTCATTGCCATTACATCGCTCAGGCGTGTTAGTGAGCTGCAAGCGCTCACAATCCAGGAGCCATTCCTACAAATTCATTCAAACAGGGTAGTACTACGCACTAACCCCAAATTCCTTCCGAAAGTGGTGTCACAGTTTCATATCAACCAAACTATTGACCTGCCCGCATTCTTTCAAAACCCACAAACAGTGGCGGAAAGAATGCTCCATACATTGGACGTTAGGAGGGCGTTAATGTACTACATTGACAGAACACAACACTTTAGGAAAACACAACAGCTTTTTGTTGCCTTCTCAGCACAGCACAAAGGCAACCCTATTTCCAAAGCAGGAATAGCCAGATGGATTGTTAAGTGCATTCAAATCTGTTATCAAAAAGCTAAACGTACTTTAACAATACCCCCAAGGGCGCACTCCACACGCAAGTTGGGGGCCTCCATGGCCTTCCTGGGGAACATTCCTTTGGAAGACATTTGTAGAGCAGCCACGTGGGCTACACCGCACGCATTTACCAAACATTACTGTGTCGATGTGCATTCCAAGCAGCAAGCAGCTGTACGACAGGCTGTTCTCAAGACACTTTTTCAGACTTCTGCAGCTGGCACGGGCAACCGCCGTTAATGGAGGGACTGCTATGTATTCTATGCAAAAGATATGAATTTAGCAGCCCACATGCCTCGAACTGAATATGCTACTTACCAGTATGCATCTGTTCTTGGCATGTAGGGCTGCTAACATTCATATTGCCTACCCTCCACCCCGGTGCCCGTAGCGGCTGCAGATACTCTCTTGCATTCAATCATTAGCATGGACATCCTTTACACTATTTCACTCCATCTCTGCCACAATGGCTAAAAACAATCTGGGGATGGAGTCGATGCCCATGCGCACTGTAGTCCAGGGGAGGAGCCACCTATCTCGTGATACTTCGAAGACTCTTCCAGGACAACAATGTGCAATCATCCGGACCCAACACTAGGCGGCGATCTATGCAAAAGATATGAATGTTAGCAGCCCTACATGCCAAGAACAGATGCATACTGGTAAGTAGCATATTCACTTCCTTCTTTCTCTTGCCCAGCAAGGCTCTGGTCTGGGCACTATTAAGGGCTACCTTTCTGCTCTTTCCGCCTTCTTAAGGCTACCTGATCAGCCCTCTTTGTTCAAGTCCCCCGTTGTAAATAGGTTCTTGAAGGGCATCACTCATCTGTTTCCTCCTGTTCCTTTCGTGATGCCGCTGTGGGATTTGAACCTTGTTTTAACTTATCTGATGTGCGCTCCGTTTGAGACACCTCATAACTGTCCTCTTTATCTTCTCACTCTTAAGACTGCATTCCTGGTTGCCATCACCTCTGCCAGGAGAGTGAGTGAGCTCCAGGCCCTTTCTTCACATCTTCCCTTCCTTACTGTCCATCCGGACAAAGTTGTGTTGCAGACGCGACCCTCTTTCCTGCCCAAGGTAGTCACAGCCTTCCACATCGGGCAGTCCATCACCTTGCCCAACTTCTTTCCGCCTCCGCATCCCTCGAAAGAGAAAGAGAGGCTCCACCGTCTGGACCCAATGTAGGAAAGTAGGGTTTGCTTCCTATGGTCACCCCCACTTTTTGCTTTTGCTTTACTAGTTTTCGACTTCGATGTGACTGTGGGCCTGCTAATCAGACCCACAGCCCAGATGCACTCTCTAAATTTACACCATGTACTCTAGGTACATAAACAATTGGGAATTGGTTCACCTTGTCAGCCCCTGTAGAAGTGTACCCTAGGTACTCAGGGCATAGGTGTAACCAAGGCCTACCAGGAGCTGAAGCTTGTATTATGCCACCCCTGGCTGGCCACTCAAATAGACACAACTGGCTGATCACTCAGCTGGGGCAAGGTCGTGTAATCACCCCTTGCTTAGGTGTAGTATTTCTATACCTACTTATAGACACATAGTAACCTAGAAGTCACTCCTATGGCAGGCCTTAATAATCCTGGAGGCAGAGTGCTTGGTTATGTGTGAGATATTGCTCTAGCATGAGCTGAGCCTGTTTGCAGCTTTCGGAACCATGTCCTTATAGCTGTTCTATGATATTGCCATACCATATACTCTTAAGTGCATTATGAACCTCGCAGTTAAATGCTAACTTTGGTTTGGCTTTATCCAAACATGTCGTGTAAGGTGTCATACGCTTTGGAATACTACCCCCTCGCCAATTCTGGCGACAGGGGTAGCTTTCCACCCTTCTAGAGGGAGAAGACTTGTTGTTGCTGACTATCCCGGTTAAAGTTAACCAGAGCCCCAGCGTCGCAAAATGGACGCTGCTGCCATCTACACAAGTCTGACCTCCTGCTGCTGGGAGTCCTTCCAGTCACGGAGGTTTGGACAATAGGTTTCCTGCCTGGAGAGATGCGAGCACCACCCCAGACAGGACTTTGTGTATTGGGACAGGGAGGGCTGAATAGAATGAGACAGTGCCTGGGGCACACTAGGTGCTCCATGCATACCCCAGTTCAAACCGGTTGCTGGGGCACTCCAGCCCTAGCTCCGGAGCGAAACTGGACAAAGGAAAGTGGGTGTAACAACCCCCTTCCTGGTCCCACCCATAGGAGGGACCTAGAAAGTAATCCAGCCCCTTTTAGTTGTATAAAGGTAGGAGCTGAGTCCTGAGACTTTAGATTAATCCTGATCCGAAACTTGACAAGAAACTCTGGACCTTCGTCATTCTGCTGAAGCTGAAGACTGAAGAATCTCCCTTGTGGCCAAGGAGTGACCACCCTGGGCAACCAGGCACCATCCAGCAAATCAACGGCTTGCTTTGTCGACGTTCCCGCCAGAACCCGAGCACAGAGCCTGACAAGACCCAGACTTCCAGACCTCTCTGACCCTCTCTTCACGACTGCAGCCTAGCTGAGATCCATGGAGACGACGAGACACGTGGGACCGGACATCTTGGAAAGCCTGCGACTTGCTCACTGTGCAGCTCCTGAGGCATCCTCGAAGCTGTGCACTGGGGACTGAGATACCCCGAACCCGAGCTCCACCTGCACCGAAGACCAGCCCTCCACACTCCACGAGTTCTGCGTGGGGCCCTTCTGCTTGTGTTCTGCTCGACGCGTTGTCCAGTTGCTGTCCCGTTGGGTAGTAGCCTCTGTGACGGCAATCCTTTTGAATCACATCGCTGATCTGGTTGTTCCAGACTGGCCCTTGCCTCCCTGCAAAGGTGAGGCACCTCAGACCTTGCTGGTCTGCACCAGAAGCCATCTTTGAATCCTGCGTGGGTTGCCTTTGCCAAGGCTCGTTGACTCCAATCCGGAAGTCGACCCCTCCATCTGCGAGAACCTTCGTGGGACAGCTCCTCTCCATCACCTGGTCGTCGTCGACGCCTCCTGGTCCGCTTGGCTGAAGAGACAAGCTTCAAGACAGCACCTGATTGCTCCTCGACGTCGTCTGGTCCTTTCCTGGTTCCACCCGGTCACTGGCTAGTGACTCACTCTGTCCCCTCTGCTTTCAGGTCCTCTTCATCTTTGATCCACCCGGCATCTTCTTCCTGGTCGCCTGCAGCATCTTTCTTCACAGGCTCCATAGACTTCAACGGCGAAACCCGACACATCTTCACACCTATGCACCCGCCGTCCGTGGGTGAGGTAATGCGAGTACTTCGGTGCTCCCAAGGGTATTGACTATCCAAGTGTCTAGGTTTTTAGTTGTTTCCTCCTAGCTATACCGGAAGTGTCCTAAATCCTTCTAAATCTAACTTCTAAGTTCCCATTGACTCAAGCGTGTGTGTAAAGACACTGCACGCGCCTCCTACTTCTAAACTAAAGTTCAGATAGTGTAGCCCCAGTGATTCCCTAGGCCTTTCCTTTTCTCGTGACGTGGTACTTATACCACTTTCTTATATATGGTTTGCTTCGCCCCTAGGGGTATACAACCTTTACCACGCATTTTTTACCACGCACTACCATTACAACGCAGGCATTACAACGAATACCATTACAACGCATTGCGCTGGGGGGCGCTCTAGGATAGGGAATAAGTTTAATTTTCTATCCAACACTTTCCCTAGTGTCCACGGGGAGTGGAGTTGGAATAGAAAATTATACTTACCACTATCCAGCACCTCTAAGCGCTATGCATTGTAAAGGTATGCGTGGTAAAAACCGCGTTGTAAAGGTATGCGTGGTAAAAGTATGCGTTGAAACGTCATACATCCGCCCCTAGGGCCTAACCGGAAATTGTGCAACTTAACGTATTCTGACTAAGTATCTTGTTATGTGCTTTTGCCTCTGATCTCATAAAGAGTTCAGAGGAGTGTGTTAGTAAATAAATACATATGTATTTTATATATATCCTGTGTGGTGTCCTTTCATTTGATATTCAAGGGGTTACATATGGTAAAACAGCTGGCTTTACACGCCCTCAAGAGTCTTTTAGCCTTAGACTATTCTGTCCATGCTACCACTAGGATAGCTGGTCTATAAGGTTGACTTACAAGCATCACCATAAGGGTTGTTTGGACTGGTGCAAGGTGTTCACTAGAATAGTTAACATCATATACCAGGCCAACTTCTCACACCCAAAACGTGCGCTCTCATTCTATCTGGATCGCACACGCCAGTTCCGGGTGGATGACCAACTTTGTTGGTTACGTGGGTGCTAAGAAGGGACGGGCGGTGCACAAACGAACCATCTCTCGGTGGGTCGTCTTGTGCATCAAGATTTGCTACTCTTTGGCGAGGAAGGAGCCTCCTGTTGGGCTGAGGGCCCATTCCACTCGGGCCGCGACGGCTACTACTGCCCTGGGCCGGGGAGTCCCCTTGCAGGACATCCGTCAGGCAGCTACGTGGGCCTCGCTGCACACGTTCGCAAGACACTACTGCCTGGACAGCCAAGTCCGGAGAGATGGCTTCTTTGTCTGTTCCATTGTCCGGGACTTTCTGTTGTGATCTTAGTTCGCAGACCCACCACCGGGGTTGGTATTGCTGGGGTATCTATTCTAAGGTAAGGAATCTAACTAACGTGTTTCTTTCAGATGAACAAGTTACTTACCTTCGGTAATGATATATCTGTAAGAATCATTAGTTAGTTAGATTCCTTACCCCCCCACCCATCCTCCCCGTTCTGCGAACCGATATCTAGGATCTGAAAGAGACACGTTAGTGATAGATTCCTTACCTTAGAATATCCCCAGGCGTCAGACTGGATCCGGAAACTTTTGCGTAGCAGTACCCTTGCACGTCTGTAGGCGTCGTCTGCGGCTCCACGTCTGTCGTCGGCGCCGGGATGACGTCGCCGGAGTACTTAGACGCCGCCCTCGCGTGCTGACGTCAGGTCTTCTTTTTTCTGCACCAGCAAGCGCAGATCCGGAAAAAGTTGTACCCTTGTCAATTTTTGACTAACTTTTTTGATCCTTTTTGATCATCTTTTGAAGTCTCATCGACTCAGACGGTGCTGGTAGGGATGCCCGGGTTCAAACCCTGCGTCGACTGCAGCCCTCGTGCGTCCGCCGGAGCCGCAGGCGTCGCGGCCTGCTCCACACCGCCGGTCCCTGGGCAGAACGCGACGCCGGAAGAGATCGAGGCCTTCTTCATGGCCATGAGGTCGCTCACTCCTCCGTCGGGTTCCGCGGCGCCTTCGGGCCCAGCGGTCCCGCCTGGGTCCCCACGCGGGCCGCGTACTTCGGCCCTGGTGCCGTCGGGTGCTTCGGCCTCGGCGCCGTCGGCGACTTCGGTCCCGGCGCCGCAGGGTCCCGCCAGGTCCGGTTCCGGACCCGGGCCGTCGCCGGTCGACCTTACGACCTCGCCGGCCCCCAGGGTGTCGCCCCGGCGCCGTCCCAGGACGACGCCGTCCCTGGTCCTACCCTCAATTCGGGTCCGGCGTCTGAGCGGCGCCACTCGCGCTGCATTCGACACTGCTTGGAGATTTCTATTTCTACGACCCGGCCCCATCCTTTGCACCGGAGTACCAGGCGATTGGTGACAAGGGGGGATTGGGAGGGGTCCTAGGACCCTCTGGCATGTGAGTGTCAGTCTTCTGCGGACTGGAAAGGAGAGCTTGGGGAGGCCAGTGGTCTGGACACTTCGCCCGACACTGGTTTTGTCTCCCCTCCTACCGTGGCTACAGAGGAGGGGGCTGCCTATAGTGTGGTGCTGACGCGGGCTGCCAAGGCCTTGGGCCTTGAGATCCCCGTCGCGGCCGTGAGGACTAACCTCCTCACTGAGGTCCTTAAGCCGCAGGCAAGCTCGGCCGAGCCTCTGCTGCCGTTTAATGAGGCCTTGTCAGACGTTCTTCTAGGCACTTGGTCCAAGCCCGCTACAGGTCCGCTTGTAGACAGGAACGTGGCCAAGCGCCACCGCCCGGCTCCGGGCGACCCTTGCTTCCTGTCCACCCACCCCACTCCCGAGAGCCTGGTCATCCAGGCCTCTAACCCCCAGACCGCATTCCCGGAGGCTCCCCCGATCGGGAATCCAAGAGGTATGAGCAATACGGAAAGAAGGTATTCTCCTCCCTGAGTTTGGGATTGCGGTCACTCAACACCGCATGCCTCTTGGGCCGTTAAACCCACTCTCTGTGGGACACGGTCGCGGACGTGCTGCCACAATGTCCGGAGGAGGTCCGGACTAAACTCACCCAAGCCCTTGCGGAGGGTCGAGATGCAGCACGATATTCCATCCGGTGTGGGCTGGATACCACGGACTAACTGGGCAGAGCGATGGCAACGACGGTGGCGATTCGTCGCCACGCCTGGTTGAGGTCCGCCAACTTTTCGGCTGATGTCCAAAACACCCTTATGGACATGCCGTTTGATGACCGTCGCCTCTTTGGCGACAAGGCAGACCATGCGCTTGAGCGCTTTAAGGACTCCAGGGCTACGGCCAAGTCCCTGGGCCTCTCGGCCCGGCGCCAGCAATCGGCTGCCTTTCGCCCCCTTCGTGGCCAAGGAAGAGGCGCCCCCACACGTCCTGCCAGCCACGGACCGCAGACTACCATCCAGCGCGGTTGCGGGCGTGGAAACCGCCAAGGCGGCGGTCGGGGACAACGGCGAGGCCAGTCCACACCTGCCCCTGCACCATCCGCCTCAAAACCCTCCTAGTCCGTGCTTTCAGGCCCATGTGACGCCAGTGGGGGGTAGGGTCCGCCATCATCACCACCACTGGCGCACTGTCACATCGGACAGGTGGGTGCTGCAAATCGTCCAAAGGGGCTACTCCCTCCCCTTCGAGACGTCCCCTCCAGCCATGCCACCTCAGTACCACCGTGTGTCGGGGATCACTTGAAACTTCTGCAAGAGGAAGTTACGGCCCTCTTGGCCAAGGGGGCCATCGAGCACGTTCCTAGGCCAGAAGTAGGGTGTGGTTGTTTCTCCCACTACTTTCTGGTACCCAAGAAGGGCAAAGGGGGCCTACGCCCTATTTTGGACCTACGGCACGTCAACAGCTTCCTCCGGAAGGAGAAGTTCAAGATGCTGACTTTGGCTCAGGTCTTAGCTGCCTTAGACCCAGGAGACTGGATGGTAGCGTTGGACTTGCAGGACGCCTATTTCCACATCCCCGTCCTGCCGGCCCACCGCGTTACCTGCGGTTCACGGTAGGCCACTAGCACTTTCTGTTTACCGTGCTCCCCTTTGGCCTTACCAGCACCCCACGGGTGTTCACGAAAGTGATGGCGGTGGTCGCAGCTCATCTGCGCAGGTTAGGTGTTTCAGTCTTCCCCTACCTCGACGACTGATTGTTGAAGGCGTGCTCGGCCCAGACAGTCGTCAGCCATCTCCAGACTACGGCCGACCTCCTGCACCTGCTGGGGTTCTCCATCAATGTGCCGAAGTCACACCTGTGTCCCTCTCAGAAGCTCCTCTTCATCGGAGCGGTTCTAGACTCGGCGCTGTTTCGGGTTTATCCTCCCGAACAGCGGGTTCGGGATATTAAGGCTCTGATTCTGATCTTTCAGCCTTTATCCCGAGTCTCGGTCAGGTTGACGCTGCGGCTTCTGGGGCTGATGGCCTCCTGCATCCTTCTGGTGCATCACACCCGGTGGCGGATGCGGGCTCTGCAGTGGGACCTGAAGTTTCAGTGGGCCCAGCATCAGGGCAACTTGTCCGACCATGTCTTGATCTCGGAGGGCACTGCAAGACAGTTGCAGTGGTGGCTCACGGACCTCGATTGGGTCAGCGGCAGATCCCTCTCCCTACCCCAACCGGAGCACGTAGTTGTGACGGACGCGTCCCTCCAGGGCTGGAGGGGCCACATGGGAGAGGCGGAGATCAGAGGCCTCTGGTCTCCGTCGGAGTCCTGGCTCCACATCAACCTTCTGGAGCTGCGAGCGATCCGGCTTGCACTGAAGGCATTCCTCCCCTCTGTCCGGGGGAGTGTAGTGCAGGTGTTCACGGACAACACCACCGCCATGTGGTACTGCAACAAACAGGGCAGGGTGGGGTCATGGACCCTATGCCAGGAGGCTCTACGCCTCTGGCAGTGGCTGGAACATCAGGGCGTGACTCTGGTGGTTCAACACCTGGCAGGTTCCCTGAACGCCAGACGGACAAACTCAGCCGTCGGTGCATGATGGATCCCGAATGGCGTCTGAACTTGGACATGGTGCAAGGCCTCTTTCAGCAATGGGGATAGCCTTGGTTAGATCTATTCGCCACAGCAGAGAACGTGCAATGTCATCAGTTCTGCGCGTTGGAATTTCTAAGGCGGCACTCGCTCGGAGACACTTTTCGTCGCGAGTGGAGCTGCAGTCTGTTGTACGCCTTTCCGCCTATACCACTTCTGCCCAGAGTGCTAAAGAAGATCAGGTGCGACCGGGCCCAAGTTATCCTTGTGGCTCCGGACTGGGCACGAAGATATTGGTATCCAGAGCTACTCAGCATGTCTGTCGATCCCTCGATTCCTCTGCCTCTTCAGGAGGACCTTCTATCACAGCAGCAGGGGACGGTCCTCCACCCGAACCTCTCCAGTCTCCAACTCCATGCTTGGAGATTGAGCGGCGGCAGTTGAGGCCATTTAACTTGCCTCCTGAAGTTTGTAATGTAATTCTGGCAGCCAGGCGTCCCTCCACAAAGTCGGTATACGCCTGCAGGTGTAACAGATTTGTGGCATGGTGCACAGCAAAGGCTGTGGATCCACTCTCTGCCCCCCTTTCTGAGGTTCTCCTCTTCCTTCTTTCTCTTGCCCAGCAGGGCTCTGATCTGGGCACTATCAAGGGCTACCTTTCTGCCTTCTTGAGGCTACCTGATCAGCCTTCTTTGTTCAAGTCCCCGATTGTTAACAGATTCTTGAAGGGCATCACTCATATGTTCCCCCCTTTTCCTTTCGTGATGCCCCAGTGGGACTTAAACCTGGTTCTAACTTACCTGATGTGCGCTCCTTTTGAGCCGCTTCATAACTGTCCTCACCGTCTTCTTACTCTGAAGACTGCTTTCCTGGTTGCCATCACCTCTGCCAGGAGAGTGAGTGAGCTCCAGGCTCTTTCCTCTAAACCTCCTTTCCTTTCTGTCCATCCGGACAAGGTTGTGTTGCGGACAAGACCCTCTTTCCTGCCCAAGGTAGTCACAGCCTTCCACATCGGGCAGTCCATCACCTTGTCCACCTTTTTTCCGCCTCCGCATCCCTCGAAAGAGGAAGAGAGGCTCCACCTTCTGTACCCAAAATGTGCGCTCTCATACTATCTGGATCGCACACGCCAGTTCTGGGTGGATGGCCAACTCTTTGTTGGTTACGTGGGCGCTAAGAAGCAAAGGGCGGTGCACAAACGGACCATCTCTCGGTGGGTCGTTTTGTGCATCAAGGCGTGCTACTC